>NW_027363113.1:0-1200000 GCF_046119375.1 Phyllobates terribilis | reverse complement strand
CATTCTCAAAACTTTTGGCCATGACTGTATATTTCTATTTGTGAATAATTACATAAAAATAAAACTTTACCTTGCACTGGGGATGTCAAGCTGCCCCTTCATCAGTAAGTAGCTGTATAAGTCCCCGCAGCTCACGTATTCCAGACCAAGGAGCAAATGCAGCTGTTGTACAGAGCAGAGATATAGGTGAATTGCCAGATTATTACAGTACCTACACATCTACTACAGAATAGGACAGAATAACTATAGGCTACATGGTAAATGCCTGTCTGATTGTCCAGATACAAACATAGAGACATAACTATAGTAGGTACATGTGTTGCAGTCGCACTTAGCCCTGGAGCCTATGGGGCCAAAATATCCTTTTGGCCCATAAGAGAACACCAGTACTATTAAAGATCTGTAATGGTTGGGGGCCATGTTGGAAATTTTTCATTGGGGCTGTAATGCAGCGGCTTGCGGCATTACTGTAATGGTCCAGGGTGTGTTTTGGCCGACCATGTACCTCCCGAGGTGACTGATCACATGACTGTGACATCGCACAGGTCCTGTGCATACAGAAGGTCTGATCACATGACTGTGACATCAGCACAGGTCCTGTGTGAGCACTAGAGGATATATAAACTCTGGTAGATTTGAGACAGGTGTGAAAGGCGTGAGGCCTGTTCCCGTGTGTGGGACACCGTTAGCCTGGAGAGGCTTAGTGAGGCCTAGTGAAGCCTGAAAGGCAGAGGCTGGATCCTTACGTGTAAGCGATACCAGTAGCCTTGGAGGGCCAGAGGCTTGGAAGGCAAGAGTCCTGGAAGGCAGAGGCTGGATGTTAGGTGAGAAAACATACCAGTAGCCTTTGAAGGAACGAGGGCTGGAGACCCCCATCTGGGAAGCCGTAAAGCCACAGTGGTGGCAGAACAAATCTGACTGAAGCAGCTAAAACCCGGCAAAGGTAAAGCACTGCATTATATGGACGTTGATATAAGTGACTTTGCTGATGGCTGTAACTGGAGCCAAGTGGGCCTGTCTGCCACTTGAAAGGCTCCTGGACATTATATGTGTATGTCGGCGAGCCACTGAGTTGGACTCGGTGATAAGCAGTAGTGAAGTGTAATAAACTGCTGGATTGTGAAATCCTGGAAAACGTGGCTGGTGTGCTTTAATTGACCCGATGCAGCGAGTGTCCCCCAGCATGATGACTAGCGCTGCCTTACAGGGTCTATAAACTTCAAGCAACGCCACTATACACATATACACATACTGTATATACTCACACACATGCACATGTACTGTATGTACACACCAATGTGTAAGTGTGTCTATATACAGGGTCGGACTGGGGCACCGGGACACCGGAGAATTCTCCGGTGGGCCCGGGTCCTCAGCGGGCCCCCGAGCAGGACACACGGGTGCCCCTGGTTAACATGGCCGCCGGTGCTCTGCACTGCAAGGGCCTGGAGGGTCAGGGGGGCCCTTGCAGTGCGGCTGATGAAGGCAATCTGGCCTGCTTCTCGGTCCCATGGGCAGATTGCCCTCATCCTGTGTGGCAGGCAAGGAGCGATCCCTCCAGCTCCACTGCCGACAGGAGGAAAATGGCAGCGTAGCTGCAGGGATCCGTCCTCGCCTCTGCTTTCTGCCCGGCGTTTCCTCCCTCACACAGGCTCGCGCTGCTTGATGACGTCATCATGCAGCATGGGCCTGTCAGGGAGAAAGATGCCGGGCAGGAAGCAGAGGACAGTGCTGCGGGGGAGCGCGCTGAGAGACAAGTTTTGGGTTTTTTTGAGGGAGAACAATGGTGATTGAGCAGGTGCGGCGAGATATGACATGGTGGGGGATATATGGCATGGCAATGGGTGAGGTGGGGGGAGATATGCATGGCATGGTGATGGAGGAGGTAGGGGGAGATATGACATGGCATTAGTGATAGAGGAGGTGGGGGAGATATGGCAATGATGGTGGAGCAGGTGGGGGGAGAAATGGCAATGATGATGGAGTAGGTGGGGGGAGATATGGCAATGATGACGGAGCAGGTTGGGGGAGATATGGCAATGATGACAGAGCAGGTGGGGGAGATATGGCAATGATGACGGAGCAGGTGGGGGGAGATATGGCAATGATGATGGAGGTGGTGGGGGGAGATATGGCAATGATGGAGTAGGTGGGGGAGATATGACAATGTTGGAGAAGGTGGGGGAGAGCAATGATTGGGATGGGGAAGAGCAATTATGGAGGTAGGAGAGAGAAATGATGGGGAATTATTTGGACGCTATTTGCTGTTAATATCTGGTCTGGTCATGGCATGGTGGTATTTCTCCCTTGTATGTAGTATTATTCGGTCACTATGTGGTGGTAATATGTGGTCTGGTCATGGTTTCGTGGTATTTCTCCCTTGTATGCGGTATTATTCGGTCACTATGTGGTGGTAATATGTGGTCTGGTCATGGTGTGGTGGTATTTCTCCCTTGTATGTAGTATTATTCGGTCACTATGTGGTGGTAATATGTAGTCCAGTCATGGTGTGGCAGTATTTCTCCCTTGCATGTGGTACTGTTTGTGTTGGTACAGTGGATTGTGTTGTGTATGACAGTCATCTGTTCTCTCTGATATTAATTAGGAGAAGATTCTTTGTTTCCATTAGTGATTAATTAAATACTTGGAACAAGATGCACTTACAGGGGTTCTCCGATGTATGTACATCAGCCCTAGTGTATCCTACTGTATATGATGTGTATACATCAGCCCCAGTGTATCCTATGTGATGTACATACTGTACATCAGCACCTGTATATCCTATATGATGTATATACATCAGCCCCAGTGTATCCTATACGATGTATATACATCAGCCCCAGTGTATTCTATACGATGTATATACTGTACATTAGCTCCAGTATCTCTTATATGATATATATACATCAGCCCTAGTGTATCCTATACGATGTATATACATCAGCCCCAGTGTATCCTATATGATGTATATACTCTACATTAGCACCCGTATATCCTTTAAGATGTACTATATATACATCAGCCCTAGTGTATCCTATATGATATATATACATCAGCATGTCACAAGGAGGTTTTCTCTAACATCATAAACTGTGATGGCGGCGTCCAAGTCTGTGGATTCCACAGATTCATATACTGCTCCTTGTAACTCCATTGATAGCTATGGTCAGTGCAGGGTGACTAGGGCATCGACTCTTAGAGCTGCAGCTCCTTGGCAGGTGAGCAAAAGTTAGTCTTTGCTGGGCTGAGGTTGTTGACTGCCTTTGATCACATGCTAGAGGAGAACCAGTCGTGTCTGCTGTTTCTCCATTTAAGCCGGCTGTGCTTTGCTGGCAATGCCAGTATAGTTTTTCTCTATCCTGTTCTGGAAAGGTGAACACATACTGGTTTAGTGGTTATTGCTAAAGTTGTTGCAAGCGTTGTTTGGTAACCCTTTCCTTTTTCCCTAGGTGTCTTTATATTACTTTGTTGCCTCTCAGGTTTTAGACTTTATATTCCTTTGTGTATTTCCCTGAGAGCGTGTTGTGTGACTGTGCTTCAGTTCTGTCCTATCTTGTTTTGTATTCCCCCCATACACTGTACAAACTAGTGCTGCTTAGGAGGATAGTAAGGAACGAGGCTCGGGCATCTCCACATTCAGGATTAATCCTGGGAACAGAAATAGCTAGGGACCCCTAGCCTGAGGGTCAGAATAGGACCACACTTGCTATCCCACAGTCACACCATGACACAGCCCCAGTGTATTCTATATGATGTATATATATCGGCCCCAGCATATCCTATATGATCTATGTACATCGCTCCCAAGGTATCCTATATGATGCACATACACTGGCACAAGCGTATCCTATATGATGTATATACATAGTCTCCAGCATATCCTATGTAATGTATGTACATCATCACCAGTGTATCCTACATGACGTATATACATCAGCCCCAGTGTATCTTATATTATGTATACTGATCAGCCCCAGCATCCTATATGATGTACAGGTGCATCTCACTAAATTAGAATGTCATCAAAAAGTTAATTTATTTCAGTTCTTCAATGCAAAAAGTGAAACTCATATATTATATAGAGTCATTACACACAGAGGGATCTATTTCAAGTGTTTATTTCTGTTAATGTTGATGATTATAGCTTACAGCCAATGAACAAAAGTCATTATCTCAGTAAATTAGAATACTTTACAGCAACAACAGCTTGAAAAATGTTTTTAAAATCCGAAATGTTGTCCGACTGAAATGTATGTTCATTAAATGCACTCAATACTTGGTCGGGGCTCCTTTTGCATCAATTACTGCATCAATGCGGCAATGTGGCATGGAGGCGATCAGCCTGTGGCACTGCTGAGGTGTTATGGAAGCCCAGGTGGCTTTGATAGCAGCCATCAGCTCGTCTGCATTGTTGGGTCTGGTGTCTCTCATCTTCCTCTTGACAATACCCGATAGATTCTCTGGCCAATCAAGCTCAGTGATACTGTTGTTTTTAAACCAGGTATTGGTATTTTTGGCAGTGTGGACAGGTGCCAAGTAGGGTTGAGTGAGTATGTTCTGACCGAGTATGCTCGGGCCGAACTCCGAGTATTTACAGCTGCTCGGTGATGAGGTTAAATCGCTCCCGTGTGCATGATTTGCAACTGTTTGACTGCTTTATTACATGTGAGGAATGTGTAAGAAATAGACATTCCTCACATGTAATAAAGCTGTCAAACAGTTGCAAATCATGCACACAGGAGCGATTTAACCTTATCACCGAGCAGCTGTAAATACTCGGAGCTCGGCCCGAGCATAGTCGGCGAAAGGGTTAATAGAACATACTCGCTCAACACTAGTGTCAAGTCCTGCTGGAGAATGAAATTTCCATCTCCAAAAAGCTTGTCGGCAGAGGGAAGCATGAAGTGCTCTAAAATGTCCTGGTAGACGGCTGCGCTGACTTTGGTCTTGATAAAACACAGTGGACCTACACCAGCAGATGACATGGCTCCCCAAACCATCACCGATTGTGGAAACTTCACACTAGACCTCAAGCAGCTTGGATTGTGGCCTCTCCACTCTTCCTCCAGACTCTGGGACCTTGATTTCCAAATGAAAATAGGAACTCTGGGACCTTGTGGAGTGTGTCAATGACTGCCTTCTGGACATCTGTCATGTCAGCAGTCTTCCCTATGATTGTGGAGCCTTCTGAAACAGACTAAGGGACCTTTTAAATGCTTAGGAAGCCTTTACATGTGTTTTTTTGTTAATTATTTTAATTCACTGAGATAATGGCTTTTGTGTTTTCATTGGCTGTAAGCCATAATCATCAACATTAACAGAAATAAACACGTGAAATAGATCACTCTGTTTGTAATGACTCTATATAATATACTAGATGGTGGCCCGATTCTAACGCATCGGGTATTCTAGAATATGTCTCCCGACGGTGGCGTACTTATTTTAAATCAGCCGCCAATTGGCCGGAGACCGTGTTTAAATTTGGCGCCACAATCGCAGATTGGTCGCCGCAGGCGGCCACGAGCAATCAGCAGAGCGGTGTTTAAATTTGGCGCCGAAATAGCTGATTGGTCGTGGCCGGTGGCTGCGACCAATCAGCGAACCGTGTTAGTGAGGACCGGGGAGCATCCACCTGCCTTATAATGCCCCATGCAGGTTGTCACTTCCCCCCCCCCATATAATGCCCCATGCAGGATGTCACATCCCCACTCCCTTATAATGCCCCATGCAGGATGTCACCCCCCCTCCCTTATAATGCCCCATGCAGGATGTCACCCCCCCTCCCTTATAATGCCCCATGCAGGATGTCACTCCCCCCCCCATATAATGCCCCATGCAGGATGTCACACCCCCCCTCCTTTATAATGCCCCATGCAGGATGTCACATCCCCCCCTCCCTTATAATGCCCCAAGAAGGATGTCACATCCCCCCCCATATAATGGCCCATGCAAGATAATGCCCCATGCAGGATGTCACATCCCCCCTCCCTTATAATGCCCCATGCAGGATGTCACATCCCCCCCTGTATAATGCCCCATGCAGGATGTCACATCCCCCCCTTTCTTATAATGCCCCATGCAGGATGTGACATCCCCCCTTCCTTTATAATGCCCCATGCAGGAAGTCACATCCCTCCTATAGAATGCCCCATGCAGGAAGTGACATCCCCCCTATATAATACCCCATGCAGGAAGTGACATCCCCCTTATATAATGCCCCATGGAGGAAGTCACATCCCCTCCATAGTGCCCCATGCAGGATGTCACATCCCCCTCCCTTATAATGCCCCATGCAGGATGTCACTCCCCCCCCACCATATAAATGCCCCATGCAGGATGTCACCACCCCCCTTATAATGCCCCATGGAGGAAGTCACATCCCCCCCTCCCTTATAATGCACCATGCAGGAAGTGACATCCCCCCTATATAATGCCCCATGGAGGAAGTCACATCCCCCCATAGTGCCCCATGCAGGATATCACATCCCCCCTCCCTTATAATGCCCCATGCAGGAAATCACATCCCCACTATATAATACCCCATGCAGGATGTCACATCCCCCCCATAGTGGCCCATGCAGGATGTCACACCCCCCCCTCGCTTATAATGGCCCCTCCACGATGTCACACACCCCCACACCACCATTTAATGCCCTATGCCCCCATACAATAAAAAAAAAAAAATCCAATACTCACCACACTTCTCAGCTGCTGCTCCGGACTCCAGCGTAGCCGGCATCTTCACGCTGCGCGCTGTGACCGCTCAGGAGAGAGTGCAGTGTAAAGATGTCACCGAGCCCTCTGACCTGAGACGTCACAGAGCAGCAGCGAAAGACACAGGAGCTGCTGCGGAGGCACAGAGAGGGGTAAGTATGGCGCCGGGTGCTGGGGCCCTGAGCAAGCGGGGGGAGGGGAGGGGGGGAGAGGGGAGAGGAGAGGGGAGAGGGGAGGGGGGCGTCACACTTGCCGTCGGGAGATAAGAGGCCGTAGTCGCTGATCTCCTGACGGTAGCTGCATGGAGGTCAGCGGCGCCTCCGGTCAGGGGACTTATGCTGCGAGCAGCCGGCTGCATCTCCCGGCTGCATCGCCGCTGACCTCCGTGCGGCAGATGAGCCGCTAACGGCCGCCATCTTTTTCTGAAATGCTGCGTCGCTGATTGGTCGCGCCGGACCAATCAGCGACGCGGGATTTCCTGGACAGAAGGACAGACAGACAGACAGACGGGATAAGACAATTATATTAATGACTCTATATAATATATGAGTTTCACTTTTTGTATTGATGAACTGAAAAAAATTAACTTCTTGATGATATTATAATTTAGTGAGATGCACCTATATATACATCGGCCCCAGTGTATCCCATGTGATGTATATACATCGTCCCCAACGTATCCTATGTGATGTATATACATTGTCCCCAACGTATCCTATATGATGTATATACACAGGGGTGGATTAAGAGTAGCCAGGGCCCCGGGCAGTTTAAAAGGTGTGGCCCCCACCCCAGGTACCGGATGTATCACGTGACTTGTCACATGATCCCCTTTGATAGATCATGTGATCAACACACAGATGTTCTGATCACATCTATAGACAGAGAATGAGGAAAACAAATTTCCATAACATAGCACTATATATAGTAGATCAGGGTGGCAGATTAATTTTCCCGAGGGGCCACATGAGAGATCGTGACTGTTATGGAGGCCGATCCAATAGGCCGAAATTAATTCTGCTCCATATTAATATTAACAAAATAATAAAAAAAAATTATATTAATGGTATGACTTAATATTGAGCAGAATTAAGTATGCTGACATCCCTCTAGATACAGTATGAGCCCCCGCATAGCTCCCTAGATACAGTATGAGCCCCCGCATAGCCCCTCTATATACAGTATGAGCCCCCACATAGCCTCCTATATACAGTATGAGCCCCGCATAGCTCCCTAGATACAGTATGAGCCCCTGCAGAGCCCTGTACATATAGTATGAGCCCCCACACAGCCCCCTACATACAGTATGAGCCCCCACATAGCCCTGTACATACAGTATGAGCCCACACACTGCCACCTACATACAGTATGAGCCCCTACAGTTATTTAGATACAAAATGAGTCTGCACATAGCCCCTATATACAGTATGAGCCCGCACATAGCTCCTTATATACAATATGAGCCTGCACATAGCTCCCTATATACAGTGTGAGCCCGCACATAGCTCCTTATATACAATATGAGCCCGCACATAGCTCCCTATATACAGTATAAGCCCGCACATAGCTCCCTATAAACAGTATGAGCCCGCACATAGCGGCCTAGATACAGTATGAGCCCCCGCAGAGCCCTGTACATATAGTATGAGCCCCCACACACCCCCCTACATACAATATGAGCCCCCGCATAGCCCTGTACATACAGTATGAGCCCCTACATAGTTACTTAGATACAATATGAGTCTGCACATATCCCCTATATACAGTATGAGCCCGCACATAGCTTCCTATATAAAATATGAGTCCGCACATAGCTCCCTATATACAGTATGAGCCTGCACATAGCTCCCTATATACAGTATGAGCCCGCACATAGCTCCCTATATACAATATGAGCCCGCACATAGCTCCCTATATACAGTATGAGCCCGCACATAGCTCCCTATATACAGTATGAGCCCGCACATAGCTCCCTTCTCTGATCGACTGTCGGTTCCACAGCAAGCTCAGAGAATGGTCGACTCCCACTCTGGGGGCGGCAAATTGCAGCTGCCTGGGAGACACCTCTGACCACCGCATGAGGTGGCCCGAAGGCCCCCCCCTGACGGCTGTACCCAGGTCACATGCCCCTCCTCTTCCCCTAGGTACGGCCCTGTAGAGTCTATATGAGAATACATGACTATCTATAATATAATCAGGGATGTGTCCATCTGTCCGAAGCCTCTATAGACTGTGCACGCAATGCGCCTGCACAGTCTGGCCGGAGACAGAAGAACACATCAGATGTTACAGGTGACAGGGAGGAGGACGAGGATAAAGGATTGTAATGACGGAGATCACGGGGTGCGTAAACGCTGATTTCATACTGCCATCTTCGGCGCCATTAGGACACATACCTTGATGTCCGGCGAGGTTGGAGGAGTGTGGCGTTGTGGTTCATGCATGCGCAGGTGCGAACTCTGGCGCCACACTCCTCCCGCCTTGCCGGTGTTCGAGGATGCGCTGCAAGCGAGAGGGGAAAAGGCGAGTAGGAGTGTTGTTTTTTTTTTGTATGGATGGAAGAACATCAGAGAAGGCAAGATGGGGGAACATATACCAGGATGGGGGATAAGGATGGGGAGGGAGCATATACCAGGATGGGGAGGGAGCATATACCAGGATGGGGGAGAATTTGGTTTTAGTAATGGGGTCTGGCCCGACGCCGGTTCAGTCATTACTTTGAGTATACAGAGCAACCCCTGTAATCCTGGCCCTGACTGACAGCCGGTCTCAATGTAGAGTCAGTGTCAGTCAGGGCCGGGGGCTCGGTTGCAGAGGACGCTCTGTATACTGAAAGTGGTGACCGAACCGGCACTGCCCTCATGACTGAAACCGAATGCTGGCGAGGAGAATAAAGATCATTTTCTCCCCACTGCATTCAGCTACTGGGCAGTATAAAAACGCTGTTTACCTGAACGCAGGTTAATAGCGTTATTTACGATGAAGGGAACCCTTTAATTTTGTAGCACATTACTTCAATGAAATGGTGCCGGAGTCAGTGCATGCGCTTACCATGCTATCCAGCGCCATTTTATTGAAGTGTTTATGAGAATTCGCAGACACAGTGTCTTAAAAAAAATGGCGCCAAAAATGTACCACTAAAAATGCTTGTGACCCGGGTGTAAAACGGGTTCAATAGCTAGTATAATATACTGTGATACAGACATTAGATGTTATACTATACACATTGTTATATCCCATCTGATGTCTGTACCACAGTATAATATACACTAATCTGTTTACTGGATGTGACATTTTGTACAGGGATATACACTGTACTGATCACACCTGCCTACAGGACCTCACATATCATATATGGATCAGTACAGTATGTGATGTCCTGCAGGTTCAGGGTTGATCAGTCAGTGCAGGATCCTCTATGCAATGTCTGTGGTCGCTCTGCTGGGGCTCAGTGGGATTTATTACAGGACTCTGAATTTTCCTGCAGATCTGGTGATGCTGGAGCCGATGACCCAGAGTGACCTGATCTGCAGCAACGATGAAAGTCCTGCAATAACTTATACAGAGCCCTATCAGAGCGGCCTCTGAACTGACACTATGGAATCTTATGCAAACTCATCAGGAGGGGAGCAGCATCCTGCAGCCCCCTCCTCACTCCAGACATCCTCTCCAGACCTCATATTTACCGCCATTCACTGACCTGATCCACCAGCTCCTCTCCTGCAGGATAAAGAAGCTCCAGGCGCTGCTGTGTGATGTCAGTCCTGGAGACGCAGCACACAGCGCGCAGGGTGCGTGTCTGCCTCCCTGTGATGTGGCCGGCGTCTAAAAGGTACAGTGCGGTCCCCCTGCCAAACCTGCCCCTGCCTCTGCACAAAACATTATAATGACGGCAATCTGGCCATGGGTCCCCCTGAAGCCTCGGGCCCCGGGCGGTAGCCCAAATTGCCCTCATTATAATCCGTATATACATCAGCCCCAGTGTATCCCATGTGATGTATATACATCGTTCCCAGCGTATCCCATCTGATGTATATACATCGGCCCCAGTGTATCCTATGTGATGTATATAGATCGCCCCCAGCACATCCCCTCAGAAGTATATACATCGGCCCCATTGTATCCTATGTAATGTATACATATCATCCCCAGTGTATCCTATGTAATGTATATGCATCGGCCCCAGATTATACTATCTGATGTAAACAGCATAATTAAGTACTGTATATAGTGTGGACCTGTGTATATAGCATGTAGTGAGGTGCTGTGTGTAATATATAGTGTAGATGTGATGTGAATATAATATGTGTGTATAGCATATAGTGTGGGCTGCACATTTTATATAAAAGGCACATCTCTACACTATATAGTAGACACACAGCTCCATACCATCTTTTATAACCCAGTATATAGTGTGGAGCTCTGTATATGGTGTGGACTTCCCACTAAAAGTTATGTACTCAGGCACAGCACCACACTAAATAACTATATACACAGCTCCATAGTTCATACTATAATATATATACTATAATATTTACTACATGTATATACAATGGTCCCAGTGTTTGTGTGGGTATATATATATATATATATATATATTTAGATGTTTGTAGCATATATTTTGGAGCTATGTATGCTGTGTATAATTCTCCCTATGGCCACGGCCCCACTATCAGTATTTGGTCAGTATTCGGTCAGTATTTTTTCTCAGGAGTTGGAGACAAAACCAGGAGTGGGTGATAAATCCAGAATTGGTGACTTGCTTCTATTATACCTTTTCTCTGATTGTTCCTTACCTGGTTTTGGCTCCCACTCCTAAGAAAAAATACTGACCAAATACTGATAGTGGGGCCGTGGCCTTACACACAGAATATATAGGACATGAGAAGTGGTACTTTGCAGTGTACTGTATATATACAGAATAATACGGATACTGACAATTGCAATCAGCATACAGACAGAAGTGGTACTGTGCAGTGTATACTGTATGTACAGAATAATACAGATACTGCGGAAATAATACTGACCAAATACTGATAGTGAGGCTGTGGCCTAAGTCTCAGTATCTGTATTATTCTGCATATTTACACTGCACAGTACCACTTCTCCTGCCCTGTATACTGGGTGTAATTCTCAGTATCTTTATTATTCTGTATATGTACACTGCACAGTACCACTTCTCCTGCCCTGTATACTGATGTAAATCTCAGTATCTGTATTATTCTGTGTATATAAATTGACTGCAATATTCTCAGTATCTGTATTAATCTGTATATATACACTGCACAGTACTACTTCTCCCGTCTTGTATACTGGTTTTAATTCTCAGTATCTGTATTATTCTGTGTATATACTGTATATAGACTGTATATACACTGCACAGTACCACTTCTCCTGCCCTGTATACTGATGTAAATCTCAGTATCTGTATTATTCTGTGTATATAAATTGACTGCAATATTCTCAGTATCTGTAGTAATCTGTATATATACACTGCACAGTACTACTTCTCCCGTCTTGTATACTGGTTTTAATTCTCAGTATCTGTATTATTCTGTGTATATACTGTATATAGACTGTATATAGACTGCACAGTACCACTTCTCCTGTCCTGTATGCGGAGTGTAATTTTCAGTATTTGGATTATTCTGTATACATATAGACTGCACAGTGCCATTTCCTCTGTCCTATTCTTGGAGAGACTGTATTACAGTTAGGTAGAGTCATTATTGGTTTATAATTTTCTACATTCCTATGGGCAAATAAAAATACATTTTGAAATCCTGTTTAAATGGGTTATCCCAAGTTTGGAAGTTATCCCCCTTCTTATAGATAGGGGATGACTTTCTGATCACTGCGGACCTAACCACTGGGACCACCATGATCCAGAGAAACGGAACTGTGAAAAGATAAATGGAGCTGTGGTTGATGATGCGCACTGCTGCGCCATTCACGTGGGGCTCGTCAAATAACTCCTTTAAGAGAGTGCTGAGGGGCATGACCAAGAAAAGTAACACATAGGTGCGCTTGTACACATCTGTAGATGGACAAAGACAGCGGTGCACACAGCGCGCAGCGCAAAGTTTACCCTTATGTACAGCACCATACATAAAATGGCACTATATAAAATAGAGCAGGGGTGGGAGATTAATTTTCCCAAGGGGCCACATGAGAGACCATGATTGTTGTGGAGACCAAACCAATAGGCTGAAATTAATTCTGCTCAATGTTAATATTAACATATTAATTATAATTATTTTTTATAATATAATATTTAATAATAATAAATAATAATAACTTAATATTGAGCACAATTAAGTATGCTGACATCCCCCTAGATACAGTATGAGCCCTCCCACATCACCCCCTACATACAGTATGAGCCACCACATAGCCCCCTACATACAGTAAGAGCCCCACATAGCTCCTTATATACAGTGTGAGCCCCCAGATAGCGCCTTAGATACAGTATGAGCCTCCATATAGCCTCCTATATACAGTATGAGCCTCCACATAGCCTCCCATATACAGTATGAGCCTTGCGCATAGCTCCCTAGATACAGTATGAGCCCCCATATAGCTCTCTAGATACAGTATGAACCCTCGCATAGCTCCCTAGATACAGTAGATACAGTATGAACCCTCGCATAGCTCCCAGGATACAGTAGATACAGTATGAACCCTCGCATAGCTCCCTAGACACAGTAGATACAGTATGAACCCTCTCATAGCTCCCTAGATACAGTAGATACAGTATGAACCCTCGCATAGCTCCCAGGATACAGTAGATACAGTATGAACCCTCGCATAGCTCCCAGGATACAGTAGATACAGTATGAGTCCCCGCATAGCTCCATAGATACAGTAGATACAGTATGAACCCTCGCATAGCTCCCTAGACACAGTAGATACAGTATGAACCCTCGCATAGATCCCTAGACACAGTAGATACAGTATGAACCCTCGCATAGCTCCCAGGATACAGTAGATACAGTATGAACCCTCGCATAGCTCCCTAGACACAGTAGATACAGTATGAACCCTCGCATAGCTCCCAGGATACAGTAGATACAGTATGAACCCTCGCATAGCTCCCAGGATACAGTAGATACAGTATGAACCCTCGCATAGCTCCCTAGACACAGTAGATACAGTATGAACCCTCGCATAGCTCCCTAGATACAGTAGATACAGTATGAGCCCCCGCATAGCTCCATAGATACAGTATGAGCCCCGTGCATAGCTCCCAAGATACAGTATGAGACCCCGCATAGACTCCTAGATACAGTATGAGACCCCGCATAGCCTCCTAGATACAGTATGAGCCCCGTGCATAGCTCCCAAGATACAGTATGAGCCCCCGCATAGACTCCTAGATACAGTATGACACCCCGCATAGCCTCCTAGATACAGTATGAGACCCCACATAGCCTCCTAGATACAGTATGAGACCCCACATAGCCTCCTAGATACAGTATGAGACCCCGCATAGCCTCCTAGATACAGTATGAGACCCCACATAGCCTCCTAGATACAGTATGAGCCCCTGCATAGCCTCCTAGATACAGTATGAGCCCCGTGCATAGCTCCCAAGATACAGTATGAGACCCCACATAGCCTCCTAGATACAGTATGAGCCCCTGCATAGCTTTTTGGTAATAATCTAAATTGCATACATTTTTAATTTTTAAATGGATAAATTTGTTAGCTAGTTATTACTAATCCTCAGATATACATCAGTTTTTTGTACACTGGTCCACACGCACATGTAGACACACACACAGGCAGTCATGCACAAACACACACGCAGTCACACACATACACACACACATGCAGTCAAGCACATACACACACATGCAGTCATGCACATACACACACATACACACACATGCAGTCACACACATACACACACACAGGCAGTCATGCACAAACACACACGCAGTCACACACATACACACACATGCAGTCACGCACATACACACACATGCAGTCATGCACATACACACACATACACACACATGCAGTCACGCACATACACACACATGCAGTCACACACATACACACACATGCAGTCACGCACATACGCACATACACACATGCAGTCACGCACATACACACACATACGCAGTCACACACATACACACACATGCAGTCACGCACATACACACACATGCAGTCACACACATACACATGCATGCAGTCACGCACATACACACACATGCAGTCACGCACATACACACACATGCAGTCACACACATACACACACACGCAGTCACACACATACACACACATGCAGTCACACAAATACACACACATGCAGTCACACACATACACACACATGCAGTCACACACATACACACACATGCAGTCACACACATACACACACATGCAGTCACACACATACACATGCATGCAGTCACGCACATACACACACATGCAGTCACGCACATACACACACATGCAGTCACACACATACACACACACGCAGTCACACACATACACACACATGCAGTCACACAAATACACACACATGCAGTCACGCACATACACACACATGCAGTCACACACATACACACACATGCAGTCACACACATACACACACAGGCAGTCACGCACATACACACACATGCATTCACACACATACACACACACGCAGTCACACACATACACACACACGCAGTCACACACATACACACACACGCAGTCACGCACATACACACACATGCAGTCACGCACATACACACACATGCAGTCACACACATACACACACATGCAGTCACGCACATACACACACATGCAGTCACACACATACACACACATGCAGTCACACACATACACACACACGCAGTCACGCACATACACACACACGCAGTCACACACATACACACACACGCAGTCACACACATACACACACATGCAGTCACGCACATACACACACATGCAGTCACGCACATACACACACATGCAGTCACGCACATACACACACATGCAGTCACGCACAAACACACACATGCAGTCACACACATACACACACATGCAGTCACACACATACACACACATGCAGTCACACACATACACACACATGCAGTCACGCACATACACACACATGCAGTCACGCACATACACACACATGCAGTCACGCACATACACACACATGCAGTCACGCACAAACACACACATGCAGTCACACACATACACACACATGCAGTCACACACATACACACACACGCAGTCACACACATACACACACATGCAGTCACGCACATACACACACATGCAGTCACGCACATACACACACATACAGTCACGCACATACACACACATGCAGTCACGCACATACACACACACGCAGTCACACACATACACACACATACAGTCACACACATACACACACATGCAGTCAGGCACATACACACACATGCAGTCACACACATACACACACACGCAGTCACGCACATACACACACATGCAGTCAGGCACATACACACACATGCAGTCACACACATACACACACACGCAGTCACGCACATACACACACGCAGTCACGCACATACACACACACGCAGTCACACACATACACACACACGCAGTCACGCACATACACACACATGCAGTCACGCACATACACACACATGCAGTCACGCACATACACACACATGCAGTCACACACATACACACATGCAGTCACACACAGACACACACATACGCAGTCACACACATACACACACATGCAGTCACGCACATACACACACATACGCAGTCACACACATACACACACACGCAGTCACGCACATACACACATGCAGTCACACACAGACACACACGCGCAGTCATGCACATACACACACGCGCAGTCATGCACATACACACACATGCAGTTACGCACATACACACACATACGCAGTCACGCACATATGCATGCAGTCTTGCAAATACACAAACATGCAGTCAACACTCAGTCACGCACACACGTAGTCTTGTATACACATGCAGTCTTTTACACAAGCAGTCACACACACGCAGTCACATGCACTCACGCGGTCATGCACACAGTCAGACACCAGCAGGCATGCGCACACATGGTCATACACACACGGTCATGCACATGCAGTCACGCATATACGCACACGGAGTCACGTATACACATGCAGACTTAAACATATTTGAAGACATACAGAAAAATACATGTAAACAGACATATCACATATTACAACTGTGCTGGTCTCAGAGATGGTCTTCAATGTCCAAGGGCTACTAAATGGATTTGATGCTTACATTCATGTGATAATTTACCCCATACTGTAAATAATACTAATATTAGTGGTTTCCCTGGGAAGAAGCTAAACCACCCTAGCCACCGGTCTGAGGGTCCTTGGGATACTACAATTTAGGGTAAGCGGTCATAGGCCCTTTGGTCCATTATTCTGATACTTATACATTTGCTGATGGTGGCCCTGGGAGTTGGTATTTTAGTGGCACACTTAGTGCTTATACTCTCACCACTTGCCCTATATAGATTACCTGGGTCAACCTGTTACCACTAGCCTAAAACACCCCGCTTTTCCCAGCCTATACCTTCATAGAGCTATATATAATCTCTGATTGGTTTTCCCCTGGGGGGTTTCCTTACACTTACCCCTATGCACACTGTTTTTGTCTTTATTGTCTATTTGCTATTATGTATACATGTGTATTTAATAAAGATTTTGTCAAATCTTTGCATAAGAAACTCCTAGTTTCTCTGTTTTTTTCCAAATTATACTAATATTAGTGGTTTCCCTAGGAGCATCAGGAGCTAAGATGTTATTATACAGATGAGGGAACACTGCGAAAAATGTAATAATCTATAGTAAGGGGTATATTGGGCCTCATTTACCCCAAAAATGTCCTTGTTACCCATCCCAAGAAGTCAGAGCTCAGTGTAATGAGTACAATTCCACACGTTACTAAATCATTGTGGCGTCTATAAACATGGACCAGTGCATCCTACTGTAAACTCTAGACATATTAGCTGTCATCCAAAGAGCACCATGACCTAAAGAATCATGGGAATCTTGGGGTGATGGCTGATAAATCTGCTTTTTAACAATAAAATAAAAAAAATAAAAAAATTGAGGTTTTATTACTATTGATAACAAAGCCAATTTTAATATCAGACAGTATTTCTGAATAAGGCCTAATGTTACCCCCACTATTGTTAAAATATTAGCTGTCACCCCAAAGCCAAAACCAGGTGAGGAACAATCAGAAAAAGGTATAATAGAAACAAGTCACCAATTCTGCATTTATCACCCACTCCTGGTCTTGGCTCCCACTCCTGAGAAAAATACTGACTGAATACTGACCAAATACTGATAGTGGGGCCGTGGCCTAAGAGCTAAAGTCGGTCTCAGGGGTAGGTAAGCCTTTTTATCATGCTCTCCCACTGCTAACTTATAAAGGACGCAGAAAAGCGTTTGCCGACATATGATGTAATAGCTCCTCCAATGTCAGGTCTCTATGTATGGAGCAGGTTCAGGAGCTGAGCCCGCATCATACTGGGCAGATGCCTGTACACATAACACCGACAATGAATGGGGTATAGCTGCACATTCAGGAAAAAAAATACATGTGTAGAATCATTAAGGTCCACTGGACCACAATTCAAGTATGAAATGACCTACAACAATCCAGTAAGGATTAAATAATACAGCAGACATAATGGAGTAAATTCTTTATTTGGATAAATCAGTGATCAGACATAGAAAAATACGATAAAAAACATGTAATTGACAACTATACATTAAAACACACGTGGGCTGTAGAGACACAGCCTATGTATTGAATAGTGGTTCTCCCTAGGATGCACATATATTGGATTTCATCCAGTAAATACATGAATACAAGTAAATTAACACCATCGATATATTAAATACATAAAGTGCATGTGCAGATATATATATGTATATACCAGAATAACATCAAAGAGAAAAACAGTACATCTAATATAACAAATAGGAAAAATCTCATATAATTCTTGTGACACATAACTTGAATATATGGCCGTAATAATGTACATAGTGCAAAAGTCATTGGCCAACATAAGAATAAATATCAGGATATAATGAAGAAATAAAGATGGGATGAGCCAAATCCAGAGGCAGTATGGCATGAGCAGGGTAGGGCTGTGTGACCTCCACCCACAGGCGTTCTGCTCGCGGTTCTACAGGGAGATGCCTGTACACAGCCGGCATCTGTAACCGCAGCCATCAGAGATTGTTCTGATCGCTGCTGTTACACTGATCACTGGCTGCGGATGGGTTATCATGGCAGCTGACTATGAGAACTACTAGGATGAGTGTAAAAATAAATGTTCCTGTGCTGAGATAATCTTATAAATGTGCCCCTGCTGTGTACTGTGTAATGGCCGTGTCTGACCGTGCTGGACAATGGTCTGATCATACCACAGCTCCTGGGCAGGAGGAAGCAAAAGAGGATACAGACAGGATCACAAAGGATTATTTCTTTCAGGAAAAATATTGCTTAAAAACAGACAGCAAAATGTTTTGCCTCACAAAATGAATCAGCTGTGATCCCGTGTTGTAATGTCTGTATACTCTTTTGTGTCCTCCCCTGCCCAGGAGCTGTGGTATGATCAGAACATGGCCCTGTAAGGTCAGACACATCCATTACACAGTACAAACCAGGGGCACATTTATAAGATTATCTCAGCACAGGAACATGTTTTTAACACATCCAATTGTAGAACTTATTTTTACTCCAAGATCTATTAGTTAAAATGTACTTTGTTTGTGGGAAAACCCTTTAAATTCCATAAGAGGACTGAAAAAATAAAGTAAACATACATAAAAACGTGTTAAAAATATAAACCAAATAAAAACGTATAATAATTTGAATCAACCCTTTTCCTTTATTAAGTATAAAAAAAAATAATTATATTATTATCAAAATATTCAATTAAGTGTGTTTTTGGCCGACACACTTTCCTAACAAAAGGCAATAAAATGTGATCAAAACATCTCCCCACCTCACAAAAAAAGAATAAAACATTTGCAGGTCTTAGAAAATGGACGCACAAACCCAATGGTTTTTATTTACAAATGTTCACATTTTTTTCATCACTAGTGTTGAGCATTCCGATACTGTAATATCGGGTATCAGCCGATATTCGCGGTATCGGAATTCCGATACTTAATTCCGATATTTTTACAATATCGAATACCGGAATCGGAAGTTCCCATAATGCCTGCGCTCTGCAGTGTCTCTGAAGGATGACAAGCTGGATGGCAGCGCTCAGCTGAGATCCAGCCTCTCATCAGAATGCAATCCCGGCGTGGGAGAATTCTCCTGATCGTTTAAAAGCCGGCGGGCGGTAAAAAGCCGCCGGCTTTTAAACAATCACACAGCCCCATACTGCTTCCCTGCAGCCTCCCACCCGATCCTCCGCTCCCCTCGCCACCTCCCATCCCGATCGTAAGTTAGGACCGGGCGGGGAGCGCAGCACCAAGGAGCGGGGAGCGAAGGACCCGGGCGGGGAAGTCGGCAGTGAAAAGACTTCACCGCCGGCTTTCCCGTTCTGTGCTGCGCTTTCCCGCCGGTTATTTCAAATGAACAGCTGAGGTATCAGGTGATGCTGATCAGCTGTTCATTTGAAGTAGCCGCTGCCCTCAGAGGGTTCATGTGAGTTCATGCTTGACTGCATTGCATGAACTCACATGAACTTTCCCACGGTCGCACAGGTCAGCCTCACCTCCCAGACGATCAGCCCGTCATGATTGGTGTGTGTGGGTGTCTGTGCGTGTGTCTGCGAGTGTGTGTGGGGTGTCTGTGCGATGTCTGCGGGTTTGTGCGATGTCTGCGGGTGTGTGCGGTGTCTGTGCGATGTGTGCGGGTGTGTGCGGTGTCTGTGCGATGTCTGCGGTGTCTGTGCGATGTCTGCGAGTGTGTGCGGTGTCTGTGCGATGTCTGCGAGTGTGTGCGGGGTGTCTGTGCGATGTCTGCGGGTGTGTGCGATGTCTGCGGGTGTGTGCGGTGTCTGTGCGGTGTGTGCGGTGTCTGTGCGATGCCTTCGGTGTCTGTGCAAGGTCTGCGAGTGTGTGCGGTGTCTGTGCGATGTCTGCGAGTGTGTGCGGCGTCTGTGCGATGTTTTCGGGTGTGTGCGGTGTCTGTGCGATGTCTGGGGGTGTGTGCGGTGTCTGTGCGATGTCTGCGGGTGTGTGCGATGTATGCGGTGTCTGTGCGATGTGTGCGGGTGTGTGCGATGCCTGCGAGTGTGTGCGGTGTCTATGCGATGTCTGCGGGTGTGTGCGGTGTCTGTGCGATGTCTTCGGGTGTGTGCGGTGTCTGTGCGATGTCTGCGAGTGTGTGCGATGTCTGCGGGTGTGTGCGTGCAGGCAGACATAGGCCGATGTGACACTACTACTCCCATCGGCCTATGTCTGTCCCCCGTCCACTCGTGCCAGCAGGATCAGCTCGATGGGAGCAGTAGTTCCCATCAGCCTGATCCTGCTATTTAAATTGCCCTACTGTGTCCCCAATAAATTTTAAATACATGTCATTGGTGGCCAGTGGTTGCCTACAATAAATTAGTTCATACATTACCTGTCCCCGCCGATCGCCACCTAAAATAAAGTAAAAAATAAAAAACTACACCTATACTCACCTAGACACCTAATTCCCCGAAGCCATCGATCTCCTGTAATAAAATATAAAATAATAAACCACAACCTTATCCTTACCCCTCCGTAGTAGTCCACGAGTGTCCCACGATGATCTCCAGTTTAGAGCAGCCACATAGAATGTGACCGCTCTGAACCGCTGCCGCTGCTAGAATGATGGGGCCGTAAAGCAGCCCCGTCATTGCATAAGCGGGTTCGCCGGAGTTCAGGCAGCGCTGCTCCGGTTAGCTGCTTTACGGCCCTGCTGTATCGTGAGAAATTCCCACGGTACAGCACTGCCGTAAAGGAGGTCTCCGGAGCTGCGCTGCCTGAATGCACTCCGGTGACCTCAGTCAGTGGCTCCCGCTGCCGGGAGCGGACGTGTTCCCGGCAGCGTGAGCTTACAGCAGCCATGCACAGCTGTCACCATCTCCAGATGTGACAGCTGTGCATGGGAGATCAGCGCAGGAACGTGGACAGGTAACTATTTTTTTTTAGTAAACTAAGAATTAAATAAAATTGTGTGTTTTATTTCAAATAAATTATTTTTTTCTGGGTGTAGTGTGTTTTTTCTTTTTAACACTTTGTAGGTTAGTAATGGGGGTGTCTTATAGACGCCCATCATTACTAACCTGGGCTTCATGGCAGCTGGCGGTGACATGAACCCCAACCCTATTACCCCCTGCCACCGCACCAGGGCAGCGTGGAAGAGCGAGGCTAAGTGCCAGAATTGGCGCATCCTATGGATGTGCCATTTCTGGGGCGGCTGACGGTTGGTGTTTCTAGCCTGGGAGGGGGCCAATATTCATGGCACCCTTCCTGGGCTATTAATATCAGCCCCCAGCTGTCTGCTTAGCCTTTGCTAGCTATTAAATAGGGGGTCCCCCATTTTAATAGCTAGTAAAGGCTAGGTATTCAGCTGGGGGCTGATATTAGTAGTCTGGGAAGCTCCGTGGGTATTACCCACTTCCCAGGCTTCAAACATCTGCCCCAGCCGTCTGCTTAACCTCCGCTAGAGCCTAAAATTATGGGGGATCCCACGCCAATTTTATTTTAAATAAATCCTTTATTTTAACACTAAATGACATTTGAGGAGTTAATAAAGATGCAGTCCCTAAATTATTATTTATTTTTTAATTAATTTTTCCCAAAAATTTTGACGTGGGCTTTGCCATATTTTTGTATGCCAGCCAGGTACAGCATCCAGCTTCTATGAACGCGCCATTTTCCGGGGTGGCTGCGGACTGCAATTTGCATCAGGGGGGGGGGGCCCAGAAAGCTTGGGTCTCCCTGCGCTGCAGATTCCATCCCCCAGCTGCCTAGTTGTACCTGGCTGGACACACAAATAGGGAGAAGCCCCACGTATTTTTTTTTTAATTATTTCAGGAAATTCATGAAATAATTAAAAAAAAATTGATGTGGGGCTTCGCCCTATATTTGTGTCCAGCCAGGTACAGCAGGCAGGAACGGGCTGCCCCCAACCACCAGCTGCCTATTTGTACCTGGTTGGATGCAACAATATAGGGAAGCTCTTTTTTTCTTAATTATTTCATGAATTTCATGAAATAATAAAAAAAAAAAATACGTGGGGCTTCACCCTATTTTTGTGTCCAGCCAGGTACAACTAGGCAGCTGGGGGCTGGAATCCGCAGCGCAGGGAGGCCCAAGCTTTCTGGGCCCACACGCAGCAAATTGCAGTCCGCAGCCACCCCGGAAAATGGCGCGTTCATAGAAGCGCCATCTTCTGGCGCTGTACCCAACTCATCCAGGGCCCTGGTGCGGTGGCTCACTGGGTAATAAAGGGGTTAAGGCCAGTTTGGCATTATCAGCTGGCCCTAAGCCCGAAATTCATGGGGTCACGCCAATATTAGACATGACCACCATGAATTTCTAGTAAAGTATTTAAAAAAAACACAACACCCAGAATAAAGTCCTTTAATTGAAATACACAATTCTTTATTGTTCTAAATTAAACTATACTTACCATCACGCCTATTCCAGCTGAAGCCAACGATCTCCTGCAATAAAAGTAAAATAATAAAGCAACCTCATCCTTACCTTTCCATGGTTCCCAGGACAGCTTCAGCTCTGCTACATCGAGATGACAGGCTGGACCGCAGCAGAACGCTGCCATCCAGCCTGTCATCCCGCGGACACTGAGAAGCGCAGGCATGCTTGCGCTCTTCAGTGTCTCTCTGTGACGGCATCCAGATGAGCCGAGGTCATGTCCAATGAACTCAGCTCACCTCATGCACGTCACTGACAGCGTGGGAAAATTCTCCTGCACTCAGCGCTTCAGCGTGAGAATTTTCCCACGCTGTCAGTGACGTGAATGAGGTGAGGTCATGTCCAATGAACTCAGCTCACCTCATGCACGTTACTGACAGCGTGGGAAAATTCTCACGCTGAAGCGCTGAGTGCAGGAGAATTCTCCCACGCTGTCAGTGACGTGCATGAGGTGAGCTGAGTTCATTGGACATGACCTCGGCTCATCTGGATGCCGTCACAGAGACACTGAGGAGCGCAAGCATGCCTGCTCTTCTCAGTGTCCGCGGGATGACAGGCTGGATGGCAGCGTTCTGCTGCGGTCCAGCCTGTCATCTCGATGTAGCAGAGCTGAAGCTGTCGTGGGAACCATGGAAAGGTAAGGATGATGTTGGTTTATTATTTTTCTTTTATTGCAGGAGATCGTTGGCTTCAGCTGGAATGGGCGTGATGGTAAGTAGAGTTTAATTTAGAACAATAAAGAATTGTGTGTTTATTTCAATTAAAGGACTTTATTCTGGGTGTTTGTGGGTTTTTTTTTAACTTTGACTATGGGGTTAGTAATGGGGGTGTCTTATAGACGCCTCTCCATTACTAACCTGGGCTTGATGTCAGCTGGCATTATAAGCTGACATCAACCCCAAACCTATTACCCCACTGCCACCGCTACAGGGCAGTGGAAAGAGCGAGGCTAAGTGCCAGAATTGGCGCATCCTATGGATGCGCCATTTCTGGGGCGGCTGACGGCTGGTGTTTCTAGCCTGGGAAGGGGCCAATATTCATGGAACCCTTCTTGGGCTATTAATATCAGCCCCCATCTGTCTGCCTAGCCTTTGCTAGCTATTAAATTAGGAGGGACCCCACGTCATTTTTTTTGGGGGGTCCCCCATTTTAATAGCTAGTAAAGGCTAGGTATTCAGCTGGGGGCTGATATTAGTAGCCTGGGAAGCTCCGTGGGTATTACCCCCTTCCCAGGCTTCAAACATCTGCCCCAGCTGTCTGCTTAACCTCCGCTAGAGACTAAAATTAAGGGGAACCCCACGCCAATTTTTTTTTAAATAAATCCTTATTTTAACACTAAATGACAAGTACAGTAATCAACACTGTCACTGTACTTCATATATATGTGACTGACATGTTTCTATCTATCTAATCTATGTGTGAAGCTCTATTCTTTCTGTTGTAAATTGTCGGGTAAAGGTGTATGCCGCTGATGAATTGCCGGCTTTTCGCATAATACATTCTACATTATTCTTAGTTGTTTTACTTCATGTAGAATTAACCTACAAGGAAAGAAAGGGTTTATTTTCATTCCGATATTTGTGTCCCATTGACTTGCATTGGTTTCCGGTATCGGAATCGGCGATATCCGATACTTTTTGGGTATCGGTCCGATCCAATCCGATACGATATTTCCTGATATCGGAAGGTATCGCTCAACACTACTGATAAGTCCAAATTTGAGATCTTTCGTTCCAACCACCGTGTCTTTGTGCGACGCAGAAAAGGTGAACGGATGGACTCTACATGCCTGGTTCCCACCGTGAAGCATGGAGGAGGAGGTGTGATGGTGTGGGGGTGCTTTGCTGGTGACACTGTTGGGGATTTATTCAAAATTTAAGGCATACTGAACCAGCATGGCTACCACAGCATCTTGCAGCGGCATGCTATTCCATCCGGTTTGCGTTTAGTTGGACCATCATTTATTTTTCAACAGGACAATGACCCCAAACACACCTCCAGGCTGTGTAAGGGCTATTTGACCAAGAGGGAGAGTGATGGGGTGCTACGCCAGATGACCTGGCCTCCACAGTCACCAGACCTGAACCCAATCGAGATGGTTTGGGGTGAGCTGGACCGCAGAGTGAAGGCAAAAGGGCCAACAAGTGCTAAGCATCTCTGGGAACTACTTCAAGATTGTTAGAAGACCATTTCCCGTGACTACTGTACCTCTTGAAGCTCATCAAGAGAATGCCAAGAGTGTGCAAAGCAGTCATCAAAGCAAAAGGCGGCTACTTTGAAGAACCTAGAATATAAGACATATTTTCAGTTGTTTCACACTTTTTTGTTAAGTATATAATTCCACATTTGTTAATTCATACTTTTGATGCCTTCAGTGTGAATGTACAATTTTCAGAGTCATGAAAATACAGAAAAATCTTTAAATAAACTTTTGGTCTGTACTGTATATATAATATAATGCTACATGTCTCCCTCTGTCTGAAGCCTTTAAAGACTTGGCAAGTGCTACATGCCTGCGCAGTCTGGCTCTAGACAGAAGAACCTATTACGTTACAGGTAAGAGGAGTGTATGGCGCCGGAGATTGCGGTATGCGTAGACACTGAACACATACCGCGATCTCCGCCGCCATACTTACCTGACCGGGAGGAGCGTTGCAGCGGCGTTTCTCTTCTCGCCGGAGACCAGGGCAGGAGTGAAGGTGTTGGAATCGGCACATGTGCATAACTCTATCCGGCGCCATTTTACTGAAGACATATTTGCAGTGTGTCTTCAGTAAAATGGCGTTGAACAGCACGGTATGGTCACGCGCGTACTCTGGCGCCGCACTGCTCCCCCGGCAGAACAGGATACAGTAGCACTGGAGCACAGGGAAGAAAGGTGAGTATGTGTTTATTTTTTTGTATGTGTGCACCGTGAAAGGGATGAGGGGTGCCATACATACCAGGAATGGGGTGTGACGGGTACCATACATACCAGGAAAGGGGTGTGAGGGGTACCATACATACCAGGAAAGGGGTGTGAGGGGACCATGCATACCAGGATTGGGGGATGAGGGGTACAATGCATACCAGGATTTGGGGGGTGACTGAACCATGAAAACCAGGATTGGGGGGTGAGGGGTGCCATACATACCAGGATTGGGGGGTGAGGGGTGCCATACATACCAGGATTGGGGGGTGAGGGGTGCCATACATACCAGGACTTGGGGGGTGACTGAACCATGAAAACCAGGATTGGGGGGTGAGGGGTGCCATACATACCAGGATTGGGGGGTGAGTGGTGCCATACATACCAGGATTGGGGGGTGAGGGGTACCATGCATACCAGGATAGGAAAGTGGGGTTCCATGCATACCAGAATAGGGATGAGGGGTACCATGCATACCAGGATTGGGGGATGAGGGGACCATGCATACCAGGATTGGGGGATGAGGGGACCATGCATACCAGGATTGGGGGATGAGGAGGCCATACATACCAGGATTGGGGATGAGAGAGTCATGCATACCAGGATTGGGGATGAGAGAGCCATGCATACCAGGATGGGGGATGAGGAGGCCATACATACCAGGATTGGGGGATGAGGGGTACCATACATACCCGGATTGGGATGAGGGGTGCCATGTATACCAAGATGAGGGGTACCATAAATACAAGAATAGGAATGAGGGGTACCATGCATACCAGGATGAGGGATGGGTTGCCATGCATACCAGGATGAGGGGTAACATACATAACAGGATAGGGATGAGGTGCACCATAAATACCAAGATGAGGGATGGGGTGCCATGCACATCAGGAAGAGGGATTGAGTGCCATACATACCAGGATTGGCGAATGAGCAGTGCCATACATACCAGGATGAGAGATGGGGTGCCATGCATACCGGATTGGGATGAGGGGGTGCCATGCATACCCGGATTGGGGTGAGGGGTGCCATGCATACCCGGATTGGGGATGAGGGGACAGGATGGGGACAGCACAAATACCAGGATGGGGGGCAGCACATACCAGCATGGGAGACCATATACCAATAAAAATGCTCGCCACCCGGGCGTAGAACAGGTTCAATAGCTAGTGTGTGTGTGTGTGTGTGTGTGTGTGTGTATATATATATATATATATATATATATATATATATATATATATATTTATAACATGGTTGCCAAAAATAAAAAATCCTAGTGATTGCACAGATACGTAGCACAATGTGAATGTTAATCTATATAATTGACATTAACTAAGGGGAAATGTAAGCGTCTGTAGAACTATTAAAAGGATATCTTCATAGTGTGACAAAGTCTCTGGTAGTGTGTCAGAAGGGAGGTATGTGTCGCTGAGACTCTTAGACTCAGTGATGTGAAAACATACAAGTTCTCATGCACAAGTAGGTGCAGAGAGAGTTAATAGAACGATATTTACAAGGGAATGTTTTCAGTGGATAACGAAAGTGTAGGGAGGAACGTTATCCACCTTCATTCCAATCAGGGGAGTGTCTGGGCTTTAAATAGTCAGCCCTGACACTCAGGTGTGTTCAGTACCTGGGGAAACTTTGTTCCAGGAAGGAGCTAGCACATGCTGTGATGAACCTGTGTGTAGCTAATTGTGAGTGGCCAGACCTTGGCCGAGATAAGGACTCTGCTGAAAGTTCTGAAAGTTTTGCATTTAGTTTTGTCTCTTTAGCTGAATGGGCTGTGTTTTTATTTATGGACTCAAGGGTAGTTTATGACTGCTAAATAAACTAACCTGAGAATTTAAAGAGACAGTATCTTGTGTTTTACCTACGCATACAGCCGAGCTTGTCGCTATACCACAATAGACTCACAAGCCCAAGTGGGTACTCATATATAGTATATAATATTAAGCTCTATAAGGAATCGCCTATAAAATAAAACATCCAAAATGGATGTTTTCGGGGCCCCTGATGAAGCAAGGACGAAAGGTACATTGGTGCACATAGGACCACATCCCACATTTACTCACTTGGACATTTAAGTTGCCTTGTAACTACTGCTCCTCCATTTTGAATGTATTATTTTATAGGAGATTCTTTACAGAGTTTAATATTATATACTATATATGTGTACTCACTTGGGCTTGTGAGTGTAAGAAGCTATCTTCTTAGTAGTTCTAAAGACACTTACATTTCCCCTTGGTTATTGTCAACTATATAGATTAACATGCACATTGTGCTACATATGCGTGCAATCATTAGGATTTTTTTTGGCAACCATGTTATAGGCATATATCTAATATATATAATTGTCTTATCCCGTCAACCTGTCTGTCTGTCTGTCCAGAAAATCCCGCGTCGCTGATTGGTCCGCGACGCGGATGGCGGCCGTTAGCGGCTCATCTGCTGCACGGAGGTCAGCGGCGATGCAGCCGGGATATGACCGGCGGTGCCGCTGACCTCCATGCGGCTACCGTCGGGAGATCAGCGGCTAGGACTGCTGATCTCCCGACGGTAAGTGTGAAGGGAGGACCGGGGAGCGGCGCCGCCGGTCGGGATACTTCTGCTGCGAGCAGCCGGTCATCTCCCGCAGCGCCGCTCCCCGGTCCTCACTAATACAATTCGCTGATTGGTCGCGGCCAATCAGCGATATTGGCGCCAAATTTAAAACCGCTGTGCTGATTGCGCCCGGTGTACCGCATTCATATTCTAGAATACCCGATGCGTTTGAATCGGGCCACCATCTAGTATATATATATATATATATTCACTAATGTCTCTATATATGTGATACTCATGAGTTGGTGACTTGGGGTCCTCCAATGTTATACTCTGTAGAATTGTCTTTTAATTTTTGCAATATTTATTTTAGCATCAATAAGCACCTATTGTTCCATTTTGGTGGTATCTACAGTCATATATATGTATATACATACAGCAATATATATACTGTATAAGATCTGATGTCTGTAGTCACAGTATGTCAGCAATGTACAGTATGTACTTTATTGTGCACTGACATTAGATCATATATGCCCTGGACTGATCCTGCACCGACTACCAGACATCACATTGTATAGATGGCAGTATAGATATAATCTGTGACGTCCTGTACAGGGCCGGCTCCAGGTTTTCGTAGGCTCAAAAGAGTCTCAGTGGCCCCTTTAACACATACCACAATTCATGATGCACAGATAAGGCGGAGAAATATAGATATAGTACAATGCCAAAGATTTCACTTACCTTATTTTTCGGACTATAAGACGCACTTTTTTCCCTCCAAAATGTTAGCTACGCTGTGTGCCGGCTATGAAGGAGAGTGAAGTCACTGCTCCCCGCGCACACAGTCCCGGCATGGGGAGCAGTGACTTCTGGCAGCTGATCTCTCCTTGTGAGCCACGCATGGCAGTCATATCATGCGCGGCTCACATGGAGAGATCAGTGCGGGCAGACAGGACGCAGCGCTGGAGGAAAGAAGAAAGGTGAGTATCAGTGGTTTTTTTTTTTTTTTTTATGTGCAGCATGATGGGGATTAGGGGGACCATGCATACCAGGATAAGGATTAGGGGCACCATGCATACCAGGATAAGGATTAGGGAGACCATGCATACCAGGATAAGGATGAGGGGGCCATACATACCAGGGTAACGCTGAGGGGCCATACATACCAGGGTAAGGCTGAGGGGGCCATACATACCAGGGTAAGGCTGAGGGGGCCATACATACCAGGGTAACGCTGAGGGGGCCATACATACCAGGGTAACGCTGAGGGGGCAATGTGCAGCATGATGGGGATTAGAGGTGCCATACATACCAGGACAGGGATGAGGGGTGCCATGCATACCGGGATAGGGATGAGGGGTGCCATGCATACCGGGATAGGGATGAGGGGTGCCATGCATACCGGGATAGGGATGAGGTGTGCCATGCATACCGGGATAGGGATGAGGGGTGCCATGCATACCAGGATGGGGATGAGGGGTGCCATGCATACCGGGATAGGGATGAGGGGTGCCATGCATACCAGGATGGGGATGGGGACTACGTATAAAAGGGGGGGGGCATATATACCAGGATGGGGGATATTGTCAGAATTGGGGGACATTACCCCTATACCAGTGTCAGCAGAAGACCCCCTCCCCCTTAAAAGTGCATCATGAACACATTTTTGGCTTAAATGTTTTTATTTTCCTCCTTTAAAACCTAGGTGCGTCTTATGGTCCTGTGCATCTTATAGTCCGAAAAATACGGTACTTCATACATTACATGAGTGATATCTATTGTAAATTCTATAATAGCTCAGAAACCGGCGAATCCTCACAGTGCATGGGGCGTGTCATGGGGGGATTCAAAAGTTTTCATTTTAGACTGTACATTATAGTCCTCCATACAGTATTATGGGCACCACATAGTCCTCCATACAGTATTATGGACACCACATAGTCCTCCGTACAGTATTATGGGCACTACATAGTACTCCATACAGTATTATGGGCACTACATAGTACTCCATACAGTATTATGGGCACCACATAGTCCTCTATACAGAATGGGCTCCATACTGAATAATGGACCCCATATAATGTTCCATACAGAATAATAGGCCCCATATAATGCTCTATACAGAATAATGAACCCCATATAATGCTCATTACACCATAATTGACCCCATATATTACTCCATGCAGAATAATGGGCGTCATGAAATATGCCATACAGAATAATGGGCCCCATATAATGCTCCATAGAGAATGGGCCCCATATAATGCACCATAGAGAATGGGCCCCATATAATGCACCATAGAGAATGGGCCCCATATAATGCTCCATAGAGAATGGGCCCCATATAATGCTCCATAGAGAATGGGCCCCATATAATGCTCCATAGAGAATGGGTCCCATATAATGCTCCATAGAGAATGGGCTCGATCCATAAAAAAATAAATAAAATACTCACCTCTCCTCATACCCTGCTGGCTACAGGTCCTGTCTCTTCAACACTGAGACGTCACAGAGTCAGAAGACGCAGAGGAGACTGGACCTGCGGCCAGCAGGGTATGACGAGAGGTGAGTATTTCACATAATGTAAAGCACGGGGGGGGGGGGGTTACACCGGGCCCCCCCAATTCACAGGCCCAATAGCGTTCCAGTGTCCCCAACTGTGAGTGGGGCCCCCCTCTTGCCCAGGGCCCTGGCACTTGCCCTGGTGCAATGGGTGGTTATGCCGGCTCTGGCCCTGTAGCTGGTGCAGGATCAGTCTGGGGCAGGGGTCTGTATAGTAAGATCTGAAGTGTCTCGATCTCAGGTCCGATGTGATTTGAACATTCATACAGATCGAGAGCCGATGATCTCACACTGACAGCATGACCCCAACCTGCTTGAAGGGTCCATCTGCTACAATAAATCTTTCTGATCCTCAGCAGAGCGACCATAGATAACATTCAGGATCTGGCCCTGGACTTGTCAGGAGGTGAGCAGCATCCTGCCACTTCCACACTCTACAAAAAGTATAAATCTCCTGTCCTGACCACTATCCGGAGCTCAGGCTAAGGCCACGGCCCCACTATCAGTATTTGGTCAGTATATTTTCTCAGGAGTGGGAGCCAAAACCAGGTCAGTAACAATCAGAGAAAAGGTATAATAGAAACAAGTCACCAATTCTGCATTTATCACCAACTCCTGGTTTTGTCTCCCACTCCTGTGAAAAAATACTGACCGAATACTGACCAAATACCGATAGTGGGGTCGTGGCCTTACAAGAATCAAAGATGTCTGCCCTCTCGTACTGCTCAGCGGCTGAAGCTTCTCTCCGGCAGGCATAAGAACGTGGCCTGTGCCTGCTGTTCTGGGCTGCAGATGCCCAGCTGGCACATGTACACAATGAAAGATACAGGGCCGCCCTGCAGTCTGTAAAGAAGCAGCTGCTTGGCCACCGGCCTGGAGGGCATGTGCCCCTCTGGCCCACCTCGCCCCTGGTCAATATGATACCATCTTTTTCATTACTTGGTGAGGTTTGAAGAAATTTCACTCCAAGACAGTGGATTTTGTACTTTATTCCAGTATATTTATACATAGAAAACATGGCAATGAAAAACAAGTAGATGCACGTGCATAAAAATGTCCCAACATTAATTAAAAAAAGCCTTTAAGATACAGATAATACTTGTATACAAAAATATTAACACATTTTCAAATTGTATATAAAGTGCACAAAAGTCAATAGCCCTGACATATAGTGTACACAGGGTCCCGTCCCCCCACATGGTATACACAAAATACAATGTCATCCAGGAAATAAAAAATAACAAATACATTTAATCTATTCTGAAATCCCATGTCTATACAAGATAATAATATGTAAAATTCTACAGTGTCAAAGAAATGAGCTAGAGACTACTACATGGCGATGATGCCTCCAAACAAGATAATGCCCAGCTAATGCTGTAAATGATACAAATATTACCAGTCACCCAATTAGACACATGAGGTCCGGGCAAGTGATTTTCTACAGTTCATTGACCTCTATGATGACATCTAATATTTTCAATCATTTATAGAGCGGGGTACATTGGGCCTCATTAATAAATCTGCTCACTAGAAAACTAGTTACCCATACTAACCAATTAGAGCTCAGCTAAGGTTGTTTTAACTGACCTGGAAAAGTAAAAGCTGTTCTGTGATTGGCTGGGATAAGTAAAAAGGCTGTTTTAATAAATGATTCCCAATGTACCAAGCCCCGCCATAAATGTTATTGATTACAGTAGGGGCCACAATATCCCATGTGTATAGTCATCACATTCATCTTATTGTCAGCGGTTACCTTGGGACATGCTATATTGAAATGTAAGATGATATCAGTGGGGTCCATGAGGCAGAGCAGTGTGTGGTACGTGTGACATTTCCTAATATCGAGCAATCAATACTGTACCTTGGTCTGGAATGCAAAGTCTGCGTGGACAAGGAAGGGGCTCCCAGATGCCAGCTGTAAAACCCGTCGCTCCACCATCACACGCTCATCACCGTCAGCAAGCAGGGCTCTTTTGCCGATGATCTTAACAGCAAAATGTTTGCGGGTAGATGAATCTTCCGCCAGCAGGACCGTTCCATAGCATCCCCGGCCAAGCACTTGATGGAATAATAATCTCCTCTTGATGGTATCAGAGACTGTGCTTTTGGAGCTGGTTGGCCGAACACCGCTGCTTCCTTCAGCTTCTTCAGCCTTCTGCTTTAGATCCATGGGTTTCTGTCCTAATGTAATCCTTCTTCTTTTCTTCTCCTTTTTGTCCCCTGATGAGATGAAGATGGCTCCTCTCTTCTTGGCTCCCATCTTCTGACTTTCTACCTTCTCCTTTTCTTCCACTTCTTCTTTCTTCTGGACTGGTTGTTTTGTCCTGTTGACTGAAGACTTCCTCTCATCATCAGATGTGTCATGGGAAGGTCTTAGTCTCTTCGCTCCTTCTCTCCTCACCACGTTCTCCTCTACTTCTTCTTTCTTCTGGACTGGTGGTTTTGTCCTGTTGACTGAAGACTTCCTCTCATCATCAGATGTGTCATGGGAAGGTCTTCGTGTCTTCACTCTTTCTCTGCTCACCACAATCTCCTCCTCTTTTATATCCATATTATTGCTTTGCTTAGAGTTAGCCGACATCTCCTCCACTGTTGTTGGTCAATTCCAACTGTCACTTCCAACTGTCACTCAGTGCACTTCATATGGAATCATCATGCATGCACCACCACTGGTCATGTGATCAGAATCTGACCAATGATATTTAAGAGATAAATGAACATTAGCTGAGATTAAATATTCAGGTAATATTCAGATATTCTGTGGAACACAAGGTCCCACATTTACTATTAGTAATAGAACTGCACTAAGTCGACAATTTAATTTACATTGTTACTACAGAGCATCAGATGAATGTAATATAATAAATATTAGCAAGATGTATGATTTCCATCCACTCTACGTATCATAGAAATACAGATGTACTATCTTTTTATATAGAGATGTAGCAGAAGCCATCCTGATTGTTTGCAGCATGCTATGGTGATAGAGAAGCATGCATGACTGTGCCATGCAAATGGTGAGGAGCACCAAAATGGGACATATGATTCACGTAGCCAGGGGCGTAATGTCCGCGGTCGCAGTGGCAGTCACTGCGACCGGGCCCAGGGGGGGTTGGGGCTTGTAAACGCCACCAGAAATTTCAACAGAATGTGTGTATCGCAGTGCACAGTCGCTTCGGGTCCGTGCGTGACAAATCAGGGGCGGGCTGGGGCGGGGGCAGAGCCGGACTGGGGTGTCTGGGGCCCACCAGGGACATTGACTCCAGGGGCCCACCCACCCTTCAGCTATTTGCAAATACCAGTTAGCCGTTATACCCATTATATTGGCGGCTCCTGCCCATCACTGTGCGCTCACCAGAACTGCGATGTACAATTACTGTAGTTTGCATTAAAGGGTTTTTATTGGTGAAAACAAGTTCTCAGCGATGCACAGGTTGGGAAGGGGATCACTTATTTATTGGTGGAATCCGCACTGTCAGAAGATTGTGGCACTTTGAGTATTTGGTGAGATTTTTACCTCAGTATTTATAAGACAAAACCAGGAGTGGAGCAATCCGAGGTCATGTTTTATGCATTTCTCACCCACTCCTGGTTTTGTCTTATAAATACAGAGGTGAAAATCTCACCAAATGCCAACTTGCTTTCTCTGGTGAACCTCTGTAACTGCATCTCTGCTGCTGTGTAATAGTCACAGGGCAGGGAGGGGTTAAACATCTAAGTATTTAATATCTATTGGAAATAAAGAGGTTTCCCCTTATTGATATCAGATAAAACAAATGACCAACCACAATCCACTCTACCAAGACCAATATTACCAGATAGAAGGCAGAAATACCACCACACCGTGACCAGATCACATATTACCACCACATAATGCCCAAATAATGCCACATACAAGGCACAAATACCGCCACACCATGACCAAAGCACATAATATCACCACATAGTGATCAAATGCTACCAGATACAAGGTATAAATACTGACACACCATGAGACCACATATTACCACCACATAGTGACTGAATAATACCACATAGAAGGGACAAATATCGTCATGTCATGACCAAAGCACATAATGCCACCACATAGTGACAAATAATGCTAAAATAATAAAAATGTAAAAAAGCTCAGTATATTGGGTCAGTGTACAGGTTATACAGTGATCACCAGTGACATTATGCACAGGAGCTCTGTATATAGTGTACAGGTTATACAGTCATCACCAGTGACATTATACACAGAAGCTCTGTATATAGTGTCAGTGTACAGGTAATGCAATGATCACCATTGATATTATACACAGGAGCTCTGTATATAGTGTACAGGTAATACAGTGATCACCAGTGACATTATACACAGGAGCTCTGTATATAGTGTCAGTGTACAGGTAATACAGTGATCACCAGTGACATTATGCACAGGAGCTCTGTATATAGTGTCAGTGTGTGTGTATAGGTAATACACATACTCACCAGTGATGTCTCTAGGTGAAGTTCTTTATCTGCAGACCGATATATCACATCTTCTATGCAGGACTTATCTCTGCAGAAAATAACATAGTTAGCTATAACTGATCACTTCCAGAGCACAAGCCACACTTTTCCCAAGATTTCTACACTGAATGAAATGACAAAATGCAACATAGTGCCGCACTACACAGTAAAAATAAAACACAAAATACATTTAGGGACTCCATCTTTAATAAAAAAAAAACATCATGAGAGATCAGAGATTATGGGGCCCAGTCAGGGATCGTACATAGAAATCATGTGGCTCAGTCAGGGGCGTATACAGAAATCATGGGGCCAATCAGGCTAGGGGTGTACATAGAGATCATGGGGCCCAGTCAGCGGCGTACATAGAGATCATGGGGCCCAGTCAGCGGCGTACATAGAGATCATGGGGCCAATCAGGTTAGGGGTGTACATAGAGATCATGGACCCCCTCAGCGGCGTACATAGAGATCATGGGGCCCAGTCAGCGGAGTACATAGAGACATGGGGCCCAGTCAGCGGCATACATAGAGATCATGGGGCCCAGTCAGCGGTGTACATAGAGATCATGGGGCCCAGTCAGCGGCGTACAAAGAGATCATGGGGCCCAGTCAGCGGCGTACATAGAGATCATGGGGCCGAGTCAGCGGCGTACATAGAGATCATGGGGCCCAGTCAGGGATCGTACATAGAGATCATGGGGCCCAGTCAGCGGCATACAAAGAGATCATGGGGCCCAGTCAGCGGCGTACATAGAGATCATGGGGCCGAGTCAGCGGCGTACATAGAGATCATGGGGCCCAGTCAGGGATCGTACATAGAGATCATGGGGCCCAGTCAGGGATCGTACATAGAGATCATGGGGCCGTATGAGGTGAGGCTCTCACCTCCTCAGGGAGCTCTCACAGGGCATCACAGGCCTTAGTATGAAGCATTACTAGAAGACTTGTGGAATTGCTTCATACTAAGGCCTGTGATGCCCTGTGGGAGCTCCTGAGGGCACCATACTGGCGAGGTGAGATCCTCACTTGGCAGTAGTAGGAGCAGCATCTCCATAGTGTGGCATTCACATCACACTACATGCTGCACTGTACAGGACTCCCAGCCGGCAGCAGGACAGATGAGGAGGTAACTGTCTGGGACCAGCGCCGCACTGGAGTACCTGGGGCCCACCAGGAAAAAATCAATCTTGGGGCCCACCAGCACCATGCAGTTACCGTATATAGGAATAACATAAGTCCACAAACTCTTTCAAAATGAATCAACTTTATTAACCAATAAATCTCTGCTGCTGTGTAGTAGTCACAACACAGGGAGAGGTTAAACATCCAAGTATTTAATATGTATTGCAAATAAAGAATGTTCCCATTCTTAATATCCGAAAAAACAAATGACTGACAACAATCCACTATAACTAGACTAATAATACCATATAGAAGAGAGAAATACCGCCACACCATGACCAGAACACATACCACCACATAGTGATCAAATACTACCAAGTACAAGGTATATATACTGCCACACCATGAGAAGACCACATATTACCACAAAATAGTGACTGTCTGAATAATACCACATACAAGGGACAAATACCGCCACGCCATGACCATGGCACATAATGGCACCAGATAGTGACTGATAATGAAAATGTAAAAAAGCTCTGTATATAGAGTCAGTGTACAGATAATGTAGAGATTATCAGTGACATTATACACAGGAGCTCTGTGTATAGTGTCAGTGTAGAGGTAATACAGTGATCATCAGTGACATTATACACAGGAGCTCTGTATATAGTGTCAGTGTACAGGTAATACAGTGATCACCAGTGACATTATACACAGGAGCTGTGTATATAGTGTATAGGTAATACAGTGATCACCAGTGACATTATACACAGGAGCTCTGTATATAGTGTATAGGTAATATAGTGATCACCAGTGACATTATACATAGGAGCTCTGTATATAGTGTCAGTGTACAGGAAATACAGGGATCACCAGTGACATTATACACAGGAGCTCTGTATATAGTGTCAGTGTACAGGTAATATAGTGATCACCAGTGACATTATGCATAGGAGCTCTGTATATAGTGTCAGTGTACAGGTAATATAGTGATCACCAGTGACATTATGCATAGGAGCTCTGTATATAGTGTCAGTGTACAGGTAATATAGTGATCACCAGTGACATTATGCACAGGAGCTCTGTATATAGTGTCAGTGTACAGGTAATATAGTGATCACCAGTGACATTATACACAGGAGCTCTGTATATAGTGTCAGTGTACAGGTAATATAGTGATCACCAGTGACATTATACACAGGAGCTCTGTGTATGGTGTCAGTGTACAGGTAATACAGGGATCACCAGTGACATTATGCACAGCTCTGTATATAGTGTCAGTGTGTGTGTGTATAGGAAATACAGGGATCACTAGTGACATTATACACAGGAGCTCTGTATATAGTGTCAGTGTACAGGTAATACAGTGATCACCAGTGACATTATGCACAGGAGCTCTGTATATAGTGTCAGTGTGTGTGTGTATAGGTAATACACATACTCACCAGTGATGTCTCTAGGTGAAGTTCTTTAACTGCAGACCGATATATCATATCTTCTATACAGGACTTATCTCTGCAGAAAATAACCTAGTTAGCTATAACTGATCACTTCCAGAGCACAATCCACACTTTTCCCAAGATTTCTACACTGCATGAAATGACAAAAAAAGAAACATAGCACTGCACTACACAGTAACAGTGCTCCAGTGTCATTCTGTGCCTGCTCATCTGTCAGCAGACATATTTGTCTGATGGCAAAGATCTAAGAGAGATGAAGACAGAAGACCTATGGATTCCGTTGTGAGTGAGGATTTTTCTTTATTAAAGATGGAGTCCCTAAATGTGTTTTATTTTTAGTAATAAAAAAAAAAAATTCTGTCTTTTTTTTTTCTGTTTACTAGAAATTGATGGTGGCTATGTCTAATTTGGCGTGAAACCATGAATTTCGGGCTTAGTACCAGCTGATAAGGCAAAGATGGCCTGGTACTAACCCTATTATTACCCAGGTTGCCACTCACCACCAGGGCCGCTGGAAGAGCCAGGTAAAGCACCTGGAAATGGTGCCATGATGAATGCGCCATTTTCAGGGGTGGCTGTGGGCTGCGATTTTCAGCGTGGAGGGCCAAGAACGCATGGGCCTTACCATGCTGCGAATCCCAGCCCCCAGCCAGTCACAGACGCCCATTCTCTGTGTCAGCATCTGTGATTGGCTGTTGGGACTGTCACACATATAGAAGTGTGAAAATAAATAAATAATAAAACAAAAATGACATAGCACTCTGCAGAAATTTTGATTCTCAGCGCAGATAGAGGTGGCAGCCCGTAGCTGTCTGCTTTATCTGCCTGGTTTTACCTTGACTGGCGATCAAAAGTCAGGAAAGCCCAATGTTTTTTTTAAATTATTTAAAAAAATAATTAAAAAAAAAAAATGCGTGGGCTCCCGCCATATTTTGATCGGGGGGCTGGGGGCTGGGATTCTCAGCATGGTAAGGCCCAAGCATTCTGGGCCCCCCACGCTGAAAATGGCAGCCTGCAGCCACCCCTGGAATTGGCGCATTCATCGTAGCGCCATTTCCAGGCACTTTATCCGGCTCTTCCAATGGCCCTGGTGGGGGGTGGCACGCTGGGTAATAATGGGGTTAATACCAGCTTTGTATTATCAGCTGGAACTAAGCCTGAAATTCATGGAGTCACGCCAAACTAGACATGGCCACCATGAATTTCCAGTAAACAGAAAAAAACACAACACAGAATTTTTTTTTTTATAAAAATAAAACACAAAACACATGTAGGGACTCCATCTTTAATTAAAAACAAAATCCTCGCTCTGACGTAATCCACGGATCTTCTGTCTCCAGCTCTGCTACATCTTTGCCATCAGACAAATATGCCGGCTGACAGAGATGAGCAGGCACAGAATAACACTAGAACCCAGTTGTCAGAGAAGTGCTCAGCTGGCCTCCAGCCGCCGACCATGTTTTCCTGTGCGTTGCAAATAATGCATACTTTCAAACACATGCCTATTTTTGCTATGCAAGTCTACAGTACATTGCGTCTGCACTGATTTACAACGGATGCGTTGTAACGCACAGCATAAACGCAATGATAACCCAGCCTAACAGCAGCGAGAAGGGGAGACGGAGCCCTGGAGACCGCCTAGTCAGTCTACTGCTGGTACTATCATGCCCATTGCCCAGTATGTACTGCCAGCCTCTGTGGTATTAGCATTCAAGCTCACATGGCATGTCCTGCCAGCCAGCCACTGGTGTTAGTTGTAGCATGATAGTACCACACCACCAGTGGCTGGGCAATGGGCATGCATGATGGTACCACCAGTGGCTGGCAGGACATGCTGGGCATGATTCATGCCTAGTATGTCCTGCCAGCCTCCTTGGTACTATCAGGCCCACCCACTATGTCCTGCCAGCCCCTGGTAATAGTACATGCTGCTGGGCATAGTACCAGTAACCAGAGGCTGGCAGCAGGACATGCTGGGCAATGGGCATGATGATAATCATGCCCATTGCCCAGTAGTATTTACTGCCAGCCTCGGCCAGGGGTCCTCCCAGTCACCCCTCCCCCCCCTGCTTCCTGCTTTTCATACTGACGCGTCGAGATGAGCTGCAGCCGCTGCCTGGAGCGACGCAGGGTCCGTACTCCACAGCGCGCACAGGAAGCAGTCCCAGGGCAATGACGTCATCACCCTGAGACTGACCTCCTGCGCACGCGCCGGCAGTGTCGCGCTGCGCAGAGGAGGCAGAGGGCCCATCACTAATCATATCGGCAGTGCTGCGAACCGGGGGGGGCCCTCTGTTCTCTGTACAGGGCCCAGGGGTGTAGGGGGCGGGGCCATCGGGACCCGGGGTTTTCCCGATCCTCCGGTGGGCCAGTCCCCCCTGCAGAGGGGCATATGTATATATGCAGGTCGGCCACATCCCAGTGGTGCAGACACATCCACACTGCACCCTGTATCCTTGTGCACTGCCGTCTGCTGCAGTGGTAGGAGCCGCCTGAATGCATCTTCTTCCTGCCGGAGAGGAGCTTGTGGGCCTGTGCGGTGAGGAGGTGGACGCTGCGCACCTCCTGAGAAGTATATGGCTCTCCATGTATCTGTGCACATAGTATACCACTCTAGTATATAGCAGAAAGGAGACATCGACCAGAAGAGTCCAGGCATGTGGGTGATGCTAATAATTATTATATTGATAACCAGGTGGAAGAGGAGGAAATGCAAAAAAAGGGGGGAATTAAAAACTATACGCAAAGGGGACGTCGAGACAGGAATTACAATTAACACCAGTGGGAATGGATCATGATTAGAACAGCAAAGGGATAATACAGAGAATCAAGCCACAAATTAATCCAGTATATAAAAATATATATACATATCATTAGCTAGATATATCTGTACATATGATTGTTTAATTATCATAAACTTTACATAAAGTGCAAGTGCCTCCAAAGAATAAATCTACATAAATTATATATCTCATATGTGAACAAATACAGGTGTTTCTCACTAAATTAGAATATAATCAAACAGTTATTGTTTATTTCGGTTAATGCTGATGATTATGGCTATACGAGTTTCACTTTTTTTATATTGAAGAACTGAAATAAAGTAACTTTTTGATGATATTCTATTTTAGTGAGATGCACCTGTGTATGTATATATACAAGGGCTGGTCCCTTATTATTTGGATGTCGGTGTGAATCCTGTAGAGCAGTGGTCGGCAAACTTTTTTGCACCAGGGACCCGCTTTAAGCAAGACCAGTTTTCAATGGCCCGGGGGGGGCGGGGCTTTGGTCATATGTGGGTGGGGTTATGGAGGGGTGGAGCTTAGTGCATACTTATCATATAATTATGACATTTATAATGAGAATGTGATTCAACTTACCATAGGTTCAGAATGAGTGGGAGCACCAGGCTTGTTTCCCTGGATCAGTGGGAGCACTGGGCTTGTTTTCCTGCAACAAGACGATCCCATCTAGGTCCCATCTGATGATGATGACCACTACTACTGCTACTGGACACAGCCACTGCTGCTATGAATTTTCACTGTTATTTGCTTTTTTCACTTTAACCAGAAAATCTGCTGCTGGGCCGCACGACACCAGAACACAGCTACAGGAGTCATAAGGGTGGGACACCTGACGTCATATCTAGCTGCCCATTAGCATCCAGAGCCCCTCCCCCTCCAACTCGCAGCTAGCAGGAGGGGAAGGAGCGCTGGACACACATGACCTGCTTGTCCCTGCTCCTGCCTGAGCACATTCTGCGAGTAGGGCCGCATGGCTAATTATCTATTCACTGCCAGTCCCTCCTCCTCTTTTCTTATAGGCTACTGATCACATGCTGGCTTTCTCTCTGCTGATCCTCTACAACTGTCAGCGGCGCTGCGGACCGGCTGAAAAACCCCAACGGCCCGGTTCTGGTCCGCGGACCGGCGGTTGGGGACCTCTGCTGTAGAGAGTAGTGCACTGACTTGGGCATATGTGCTGTTGACAGATATGTATTTGTATCCACTTTAAGCGTTTATAAAAAAGGTGACCACATGTGCATTGTACTCGCGCTATAGCAGATGCAGATCCCACTCCTGATTGGCGTCCACCCGATGTATGTTTCGGCTTCTTGTCTTCGTCAGGGGGTGGCATCATTCGGAAAGAGCTAAGAGTTAAACGGCCAACTATAGCCAATCAGGATGGAGGTATGTCTCCACCAACCAATGGGTGCTGAGGAGGCGTGGCTCGATACACAACGCACACCAACGCTACGAGGAAACTATGTGACCTGTGATGCTGAGAGCACGTGATGGAGACACTTGATCGGGGGTCACGTGGCACATATAGATACAGTCGGGGAGGATGATGTGGAGACGTTCATGTGTATTGCCTCTTCAGCAGACATCTAATCTACTGATTGAGTGTGGATATATCAGATAAAGTGGAAAATCTTCTTAATTTATAATGATGGATAACGAGTATAGGTTATATATTACAGCAATACACAGGAATAGGGGGTAGTGAGTGTTACATGTATATAAGCATAGGCGGATTATAATGAGGACGATCTGGGCTACCGCCCGGGGCCCCGAACCTCCAGGGGGCCCGGGGCTCCGGGGTGTCTATGGCCAGATTGTCCTTATTATATGTGCGGCGCCACGGCACATACCGGCAGACAGTGGGGGGGGGGCCCAAGGATCGCTCCCCCAGCAGCGGCACACAGCCGCTGCTTCTTCGGCCGGGCCAGCACTGCAGCAGTTAACTTCCCTGTGCTGGCCCGGCCGCGTCACTGCTAGGAGACACGGCCCTGTGCACGGCCGTGTCTCCTAGCTGTGACGTCACGCAGTGTGCACCCGGCCTGCAGTGCTGCACCGGAAAAGAGCTGGAGCCGAGTCGGGGGATGGTGAGTGTGTGTGTGTGTGTATGTATATGTATGTATGTGTGTGTGTGTGCAGGCAGATGTCATTGTGTGATGTCTGTTTATATGTATTTTTGTGTTTCAAATGTGTTTATGCGTGTATGTATATGTTTGTGTGTGCGTGACTGCGTGCGGCCTCCTGCTGAGTATAGATGGCGCCGTGCGGCCTCCTGCTGTCTCTGGGGGGGCGCCGTGCGGCCTCCCGCTGTGTATAGATGGCGCCGTGCGGCCCCCTGCTGTCTCTGGGGGAGGCGCCGTGCGGCCTCCCGCTGTGTATAGATGGCGCCGTGCGGCCTACTGCTGTCTCTGGGGGGGGGGGCGCCGTGCAGCCTCCCGCTGTGTATATATGGCGCCGTGCAGCCTCCCGCTGTGTATAGATGGCGCCGTGCGGCCTCCCGCTGTGTATAGATGGCATTGTGCGGCCCCCTGTGTATAGATGGCATCGTGCGGCCTTCCGCTGTTTATAGGTGGCGCCGTGGGGCCTCCCGCTGTGTATAGGTGGCGCCGTGCGGCCTCCCTCTGTGTATAGGTGGCGCCGCCCGCTGTGCATAGGTGGCGCCGTGCGGCCTCCCGCTGTGTATAGGTGGCGCTTCCCGCCGTGTATAGGTGGCGCCGTGCGGCCTCCCGCTGTGTATAGGTGGCGCCGTGCTGCCTCCCGCTGTGTATAGGTGGTGCCGTGCGGCCTCCCGCTGTGTATAGGTGGCGCCGTGCGGCCGCCCGCTGTGTATAGGTGGCGCCGTGCGGCCTCCCGCTGTGTATAGGTGACGCCGTGCTGCCTCCTGCTGAGTATAGATGGCGCCGTGCGGCCTCCCGCTGTGTATAGATGGCGCCGTGCGGCCCCCTGCTGTCTCTGGGGGAGGCGCCGTGCTGCAGCCTCCCGCTGTGTATAGATGGCGCCGTGCGGCCTACTGCTGTCTCTGGGGGGGGGCGCCGTGCAGCCTCCCGCTGTGTATATATGGCGCCGTGCAGCCTCCCGCTGTGTATAGATGGCGCCGTGCGGCCTCCCGCTGTGTATAGATGGCATTGTGCGGCCCCCTGTGTATAGATGGCATCGTGCGGCCTTCCGCTGTTTATAGGTGGCGCCGTGGGGCCTCCCGCTGTGTATAGGTGGCGCCGTGCGGCCTCCCTCTGTGTATAGGTGGCGCCGCCCGCTGTGCATAGGTGGCGCCGTGCGGCCTCCCGCTGTGTATAGGTGGCGCCTCCCGCTGTGTATAGGTGGCGCCGTGCGGCCTCCCGCTGTGTATAGGTTGCGCCGTGCTGCCTCCCGCTGTGTATAGGTGGCGCCGTGCGGCCTCCCGCTGTGTATAGGTGGCGCCGTGCGGCCTCCCGCTGTGTATAGGTGGCGCCGTGCGGCCTCCCACTGTGTATAGGTGACGCCGTGCTGCCTCCTGCTGAGTATAGATGGCGCCGTGCGGCCTCCTGCTGTCTTTGGGGTCGGGGGCGCCGTGCGGCCTCCTGCTGAGTATAGATGGCGCCGTGCGGCCTCCTGCTGTCTCTGTGGGGGGGGCGCTGTGCGGCCTCCCGCTGTGTATAGATTGCGCCGTGCGGCCTCCTGCTCTCTCTGGGGGGGGCGCTGTGGGCCTCCCGCTGTGTATAGGTGGCGCCGTGTGGCCTCCCGCTGTGTATAGATGGCGCCGTGCGGCCTCCCGCTGTGTATAGATGGCTACGTGCGGCCTCCCGCTGTGTATAGATGGCTACGTGCGGCCTCCCGCTGTGTATAGATGGCTACGTGCGGCCTCCCGCTGTGTATAGATGGCTACGTGCGGCCTCCCGCTGTGTATAGATGGCTACGTGCGGCCTCCTGCTGTGTATAGATGGCTACGTGCGGCCTTCAGCTGTGTATAGATGGTTACGTGTGCTCAATATTGAGTCATACAATTAATGTAAGGCTATGTGCCCACGATGCAGAAATGCTCCGGATTTTTTTTGAGCGTTTCCGCGTCTCCCTGGCAGAAAAAACGCATGTGGATTGTACATGCGGATTGTACATGCGGATTGTACATGCTTTTTTCCTGCCTGGGACTTGCTGATGTGAAGCGTTCTTCACTTGCATTTCCGCATGCGGGTTGACAAGCGATTTTAGCATCACTTGGAAAGTGCTTGACAACTTGGTCACACTATATAAATACATGCAACCGGCATGGATTTATATAGTGTGACCATAAAAGAATGGTAAAAAATAAATATATAATTACCTTCTGATGGCCTGCCGACGTCAGCGGTCGCGTGACCCGTCACATGACTAAATGACGTCATGGCAGGTCCTTTGAAGACCATCGCGAGCTGCTGGCAAGCCAGGACGCATCGGATAAAGACACCGGGGGCCATCAGAAGGTAAGTATAATATTTATTTTTTATTTTATTCTTTTTTTACAGGTGCTATGGTACCCGGGTCCGGAGGACAGTCTCCTCTTCTCCAAACCCGGGTACCATCCGCACATTGAAGCGCATGGATTCTGCATGTACAGATCCAGTGATGCGGATTCCATGTGTTCTAATGCAAGTCAATGGCGGCGAAAGCGCCACGCTTCCGCAAAATAATTGGTAGTGCAGCGGATTTTTCCGCAATGATAATCCGCAGCGGAAATTTACACAGCATGTGTACAGCACATGCGGATTATCATTGGGGAACATGGCCGACCTTCTACCAAGCGTTTTTAAGCGTTTCTGCAGCGGAATTGCCACCGCGGAAACGCTTAAAAAACGCATAGTGGGCACACAGCCTAAAAAAAATTATTATAATTAATATTGTGTTCTCCCCGCCTCAGTCCTCACAGCACAACGCAGAACACGAGCTCCTCATCACCAGTCCTCCTGTCCCGGCACAATGTGCACACTGCTGCAGCAGCAGGTGGAATAGTGTCCACTGGACTGAGAAGGCCCCGCCCCTTCCGGTGACGTCATGGTTCCATGAAATCACTCCTCCCCCTCAAGAAATCAACTCCAATCTAGACGCTCCCCTGTTGCTGAGGCGCGGTGACGCTGTAGCTGGGTGATTGCAGTCAGAGTAGTGGTGTTTGGTGTCTGCACTACAGGTAAGAAGATGGGAATGTGCCAAGGTGATTACTACATTCAGGACAATAAGTAGCTAGCTGTAGGTGTGCAGAATCCCACTCCCAATATTGTCAGGGTCTCGCACCCCCTCATGTCGTGGGCTGTCAGGCTCCCGCACCCTCTCATGTCGTGGGCTGTCAGGCTCCCGCACACTCTCGTGTCGTGGGCTGTCAGGCTCCCGCACCCCCTCGTTTCGTGGGCTGTCAGGGTCTCGCACCCCCTCGTTTCGTGGGCTGTCAGGGTCTCGCACCCCCTCGTTTCGTGGGCTGTCAGGGTCTCGCACCCCCTCGTGTCGTGGGCTGCCAGGCTCCCGCACCCCCTCGTGTAGTGGGCTGCCAGGCTCCCGCACCCCCTCGTGTCGTGGGCTGCCAGGCTCCCGCACCCCTTCATGTCGTGGGCTGTCAGGCTCCCGCACCCCCTTGTGTCATGGGCTGTCGGGGCTCCCGCACCCCTCGTGTCGTGGGCTGTCGGGCTCCCGCACCCCCTCGTGTCGTGGGCTGTCAGGCTCCCGCACCCCCTCGTGTCATGGGCTGCCAGGCTCCCGCACCCCCTCGTGTCGTGGGCTGTCAGGCTCCCGCACCCCCTCGTGTCGTGGGCTGCCAGGCTCCCGCATCCCCTCGTGTCATGGGCTGTCAGGCTCCCGCACCCCCTCGTGTCGTGGGCTGCCAGGCTCCCGCATCCCCTCGTGTCGAGGGCTGTCAGGCTCCCGCACCCCCTCGTGTCGTGGGCTGCCAGGCTCCCGCACCCCCTCGTGTCGTGGGCTGCCAGGCTCCCGCACCCCATCGTGTCGTGGGCTGTCAGGCTCCCGCACCCCCTCGTGTCGTGGGCTGTCAGGCTCCCGCACCCCCTCGTGTCGTGGGCTGTCAGGCTCCCGCACCCCCTCGTGTCGTGGGCTGCCAGGCTCCCGCATCCCCTCGTGTCATGGGCTGTCAGGCTCCCGCACCCCCTCGTGTCGTGGGCTGCCAGGCTCCCGCATCCCCTCGTGTCGAGGGCTGTCAGGCTCCCGCACCCCCTCGTGTCGTGGGCTGCCAGGCTCCCGCACCCCCTCGTGTCGTGGGCTGCCAGGCTCCCGCACCCCATCGTGTCGTGGGCTGTCAGGCTCCCGCACCCCCTCGCGTCGAGGGCTGTCAGGCACCCGCCCCCCGTCGTGTCGTGGGCTGTCAGGCTCCCGCACCCCCTCGTGTCGTGGGCTGTCAGGCTCCCGCACCCCCTCGTGTCGTGGGCTGTCAGGCTCCCGCACCCCCTCTTGTCGTGGGCTGCCAGGCTCCCGCACCCCCTCGTGTCAAGGGCTGTCAGGCTCCCGCACCCCCTCATGTCGTCGGCTGCCAGGCTCCCGCACCCCCTCTTGTCGTGGGCTGTCGGGCTCCCGCACCCCCTCGTGCCGTGGGCTGTCGGGCTCCCGCGCCCCCTCCCTCGTGTCGTGGGCTGTCAGGCTCCCGCACCCCCTCATGTCGTCGGCTGTCAGGCTCCCGCACTCTCCCCCTGTCGTTGTCTGTGGAGAAGATTAATACATATTTTCATTTTTCAGGTTTTCTCTTATAAAACAAGATCCCTGAGCTTCTGTCTTTGACCGAAAAAATGGCGTCTGACAAGTCGCTGCTGTCTGCAGAAATGAACACAAACATGGAGGAAGCGCTGTATGAACAGATGCTGATGAAGGTACGAAGATGAATTGGAGAGGCCAGCAATCACCGGGTGAATGTCTCCTCCGTCAGCTGCCGGGGGCGCGGCAGTCTCCAACATTTACCTAATGTGTATTGTTGGCTTTAGACCCCTCACAGTTGTACTATTTTGGTGCAGGAAAAATCAGTTTGCAGAACCATCCTGTTCATGTTACTCACTGATTCTCACTTGTTGCCTCATTTCAGGCCAAACAGGAGATACAGAGCAGAATACCGAGCTTACCAGAAAGCAGAGAGATCAGACCCCAGCCGGGTGAGATGGGCGTCCTCTGATTATTATCCAGATTACTTTGTGCATATTATTTGACAGATACCACAGTGGGGCAGTGGGGTCTTATTGACTGCAATGGTCACATGATGCAACCAACGTGGGGGGTCACATAATTTCTTATGCAGTTGATTACATGTAAATGCTGCTTGGCTTTTGCCGATTTTATTGTGTTTTTGTTCACTTTTTGTTTTCATTTCTGTGTTAGGTTTCTGCATTAAAACTCGCACATCCAAAAATACCAAAATCTTTATTAACATCTGCAAGTCGAACCAGGTCCCAGCGGCCCCGGACCTGACGGAGCAGGAGTTAGTCAGCATCCTGGAATCTGATGATCCCTCCGGCTATCGAGTCCCCATGAGCCTTGGAGAGCCCCACGTTGAAGTTGATAATAGTACGTTTTTTTTTAATACAGCGCTTCTTTTTTTAAAGGGATAGTCCAGAGATATCCTTAAAGGGGTTAAAATAGCAAGTATTACAACTTACTAATCCTCAATGGTCAAAGGTGCCATCTCCACAGGTTCTGGTAGGTCCACTTCCAGTCTGCGGAATAAAGTTTGACATCTTGTTGTTGACTTTTGAACTTTTTTGGTTTAGATTTGGGACTTAGAGGGATTGTCCACTACTTGGATTCCCCTTTAAGAACTTATACCACTTATTCATAGCAGCCCTACTAAGGTCAATGGATTGAGTCGGCACCGCAAAGTATCTAAGTCCTGGTGCACTTTGTCCTACAGGTGGAGGCAGCTGCACGGCGTACGACATAGTGATTAATGGCACCGTCTTTGAGAAAATTACGGTAACTGCAATTGCTTATTCCGACATACGAGCTGTCTGCTCTCCTTTGTGTCAGCTCCTTACTTTGTATTTTTTTTATTAGAATAATGAGCTTTTCAGGGAATTTTTTATCACCGTGGCCATGGAGGGACTAGAGAACAAGTACGAAATGGAGCTGTCAAGAGGTAACGACCGCATCACTGATATTTTCCTTGATTTTTCCATCGACCACACAAGGACTTGTTCTTTCGTGGAGCAAGTTTACCATATAATATATTGAACATTTTTATGTACCAACCTGTTGTATGGCACCGTATCAAATGCCTTTGAAAAGTCCAGATAGACAACATCCACTAAGTTTCCCTGGTCCAACCTGAACTTACCTCCCCATAGAATCTTTTCAGATTAGTTTGCAGGACAGATCCCTCATAATCATATGTTTAGGTTATTCTTATTGAGGTGCTCCAGGTTAGTATCTCTTAGAAAACCCTCAAAGTTGTTGCCCACAGTACAAGTTAAACTTACCAACCTATAAATTCCAGGCTCAGATGTTATCCCCTTCTTGAATATTGGTACCACATTTGCTATGTGGGTGTAACCCTGGTGGATATGGACCCACTACCCCACGGGAGGGTTGTGACTAGGTGTCTACTGGGTCTCCACTAGAACCTCTGGTGGTGAGGATAGACTGGGCCGCCGGTAGACACCAGGTACCACTTCAGTGCAGTTCCCGGGACTGCAGCAGCATTCCGGAGGTACCAGGGTACCAGACTCAGGAGAGCGAAGACAAGGACTAGGTCAGACAGTCTGAGATCAGGGCAGGAAGCACAGGTTCAGGATAGAGAAAAATGGCAAGGGGGACAGGGGTTTTTGATACCAGAAAACTCCTTTAACGCTTGCAACCTCTGTTGCTTGACTGCTACTCAAATAGTCAAATCAGTCAGTAAGAATTTAGGGAACTTCCATGGCGATATTTTGCATCAGTATTTGTTAGCAGACGCCAGGAGTGGATCCAAAACAGAAGAGGTGAAAGTGTTTCAGTTACTATTTTTCACTGTGTTTGTTCCCCTCTGGTTTTCAGCTTACAAATACTGATGTAAATTAGTGCCCAAAATACTCACTGTGTGAATGAGGCGAGGAAGCTGCTTGTAGTACTGTAATAGAAGTCCTTATTCTGAAGATGAGTTCTGTAATTCTTGTCTTCTCTGCTCCATCAAACTCCCCAGAGCAGGGGCAACCCCTGGAGCAAAATTTCTGGCGGCAGATGTCCAGACGTATGACTCAGTGATGTGTGATGGACCCCGACTCCCAAACAAAATGAATCAGACACATACAAAATAAATACACAAATCATTGCAATTAGGTGTCAAACGTTCTCAACTTTATTTAAATTTACATGACACCGAAAATGGCACAACCCTCGACTCACGAAGAGTCACCCTCCAGCGCTCAGGAGAGGAAAACCCCCTGTGGAGGAAACCTCTAGGGAACCATGGCTGGAGGGCTGCCCTTCCCTTGGGCTTAGAGAGTTAGTGCCGATATATGACGGAGTTTTAGAATTTCTACATATTTACAGAGAACGACATAACAAATATAGACTATTAATGTGATAAACTGGATGTGGGAGAGATCTGGCTGCGATATCTGTCACCACATTTATTGCTGGAACGAATTTAGTTGATCTGATTTCCCAGGTGGATCTACCACTTCTCCCTTACAGATCCAGCTCCGTCTCTCAAGATGTTGGGTACTTGGTTACAGGGGTTGCTCATTATGGATAACCCCTAATAGGATGCGTATCCCCTCCCCCTCCCAATTTATCACCCATTAAAGTCAACGATCCATCCATGAACTCCCAAAGAAGACCAGCTCTTTGTACATAGTAACAGAAGGGGATCCTGTTTTGGGGACCCCCCCTCTGTTACCTTCCCTTCCCCCCGGGGTGTCTAAGAAGACAACCCCTTTCCCTGCTAGAACCTCCAAATTACACCAACATTGGCACATTACGTGGGGTGGTCAAGCTCAAGGTCCTCAGGCGCATCATCAGTAATGGCGCTGATCATGGCAGCGCGGCATTCTTTTATGGAATCTTCTTTATGACACTTGTTTATGCCCTCACAATAGTTGTCATGGTTACTACAAGGGCTATTACTGATGCAGGGTCCAAGTATTAACCCTTTCATCATTGGTAATTCACTTTCATTATGGAGGCAAATAACTGCACTTGTTACCAAGCAGGAGTCTTATCATTACGGCTTCCCTTAGGCACCATAAGAAATAAAGATTATAGAACATACGTACAAGTGTTTCAGGAGTGTTTTGCACTTTTTAGATGCATAGATTGGGCTTATAAATAGCACTTTACAAAGCGGAAAATTAAGAGGAAATTACTTGTAAAATAATATTATAGGGAATTGCATTTCAAGCATTTTCCTAATGTGCATTCTGCATACTTGCATAGTTACATAGGTTGAAAAAGTTTTAACTTTAATGTCCTTGGTCTATCTCCAAAGTTATACATTTTCTATTACTAGATTATTTATAACCCACAATGTCATGTTTTGTTAAAAAAGTATCCAGCCCTTCTATAAATGCTGTTATGCTATCTGCCATTACTATATCTTGTGGTTGGCATTCCACAGTCTGACTGCTCTAACTGTAAAGAATCCTTTCCTATTAAGTTGCCAGAATTTCTTCACCTCCGCTTCTTATGAATGTTCCTGGTGCTTTGTAAGGTCCTGGAAAGTGATAAGTCATGTGCCAGTACTATGCATTGACCACATATGTATTTATACATATAAATGTATATTTATGAAGGAGATGATAATTACCCTTCATAGAGGTGTTACGATCATTCATAAATTGCTTTCATAGGTTTGATCTCCAGGATTAGGAGAGATTTGGGGTGTAAACGTAATAAACAATGAGTAAAACATCAAAGCAAACGAAAAAGGGTTTGTGACCCAAACTGGTAGGTGAGACCGGCTAGCCCCATATTATATCACAACCAGGTTTCGCCTGAGGAGGGCAGCACTAATGAGTCCTCAGGAGCGCATAACCCTGAAATATGCAGCCATTCTACACTACCCATTATAAAAGGGTTTAATATGCTACTTACTACCATGTTTTAATTAAGATACAAGGCATACTTGTAAGGAGAGATGAAAAAGGTGATGGGGGACAACATATACATATACTGAGGAACTCTATACACTAGTGGCCAAAATTGAGGCAACACCCCCAAGATTTATGAATTTTTAGCATTTTGCCAATACAAATACTAATTTCATGAATGTTTTTGATTTCACGGTAAAGTTTTTAAGTAGAAATAAAATCTCATATAGAAACACAATATTAGCTGGAAATTTGTTCATTTGTCAACAAATTGGACACTATTGTCACTCAGATGACTGTGGGAGAAAAGCCATTGATTTGTCCTATTTTCATATCTAACACTAAATGTTAATACTCAGTTGGATAGCCCTCGGCCTTGATGACTGCCTGGCATCTACTTGGCATGCTATCTACCAGTTTGTGTAAATCAGATGGTATGATGATATGAAGCCATGATTTGATGATGGATGCAATGAGTTCCTGCTTGTGTGAAGCCCGCTGTTTTGACACCGCTCTTTTGAGCCGAGCCCAGAGATTCTCAATAGGATTGAGATCTGGGCTGTTTCCTGGCCAATTCAATAGCTGGACATTTTTGTCCTTGAACCAAGAGAGACATTTTTTAGCTGTATGGCATGGGGCTCCATCTTAAAATAAACGGTGTCCCTTCACCAAATACATCACGTGCCGAAGGAATGAGTTTAGGCTGAAGGACTTCCTTGATGTACTTTTCAGCATTAACTGTTCCTTCAATTACCTGCAGCCGACCACCTGCATCTCTGGACACGCAGCCCCCTACCATAACACTCAGAGGAGGCTTCATGGTGGGTATTGTACCCTCTGACAACCAGTCCTCTCCAGGTCGTCGTCGAACGTAGCAGACACCGTCGCTGCCAAAGATGGATATGCGTGTCTCATCGCTCCATATAACATTTCTTCATTGTTCAATGGTCCATTTACAATGTTCTTTGGTCCCTGCAGACGTTTCTGACGCTGTGAGGCATTCAAAAATGGCTTTTTACCTGGTATTCTGGCTCTTAACCCCGCATTTACCAGTCATCGTCGAACCGTCCGATCAGACACTGTCACTCCGGTGTTGACAAGCTCCTTGTTGATGTTAACAGCCGTTTATTTCCTGTTATTTAGGGCGATTCTAACAATTCTTCTATCAGTCTGAGGAGTTGTAGCCTTCTTCCTTTCTCTACCTGGTTTATTCTTTATCGAACCAGTCTCTTGAAACCGCTTACACACTTTGAGAACGGAAACATGTAATTGCTTACCTTCTGATGACAAACTGGCATTAAAATATAAAAACCGAATTTTAATCGCACAATATCTGTCTTACATCACACCCAGGTCACTATAAACCAACATAGAATACATATCGCAGAAGAGGGCGTGTGTACAAGTAAGTAGGTCAGTGAAAACCTCCATTAAATATTGGTGATGGTGAAAAACTGAAGGTGTTGCCTCAATTTTGGCCACTAGTGTATAACACAAAATATAAACAAAAAAGAAAGGGAAGAACATTTCTGCACAAAAAGCGTGTCGCTCAGCAGGAAAATCCCCTTGAAATTGCGTTTTTTGAGATTTTTTTTCCCGTTCTTTAGAAACGCTGCAAAAATACTGAAAGAATAGACATGAAACTGCTTCAAATCTGCAAGGATTCACTTTTCCTGCTTTTCCTGGTACTATCAAACATAGCATTTTTGGGAACTTGGAGCTTTATATTACAAATATGTCCGTCCCTCCAGTTGAAAGAAATTAACATTTTCCTGGAGGGAAGTTTATATTTTACATTATGTCAGTTTTTGTCTATCGATGATAAAGTGCAGTTTGCTGCAATTTTTATTGTGACATATACCCAAATCATTCTCGAAAATATTTCACATTCAACGCGCGTCGGGCGGGCCTGCGTGCTCTCACATGCCAGGCCTGAGTTTCAGTTCCAGTCCGACCCTGTTAATCATCTATGGTTTCCCTTCAGAGTGGAAAATGCTGAAAAATCGGAAGTTCCTGGGATCCATTTTTGAACAGAATATCAGAACCAAATCAAAACCGATGATTCAGGAAATGGACATAATGGGGTAAGTCCCAACTCTAAGGTACAAGTCTATGGCATACAGTCTGTAAAAGACGACAGAGTAGGCTGCTGTTGAGCATCGGCGGCTTCTTCTCTGATGTTCCTCGCTCATCCATGCAGTACATGGTCGGCCATTCAATTGATTGGATGTCTTATAATACCACATTTCCCCTAGGGACACAAAGTATGACGAGCGCCACTCCTCCTGGTGATAGGTTATACCCAACAGATGGGGCAGCGCCACTCCTCGTGGTGATGGGGTACACCCAACAGATGGGGGAGCGCCACTCCTCCTAGTGATAGGTTATACCCAACAGATGGGGCAGTGCCACTACTCGTGGTGATGGGTTACACCCAACAGATAGGGGAGCTCCACTCCTCGTGGTGATGGGTTACACCCAACAGATGGGGGAGTGCCACTACTCGTGGTGATGGGTTTTACCCAACATATGGGGGAGCGCCACTCCTTGAGGTGATAGGTTATACCCAACAGATGGGGGAGCGCCACTCCTCATGGTGATGGGTTATACCCAACAGATGGGGGAGCGCCACTCCTCGTGGTGATGGGTTATACCCAACAGATGGGGGAGCGCCACTCCTCGTGGTGATGGGTTATACCCAACAGATGGAGGAAGTTGCAGAATGGCTTGTTATGGTGCAAGAACAATGTGGACATTGTTTTTTTTTTTGTTTTAACTATTATGCCTTTTTATTTTTTTCCTACAGACCCTCCCAGCTAACTCCAAGCAAGTCCCTCATCTCAGAAGTTGAAAGGTTTGGGTTACTTTGAGGTTTAATGCATGCATTTACTTTTTTTAGAATCCCATCTTACAAAAGATATAGTATATCCAACTTCTTGGACTCCAAGAATAAGGGGGCTGCAGCCTGGAAGTAACCCCGCTGCCCTTTTTAAAGAATATGCTGGTGTGGGTCAGCTACCCGGATTTTCACTGTGCAGGAGAACTGCAGCTAAGCCCATTCACTTTGCTGGATCTATGCTGTCGTTCCGCTGCACAGTGGAGGCCATGATGCCAATGTGCAGGGAATGACTGTGAAAGGGGCTGTTCCTCTTTACCAGTATCAGTGCCCCTTTATTATATTAGAGATCGACCCCAACAGATCATAAATTGATGGTGTACCCTTGCAGTATACTGCTTCCTTCCTTTTTTTATCAGTTCACCCGTGAAACCAGATTACATGATTGTGGCGGAACCTCCTGTAGGACACCCAAGTTTTCTGGTGGCTGAAATCTCTTTACCTAAAGTGGTGAGACCCTCAGATGTGGTTTAGGATTGTGACCTTTTTGTATTTCATGTGATTTCCAATAGTCTTCCTTTATTAAAAGTCTATGCCAACCTCGTGCTACCGGTCCTCCTCTGCCAACTTTTATCATCACAGCTTTGATGTGTCCACAGTAGCCAATTGCTGGCAGCTGTGACACATTTGCTGGATGATGATGATATAATTTTTTTTTCATACCATGGTGGGTTGTTTGCAAGCTGTTGGAATGGGAAAGAAGATCTCTGTAAACGACTCTGTCAGCAGAGAACGACTGTTCAAACCAAGCACAGACGCCCAGTGCTTCACGGCGGGACCAGTCATTTATATAAGCCTCCCCCCTGCTTGTTTCCCCTCCATCTCCACCATCACCTCTTCTTTGACAGTTCTGGCTTCATAGATCCAGAGAGGAGATAGAGGGAAAACAAGCTGGTGGGAAGATGTATATATTATTATTATTATTTAATTATATAGTGCCATTGATTCCATGGTGCTGGTGCATATAAATGATGTTATAATGATGATATAAATGATGAAAGAGGCTTGTTGCAATAGTGTAGAACACGCCGCTCTTTATTTTTTCTATATTAATGTGACATTTGGAGGAATCGCACAGAAAATGCTTTAAATGTATTTATTTTTTAATTTGATTTTTCTCATGTCCATGATTCACATTGCGTTAAATGAGGCATAATGAAGATGAAGAATGTTTCAGCTAATGTAGCCTTCATCAGACAGGATAATGTAGCTTGAGGGGACCCACTTGGTTAAATATAGGGGTCAGTTCTGGTCTTCCCAAAAAGCAGATGAAGTAGTCACCACACAGGAATCTGGTGATTACGGAGTTTGCTTTTGGGGACCCCAGATTTCTTCATATAACCGAGTGGGCCTTCTGCCTAATGAAGGCTACATTATCTGAAATTCTGGTACCATTCATTATGCCTCACTTAAAGGGGTTGCCTGGCACTTTAATATTGATGACCTATCCTAAGGATATTCCATTAGTATTAAAGTGGTGGACAACCCCTTTTAATGCAGTGTGAATCCTAAAAAATATTTGAAGCCTTTTCTGTGAGCAGTTCCTCCACGTGTCAGATTTAATGTATGAGACGTGTGGAGCTACGCAGTAACTTCTAGTTGGCCACGTATCAAGATAAAAGTTTAGATTTTTGTGCACTTGTTGGTTACAACTTTCTTCCCGTACAGAAGCATTCAGCGACATAAGCGTTGTTACCACTCTGGTCTTCTCTTTTCAGTCTTCTGCTAGATCTCTTGTGTTGGACTTGGGTGAAGACAGAATAGTCAGACGTCCCGATTTGTATCATCTAGACGTCTTCATTCCTTACAATATCATCCAAGAACAAAGTGGAGCTCAGTTCAGCAAGGACAGTAAGGTGAGACAATTAAGCAAAGCTGGACATGTCTTATAGCCCATTCTGAAATCACCTTCTTAAAGAGGTTCTCTGAGAAAATGTATAAAATAAAATTGTAAAAAATGTATACATTTATTTAGCAAAAATAAATTCTTTTAATTAGGGGATAATTCTATGTGAATACTTTTATGCCCAAAAATGGCAAAAGTATTCTTGGAGTGATACCTTTATTGGCTAACCAGAAAAAAAAAATATATGCAAGCTTTCAGAGCACAGAGGCTCCTTCTTCAGGCAATATTACAAATGAATTCATAACATTTGTAATCCTGCCTGAAGAAGGAGCCTGTGTGCTCTGTAAGTTTGCATATATATATATTTTTTTTCTGGTTAGCCAATAAAGGTATCACTCCGAGAATACTTTTGCCATTTTTGGGCATAAAATTATTTCCATCAAATTTTCTGGCTAACACGGTACCACAATATAAATTTGTATTGTACATCACAATTAGGGGATAATAATTGCATATGGACATAATGGCCAACGATGTCAGCAGCCATCCATCCTAGATGGGTGAAGGTAAACTAATTGAGACGGACATCTCTGACCTACCTGTCGGAATCAAGAACGTGCATCTATGTCATTGATTGACTGACTGATCACGTCCATGAGTCAACATGCTGTAAACCTGTCATGATGAGTGAGCAGATAGGATGCTGCCCCTCATCCTGACAGGAACTTATCTATCACAACATATAGTTGCCCAGAGACATCTGAATGCATCGGCTTTCCTTTATGCCATTCATCAAACATGTCGTATATTTTGTGTATAGCGAGTCACAAGCCTCGCACTGCTCTGCGTCTTATCATTTGGTTCTATGAGCTGCAGTAAAACGTGACGTATATTCCAGGTGCTGACGATCACAATGCCGGTCCAGCCAGCATAGCGGTGGGCTCAGAAGATCAGCTTTGGAAAGTGTTCCTCTTATATAGATCCAGTGGATCCTACTTACATTCGCTGCTGTTTACATTGTATGGTTACAATTCTATTTACACTTCAATATGACTCCAGAATAAATTTTTGTCTTTCTTATACTTGCCGTATATTTTTCCCAAGGAAGGGGTTTAGGTATTGTGCTTTTTTTTTTTTTATTTCTACTGTAATATTTCATAATATCTGTGAATAAGTCTTGAAAATAATTTGCATTGAAAAGGTTGAGATCCTCTGAATCTACAGGGATTTTTAGGAATTAAAAATCTACAGCAGTAAATCTGCAGCAGAATTTACATTTTGCACCATGTCTGGATTTAGTAGCCGCTGCCCCTTTAAATGGAATATGTCAGCAGGTTTTTGCTATCCCATTTGAGAGCAGCATAATCCGAGGCCCTGATTCCAATGATGTATCACTTACTGGGCTGCTTGGTGTTATTTTGATAAAATTGCAGGTTTTTTTTTCTCATGCAGATCTCTGAATGCTGAGCTCTGTATAATAACCCCACCCACACCACTGATTGGCCGCTTTCTGTGTACACTGTATTTAAACTGCCAATCAGTGGTGGGGGGCGTGGTTGGACTACCTGGCAGCAGGTTTACTAGTCCTCTAGTGATAATCTTCTGCTAATAAAAGACCTGTAAGGGGTCTTTGTCTCTACATCATGCTGCTCTCAACAACAACCAATATATAGTACATCCGACAAGGGGTCAATGTGTTAAAAAAGACCTTTATTATAATAATTTGGGTACATGGCGGCAAAGAAAAGAGCACACACACATATATATAGTAATACCATATAATAGTGAGGAGGTATAATGTAAATATTTGAATTGCAGAGACACCAGGGCTAAATAGTAGTAGCTCCAATTGTGCTAATGCATACTGATAGTATATCCTAGGTCACATAGTAAAAGGATATAATCCCAAATAATAAAAGCCAATATAGGCATTCCCAAGATAATGACCTTTTGGTATATACATATCAAGGGATGTATTATATCCAAGTAGGTTCATTCCCAAGTAACAATAATGTTGTATTGGATTCATTCATACCTGGTATATATTGTCTGCACGTCTTGCAATAGCTCTGGGCTCGGTGGTCCTACTCCTAGTGTGGCGCTCACCCCATCATGCTGCTCTCAGAATAGCCAAGAAAAACCTGCTGACAGATTCCCTTTAAAAATAGCTGAAATGGCTCCTAGATACCAGAGAAGGAAAACTTTATTAAAACGGTTTTGTTTCCTAAATAGGAAAGCAAATTAAACACCACTGGATAATGTGGTGTGTGAATCCGTCCATTGGATTGCTGTTTCGGGTGGGCTCAGAAGCAGAGCCCCCATCCTACACAGCTGAAATCTTGCTGTAACAGCAGCGGCCAGAGCGGAGCGTCAATCACTGCTGTTTAACCATTTATATGCCGTCAATCACTGATGGCAAAAGTTAAATAGCGCAATCGCCGGTACGCTATGCAATGTTACTAGAATTTTTTTTTGTTACTTTTCCATTTCCTTGAATTACTTGTTGTGATTTGCGGATCCATTGACTGGCCACGTGGAAGGGCTGCAGCCGATCATTCATGTCCGTAGCAGATACACATTTACATGTGTAAATAGGCCCTTATAGAAATCAATCAATAGAACGTATACCTGGATATCCAGGTTTATCCTTTGCATACATTTAAAGAGGTATAAGTCATGGCATATTACTAGGATGTCATTCTTGGGGGTCTGACAGCCTAATTTAGAAAGAAGTGGATGCATTATTTTTTTCACATTCCCAATTTAACAATTTGAGTACAGTTGGATCTATTGTTTTTTTTGTTTTTTGCACTATGGGTGGGTGGTTGGGAGCACAGCTGTGCAGGAAAAAAAAAGCTTACAGGTTCTCAATTCCTTCATTCTTGGGATCGGTGGCGGAACCACAGGTCGGACCATCGCCAATCAAGATATTATATCCCTTCACACTCATCATTGCTCCCAATTAACAATTTGAGTACGTGCATTTTTTTAGGGTATTTTTGCGCAATGGGTGGGAGCACAGCTGTGCAGGAAAAAAAGCTGATAGGTTCCCCATTCCTTCTTTCTCAGAATCAGTGGATGGAACATCGCCAATCACAATATTATATCCTTCACACTAATCCTTGCTCCCAATTATCAATTTGAGTACGGTTATACCTATTGTTTTTTTAGGTTTTTTTTTTGCACTGTGGGTGGTTGGGAGCACAGCTGTGCAGGAAAAAAAAAAGCTGATAGGTTCCCCATTCCTTCATTCTCAGGATCAGTGGTGGAACCAGAGGTTGGATCATCTCCAATCAAAATATTATATTATTCACACTAATCATTGCTCCTAGTTAACAATTTGAGTACGGTTGAACCCATTGTGTTTTTTTAGGGTTTTTGTTTTTTTTGCACTATGGGTGCAAGTTATCGTAATATGTGTCACCGTTAAAAAAAAAAACTAATAGTGTCTCCTGATTGTTCAGACACAAATATATCTGTTGAAAATAGTCTGGTATACACCAGTAAATTATAACTGTGGTTTTGCTGTTCCACGGTAAAAAATCTCTATTATCCTGCTTTTGGCATTTTTTGCCGCAAAGAAAAACAGTAGTAGTGTCTCCTGATTGTTCAGACACAAATATATCTGTTGAAAATAGTCTGGTGTAGGCCCGAGAAATACAAGTGTGGTTTTGCAGTTCCACGGGTCAAATCTCTGTATTATCCTGCTTTTTTGCATTTTTTGCTGTAAAGAAAAACAGTACTGTCTCCTGATTGTTCAGACACAAATATATCTATTTAAAAATTTCTGGTATACCCCAGTAAACAATAACTGTGGTTTTGCCATTCCACGGTAAAAAATCTCTATTATTCACCTTTTGGTATTTTTTCCGTAAAGAAAAACAGTAATAGTTTCTCCCTGATTGTTCAGATTGTTTAAAAGAGTCGGGTGTAGGCCAGAGAAATAGAACTGTGGTTTTCCTCTTCCACGGTTCTAATCTACTTTATTACCCTTTTTCCATTGATGGTGCGAGTGTAAGCTATTTTACTTACTTTACAATGGGCAAGGCGCGTGGCAAGGGACATGGAAGTGGACGTTCTGGTGATGGTGCATGCAGAGGACGGGGCCGTGGCCAAGGTGAAAATGTGCCACAACCAACAGCCATATCTTCTCGCTCCCACTTCTTGACCGAATTACTAGGGAAGCACAGAACAACACCAGATCAGTGTGAACAGGTTATTAATTGGATAGCAGATAATACTTCCAGTTACCTGGGCACCACCACCTCCGGTCTGTCTTCCACACGGTCAACTCTTAGTAGCCATGAGTCTCGACCGCATACTCCTCCTCACCCTGATGCTCCTCCCTCCCACCATGCCGAGTGTCGTCAGACAGCAACTGATCCCACACTTGGACACTCTGAAGAGCTGTTCACTGGTCCATTTCCAGATTTGTGCCCCTCGCCTGCTCCGCTTGAAGTGGTGGAAGAGGAGATCCCATGTAGAGATGCCCAAATATTTGAACAGCCACGGCCAGAGGAAGTCAACGCTGGCAATTTGTCACAAGAGGTTGACGATGACGAGACACAATTGCCAGGAAGTGAGGAGGAGGATCGTGGTGCGCAAGTGGAAGAGGAGGAGGTGGTGGATGATCTAGTAACTGACCCAATGTGGCAGGAGGACATGCAGAGCGAGGCCAGCAGCAGACAGGGTGAGGGAGGCAGAGTACCCCAACAGGCAGAAAAAAGCAGTGTGGTGGCCGCACACAGAAGGCCGGCAACAGTTCCCCGTAACACCAACACGAGGGACGTTGCCAGTACAACCTGTAGGTCTTCCAGAGTCTGGAATTTTTTTAAAGACTCTGCTGATATCCCCAAAAAGGCCATTTGTACCACCTGCCATGCCAGCATCAGCAGGGGTGACAAAACTACCAGCCTGACCACCACCAGCATGATCAAGCACATGGCAGCAAAGCACCCGACTTTGTGGGGCGAACCCCAGGGTCCATGACCAGTGTCAGCGGGTGTCACCTGTTGTGTGTGCATGGCAATCCCCTGTCCATACTGCATGCAAAGATGCCCCCTCCTCTCAGTCTTTATGGCAGTCTCTCAAGAGTGCAAAGCAGTCATCAAAGCAAAAGGTGGCTACTTTGAAGAACCTAGAATATATGACATATTTTCAGTTGTTTCACACTTTTTTGTTAAGTATATAATTCCACATGTGTTAATTCATAGTTTTGATGCCTTCAGTGTGAATGTACAATTTTCATAGTCATGAAAATACAGAAAAATCTTTAAATGAGAAGGTGTGTCCAAACTTTTGGTCTGTACTGTATGTACCATCTTGACAAACTTTGAGGAGTCCACCAAGATGGTGAGTGGCGATGACGCCATCATTAGCGTCAGCATTCCACTTGTCTTTCTTTTGCAATGCTCTCTGCAGAGAATTAAAGAGGAGGCATTGCAGCCAGAGTATGATGAAATGGATCAAGAAGCCGTAGCGGTCGATTACACACAGCCCAGCCTCATCTCATCCCAACGTGCATTGGGGGACAATGAGGGAGAGGAGGAGGAGGAAGAACAGGAGCTTGTATCATGCGCTGTAGATGGTAGTACCTGTACAACTGTCATACTGTCAGTTCAGCGTGGGTGGCCTGAGGACAGGGGGGGGGGAGGAGGAGGAGGAGGAGAGCATGGTCAGTCGTCATCTTGGTGAGGACACGGAAGTCTTGCCCGTTACCAGTCTGGCACGCATGGCTGACTTTATGTTACTCTGCCTTAACCGTGACCCTCGCGTTGTCAAAATGTTGGGTGACAGTCATTACTGGTTGGTGACACTTTTAGACCCCCGCTACAAGGAGAACTTTCACTCTCTTATTCCTGAGGTGGAGAGGTCTACGAAAATGGGGCAGTACCAGAAGGCCCTTGCTGCAGAACTGTTAAAAAAAAATTCCCATCTAAACACGCTAGCGGCAGAGGTCACAGTTCGTTGACCAACCAAGGCGTACAAGCGAGAGAGAGGCAACTCCAATCCAGCAGAGGCAGGGGAACACTGTCAACATTCTGGGACAGTTTTCTGAGACCTGCCCAGCTTACAGGCCCTGAGGCGCGGGGTACTCTCACAAGCAGTGGAAAGTTTCAAAAGATGGTGAGGGAGTACCTTGCCGACCGTACCAGCATCCTCCGTGATTCCTCTGTGCCTTTTAATTATTGGGTATCCAAGCTGGACACTTGGAATGAAATCGCTCTGTACGCCTTGGAGGTCCTGGCCTGCCCCGCCGCTAGCGTGTTATTAGAGCGTGTTTTTAGTGCTGCTGGGGTAATTATAACTGATAAGCGCACTCGCCTGTCAACTGACAATGCTGACAAGCTGACCCTTATCAAAATGAACAGTAGCTGGATTGGGCCAGACTTCTCATCACCACCAAATGACAGCAGAGTAACATAAAGTCAAATCCACTGTGTTATTTCGGAAGGTGTATTCACATGCACCGCTTCACACCCACACATGGGTATACGCTTCCTCATTTCGGCTGTTTTATGTTCTTCTCCTTATCCTCAGCCTCCACCACCACTATACCACTAGGGTGACCGTGGTCCGTGTTGCCATTATTGAAAGTTCCTCCGTCCTTATTTTTGTCAGCTTTTGCTTGGAAGGCATAAGCAAAGACTGTGGGAGACCCACTCCCCAATAATGGGAATAATATTTTTAAAATGCTGTACTGTATGGCTCTTGTAAGGGGCATTAAAAGCGTCTTGTTAAGCTACTGCGACCTCCACCACTTTTCCGAGGAGCATTAAAACCGTCTTGTTAATCTACTGGGACTTCCACATCTCTTCCAAGGGGCATTGAAACCGTCTTGTTAAGCTACTGGGACCTCCACCACTTTTCTGAGGGGCATTAAAAGCGTCTTATTAAGCTACTGGTACGTCCACCACTTTTCCGAGGGGCATTAAAAACGTCTTGTTAAGCTAGTGGGACCTCCACGTCTCTTCCAAGGGGCATTCAAACTGTCTTGTTAAGCTACTGGGACCTCCACGTCTCTTCCAAGGGGCATTCAAACCGTCTTGGTAAGCTACTGCGACCTCCACCACTTTTTCGAGGGGCATTAAAAGCGTCTTATTAAGCTACTGGGACCTCCACCACTTTTCCGAGAAGCATTAAAACCGTCTTGTTAAGCTACTGGGACCTCCACGTCTCTTCCAAGGGGCATTCAAACCGTCTTGTTAAGCTACTGGGACCTCCACGTCTCTTCTGAGAGGCATTAAAAGCGTATTGTTAAGCTACTGGGACCTCCACCACTTTTCCGAGGGGCATTAAAACCGTCTTGTTAAGCTACTGGGACCTCCACCACTTTCCGAGGGGCATTAAAACCGTCTTTTTAAGCTACTGGTACCTCCACGTCTCTTCCAAGGGGCATTCAAACCATCTTGTTAAGCTACTGGGACCTGCACCACTTTTCCAAGGGGCATTCAAACCATCTTGTTAAGCTACTGCGACCTCCACCACTTTTTCGAAGGGCAGTAAAAGCGTCTTTTTAAGCTACTTGGACCTCCACCACTTTTCCGAGAAGCATTAAAACCGTCTTGTTAAGCTACTGGGACCTCCACTTCTCTTCCAAGGGGCATTCAAACCATCTTGTTAAGCTACTGGGACCTCCACGTCTCTTCTGAGAGGCATTAAAAGCATCTTGTTAAGCTACTGTGACCTCCACAACTTTTCCGAGGGGCATTAAAACTGTCTTGTTAAGCTACTGGGACCTCCACGTCTCTTCCAAGGGGCATTCAAACCGTCTTGTTAAGCTACTGGGACCTCCACGTCTCTTCCAAGGGGCATTCAAACCGTCTTGTTAAGCTACTTGGACCTCCACGTCTCTTCCGAGGGGCATTAAAAGCGTCTTGTTAAGCTGCTGTGACCTCCACCACTTTTCCGAGGGGCATTAAAACAGTCTTGTTAAGCTACTGGGACCTCCACGTCTCTTCCAAGGGGCATTGAAACCGTCTTGTTAAGCTACAGGGACCTCCACGTCTCTTCCAAGGGGCATTCAAACCGTCTTGTTAAGCTACTGCGACCTCCACCACTTTTCCAAGGGGCATTAAAACCGTCTTGTTAAGCTACTGGGACCTCCACCACTTTTCTGAGGAGCATTAAAACCGTCTTGTTAAGCTACTGGGACCTCCACGTCTCTTCCAAGGGGCATTCAAACCGTCTTGTTAAGCTACTGCGACCTCCACCACTTTTCCAAGGGGCATTAAAACCGTCTTGTTAAGCTACTGGGACCTCCACCACTTTTCTGAGGAGCATTAAAACCGTCTTGTTAAGCTACTGGGACCTCCACGTCTCTTCCAAGGGGCATTCAAACCGTCTTGTTAAGCTACTGCGACCTCCACCACTTTTCCAAGGGGCATTAAAACCGTCTTGTTAAGCTACTGGGACCTCCACCACTTTTCTGAGGAGCATTAAAACCGTCTTGTTAAGCTACTGAGACCTCCACGTCTCTTCTGAGGGGCATTAATAGCGTTTTGTTAAGCTACTGTGACCTCCACCACTTTTCCAAGGGGCATTTAAACCGGCCAGTTAAGCTACTGGGACCTCCACGTCTCTTCCAAGGGGCATTCAAACAGACTTGTTAAGCTACTGGGACCTCCACTACGTTTCTGAGGGGCATTAAAACCATCTTGTTAAGCTACTGGGACCTCCACCACTTTTCTGAGGAGCATTAAAACTGTCATGTTAAGCTGCTGGAACCTCCACGTCTCTTCTGAGGGGCATTAATAGCGTCTTGTTAAGCTACTGTGACCTCCACGTCTCTTCCAAGGGGCATTCAAACCGTCTTGTTAAGCTGCTGGGACCTCCACGTCTCTTCTGAGGGGCATTAATAGCGTCTTGTTAAGCTACTGCGACCTCCACCACTTTTCCAAGGGGCATTAAAACCGTCTTGTTAAGCTACTGGGATCTCCACGTTTCTTCTGAGGGGCATTAAAAGCGTCTTCTTAAGCTACTGTGACCTCCACCACTTTTCCGAGGGGTATTAAAACCGTCTTGTTAAGCTACTGGGACCTCCACCACTTTTCCAAGGGGTATTAAAACCGTCTTGTTAAGCTACTGGGACCTCCACATCTCTTTTGAGGGGCATTAATAGCGTCTTGTTAAACCACTCTGAACTCCACTGCTCTTCCAAGGGGCATTGATATGTTGTTTTTAATTAACTCTAACCTCCACGACTCTTCGAACGGGCATTGCAGTTCCTCTTAATTTTTGGCAGCTTTTTCTTGGAAGGCATAAGCAAATACTATGGGAGACCCACTCCCCAATAATGGGAATAATGTTTGTAATATGCTGTACTGCATGGCTCTTGTAAGGGGCATTGCAAGCTCCTTCGTCCTAATTTTTGGCAGCTTTTGCTTGGAAGGCATAAGCAAAGACTATGGGAGACCCACTCCCCAATAATGGGAATAATGTTTGGAATATGCTGTACTGCATGGCTCTTGTAAGGGGCATTGCAAGTTCCTCCGTCCCAATTTTTGGCAGCTTTTGCTTGGAAGGCATAAGCAATGACTATGGGATACACACTCCCCAATAATGGGAATAATGTTTGTACTATGCTGTACTGTATGGCTCTTGGAAGGGGCATTAAAAGCCCCTCTTCCGAGGGGCATTCAAACCGTCTGGTTAAGCTACTGGGACCTCCACGTCTTTTCCGAGGGGCATTAAAACCATCTTGTTAAGCTACTGTGACCTCCATGTCTCTTCAAAGGGACATTAAAACAGTCTTCTTAAGCCACTCTGAACTCCACAGCTCTTCCTAGGGGCATTGAAATGTTGTTTTTAATTACCTCTAACCTCCACAACTCTTCCAACGGACATTGCATTTCCTCCTAATTTTAGTCAGCTTTTGCTTTTCAATGCAAAGGCGAATACTAAGGGAGACCCACTCCCCAATAGTGGGTAGAAGGTTTTTAGTACGCTGTAATCCACGTCTGTTTCAAGGGGCATTGCAGTTCCTCATAATTTTTGGAAAGCCTTCCATTCACTGTTTAGGCCACCACTGTACAGGAGACCCAGTTGCTATAAATGGAAAAAACTGTTTAGTTAAGGCCCTCTGACCTCCATGTCATTTCCAAGGTACATTGGAGTGCCTCGAAATTTTTGGTAGGCATTGCACTCACTGTATGCCCTATAACTGTGTAGCCAAACCGCTCCTTTTGTTACAGAAACATATCCTACAAGACATATGTGGTTGACTGGCCTGATATTGATGTGAATGGTCCCTGTTCCTCCTGCTCTCCTTTGCCACCACCTCATCCATCATTCATCACCTGAAGCTTTGTTTTAACGGGAGTCATAGAACTGGGATAGTAGCAGGAAAACATCCAGCAATCCTCGGAGGAAGTAGGAAATGCGCCAAAACGCTGACCACCTCAGGCCTTGCCGCTACTACATACATGCGCTTGCATTCCAACAAAACAAAGCAGATGCTAACTTGTATCATCATCATGGTCCTCACCTTGGCACTCTCAACTCCCCTGATGGAGAAGCCAGGGCCCACCGGAGGAGTCTGGTTCTCTGGTGGGCTCGTCCAATGCTGCCCTAAAGCAGGCCAGGCTAAGAAAAGTGTGTGGGTGGATGTTCCAAGGAGAAATAGGGGCGGCTGGGGACCGTTTATGGACACCCGGCTGCCCCCAGGCGGCTGGCGACCGAGTATGGACACCCGGCCGCCCCCTGGCGGTTGGGGACCGAGTGTGGACACCCCGCCGCCGGGCGGCTGGGGACTGAGTATGGATACCAGGCCGCTAACGCTGCCATGACATGGTGGCCAGATTCCGCCTCCACATGCCTAAAAGGCCCAATTTCAAGTGCAAGCAAGCAGTATGGTATTGCAGCCTGGGGGTGGGTGGGTGGTTGGCTGCATATTTGCGCTTGCATTGCAAGGAATGGGGGAGGTACAATTGAACCCTGCCCTGGGACAAGAACTTGCACGGGGATAGTTGCAAGTCTGCATCTTCTGATGCTGCAAGGATGACTTCTGATGGGCACACTTTTAGGCAGTGACCGGGGAGTCAGAGATGCTTCCAGGGGTCTTCCCCATGCTGTCCCCATGTCTTTTCAGCACTGTATGCATGTGTCACACAGCACATGGCCAGATAAGGTTGTAAAATGTTAAAATGACATTTCCCGGTGAATGCATTTGTCACGGTTGAAGCAATACAAAAGTGCAAAAACACATTAAAAATGCTACTTGTGAACATAGCCCAAGGTGTGGAGGAGTATTTTTTTTTTTTGTTGTTATTTATTTTTCCTTATACACAAGTCTTTACCCTGGAAAGGAACTTCCTTAACATATTTCACAGGAAAGCAGTTTCAGTTTAGTTTTTGAACGTTTTATTGTGAGCCCTTAAAAGTGGCTTAATACCTCTGACCACGTTGTTGACAGAAGTGACCTGGGGGTCAGAAATGCTTCCTGGGGCGATCCCCATGCTGTCCCCATGTCATTTGAGCACTGTCACTATCGTTTTGGGCACTTGTTAGGCTTTTAAAAGACAGCCGGGGATGCCGCCGCGAAAATGCTCGGGTCTCCCATAGACTAACATTGGGCTCGTGGCTCAGGTCGAGCAACCGAGTATCATGGCGAGCTCGGCCCGAGCTTTGAGCATCCGAGCATTTTAGTGCTCGCTCTTCACTACTAAATACCCTTCATTATTTATTATTTTTGCACTTTGCGATTTACCCATTTACTTCTAGTTACTTGGGTATTTTGCTTGCCTTTGGTTTTTCTTTGTCTAGTGTCCTTGTGTGAACATGCATTTACATTTTGCATGCACATCAATTTATGTTTCAGTTCAGACTTCTAGGTTTTTTCTTTGTAGTTCAGTGTGCTTTAGTACATATTAGGGTGTGGCCACCCTTTGTCTGAGCTGAAATGTTTATTCTGCCTCAGGTCTATGCTTCTACTAGGGGGTCAGTCTCTCTGCCCTTATCCATATGTACGTCACTTGACAAATGGTAAGGTTTTAATATTAGAGTTAGGACTTTCCCATAAGGGTTGCCGTGATGTGCGGGATAGCTTTTACATTATTTTGATCAAAATTATGTTAACTAAATACCCTTCATTATTTATTATTTTTGCACTGTGCGATTTACCCATTTACTTCCAGTTACTTGGATATTTTGCTTTTTCTTTGTCTAGTGGCCGTGTGTGAACATGCATTTACATTTTGCATGCACATCAATTTATGTTTCAGTTCAGACTTCTAGTTTTTTTCTTTATATGATATATATGCTGTATGTGCGGGAAGGGAGCTTGTCTGTACACTGCTTGCTATGTGTGGGGGAGGGAAGCTGTCGGACAAAGAGGGGTCCTGCAAACATCCAACTAATGGCCCCCCATATATATTACAGGAAGGTAGGTCAAACCCAAGGATTTTTGCTGGAGCAGCCGACCATGTGCTGTGTATGGGGCCATCTCCCCCACACATATAACCACATTCATGTATATGGGGTTGTCGGGATGTGTTGTGTGGACAAGCGTCCGGTCTAAAGCTAACTAGTGGATGGGCATCTGAGACTAAGGCAAGTTATCATCCAGAAAGTCATTCTCCAGCCTGCTGCAAAAATACCGGATAGAGAAAGGCTTTTATCACCTAAGCCAGATCTCACTGGAGGGGAAGCAAGAAGAAAAAAGGAGAAATGTAAAATAAGACACAAGTTCAGACAGTTGTCATCCAAAACTTTATCTGGTATCGACCAAGAAAATTACAATCAGTAAAAGTATAATCCACATTTAGGAAAAACACAGATGAGCTGCGGGACCATCGCTTCTTCTTCTGGGACTTTTTGGCGGACAGGTTGCTCTGCTGTCGGAGGCCTTTCTTGTTCTTGGACTTCTCCTTCATGTGGATTCTGAAGACTAGGAGGCTCTTGAGGGTCCATCTCTCCTGCCGGCAGCTCAGAGTGACTTGGAGATATGTTTCCTTCAGTCCAGGAAAGCAAGAGAGGAAAAAGATGAATGTGATGTAATAACAAGACAAAGCTAAAAAAAACATGTATAAAAAATCATGTAACTGCAAACTGCACAAAAATGACCCCAATAACATAAGTGCTGTAGCATTAAAGAACCTGCAAAACGAGTGGTGTGAAAAGACCTGGGACTTGTCAGGAATATGTAATGTTTTGTCTAAAATGACAAAAAAAAAGAAAAGATTCAAGGGATGAGCAGCATTTTATAACAGGTAAAAAATATACAAATTTGTGACAAGTGACCGGTATTAAGTATTGTGGATGATAACCAGACGTTTATTTGTAATGAAGAGTTTAATGAACGTCTTGTATTTGGCCAATTGGAACCTTCCCGGAAATGTCTGCGCCGGTGATAAAATCTACTTACTAATAGAGCTCCCGACTGGACACAAAGAACTGCAGCTCATGGAGGAATGAAGCTTCTTTCCTTCTCAGCCAAGAACTTCTTATATCAGTCCCGTACGGCCTCTATCATGTGCTGATATCTAGCAGAAAGAGAAAAAATCAATTATAAACTAAATAAAATTTATTAAAGAAAAAAAAACCTCCTGCGAACATGAAGCATTTGTAGCAAAGCACAGCCATTATTTACAGAGCACAATTGTTTTACTTTATTCTATATTAGTGGCCGCTCTGTGCAAAAACTTGTGGGAAATTACTGCAGCACTAATATTGTCCGTCCAGAGAGCACCCAAGTATTCCCCAATTTCTGACTCCACCGCCCGATTGCCCCCACAAGCACAATGCTGCACCGCTGTCACCTGCCTGGTAAAGGCTCCTTTATAGGGTCCTTTCAGCTGTTGTTCACCAAGATGTGAAGTAATCCGAGTACAGGGTTTCCCATGTCTGAGTGCAGGGGTGGAGAGCAGAGAGGATCAGACAGGGACAGGCCCATACACAGACTGCTGGTATATAGAGGACAAATCTCACTGAACAGCAGCCACAAGAAGCTTCTGGATGGGGGCAGTGGGGGTGAGACAGCACTTCAGCAACGTGTTTGGGAGAGAAGGAAGAAAATAAGCAAATGAAGAAAATTTATTAAGTTCACAAGTCTGCAATGTGAGGAGGATAATTACATGAAGAAAACCCTCTAGGTGCAGCGTCCGCAACCGGAAAACCGCCCCAAGGTCCACCTGTGTCATCAGCGCCCCCCTGCTGGACCCCTAATCAGTTGTACTGCAGACTCTGATGATTGATAGTGACACTAGGTCAGCTCTTTCCCAATGGCGGCACTAGCTGACCATCCTGTGGATAGGACAGGTGCCGGATTATTCAATCCTTTCCCTCTTCCCCAACGTGAAGCAAACATCCCTCTGACCAGACAAACATCCCCCTGACCAGACAAACATCCCCCTGACCAGGCAAACATCCCCCTGACCAGGCAAACATCCCCCTGACCAGGCAAACATCCCTCTGACCAGGCAAACATCCCTCTGACCAGACAAACATCCCCATGACCAGGCAAACATCCCTCTGACCAGGCAAACATACAACCCCTTTTTTTCTTTCCCATTTTACTTGCTTTATTAATTTCACCTCCAACATTACTGACAACTCCAAGTTCAATAGTTTGATAGTCTCATCTCCTGCCTTTGTATGTGGAGGAGGCAATAAACAGCCGTATACATCCTAAACCTGTCACAAGGACTTTCTCTGCAACTCCCTACTCTCAGCTGTCCCCCTGTAACAATCCACCTTTTTCTCTTTCTCGCTCATACATTTCAGACACTTTATTAACATGTTAATCATATTTCCAAACTTACTGCATTCCACTTCATCTGATCATACATCACCGTTTAAAAGAATCACAATCACTTACTTGTCTGCTGCGGTAATTCTTGGATTGTTTTCTTGCTGTTGCTTGGTCTTATTTTGCTGTTTGCTGTCCTTAAACCACCATCTGCCGCACAGTGTCCACATCTTGTTCCACCGGGTCGCTCTTTTGATCCCTGCAACAACAGACACTATGCGAGTATGACTTCACATGTGACATTTCCAAGTCCCTTGACCATTGTGGTGCCAATGGAGTACCCCTTTTCTCGTTATCATGCCACCGAAGCACACCATTTCCCGCTAGCATGCCACCGTAGCACACCTTTTCCCGTTAGTACGCCACCGGGCACACCTATTCCCGTTAGCATGCCATCGGAGCACACCTATTCCCGTTAGCATGCCACCGGAGCACACCTTTACCATTAGCATGTGACCGCAGCACACCTTTACCGTTAGAATGCCACTGGAGCACACCTTTACCATTAGCATGCCACCGGAGCACACCTTTTCCCGTTGGCTTGCCACCGGAGCACGCCACTTTCCCGCTGGCTTGCCACCGAAGCACGCCACAGTCCCGTTGGCTTGCCACTGGAGCACGCCACAGTCCCGTTGGCTTGCCACCGGAGCACGCCACTTTCCCGTTGGCTTGCCACCGGAGCACGCCACTTTCCCGTTGGCTTGCCACCGGAGCACGCCACTTTCCCGTTGGCTTGCCACCGGAGCACGCCACTTTCCCGTTGGCTTGCCACCGGAGCACGCCACTTTCCCGTTGGCTTGCCACCGAAGCACGCCACTTTCCCGTTGGCTTGCCACCGGAGCATGCCACTTTCCCGTTGGCTTGCCACCGGAGCACGCCACTTTCCCGTTGGCTTGCCACCGGAGCACGCCACTTTCCCGTTGGCTTGCCACCGGAGCACGCCACTTTCCCGTTGGCTTGCCACCGGAGCACGCCACTTTCCCGTTGGCTTGCCACCGGAGCACGCCACAGTCCCGTTGGCTTGCCACCGGAGCACGCCACAGTCCCGTTGGCTTGCCACCGGAGCACGCCACTTTCCCGTTGGCTTGCCACCGGAACACGCCACTTTCTCGTTGGCTTGCCACCGGAGCACGCCACTGTCCCGTTGGCTTGCCACCGGAGCACGCCACTGTCCCGTTGGCTTGCCACCGGAGCACGCCACTGTCCCGTTGGCTTGCCACCGGAGCACGCCACTGTCCCGTTGGCTTGCCACCGGAGCACGCCACTGTCCCGTTGGCTTGCCACCGGAGCACGCCACAGTCCCGTTGGCTTGCCACCGGAGCACGCCACTTTCCCGTTGGCTTGCCACCGGAGCACGCCACTTTCCCGTTGGCTTGCCACCGGAGCACGCCACTTTCCCGTTGGCTTGCCACCGGAGCACGCCACAGTCCCGTTGGCTTGCCACCGGAGCACGCCACTTTCCCGTTGGCTTGCCACCGGAGCACGCCACTTTTCCGTTGGCTTGCCACCGGAGCACGCCACTTTCCCGTTGGCTTGCCACCGGAGCACGCCACTTTCCCGTTGGCTTGCCACCGGAGCACGCCACTTTCCCGTTGGCTTGCCACCGGAGCACGCCACTTTCCCGTTGGCTTGCCACCGGAGCACGCCACAGTCCCGTTGGCTTGCCACCGGAGCACGCCACAGTCCCGTTGGCTTGCCACCGGAGCACGCCACTTTCCCGTTGGCTTGCCACCGGAGCACGCCACTTTACCGTTGGCTTGCCACCGGAGCACGCCACTTTCCCGTTGGCTTGCCACCGGAGCACGCCACTTTCCCGTTGGCTTGCCACCGGAGCACGCCACTTTCCCGTTGGCTTGCCACCGGAGCACGCCACTTTCCCGTTGGCTTGCCACCGGAGCACGCCACAGTCCCGTTGGCTTGCCACCGGAGCACGCCACTTTCCCGTTGGCTTGCCACCGGAGCACGCCACTTTCCCGTTGGCTTGCCACCGGAGCACGCCACTTTCCCGTTGGCTTGCCACCGGAGCACGCCACAGTCCCGTTGGCTTGCCACCGGAGCACGCCACAGTCCCGTTGGCTTGCCACCGGAGCACGCCACTTTCCCGTTGGCTTGCCACCGGAGCACGCCACTTTCCCGTTGGCTTGCCACCGGAGCACGCCACTTTCCCGTTGGCTTGCCACCGGAGCACGCCACTTTCCCGTTGGCTTGCCATCGAAGCACGCCACTTTCCCGTTGGCTTGCCACCGGAGCACGCCACTTTCCCGTTGGCTTGCCACCGGAGCACGCCACAGTCCCGTTGGCTTGCCACCGGAGCACGCCACTTTCCCGTTGGCTTGCCACCGGAGCACGCCACTTTCCCGTTGGCTTGCCACCGGAGCACGCCACTTTCCCGTTGGCTTGCCACCAGAGCACGCCACTTTCCCGTTGGCTTGCCACCGGAGCACGCCACTTTCCCGCTGGCTTGCCACCGGAGCACGCCACTTTCCCGTTGGCTTGCCACCGGAGCACGCCACTTTCCCGTTGGCTTGCCACCGGAGCACGCCACTTTCCCGTTGGCTTGCCACCGGAGCACGCCACTTTCCCGTTGGCTTGCCACCGGAGCACGCCACAGTCCCGTTGGCTTGCCACCGGAGCACGCCACAGTCCCGTTGGCTTGCCACCGGAGCACGCCACTTTCCCGTTGGCTTGCCACCGGAACACACCACTTTCTCGTTGGCTTGCCACCGGAGCACGCCACTTTCCCGTTGGCTTGCCACCGGAGCACGCCACTGTCCCGTTGGCTTGCCACCGGAGCACGCCACTGTCCCGTTGGCTTGCCACCGGAGCACGCCACTGTCCCGTTGGCTTGCCACCGGAGCACGCCACTGTCCCGTTGGCTTGCCACCGGAGCACGCCACTGTCCCGTTGGCTTGCCACCGGAGCACGCCACTTTCCCGTTGGCTTGCCACCGGAGCACGCCACTTTCCCGTTGGCTTGCCACCGGAGCACGCCACTTTCCCGTTGGCTTGCCACCGGAGCACGCCACTTTCCCGTTGGCTTGCCACCGGAGCACGCCACAGTCCCGTTGGCTTGCCACCGGAGCACGCCACTTTTCCGTTGGCTTGCCACCGGAGCACGCCACTTTCCCGTTGGCTTGCCACCGGAGCACGCCACTTTCCCGTTGGCTTGCCACCGGAGCACGCCACTGTCCCGTTGGCTTGCCACCGGAGCACGCCACTGTCCCGTTGGCTTGCCACCGGAGCACGCCACTGTCCCGTTGGCTTGCCACCGGAGCACGCCACTGTCCCGTTGGCTTTCCACCGGAGCACGCCACTTTCCCGTTGGCTTGCCACCGGAGCACGCCACTTTCCCGTTGGCTTGCCACCGGAGCACGCCACTTTCCCGTTGGCTTGCCACCGGAGCACGACACAGTCCCGTTGGCTTGCCACCGGAGCACGCCACTTTCCCGTTGGCTTGCCACCGGAGCACGCCACTTTCCCGTTGGCTTGCCACCGGAGCACGCCACTTTCCCGTTGGCTTGCCACCGGAGCACGCCACTTTCCCGTTGGCTTGCCACCGGAGCACGCCACTTTCCCGTTGGCTTGCCACCGGAGCACGCCACTTTCCCGTTGGCTTGCCACCGGAGCACGCCACTTTCCCGTTGGCTTGCCACCGGAGCACGCCACTTTCCCGTTGGCTTGCCACCGGAGCACGCCACAGTCCCGTTGGCTTGCCACCGGAGCACGCCACAGTCCCGTTGGCTTGCCACCGGAGCATGCCACTTTCCCGTTGGCTTGCCACCGGAGCACGCCACTTTCCCGTTGGCTTGCCACCGGAGCACGCCACTTTCCCGTTGGCTTGCCACCGGAGCACGCCACTTTCCCGTTGGCTTGCCACCGGAGCACGCCACTTTTCCGTTGGCTTGCCACCGGAGCACGCCACTTTCCCGTTGGCTTGCCACCGGAGCACGCCACTTTCCCGTTGGCTTGCCACCGGAGCACGCCACTTTCCCGTTGGCTTGCTACCGGAGCACGCCACTTTCCCGTTAACTTGCCACCGGAGCACGCCACTTTCCCATTGGCTTGCCACCGGAGCACGCCACTGTCCCGTTGGCTTGCCACCGGAGCACGCCACAGTCCCGTTGGCTTGCCACCGGAGCACGCCACAGTCCCGTTGGCTTGCCACCGGAGCACGCCACAGTCCCGTTGGCTTGCCACCGGAGCAAGCCACTTTCCCGTTGGCTTGCCACCGGAGCACGCCACTTTCCCGTTGGCTTGCCACCGGAGCACGCCACTTTCCCGTTGGCTTGCCACCGGAGCACGCCACTTTCCCGTTGGCTTGCCACCGGAGCACGCCACTTTCCCGTTGGCTTGCCACCGGAGCACGCCACTTTCCCGTTGGCTTGCCACCGGAGCACGCCACTTTCCCGTTGGCTTGCCACCGGAGCACGCCACAGTCCCGTTGGCTTGCCACCGGAGCACGCCACAGTCCCGTTGGCTTGCCACCGGAGCACGCCACAGTCCCGTTGGCTTGCCACCGGAGCACGCCACTTTCCCGTTGGCTTGCCACCGGAGCACGCCACTTTCCCGTTGGCTTGCCACCGGAGCACGCCACTTTCCCGTTGGCTTGCCACCGGAGCACGCCACTTTCCCGTTGGCTTGCCACCGGAGCACGCCACTTTTCCCGTTGGCTTGCCACCGGAGCACGCCACTTTCCCATTGGCTTGCCACCGGAGCACGCCACTTTCCCGTTGGCTTGCCACCGGAGCACGCCACTTTCCCGTTGGCTTGCCACCGGAGCACGCCACTTTCCCGTTGGCTTGCCACCGGAGCACGCCACTTTCCCGTTGGCTTGCCACCGGAGCACGCCACAGTCCCGTTGGCTTGCCACCGGAGCACGCCACAGTCCCGTTGGCTTGCCACCGGAGCACGCCACTTTTCCGTTGGCTTGCCACCGGAGCACGCCACTTTCCTGTTGGCTTGCCACCGGAGCACGCCACTTTCCCGTTGGCTTGCCACCGGAGCACGCCACTGTCCCGTTGGCTTGCCACCGGAGCACGCCACTGTCCCGTTGGCTTGCCACCGGAGCACGCCACTGTCCCGTTGGCTTGCCACCGGAGCACACCACTGTCCCGTTGGCTTGCCACCGGAGCACGCCACTTTCCCGTTGGCTTGCCACCGGAGCACGCCACTTTCCCGTTGGCTTCCCACCGGAGCACGCCACTTTCCCGTTGGCTTGCCACCGGAGCACGACACAGTCCCGTTGGCTTGCCACCGGAGCACGCCACTTTCCCGTTGGCTTGCCACCGGAGCACGCCACTTTCCCGTTGGCTTGCCACCGGAGCACGCCACTTTCCCGTTGGCTTGCCACCGGAGCACGCCACTTTCCCGTTGGCTTGCCACCGGAGCACGCCACTTTCCCGTTGGCTTGCCACCGGAGCACGCCACAGTCCCGTTGGCTTGCCACCGGAGCATGCCACTTTCCCGTTGGCTTGCCACCGGAGCACGCCACTTTCCCGTTGGCTTGCCACCGGAGCACGCCACTTTCCCGTTGGCTTGCCACCGGAGCACGCCACTTTCCCGTTGGCTTGCCACCGGAGCACGCCACTTTTCCGTTGGCTTGCCACCGGAGCACGCCACTTTCCCGTTGGCTTGCCACCGGAGCACGCCACTTTCCCGTTGGCTTGCCACCGGAGCACGCCACTTTCCCGTTGGCTTGCTACCGGAGCACGCCACTTTCCCGTTAACTTGCCACCGGAGCACGCCACTTTCCCGTTGGCTTGCCACCGGAGCACGCCACTGTCCCGTTGGCTTGCCACCGGAGCACGCCACAGTCCCGTTGGCTTGCCACCGGAGCACGCCACAGTCCCGTTGGCTTGCCACCGGAGCACGCCACAGTCCCGTTGGCTTGCCACCGGAGCACGCCACAGTCCCGTTGGCTTGCCACCGGAGCAAGCCACTTTCCCGTTGGCTTGCCACCGGAGCACGCCACTTTCCCGTTGGCTTGCCACCGGAGCACGCCACTTTCCCGTTGGCTTGCCACCGGAGCACGCCACTTTCCCGTTGGCTTGCCACCGGAGCACGCCCCTTTTCCCGTTGGCTTGCCACCGGAGCACGCCACTTTCCCGTTGGCTTGCCACCGGAGCACGCCACTTTCCCGTTGGCTTGCCACCGGAGCACGCCACTTTCCCGTTTTCTTGCCACCGGAGCACGCCACTTTCCCGTTGGCTTGCCACCGGAGCACGCCACAGTCCCGTTGGCTTGCCACCGGAGCACGCCACAGTCCCGTTGGCTTGCCACCGGAGCACGCCACTTTCCCGTTGGCTTGCCACCGGAGCACGCCACTTTCTCGTTGGCTTGCCACCGGAGCACGCCACTTTCCCGTTGGCTTGCCACCGGAGCACGCCACTGTCCCGTTGGCTTGCCACCGGAGCACGCCACTGTCCCGTTGGCTTGCCACCGGAGGACGCCACTGTCCCGTTGGCTTGCCACCGGAGCACGCCACTGTCCCGTTGGCTTGCCACCGGAGCACGCCACTTTCCCGTTGGCTTGCCACCGGAGCACGCCACTTTCCCGTTGGCTTGCCACCGGAGCACGCCACTTTCCCGTTGGCTTGCCACCGGAGCACGCCATAGTCCCGTTGGCTTGCCACCGGAGCACGCCACTTTCCCGTTGGCTTGCCACCGGAGCACGCCACTTTCCCGTTGGCTTGCCACCGGAGCACGCCACTTTCCCGTTGGCTTGCCACCGGAGCACGCCACTTTCCCGTTGGCTTGCCACCGGAGCACGCCACTTTCCCGTTGGCTTGCCACCGGAGCACGCCACTTTCCCGTTGGCTTGCCACCGGAGCACGCCACAGTCCCGTTGGCTTGCCACCGGAGCACGCCACAGTCCCGTTGGCTTGACACCGGAGCACGCCACTTTCCCGTTGGCTTGCCACCGGAGCACGCCACTTTACCATTGGCTTGCCACCGGAGCACGCCACTTTCCCGTTGGCTTGCCACCGGAGCACGCCACTTTCCCGTTGGCTTGCCACCGGAGCACGCCACTTTCCCGTTGGCTTGCCACCGGAGCACGCCACTTTCCCGTTGGCTTGCCACCGGAGCACGCCACAGTCCCGTTGGCTTGCCACCGGAGCATGCCACTTTCCCGTTGGCTTGCCACCGGAGCACGCCACTTTCCCGTTGGCTTGCCACCGGAGCACGCCACAGTCCCGTTGGCTTGCCACCGGAGCACGCCACAGTCCCGTTGGCTTGCCACCGGAGCACGCCACTTTCCCGTTGGCTTGCCACCGGAGCACGCCACTTTCCCGTTGGCTTGCCACCGGAGCACGCCACAGTCCCGTTGGCTTGCCACCGGAGCACGCCACTTTCCCGTTGGCTTGCCACCGGAGCACGCCACTTTTCCGTTGGCTTGCCACCGGAGCACGCCACTTTCCCGTTGGCTTGCCACCGGAGCACGCCACTTTCCCGTTGGCTTGCCACCGGAGCACGCCACTTTCCCGTTGGCTTGCCACCGGAGCACGCCACTTTCCCGTTGGCTTGCCACCGGAGCACGCCACAGTCCCGTTGGCTTGCCACCGGAGCACGCCACAGTCCCGTTGGCTTGCCACCGGAGCACGCCACTTTCCCGTTGGCTTGCCACCGGAGCATGCCACTTTCCCGTTGGCTTGCCACCGGAGCACGCCACTTTCCCGTTGGCTTGCCACCGGAGCACGCCACAGTCCCGTTGGCTTGCCACCGGAGCACGCCACAGTCCCGTTGGCTTGCCACCGGAGCACGCCACTTTCCCGTTGGCTTGCCACCGGAGCACGCCACTTTCCCGTTGGCTTGCCACCGGAGCACGCCACTGTCCCGTTGGCTTGCCACCGGAGCACGCCACTGTCCCGTTGGCTTGCCACCGGAGCACGCCACTGTCCCGTTGGCTTGCCACCGGAGCACGCCACTGTCCCGTTGGCTTGCCACCGGAGCACGCCACTGTCCCGTTGGCTTGCCACCGGAGCACGCCACTGTCCCGTTGGCTTGCCATCGGAGCACGCCACTGTCCCGTTGGCTTGCCACCGGAGCACGCCACTTTCCCGTTGGCTTGCCACCGGAGCACGCCACTTTCCCGTTGGCTTGCCACCGGAGCACGCCACTTTCCCGTTGGCTTGCCACCGGAGCACGCCACAGTCCCGTTGGCTTGCCACCGGAGCACGCCACTTTCCCGTTGGCTTGCCACCGGAGCACGCCACTTTCCCGTTGGCTTGCCACCGGAGCACGCCACTTTCCCGCTGGCTTGCCACCGGAGCACGCCACTTTCCCGTTGGCTTGCCACCGGAGCACGCCACTTTCCCGTTGGCTTGCCACCAGAGCACGCCACTTTCCCGTTGGCTTGCCATCGAAGCACGCCACTTTCCCGTTGGCTTGCCACCGGAGCACGCCACTTTCCCGTTGGCTTGCCACCGGAGCACGCCACTTTCCCGTTGGCTTGCCACCGGAGCACGCCACTTTCCCGTTGGCTTGCCACCGGAGCATGCCACTTTCCCGTTGGCTTGCCACCGGAGCACGCCACTTTCCCGTTGGCTTGCCACCGGAGCACGCCACTTTCCCGCTGGCTCGCCACCGGAGCACGCCACTTTCCCGTTGGCTTGCCACCGGAGCACACCACTTTCCCGTTGGCTTGCCACCGGAGCACGCCACTTTCCCGTTGGCTTGCCACCGGAGCACGCCACTTTCCCGTTGGCTTGCCACCGGAGCACGCCACAGTCCCGTTGGCTTGCCACCAGAGCACGCCACAGTCCCGTTGGCTTGCCACCGGAGCACGCCACTTTCCCGTTGGCTTGCCACCGGAACACGCCACTTTCTCGTTGGCTTGCCACCGGAGCACGCCTCTTTCCCGTTGGCTTGCCACCGGAGCACGCCACTGTCCCGTTGGCTTGCCACCGGAGCACGCCACTGTCCCGTTGGCTTGCCACCGGAGCACGCCACTGTCCCGTTGGCTTGCCACCGGAGCACGCCACTGTCCCGTTGGCTTGCCACCGGAGCACGCCACTGTCCCGTTGGCTTGCCACCGGAGCACGCCACTGTCCCGTTGGCTTGCCACCGGAGCACGCCACTTTCCCGTTGGCTTGCCACCGGAGCACGCCACTTTCCCGTTGGCTTGCCACCGGAGCACGCCACTTTCCCGTTGGCTTGCCACCGGAGCACGCCACAGTCCCGTTGGCTTGCCACCGGAGCACGCCACTTTCCCGTTGGCTTGCCACCGGAGCACGCCACTTTCCCGTTGGCTTGCCACCGAAGCACGCCACTTTCCCGTTGGCTTGCCACCGGAGCACGCCACTTTCCTGTTGGCTTGCCACCGGAGCACGCCACAGTCCCGTTGGCTTGCCACCGGAGCACGCCACAGTCCCGTTGGCTTGCCACCGGAGCACGCCACTTTCCCGTTGGCTTGCCACCGGAGCACGCCACTTTACCGTTGGCTTGCCACCGGAGCACGCCACTTTACCGTTGGCTTGCCACCGGAGCACGCCACTTTCCCGTTGGCTTGCCACCGGAGCACGCCACTTTCCCGTTGGCTTGCCACCGGAGCACGCCATAGTCCCGTTGGCTTGCCACCGGAGCACGCCACTTTCCCGTTGGCTTGCCACCGGAGCACGCCACTTTCCCGTTGGCTTGCCACCGGAGCACGCCACTTTCCCGTTGGCTTGCCACCGGAGCACGCCACTTTCCCGTTGGCTTGCCACCGGAGCACGCCACTTTCCCGTTGGCTTGCCACCGGAGCACGCCACTTTCCCGTTGGCTTGCCACCGGAGCACGCCACTTTCCCGTTGGCTTGCCACCGGAGCACGCCACAGTCCCGTTGGCTTGCCACTGGAGCACGCCACTTTCCCGTTGGCTTGCCACCGGAGCACGCCACTTTCCCGTTGGCTTGCCACCGGAGCACGCCACTTTCCCGTTGGCTTGCCACCGGAGCACGCCACTTTCCCGTTGGCTTGCCACCGGAGCACGCCACTTTCCCGCTGGCTTGCCACCGGAGCACGCCACTTTCCCGCTGGCTTGCCACCGGAGCACGCCACTTTCCCGTTGGCTTGCCACCGGAGCACGCCACTTTCCCGTTGGCTTGCCACCGGAGCACGCCACTTTCCCGTTGGCTTGCCACCGGAGCACGCCACTTTCCCGCTGGCTTGCCACCGGAGCACGCCACTTTCCCGCTGGCTTGCCACCGGAGCACGCCACTTTCCCGCTGGCTTGCCACCGGAGCACGCCACTTTCCCGTTGGCGTGCCACCGGAGCACGCCACTTTCCCGTTGGCTTGCCACCGGAGCACGCCACTTTCCCGTTGGCTTGCCACCGGAGCACGCCACTTTCCCGTTGGCTTGCCACCGGAGCACGCCACAGTCCCGTTGGCTTGCCACCGGAGCACGCCACTTTCCCGTTGGCTTGCCACCGGAGCACGCCACTTTCCCGTTGGCTTGCCACCGGAGCACGCCACTTTCCCGTTGGCTTGCCACCGGAGCACGCCACTTTCCCGTTGGCTTGCCACCGGAGCACGCCACTTTCCCGTTGGCTTGCCACCGGAGCACGCCACAGTCCCGTTGGCTTGCCACCGGAGCACGCCACTTTCCCGTTGGCTTGCCACCGGAGCACGCCACTTTCCCGTTGGCTTGCCACCGGAGCATGCCACTTTCCCGTTGGCTTCCCACCGGAGCACGCCACTTTCCCGCTGGCTTGCCACCGGAGCACGCCACTTTCCCGCTGGCTTGCCACCGGAGCACGCCACTTTCCCGTTGGCTTGCCACCGGAGCACGCCACTTTCCCGTTGGCCTGCCACCGGAGCACGCCACTTTCCCGTTGGCTTGCCACCGGAGCACGCCACTTTCCCGTTGGCTTGCCACCGGAGCACGCCACTTTCCCGTTGGCTTGCCACCGGAGCACGCCACTTTCCCGTTGGCTTGCCACCGGAGCACGCCACAGTCCCGTTGGCTTGCCTCCGGAGCACGCCACTTTCCCGTTGGCTTGCCACCGGAGCACGCCACTTTCCCGTTGGCTTGCCACCGGAGCACGCCACTTTCCCGTTGGCTTGCCACCGGAGCACGCCACTTTCCCGTTGGCTTGCCACCGGAGCACGCCACTTTCCCGCTGGCTTGCCACCGGAGCACGCCACTTTCCCGCTGGCTTGCCACTGGAGCACGCCACTTTCCCGTTGGCTTGCCACCGGAGCACGCCACTTTCCCGTTGGCTTGCCACCGGAGCACGCCACTTTCCCGTTGGCTTGCCACCGGAGCACGCCACTTTCCCGTTGGCTTGCCACCGGAGCACGCCACTTTCCCGTTGGCTTGCCACCGGAGCACGCCACTTTCCCGTTGGCTTGCCACCGGAGCACGCCACAGTTCCGTTGGCTTGCCACCGGAGCACGCCACTTTCCCGTTGGCTTGCCACCGGAGCACGCCACTTTCCCGTTGGCTTGCCACCGGAGCACGCCACTTTCCCGTTGGCTTGCCACCGGAGCACGCCACTTTCCCGTTGGCTTGCCACCGGAGCACGCCACTTTCCCGTTGGCTTGCCACCGGAGCACGCCACTTTCCCGTTGGCTTGCCACCGGAGCACGCCACTTTCCCGTTGGCTTGCCACCGGAGCACGCCACTTTCCCGTTGGCTTGCCACCGGAGCACGCCACAGTCCCGTTGGCTTGCCACCGGAGCACGCCACAGTCCCGTTGGCTTGCCACCGGAGCACGCCACAGTCCCGTTGGCTTGCCACCGGAGCACGCCACTTTCCCGTTGGCTTGCCACCGGAGCACGCCACTTTCCCGTTGGCTTGCCACCGGAGCACGCCACTTTCCCGTTGGCTTGCCACCGGAGCACGCCACTTTCCCGTTGGCTTGCCACCGGAGCACGCCACTTTTCCCGTTGGCTTGCCACCGGAGCACGCCACTTTCCCGTTGGCTTGCCACCGGAGCACGCCACTTTCCCGTTGGCTTGCCACCGGAGCACGCCACTTTCCCGTTGGCTTGCCACCGGAGCACGCCACTTTCCCGTTGGCTTGCCACCGGAGCACGCCACAGTCCCGTTGGCTTGCCACCGGAGCACGCCACAGTCCCGTTGGCTTGCCACCGGAGCACGCCACTTTCCCGCTGGCTTGCCACCGGAGCACGCCACTTTCCCGTTGGCTTGCCACCGGAGCACGCCACTTTCCCATTGGCTTGCCACCGGAGCACGCCACTGTCCCGTTGGCTTGCCACCGGAGCACGCCACTGTCCCGTTGGCTTGCCACCGGAGCACGCCACTGTCCCGTTGGCTTGCCACCGGAGCACGCCACTTTCCTGTTGGCTTGCCACCGGAGCACGCCACTTTCCCGTTGGCTTGCCACCGGAGCACGCCACTTTCCCGTTGGCTTGCCACCGGAGCACGACACAGTCCCGTTGGCTTGCCACCGGAGCACGCCACTTTCCCGTTGGCTTGCCACCGGAGCACGCCACTTTCCCGTTGGCTTGCCACCGGAGCACGCCACTTTCCCGTTGGCTTGCCACCGGAGCACGCCACTTTCCCGTTGGCTTGCCACCGGAGCACGCCACTTTCCCGTTGGCTTGCCACCGGAGCACGCCACTTTCCCGTTGGCTTGCCACCGGAGCACGCCACAGTCCCGTTGGCTTGCCACCGGAGCACGCCACAGTCCCGTTGGCTTGCCACCGGAGCATGCCACTTTCCCGTTGGCTTGCCACCGGAGCACGCCACTTTCCCGTTGGCTTGCCACCGGAGCACGCCACTTTCCCGTTGGCTTGCCACCGGAGCACGCCACTTTCCCGTTGGCTTGCCACCGGAGCACGCCACTTTTCCGTTGGCTTGCCACCGGAGCACGCCACTTTCCCGTTGGCTTGCCACCGGAGCACGCCACTTTCCCGTTGGCTTGCCACCGGAGCACGCCACTTTCCCGTTGGCTTGCTACCGGAGCACGCCACTTTCCCGTTAACTTGCCACCGGAGCACGCCACTTTCCCATTGGCTTGCCACCGGAGCACGCCACTGTCCCGTTGGCTTGCCACCGGAGCACGCCACAGTCCCGTTGGCTTGCCACCGGAGCACGCCACAGTCCCGTTGGCTTGCCACCGGAGCACGCCACAGTCCCGTTGGCTTGCCACCGGAGCAAGCCACTTTCCCGTTGGCTTGCCACCGGAGCACGCCACTTTCCCGTTGGCTTGCCACCGGAGCACGCCACTTTCCCGTTGGCTTGCCACCGGAGCACGCCACTTTCCCGTTGGCTTGCCACCGGAGCACGCCACTTTCCCGTTGGCTTGCCACCGGAGCACGCCACTTTCCCGTTGGCTTGCCACCGGAGCACGCCACTTTCCCGTTGGCTTGCCACCGGAGCACGCCACAGTCCCGTTGGCTTGCCACCGGAGCACGCCACAGTCCGGTTGGCTTGCCACCGGAGCACGCCACAGTCCCGTTGGCTTGCCACCGGAGCACGCCACTTTCCCGTTGGCTTGCCACCGGAGCACGCCACTTTCCCGTTGGCTTGCCACCGGAGCACGCCACTTTCCCGTTGGCTTGCCACCGGAGCACGCCACTTTCCCGTTGGCTTGCCACCGGAGCACGCCACTTTTCCCGTTGGCTTGCCACCGGAGCACGCCACTTTCCCATTGGCTTGCCACCGGAGCACGCCACTTTCCCGTTGGCTTGCCACCGGAGCACGCCACTTTCCCGTTGGCTTGCCACCGGAGCACGCCACTTTCCCGTTGGCTTGCCACCGGAGCACGCCACTTTCCCGTTGGCTTGCCACCGGAGCACGCCACAGTCCCGTTGGCTTGCCACCGGAGCACGCCACAGTCCCGTTGGCTTGCCACCGGAGCACGCCACTTTTCCGTTGGCTTGCCACCGGAGCACACCACTTTCCCGTTGGCTTGCCACCGGAGCACGCCACTTTCCCGTTGGCTTGCCACCGGAGCACGCCACTGTCCCGTTGGCTTGCCACCGGAGCACGCCACTGTCCCGTTGGCTTGCCACCGGAGCACGCCACTGTCCCGTTGGCTTGCCACCGGAGCACGCCACTGTCCCGTTGGCTTGCCACCGGAGCACGCCACTTTCCCGTTGGCTTGCCACCGGAGCACGCCACTTTCCCGTTGGCTTGCCACCGGAGCACGCCACTTTCCCGTTGGCTTGCCACCGGAGCACGACACAGTCCCGTTGGCTTGCCACCGGAGCACGCCACTTTCCCGTTGGCTTGCCACCGGAGCACGCCACTTTCCCGTTGGCTTGCCACCGGAGCACGCCACTTTCCCGTTGGCTTGCCACCGGAGCACGCCACTTTCCCGTTGGCTTGCCACCGGAGCACGCCACTTTCCCGTTGGCTTGCCACCGGAGCACGCCACTTTCCCGTTGGCTTGCCACCGGAGCACGCCACAGTCCCGTTGGCTTGCCACCGGAGCACGCCACAGTCCCGTTGGCTTGCCACCGGAGCATGCCACTTTCCCGTTGGCTTGCCACCGGAGCACGCCACTTTCCCGTTGGCTTGCCACCGGAGCACGCCACTTTCCCGTTGGCTTGCCACCGGAGCACGCCACTTTCCCGTTGGCTTGCCACCGGAGCACGCCACTTTTCCGTTGGCTTGCCACCGGAGCACGCCACTTTCCCGTTGGCTTGCCACCGGAGCACGACACAGTCCCGTTGGCTTGCCACCGGAGCACGCCACTTTCCCGTTGGCTTGCCACCGGAGCACGCCACTTTCCCGTTGGCTTGCCACCGGAGCACGCCACTTTCCCGTTGGCTTGCCACCGGAGCACGCCACTTTCCCGTTGGCTTGCCACCGGAGCACGACACAGTCCCGTTGGCTTGCCACCGGAGCACGCCACTTTCCCGTTGGCTTGCCACCGGAGCACGCCACTTTCCCGTTGGCTTGCCACCGGAGCACGCCACTTTCCCGTTGGCTTGCCACCGGAGCACGCCACTTTCCCGTTGGCTTGCCACCGGAGCACGCCACTTTCCCGTTGGCTTGCCACCGGAGCACGCCACTTTCCCGTTGGCTTGCCACCGGAGCACGCCACAGTCCCGTTGGCTTGCCACCGGAGCACGCCACAGTCCCGTTGGCTTGCCACCGGAGCATGCCACTTTCCCGTTGGCTTGCCACCGGAGCACGCCACTTTCCCGTTGGCTTGCCACCGGAGCACGCCACTTTCCCGTTGGCTTGCCACCGGAGCACGCCACTTTCCCGTTGGCTTGCCACCGGAGCACGCCACTTTTCCGTTGGCTTGCCACCGGAGCACGCCACTTTCCCGTTGGCTTGCCACCGGAGCACGCCACTTTCCCGTTGGCTTGCCACCGGAGCACGCCACTTTCCCGTTGGCTTGCTACCGGAGCACGCCACTTTCCCGTTAACTTGCCACCGGAGCACGCCACTTTCCCATTGGCTTGCCACCGGAGCACGCCACTGTCCCGTTGGCTTGCCACCGGAGCAAGCCACAGTCCCGTTGGCTTGCCACCGGAGCACGCCACAGTCCCGTTGGCTTGCCACCGGAGCACGCCACAGTCCCGTTGGCTTGCCACCGGAGCAAGCCACTTTCCCGTTGGCTTGCCACCGGAGCACGCCACTTTCCCGTTGGCTTGCCACCGGAGCACGCCACTTTCCCGTTGGCTTGCCACCGGAGCACGCCACTTTCCCGTTGGCTTGCCACCGGAGCACGCCACTTTCCCGTTGGCTTGCCACCGGAGCACGCCACTTTCCCGTTGGCTTGCCACCGGAGCACGCCACTTTCCCGTTGGCTTGCCACCGGAGCACGCCACAGTCCCGTTGGCTTGCCACCGGAGCACGCCACAGTCCCGTTGGCTTGCCACCGGAGCACGCCACAGTCCCGTTGGCTTGCCACCGGAGCACGCCACTTTCCCGTTGGCTTGCCACCGGAGCACGCCACTTTCCCGTTGGCTTGCCACCGGAGCACGCCACTTTCCCGTTGGCTTGCCACCGGAGCACGCCACTTTCCCGTTGGCTTGCCACCGGAGCACGCCACTTTTCCCGTTGGCTTGCCACCGGAGCACGCCACTTTCCCATTGGCTTGCCACCGGAGCACGCCACTTTCCCGTTGGCTTGCCACCGGAGCACGCCACTTTCCCGTTGGCTTGCCACCGGAGCACGCCACTTTCCCGTTGGCTTGCCACCGGAGCACGCCACTTTCCCGTTGGCTTGCCACCGGAGCACGCCACAGTCCCGTTGGCTTGCCACCGGAGCACGCCACAGTCCCGTTGGCTTGCCACCGGAGCACGCCACTTTTCCGTTGGCTTGCCACCGGAGCACGCCACTTTCCCGTTGGCTTGCCACCGGAGCACGCCACTTTCCCGTTGGCTTGCCACCGGAGCACGCCACTGTCCCGTTGGCTTGCCACCGGAGCACGCCACTGTCCCGTTGGCTTGCCACCGGAGCACGCCACTGTCCCGTTGGCTTGCCACTGGAGCACACCACTGTCCCGTTGGCTTGCCACCGGAGCACGCCACTTTCCCGTTGGCTTGCCACCGGAGCACGCCACTTTCCCGTTGGCTTGCCACCGGAGCACGCCACTTTCCCGTTGGCTTGCCACCGGAGCACGACACAGTCCCGTTGGCTTGCCACCGGAGCACGCCACTTTCCCGTTGGCTTGCCACCGGAGCACGCCACTTTCCCGTTGGCTTGCCACCGGAGCACGCCACTTTCCCGTTGGCTTGCCACCGGAGCACGCCACTTTCCCGTTGGCTTGCCACCGGAGCACGCCACTTTCCCGTTGGCTTGCCACCGGAGCACGCCACTTTCCCGTTGGCTTGCCACCGGAGCACGCCACAGTCCCGTTGGCTTGCCACCGGAGCATGCCACTTTCCCGTTGGCTTGCCACCGGAGCACACCACTTTCCCGTTGGCTTGCCACCGGAGCACGCCACTTTCCCGTTGGCTTGCCACCGGAGCACGCCACTTTCCCGTTGGCTTGCCACCGGAGCACGCCACTTTTCCGTTGGCTTGCCACCGGAGCACGCCACTTTCCCGTTGGCTTGCCACCGGAGCACGCCACTTTCCCGTTGGCTTGCCACCGGAGCACGCCACTTTCCCATTGGCTTGCTACCGGAGCACGCCACTTTCCCGTTAACTTGCCACCGGAGCACGCCACTTTCCCGTTGGCTTGCCACCGGAGCACGCCACTGTCCCGTTGGCTTGCCACCGGAGCACGCCACAGTCCCGTTGGCTTGCCACCGGAGCACGCCACAGTCCCGTTGGCTTGCCACCGGAGCACGCCACAGTCCCGTTGGCTTGCCACCGGAGCACGCCACAGTCCCGTTGGCTTGCCACCGGAGCAAGCCACTTTCCCGTTGGCTTGCCACCGGAGCATGCCACTTTCCCGTTGGCTTGCCACCGGAGCACGCCACTTTCCCGTTGGCTTGCCACCGGAGCACGCCACTTTCCCGTTGGCTTGCCACCGGAGCACGCCCCTTTTCCCGTTGGCTTGCCACCGGAGCACGCCACTTTCCCGTTGGCTTGCCACCGGAGCACGCCACTTTCCCGTTGGCTTGCCACCGGAGCATGCCACTTTCCCGTTTTCTTGCCACCGGAGCACGCCACTTTCCCGTTGGCTTGCCACCGGAGCACGCCACAGTCCCGTTGGCTTGCCACCGGAGCACGCCACAGTCCCGTTGGCTTGCCACCGGAGCACGCCACTTTCCCGTTGGCTTGCCACCGGAGCACGCCACTTTCTCGTTGGCTTGCCACCGGAGCACGCCACTTTCCCGTTGGCTTGCCACCGGAGCACGCCACTGTCCCGTTGGCTTGCCACCGGAGCACGCCACTGTCCCGTTGGCTTGCCACCGGAGCACGCCACTGTCCCGTTGGCTTGCCACCGGAGCACGCCACTGTCCCGTTGGCTTGCCACCGGAGCACGCCACTTTCCCGTTGGCTTGCCACCGGAGCACGCCACTTTCCCGTTGGCTTGCCACCGGAGCACGCCACTTTCCCGTTGGCTTGCCACCGGAGCACGCCATAGTCCCGTTGGCTTGCCACCGGAGCACGCCACTTTCCCGTTGGCTTGCCACCGGAGCACGCCACTTTCCCGTTGGCTTGCCACCGGAGCACGCCACTTTCCCGTTGGCTTGCCACCGGAGCACGCCACTTTCCCGTTGGCTTGCCACCGGAGCACGCCACTTTCCCGTTGGCTTGCCACCGGAGCACGCCACTTTCCCGTTGGCTTGCCACCGGAGCACGCCACAGTCCCGTTGGCTTGCCACCGGAGCACGCCACAGTCCCGTTGGCTTGACACCGGAGCACGCCACTTTCCCGTTGGCTTGCCACCGGAGCACGCCACTTTACCATTGGCTTGCCACCGGAGCACGCCACTTTCCCGTTGGCTTGCCACCGGAGCACGCCACTTTCCCGTTGGCTTGCCACCGGAGCACGCCACTTTCCCGTTGGCTTGCCACCGGAGCACGCCACTTTCCCGTTGGCTTGCCACCGGAGCACGCCACAGTCCCGTTGGCTTGCCACCGGAGCATGCCACTTTCCCGTTGGCTTGCCACCGGAGCACGCCACTTTCCCGTTGGCTTGCCACCGGAGCACGCCACTTTCCCGTTGGCTTGCCACCGGAGCACGCCACAGTCCCGTTGGCTTGCCACCGGAGCACGCCACAGTCCCGTTGGCTTGCCACCGGAGCACGCCACTTTCCCGTTGGCTTGCCACCGGAGCACGCCACTTTCCCGTTGGCTTGCCACCGGAGCACGCCACTTTCCCGTTGGCTTGCCACCGGAGCACGCCACTTTCCCGTTGGCTTGCCACCGGAGCACGCCACTTTCCCGCTGGCTTGCCACCGGAGCACGCCACTTTCCCGTTGGCTTGCCACCGGAGCACGCCACTTTCCCGTTGGCTTGCCACCGGAGCACGCCACTTTCCCGCTGGCTTGCCACCGGAGCACGCCACTTTCCCGTTGGCTTGCCACCGGAGCACGCCACTTTCCCGTTGGCTTGCCACCGGAGCACGCCACTTTCCCGCTGGCTTGCCACCGGAACACGCCACTTTCCCGCTGGCTTGCCACCGGAGCACGCCACTTTCCCGTTGGCTTGCCACCGGAGCACGCCACTTTCCCGTTGGCTTGCCACCGGAGCACGCCACTTTCCCGTTGGCTTGCCACCGGAGCACGCCACTTTCCCGTTGGCTTGCCACCGGAGCACGCCACTTTCCCGTTGGCTTGCCACCGGAGCACGCCACAGTCCCGTTGGCTTGCCACCGGAGCACGCCACTTTCCCGTTGGCTTGCCACCGGAGCACGCCACTTTCCCGTTGGCTTGCCACCGGAGCATGCCACTTTCCCGTTGGCTTGCCACCGGAGCACGCCACTTTCCCGTTGGCTTGCCACCGGAGCATGCCACTTTCCCGTTGGCTTGCCACCGGAGCACGCCACTTTCCCGTTGGCTTGCCACCGGAGCACGCCACTTTCCCGTTGGCTTGCCACCGGAGCACGCCACTTTCCCGTTGGCTTGCCACCGGAGCACGCCACTTTCCCGTTGGCTTGCCACCGGAGCACGCCACTTTCCCGTTGGCTTGCCTCCGGAGCACGCCACTTTCCCGCTGGCTTGCCACCGGAGCACGCCACTTTCCCGCTGGCTTGCCACCGGAGCACGCCACTTTCCCGTTGGCTTGCCACCGGAGCACGCCACTTTCCCGTTGGCTTGCCACCGGAGCACGCCACTTTCCCGTTGGCTTGCCACCGGAGCACGCCACTTTCCCGTTGGCTTGCCACCGGAGCACGCCACTTTCCCGTTGGCTTGCCACCGGAGCACGCCACTTTCCCGCTGGCTTGCCACCGGAGCACGCCACTGTCCCGCTGGCTTGCCACCGGAGCACGCCACTTTCCCGCTGGCTTGCCACCGGAGCACGCCACTTTCCCGCTGGCTTGCCACCGGAGCACGCCACTTTCCCGCTGGCTTGCCACCGGAGCACGCCACTGTCCCGCTGGCTTGCCACCGGAAGCACGCCACTTTCCCGCTGGCTTGCCAAGGGAGCACGCCATCATCCATTTAATAAAATGGGCCACACTTAGCTTTTTCTTTTATATAATAGGTCCATATAGTTTTTCATTGAATATATTGGGCCCTACATAACCTTACATTTAATATATATAATCGTCTTATCATGTCTGTCTGTCCTTCTGTCCAGGAAGTCCTGCGTCGCTGATTGGTCCGACCGTGGTCAATCAGCGACGTGGGATTTCAAAAAAAGATGGCGGCCATTAGCAGCTCATCTGCCGCACAGAGGTCAGCGGCGATGTAGCCGGGAGATGACCGGCGCTAGCAGCAGAAGTACCCCGACCAGCGGCGCCGCTGACCTCCATGCGGCTACCGTCGGGAGATCAGCGGTTAGGGCCGCTGATCTTCCGACGGAAAGTGTGAAGGGAGAACCGGGGAGCGGCGCCACCGGTCGGGATACTTCTGCTGCGAGCAGCCGGTCATTTCCCGGCTGCTCGCAGTGGAAGTACCCGCACAGGCAGCGCCGCTCCCCTGTCCTCACTAATACGATTCGGCGGCCACGACCAATCAGCGATATTGGCTCCAAATTTAAACACCGCTCTGCACAGAGGTCAGTGGCGATGCAGCCGGTCATCTCCCGGCTGCTCGCAGCAGAAGTACCCCGACCTGCGGCGCCGCTGACCTTCATGCGGCTACCTTCGCTAGATCAGCGGCTAGGGCCGCTGATCTCCCGACGGCAAGTGTGAAGGGAGGACCGGGGAGCGGCGCCGCCGGTTGGGATACTTCTGCTGCGAGCAGCCGGTCATCTCCCGGCTGCTCACAGTGGAAGTACCCGCTCCCCGGTTCTCACTAATACGATTCGCTGATTGGTCGCGGCCGCCAGCCGTGACCAATCACCGGTTTTGGCGCCAAATTTAAACATGCTCTCCGGTCCTCACTAACACGGTTCGCTGATTGGTCGCGGCCGGCCGCATACATATTCTAGAATACCCGATGAGTTAGAATCGGGCCACCATCTAGTTTAATATAATGGGCCACAAATTGCCTTCTAGTTATTACAAGAGGTCCTGCATAGTCTTCCATTTATTTTAATAGGCCCCATATAACCTTTCAGCATCTGAAACAACGGATACTGAAAGCCTGTGCTAGCATTTCTTCTGCGGTGTTGCTATCAGTGTGTCAAGAGTGGGAGAAGAGGGTTGCATTGACAATCCAACACAATGGGCAGCACTTTAAACACATTTTATAAGTGGTCATAAACTTGTAAAAAATTCATGAAAGAATAAAGTTATGTTAAAACCAAGCACACCATTGTATTTTCTTATGAAATTCTCAATGAGTTTGATGTGTCACATCACCCTCTTCCCATTGAAAAAAATAAAGTTAGATGCAAAATGGCCGACTTCAAAATGGCCGCCATAGTCACCACCCATCTGGAAAAGTTTCCCCCTCCCATATACTAATGTGCCATAAACAGGAAGTTGACATCACCAACCATTCCATTTAATTTAGGTGTATCCATATAAATAGCCCACCCTGTATTATTACCATTTTTATTATTGCTGTACATACTGTAGCTTTTCATTTAATTTATTGGGCCCCATATAGGCTTCCATTTAATATAATGGGCCCCACATAGCCTTCCATTTAATTTAATGGGGTCCACATAGCCTTCCATTTAATTTAATGGGGTCCACATAGCCTTCCATTTTATTTAATGGGGCCCACATATGTTTTTATTTAATATAAAGAGCCCCACATAAGCCCCTAATTAATATAATGGGCCCCACCTTGCTTTCCATATAAAATAATGGGTCCCACATAGCCCTCCCTTTTGTTATGATGAGCCTTACATATCACACCATTTCCCGATGGTCTGCCACCGAAGTACACCATTGGCTGCTGGGGTGCCACTGGAACACACTCTTTACAGTTGGGGTGCCAAAAGAGCACACCTTTCACCATTAGCATGCCACCGGAGTACACTTTTTGCCACTGGCATGCCACTGAAGCACACCCTTTACCATTGGAGTACCATCGGGCACACCCTTTACCGTTGGTGTGCCATCGGAGAACTCTATTTCCCGTAGGCCTACCAGAGGGGCCCAATATGTGACCTTTTTTGCTTACCACCGGGGCACCCATCTTGGGCTTTTTAGCTTACACCGGGGTGCACTCTTTGGCCTTTTAGCTTACCACCGGGGCACCCAACTTGGGCTTTTTAACTGCGACCGGGGTACACTCTGACCATTTTGCTTACCACCGGTTCACTCATTTTAGGCTTTTTTAGCCTGCCACCGGGGTGCACTTTTTGGCCTCATTGCTTACCACTGGGGCGCACTCTAGGGCTTTTTAGCCTACCACCGGGGTACATTCTTTGGCCTTATTGCTTATCACTGGGGTGCACTCTAGGGCTGCTCAGTCTGCCACCAGAGTCTACTCTTTGGCCTTTTTGCCATTGGTGTGCCACCAGAGCACACCCTATGACGTTGGAGTGCCACCGGAGCACACCCTTTACCTTTGGAGTGCCACCGGAACACACAATTTGCCATTGGCAAAAGTATAATGGACCCCCACATAGAATTCTATAAAGTATAATGGCCCCCACATAGCCCTCTATATAGTATAATGAGCCACACATTGCCTTCCATGTACTATAATTTAATTTATTGGGCTCCACATAGCTTTTCATTTAATCTATTGAACCCCACATAACCGTCAATTTAATATAATAGGCCGCACTGGACTCCATTTAATATATTGGACCTGACATAGCCTTCCATTTAATAAAATGGGGCCAAAATATCCCTCTATTTAATATAATGGGCACCAAAAAGCCTTCCATGTTTTATATTGGGCACCACATAGCCCTCTATTTAATACAATTGGCCCCACTTAACCTTCCATTTAAAATATTGGGCCCCACATAGCTTTACATTTAATTTACTGGGCTCCATATAGGCTTCCATTTAATATAATGGGCCCCACATAACCCTCCATTTAATATAATGGTCCCCACATTGCCTTCCATTTATTATAATGGAGCCAAGATACATCTCTATTTAATATAATGGACAAAACACAGGCTTCCATTTAATATAATTGGCGCTACATAGCCCTTTATTTGATAAATGCGCCTCACATAGCCCTCCATATAATATTATGGGCCCCGCAACGCTTTCCATTTAATTTAATAGGCCTCACATAGCCCTCAATTTAATACAGAGGGCCCCACAAAACCTTCCAGATAACATAGTGGGCCCCAATATAGCTTTCTTTTTAATGTATTGGTCCCCACATAGTCCTCTATTTAATATAATGGGCCTCACATAGCCTTCCATTAAATATCATGGGCCCCATATAGAATTTATCATATACGTAGATGTCCCTTTAAGATAACGGGCCCCACATAGCTTTCCCTTTAATATAATGGGCCCCACATAGATTTTATTATTATATAATGGGCCCCACATAGCTTTCCCTTTAATATAATGGGCCCCACATAGCTTTCTCTTTAATATAATGGGCCCCACATAGCTTTCCCTTTAATATAATGGGCCCCACATAGCTTTCTCTTTTATATAATGGGCCCCACATAGCTTTCTCTTTAATATAATGGGCCCCACATAGCTCTCTCTTTAATATAATGGGCCCCACATAGACATCCATTTAATATAATGGGCCCTACGTAGATGTCCCTTTAAGATAACGGGCCCCACATAGCTTTCCCTTTAATATAATGGGCCCCACATAGCTTTCCCTTTAATATAATGGGCCCCACATAGCTTTCTCTTTAATATAATGGGCCCCACATAGCTTTCCCTTTAATATAATGGGCACCACATAGATTTTATTATTATATAATGGGCCCCACATAGCTTTCCCTTTAATATAATGGGCCCCACATAGCTTTCTCTTTAATATAATGGGTCCCACATAGCTTTCTCTTTAATAAAATGGGCCCCACATAGCTTTCTCTTTAATATAATGGGCCGCACATAGCTTTCCCTTTAATATAATGGGTCCCACATAACTTTTTCTTTAATATAATGGGCCCCACATAGCTTTTTCTTTAATATAATGGGCCCCACATAGCTTTCTCTTTAATATAATGGGCCCCACATAGCTTTCTCTTTAATATAATGGGCCGCACATAGCTTTCTCTTTAATATAATGGGCCCCACATAGCTTTCTCTTTAATATAATGGGCCCCACATAGCTTTCTCTTTAATATAATGGGCCCCATATAGCTTTCTCTTTAATATAATGGGCCCCATATAGCTTTCTCTTTAATATAATGGGCCCCACACAGCTTTCTCTTTAATATAATGGGCCCCACACAGCTTTCTCTTTAATATAATGGGCCCCACATAGCTTTCTCTTTAATATAATGGGCCCCACATAGCTTTCTCTTTAACATAATGGGCCCCACATAGCTTTCCCTTTAATATAATGGGCCCCACATAGCTTTCTCTTTAATATAATGGGCCCCACATAGCTTTCTCTTTAATATAATGGGCCCCACATAGCTTTCTCTTTAATATAATGGGCCCCACATAGCTTTCTCTTTAATATAATGGGCCCCACATAGCTTTCTCTTTAATATAATGGGCCCCACATAGCTTTCTCTTTAATATAATGGGCCCCACATAGCTTTCCCTTTAATATAACGGGCCCCACATAGCTTTCCCCTTAATATAATTGGCCCCACATAGCTTTCCCTTTAATATAATTGGCCCCACATAGCTTTCCCTTTAATATAATGGGCACCACATAGATTTATTATAATATAATGGGCCCCACATATCCGTCCCTTTAATATTATGGACCCCACATAGATTTATTATAATATTATGGACCCCACATAGATTTATTATAATATAATGGGCCCCACCTAACCCTCCAGTTTATACACTGCAGTCGCTCTCTTTCTTCTCTTCTTTACCTAGTCCAGTCTTTCGTGACGACTTCCCGCCATGATTCGTCTTTGCAGTTTGCTGTCCAGGTTTCGGCTGCTCCGCACTTTTCAGCAGATCACCGCACTCCTGAAAAACAAAAATGTTACAAATATAAGCGACTTAAATAAATAATGCCGCCCACTGTGCCACCAAATGCAAATATGTGCCACACTGTGCCCATGAGTATATCATTCACCACAATGAATCCTGCTCCACTGAGAATATAAATCAGTCACTAGCTTGTGCCCCCGTTATAAATAGTGTTGAGCGAGCACTAAAATGCTCGGGTGCTCGAAGCTCGGCCCGAGCTCGCCGTGATACTCGGGTGCTCGACCTGAGCAACGAGCCCATGTTAGTCTATGGGAGACCCGAGCATTTTTGCGGCGGCACCCCCGGCAGTCTGTAGAAAGCCTAAAAAGTGCCCAAAATGATAGTGACAGTGCTCAGATGACATGGGGACAGCATGGGGATCGCCCCAGGAAGCATTTCTGACCCCCAAGGTCACTGTTGTCAACAACGTGGTCAGAGGTATTAAGCCACTTTTACAGGCTCATAAGAAAATGTTCAAAAACGAAAGTGAAACTTTTTTCCTGTGAAATATGTTAAGGAATTTCTTTTCCAGGGTAAAGACTTGTGTATAAGGTAAAATAAATAACCAAAAACAAAAATACTCCTCCACACCTTGGGCTATGTTCACAAGTAGCATTTTTTATGCGTTTTTGCACTTTTGTATTGCTTTCAACTGTGACAAATGCATTCACCGGGAAATGTCATTTTAACATTTTACAACCTTATCTGGCCATGTGCTGTGTGACACATGCATATAGTGCTGAAAAGACATGGGAACAGCATGGGGAAGACCCCTGGAAGGATCTCTGACTCCCAGGTCACTGCCTAAAAGTGTGCCCATCAGAAGTGATCCTTGCCGCATCAGAAGATGCAGACTTGCAACTATCCCCGTGCAAGTCCTTGTCCCAGGGCAGTGTTCAATTATACCTCCCCCATTCCTTGCAATGCAAGCGCAAATATGCAGCCAACCACCCACCCACCCCCAGGCTGCAATACCATACTGCTAGCTTGCAGTTGAAATTGGGCCTTTTAGTTTTGAGGAGGCCGAAGCTGGCCACTACCTCATGGCTGCTTCGGCAGCGAGGTATCCATACTCAGTCCCCAGCCGCCTGGCGGCCGGGTTTCCATGCTCGGTCCCCAGCCGCCAGGGGGCGGCCGGGTGTCCACACTCGGTCCCCAGCCGCCCCGCGGCCAGGTGTCAATAAACGGTTCCAAGCCGCCCCGATTTCTCCGCGGAACATCCCCACACACTTTTCTTAGACTGGCCTGCTTTAGGGCAGCATTGGACGAGCCCACCAAAGAACCCGACTTCTCCGGTGGGCCCTGGCTTCTTTATCAGGGGAGTTGAGAGTGCCAAGGTGAGGAGCATGATGAGGATGATAGAAGTTAGCATCTGCTTTGTTTTCAAGGAATGCAAGCGCATGTATGTAGTAGCGGCTAGGCCTGAGGTGGTCATATCCTACCTCCTCCGAGGATTGCTGGATGTTTTCCTGCTACTATCCAAGTTCTATGACTCTCGTTAAAACAAAGCTTCAAGTGATAAATGATGGATGAGGTAGTGGCAAAGGAGAAAGAGCAGGAGGAACAGGGACCATTCACATCAATATCAGGCCAGTCAACCACATATGTCTTGTAGGATATGTTTCTGTAACAAAAGGAGCGGTTTGGCTACACAGTTATAGGGCATACAGTGAGTGCAATGCCTACCAAAACTTTTGAGGCACTCCAATGCCCCTTGGAAATGACATGGAGGTCAGAGGGCCTTAACTAAACCTTTTTTTCCATTTATGGCAACTGGGTCTCCTGTGCACTGTTGGCCTAAGCAGTGAATGGAAGGCTTTCCAAAAATTATAAGGAACTGCAATGCCCCTGGAAACAGATGTGGATTACAGCGTACTAAAAACCTTCTACCCATTATTGGGGAGTGTGTCTCCCTTAGTTTTCACCTTTGCATTGAAAAGCAAAAGCTGACTAAAATTAGGAGGAAATGCAATGTCCGTTGGAAGAGTCATGGAGATTAGAGGTAAGGTAATTAAAAACAACATTTCAATGCCCCTTGGAAGAGCTGTGGAGTTCAGAGTGGCTTAAGAAGACGCTTTTAATGCCCCTTTGAAGAGACATGGAGGTCACAGTAGCTTAACAAGACGGTTTTAATGCCCCTTACAAGAGCCATACAGTACAGCATCTTAAAAACATTATTCCCATTATTGGGGAGTGGGTCTCCCATAGTATTTGCTTATGCCTTCCAAGCAAAAGCTTCCAAAAATTATGAGGAAATGCAATGCCCGTTCGAAGAGTCGTGGAGGTCCCAGTAGCTTAACAAGACGCTTTTAATGCCCCTCAGAAGAGACGTGGAGGTCAGAGTGGCATAACAAGACGGTTTTAATGCCCCTTACAAGACACGTGGAGGTCAGAGTGGTATAACAAGACGCTTTTAATGCCCCTCAGAAGAGACGTGGAGGTCAGAGTGGTATAACAAGACGGTTTTAATGCCCCTTACAAGAGACGTGGAGGTCAGAGTGGTATAACAAGATGGTTTTAATGCCCCTCAGAAGAGACGTGGAGGTCAGAGTGGTATAACAAGACGGTTTTAATGCCCCTCTGAAGAGACGTGGGGGTCAGAGTGGTATAACAAGACGGTTTTAATGCCCCTTACAAGACACGTGGAGGTCAGAGTGGTATAACAAGACGGTTTTAATGCCCCTTACAAGACACGTGGAGGTCAGAGTGATATAACAAGACTCTTTTAATGCCCCTTACAAGAGACGCTCATTATTCTGGCATTTGGCAAATATTAAAAATGATGGTAATCCTAATTGACCTAAAATGGGAAAGGTTTATTCTGATTTCATGTCAGATATTGAGAAAAACCTGCAGATGTGTCTATTTATACAGTGTATGGAAACTTCTGATTTCAACTCTGTATATATATATATATATATGTGTATAATATATACACGGCGAAGCTCACACAACACAACACCCACAGCAGAGGAACGGGCTGCACACACACCTGCTCCTGTCAGTGCTGTGAGCGCTCCTCATATCGCTGCTGGCTCCGCCCCTCATATCGCTGCTGGCTCCGCCCCTCATATCGCTGCTGGCTCCGCCTCTCATATCACTGCTGGCTCCGTCCCTCATATCGCTGCTGGCTCCGCTCCTCACATCGCTGCTGGCTCCGCATCTCATATCACTGCTGGCTCCGCCCCTCATGTCGCTGCTGGCTCCGCCCCTCATATCGCTGCTGGCTCTGCCCCTCACATCGCTGCTGGCTCCGCCCATCAGCCGCTCACAGTCCTCAGCAATATGGAGACATCCGCACTGATCAGAATCCTCGGGGGCGTGGCCTGTCACTGTAGTCACACAAGGGTTGTCATGGAGATCTCAAGGGAAGGCAGGTGGGTGGGGCTTAGAGCAGGAAGTAGAAGCCGTGCAGTGTGATTGGCTCCTTACCTTCTGCCAGTAATGGAGCAGATATATGGCTCCTATATAATGGAGGGGGCTCAGGAGGGGTTCCCCACCCTAAAGGTCAGGGGATAAATAATACTGGACATGAGCGAGGGCAGGAGGACATTATTCTATATTGTAAGAAATCTGATTTCTTCTTTCCTCACAGTTTTTCCTGTGCAAGGCCACATGTATTGTGCGATAATCTGTGAATATGGGGGGATCTGCTCCTCACATCCACATCAATCCCCCCACGTCTGAGCTCTCCCTTACAGGGGTCTTCTGCTCTGCACATTGATGCCGTATCCATGGAGATGACATCATGGCCGGTACATGCGGATCTCCCCGATGGGACCCTCATGTATCTGGAGGACGAGGCACTGCTGCTCCTCGGGGAGAGGGGGCACAATTCCTGTACACATGATACAGGGGCTTCTGCCATCTCTGGGCTGAGAATAATGCTGGCAGCGCGCAGTCTACATGATGTGAGGATTACAAGTCTGCAGTCACAGAGAGTCACACAGATGACTGCAGCCTTCAGCTTCACACCGGACAATCCCTTTAAATACATGTATATTGCTCTAAAAAGACTTTTTACTATTTTGCTTCTTGTAACATTTGCTCTGTTCGGCCTTTACCAGCTTTTTGTTTCCCAGCAGCACATTGATGGCTGCAGAATGAGTTAACTTGAGATTCAGTCAGTGAGCTCCTTATGATGTGGAGTTTCCAGCGCTTTTATTTCTGCGATGATTTATTACTGGATCAGAGATCAGCCCAACTTTCATGCCGGTCTGTGAACATAATCAGCACAGAGAAGGTCAGAATGAGCTCACTGATAAATTCTCAGTGAGCTCATTCTGCAACTAGCAATGCAAAGGAAATAAAAAAGCCAAATTGTTTATGAAACGTTATTGAAAAAATATTTGTATGTATATATTTAGCCCAAAATGTCTGAGTGTCCATATCCTTAGTACCAGCACAGCTGAGGATTTGGTATAATCAGGGGCGTACATAGGACGCAGAAATTCTAATTGGGCCCCCCCCCCAGCAATAAAAATGTAAATAATTGTCGGGGTCGCAGAAGATCAGATCTCACAACCTTCCAGCCTTTACATAGTAATTTTCCTCCTGCTGAAGTCCTAGATCCCTTTTTCATTGCCCATAAAGTGTGGTGCCAACAAAAGTGCCCCCCAAACACGGTATGATACCCCCATGGTGAATTCCTCCATATGCGCAGTACAATGACCCTACTGTACCCGACCTCAACTCCCAGGGTAAAGTATGATCCCCCAACTGCCCCACACCTCTCCACACTCCATAGAGTATAATGCACTCAGTATAAGACTCTCGCCATGGTTCTCCACACAGTATAAGGCACTCGCCATGGTCCTCCACGCAGTATAATGCACTCCCTCGTGGTCCTCCACGCAGTATAATGCACTCCCACGTGGTCCTCCACACAGTACAATGCACTCCCCGTGGTCCTCCACACAGTATAATGCACTCCCCCATGGTCCTCCACACAGTACAATGCACTCCCCGTGGTCCTCCACACAGTATAATGCACTCCCCCATGGTCCTCCACACAGTACAATGCACTCCCCCATGGTCCTCCACACTGTACAATGTACTCCCCCATGGTCCTCCACACAGTATAAAGCCCCCGTCTCACATAGCGATATCGCTAGCGAGATCGCTGCTGTGTCACGGTTTTGGTGACTCACCAGCGATGTCGCTATGTGTGACACTTTGCAACGATCAGGCCCCTGCTGTGAGGTTGCTGATCGCTGCAAAGTGTCCTGGACCATTTTTTGGTCGTTGGCCTCCCGCTGGCCAGCACACATCGCTGTGTGTGACCAGCGGGACCGACGATCTGGCTGGTAACCATGGTAAACATCGGGTTACTAGGGGCACGCGCGCACTTAGTAACCCGCTGTTTACCATGGATACCACTCTGCTACGGTGCGTGGAGGCTACCGTTCACCTTAGCAGAGTGGTATCCATGATAAACAGCGGGTTACTAGGGGCACACGCGCACTTAGTAACCCGATGTTTACCATAGTTACCAGCCTGCTCCTGCTTAAGCAGCAGGCTGGTAACAGGAGCAGGACATCGTGGAACGATTCTTTCCACGATGTCGCTGCTCCCCTGATCGCTGGTGAGCCTGCCTGTTTGACAGCTCACCAGCGATGCATTAGCGATGCAGCAACGATCCCTGACAGGTCGTATCGTTGTCGGGATCGCTGCTGCATCGCTTAGTGTGACGGGGCCTTAAGACACTCGCCATGGTTCTCCACTCAGTATAATGCATTCCCCCATGGTCCTGTACGCAGTATAATGCAGCCCCCCATAGGGTAAAATGCAGCCCCCCCCCCACCCGTAGGGTAAAATGCAGCCCCAGTCCTCCAGTATTATCAGTACACAATGATTTAAAAATAAATACATACTTACCGCTCCTCGTTCCCCGCTGCTTCAGTCTCTGCAGCTGATCACCTCAGCAGCTGCCAGCTCCACTGTCTGACACAGCGTGGCGCGTCATCATGATGCTGCGTCAGACGCAGAGGAGGAATGATGGGAGAGGGAGTGTCACATGATGCTCCCTCCTCCAGGTTTTCGTGGGCCCCGGGCGAAAGAGTCTCAGTGGCCCCTTTAACACATCCAACCATTCATGATGCACAGATACAGCAGAGAAATTATAGATATAGATATAGTACAATGCCAAACATTTCACTGACTTCTTACATTTCATGAGTGATATCTTTTGTAAATTCTACAATAGCTCAGAAACCGGTGAATCCTCACAGCGCACAGTGCAGACCGGACAGTATAGTCCTCCATACAGTGTTATGGCACCACTAAGTCCTCCATACAATATTATGGGCACCACATAGTCCTCCATACAGTATTATGAGCCCTATATAATGCTCCATACAAAATACTGGATCCCATATAATTCACCATAGAGAATACTGCCTGGTCCCCATGTAATGCCATATGCAGGCTGGACCCCATACAGAGGCCCCACAAGCCCGCTGCATCCTCCCCGGGGCCCCCACAAGCCGGCTGCATCCCCCCAGGGCCCTCCTCAAGCCTGCATCACCCCCCCCAGAGCCCCCACATGCCTGCAGCATCCCCCCCATAGACCCCACAAGCCTGCAGCATCCCCCCCAGAGCACCCACAAGCCCACAGCATCCCCTCCAGGGCCCCACAAGCCCGCAGAATCCCCCCCAGGGCCCCACAAGCCCGCAGCATCCCCTTAGGGCCCCCACAAGCCCGCAGCATCCCCCCGGGGCCCCCACAAGCCCTGGACCGTACCTGCATCACCACCAGTAAAGGTATTGAAGTTTACCCTTGTGTGTGTGCCTGTACTTCCTCTGGAACCGTCCTGCCGTCTCCCTCCTGCTTCCACCATCTTTCTACACCTCTACACTGCCCTGAGGCCTGCTCTACCTGTGGGGAGCTGTCCCATCATAGCTGCCCCTAACATCAGCCTCAGTGGACTGTCGCAGCGCTGGTAACCTCTTACCAGAATCCACAGGTGGCGTCACGACAATCTCCCCTATAAGCATTCCCCCCCCCTTTGAGTGACCGCCCTGGGCCACGGACTGGGCCAGCCACCCGGCAACCAGAGGCCCGGCTGCCGAGTGCCCCACGGCCCTGGGGGCGAGTCACTATGCACAGTGGTTCATGAATTAATATTTACAGTGACCCTCCATCCTGTGATTAAAAGGGTCCATACATTTGACACCTCCGTCTGACTCCCACAGTCTCCTCCGCACAGATCGATATTAAGATGGCCACCGCAATGGCATGGGGAGTGCAGCGGTGAGTCCAGAGCGCAGCTCCTCGCTCTAAAATGCCCATCAGAAAGAAGAGGTCAGACATTTATTTTCTATGAGCGCTCTATTATCCTATTTATCAAACATCAGCACTACAAGAATCCGTCCTGAGCCGTGCTGGGATCTTTGAACGTGGGCCCCCGGGAGGATCGGGCCCCTCATGGTGGAGCAGATCACACTCATTATAATCCATCACTGATAGAAGATACATAAACAACAACACAGGATGATTGTAAAACAGTGAGGTAATATTTTATTGAGCCACCAAACACACAATAAACATATCGAACAGTCCCAGCAAATACCTAATATGGTGCAAATTACAGAGTCTCACCCTTCCGCTGACTCGCTGGGATTAAAGCAGCTGCCAATCCGAGGGGCTTCTGGGGCTGACTACCCCCACCAATGGCACCCCCACCAAAGAGCACCCACAAAGAGGAGGTAACAACAAGCTTAGAAAGCTGACAGTCCATTGAGGTACGTGGCCAGGAGACCAGAAAGTTCCAACCTGGCTTCTCCGAACATATCCATGGAACTAGGTGACCGGAAGGTCCCGACTTGGCTTTTTCCGAGCATATTCACGAGTTCCAGGTGGCCGGAGTGTCCCAACCTGGCTACTCCAAACATCTCCATGGGACCAGGTGACTGGTGGTCCCAACCTGGTTTTCCCAGATGTATCCATGGGTTCTATAGTAGTCAATGGAGCAGATCTGTATTCCTCCAGCCAGGGCTGTGGTCCCTTAAGCTGGCATCCTGTAGAAACCAAATCTGTGTCCCTCTTAATGGATTCATGGTGTTCTGTAGAGCTGTCCCATAGAGTGTTCCTGGCAGTGGTTTTGTAAAAAGACTCCTTTATGTAGTTCACAACTGTCCTTCTTCATGACTTCATCCACAGGTCAAGAGAAAGGGGTGGTGTTACTAATTCCCATTACTGGAGCATCCACAGTTCATCCCCCAAATGTTGACTTGCAAACATTGCAAACATTGAAGGATAAACTATAAATTCCGAAACAATGCAAGTCAACAAATTGCATGGACTTATAAAATGGTAATCAACATATTTAGCAAACATCCATTGTTCAAAGAGCCTGCGTCCCTGTATTGCAAAGATAACAGTACAATAAACCAGAAGAGTTGATATAAGAGGCAAATAACCATTTATCAATTAACAAATATCACTTCAACCTACAAGATGAGTCAACATTCGGACTAATGACAAAAGATCATGTGCGTTGACCAACCGAAGAAAGAAACACATAAATTCAATAGTTAATAATTCAGGCAATAGTCCATCATTCTGGGCCTATGGAATTTACATCTGGATAATTACGATTAAATGCTGTGTCGTCACAGGCCCCTTTAGTTTTAGGGACTGGCAGGGGTCCTTTACAGTTGCTCTCCCACTAGTTCATCCTTCTTTCCTTTACTCCGTTTCAATAAAATATTTGGAAATATACAAAGTAAAAACTCAAATATAATTTTTTTTCTTACATTAAAACTAGATTTTATTAAAATAAACCCCCAAAAAACAAGAACAAAAAAACTAAACCTGATTAACATCGCAGAGAACAACAATCCAAACTGTACAACGATCACATGATTTATCCGGCACGAAAAACAGCATCAAGAATAAAATAGTAAGAATTAATGGCAAAATTGTAGCTTTTGTTCATTTTGTCTCTATACTGCACGATAAATGCTGGAAAGAAAAAATATAAGAAACATTCCTGGGGTTTAGCCATTGAATGCTGGAAAAAATAAAAAAACATCAGCAGAATTGTTATTTTATTAATCTCACGCAAAAGAAAAATGGAATAAAAATTATAAAAACTTTGTCTGTTCCCCAAAATGTTCCCAGTGAATCCTATAGTAGCTCCGCATGGACCCAAACTGGTAAACTAAAAACTCCTGCATGCCCCGTGTGTGTGTATATGTATGTATATATATACATACACATATATATATACTCCTCTGTACTATATACACGGCAGAGCTCACACACCACAACACGCTCCGCTGCGGCGCCACAAAAAGAGCGGACCTGGCTGCACACACACCTGCTCCTGTCACCTGTATACACAGTTGAAACCAGAAATTTACATACACTATATAAATGTTAGAACCCTCCTGTTTGTTTTTTCCATCTTGTGTTTTGCGGTCACAAGACCATCTGCCTTTATATTCCAGCTCCGCCCTTTTGGCTGTGTTGGACTTCAGTGTTGTTTGACTGCTTTTCTAGCCAGGTGCTTCTGTGCCTTTCTCTGTCAGTTCGCTTGGTCCTTCTGGGACCTCTAGTACCTTTTTGTCAGTTTATCTTTTTGTGTTCTGTAACAACTTCTCTGTTTAGGAGATGTCCCATTTTTGTTCCAGTCCTTAGTTCTTTTAGGGACCCCTCTCCTTTATGCTATAGGTCTTCGTTCAGACTAGCCGAGGACTAAGGCGGGTCTGTTCGCTAGGAACAGGCAGCCCGCTACATCGTACTTGTTGCAGATCATAACAATAAAAAGACACATCTGCAGGTTTTTCTCAATATCTGACATGAAATCAGAATAAACCTTCCCGTTTTAGGTCAATTAGGATTACCATCATTTTTAAGATTTGCCAAATGCCAGAATAATGAGAGAGAGAGAGAATGTTTTAAAGCATTTTTATTACTTACTGCAAAGTCATAAGTTTACATACACTAATATTGCTATACCTTTAAAAAATTCTGGACTGCCCATATGATGATGTCATGTGTTTGGAAACTTCTGATAGTTTTTTTGGCAACATCTCAGTTAATTAGAGACACACCTGTGGATGTATTTTAATGCACACCTGAAACACACTGCTTCTTTGTGTAGCATCATGGGAAAGTCTAAAGAAATCAACCAAGATATCAGGAAGAGAATTGTGGACTTGCACAAGTCTGGCGCATCCTTGGGTACAATTTCAAGATACCTGAAGGTGTCTCGTTAATCTGTACAAACAATTATATGCAAGTACAAACAAGATGGGAATGTCCAGCCATCATACCGCTCAGGAAGGAGACGGGTTCTGTGTCCCAGACATGAACGTGCTTTGGTCCGATATGTGCATATCAAGGACAAAAGCAAAAGATCTTGTGAAGATGATAGGGGAAGCTGATAAGATTGTGTCTATATCCACAGTGAAATGAGTACTGTATCAATATAGGCTGAAAGGCCACTGTGCCAGGATGAAGCCATTACTCCAAAAGAAAGATTAAAAAAGCCAGATTAATGTTTGCAAATGCACACAGGAACAAAGACCTTAATTTTTGGAGACATGTCCCGTGGTCTGATGAAACTAAAACTGAACTTTTTGGGCATAGTGACCATCGTTACTTTTGGAAGAAAAAAGGAGAAGCTTGGAAGCCTAAGAACACCATCCCAACTGTGAAACACGGGGGAGGCAGCATCATGTGGGGTTGATTTCCTGTAGGAGGGACTGGCGATAGCGCCCCTCACAGGCATCACGTGACCCCCCGGCTCCAGCCGCCTCTTTCTTCCGCTGATGTCACGTCAAATGAGGCGTGACATTAGTGTCGCGGACCCCGCGGTGGATGCTGGGCTGTGGGCGGGGGTTACCCCGCGCGTCCCACCCAGCATCCTCCGCGCCCCACTCCCAATGAATGAGGAGAGGGAAAGAGGTAAACTTTTGACTTAGCAGTAAGTAATAAAAATGTCCTAAAACATTCTCTCTCTCTCATTATTCTGGCATTTGGCAAATATTAAAAATGATGGTAATCCTAATTGACCGAAAATGGGAAAGGTTTATTCTGATTTCATGTCAGATATTGAGAAAAACCTGCAGATGTGTCTATTTATACAGTGTATGGAAACTTCTGATTTCAACTGTGTATATATATATATATGTGTATATTATATACACGGCGAAGCTCACACACCACAACACCCACAGCAGAGGAACTGGCTGCACACACACCTGCTCCTGTCAGTGCTGTGAGCGCCCCTCATATCGCTGCTGGCTCCGCCCCTCATATCGCTGCTGGCTCCGCCTCTCATCGCTGCTGGCTCCGCCCCTCATGTCGCTGTTGGCTCCGCCCCTCACATCGCTGCTGGCTCCCCCCTCATATCGCTGCTGGCTCCGCCCCTCACATCGCTGCTGGCTCCCCCCTCATATCGCTGCTGGCTCCGCCCCTCATATCGCTGCTGGCTCCGCCCCTCATATCGCTGCTGGCTCCGCCTCTCATCGCTGCTGGCTCCGCCCCTCATGTCGCTGTTGGCTCCGCCCCTCACATCGCTGCTGGCTCCCCCCTCATATCGCTGCTGGCTCCGCCCCTCATATCGCTGCTGGCTCCGCCCCTCATGTTGCTGCTGGCTCCGCCCTTCATATCGCTGCTGGCTCCGCCCCTCACATCGCTGCTGGCTCCGCCCATCAGCCGCTCACAGTCCTCAGCAATATGGAGACGTCCGCACTGATCAGAATCCTTGGGGGCGTGGCCTGTCACTGTAGTCACACAAGGGTTGTCATGGAGATCTCAAGGGAAGGCAGGTGGGCGGGGCTTAGAGCAGGAAGTAGAAGCCGTGCAGTGTGATTGGCTCCTTACCTTCTGCCAGTAATGGAGCAGATATATGGCTCCTATATAATGGAGGGGGCTCAGGAGGGGTTCCCCACCCTAAAGGTCAGGGGATAAATAATACTGGACATGAACGAGGGCAGGAGGACATTATTCTATATTGTAAGAAATCTGATTTCTTCTTTCCTCACAGTTTTTTCTGTGCAAGGCCACATGTATTGTGCGATAATCTGTGAATATGGGGGGATCTGCTCCTCACATCCACATCAATCCCCCCACGTCTGAGCTCTCCCTTACAGGGGTCTTCTGCTCTGCACATTGATGCCGTATCCATGGAGATGACATCATGGCCGGTACATGCGGATCTCCCCGATGGGACCCTCATGTATCTGGAGGACGAGGCACTGCTGCTCCTCGGGGAGAGGGGGCACAATTCCTGTACACATGATACAGGGGCTTCTGCCATCTCTGGGCTGAGAATAATGCTGGCAGCGCGCAGTCTACATGATGTGAGGATTACAAGTCTGCAGTCACAGAGAGTCACACAGATGACTGCAGGCCTTCAGCTTCACACCGGACAATCCCTTTAAATACATGTATATTGCTCTAAAAATACTTTTTACTATTTCTCTTCATGTAACATTTGCTCTGTTCGGCCTTTACCAGCTTTTTGTTTCCCAGCAGCACATTGATGGCTGCAGAATGAGTTAACTTGAGATTCAGTCAGTGAGCTCCTTATGATGTGGATTTTCCAGCTCTTTTATTTCTGCCATGATTTATGACTGCATCAGAGATCAGCCCAACTTTCATGCTGGTCTGTGAACATAATCAGCACAGAGAAGGTCAGAATGAGCTCACTGATAAATTCTCAGTGAGCTCATTCTGCAACTAGCAATGCAAAGGAAATAAAAAAGCCAAATTGTTTATGAAACGTTATTGAAAAAATATTTGTATGTATATATTTAGCCCAAAATGTCTGAGTGTCCATATCCTTAGTACCAGCACAGCTGAGGATTTGGTATAATCAGGGGCGTACATAGGAATCATGGGGCCCCATAGCAGAAGTTCTAATTGGGCCCCCCCCAACAAAAAAATGTAAAAATGTGAATAATTGTCGGGGTCACAGAAGAGCAGATCTCACAACCTTCCAGCCTTTACATAGCAATTTTCCTCCTGCTGAAGTCCTAGATCCCTTTTTCATTGCCCATAAAGTGTGGTGCCAACAAAAGTGCCCCCCAAACACGGTATGATACCCCCATGGTGAATTCCTCCATATGCACAGTATAATGACCCTACTGTACCCCACCTCAACTCCCAGGGTAAAGTATGATGACACCAACACAGTATGATCCCCCAACTGTCCCACACCTCTCCATACTCCATAGAGTATAATGCACTCGCCATGGTCCTCCACACAGTATAAGACTCTCGCCATGGTCCTCCACACAGTATAAGGCACTCGCCATGGTCCTCCACGCAGTATAATACACTCCCCATGGTCCTCCACGCAGTATAATGCACAACTTCGTGGTCCTCCACGCAGAATAATGCACTCCCTCGTGGTCCTCCACGCAGTATAATGCACTCCCACGTGGTCCTCCACACAGTACAATGCACTCCCCGTGGTCCTCCACACAGTATAGTGCACTCCCCCATGGTCCTCCACACAGTACAATGCACTCCCCCATGGTCCTCCACACAGTATAAGACACTCGCCATGGCTCCTCACTCAGTATAATGCACTCCCCCATGGTCCTGTACGCAGTATAATGCAGCCCCCCATAGGGTAAAATGCAGCCCCAGTCCTCCAGTATTATGAGTACTCACTGATTTAAAAATAAATACATACTTACCGCTCCTCGTTCCCCGCTGCTTCAGTCTCTGCAGCTGATCACCTCAGCAGCTGCCAGCTCCACTGTCTGACACAGCGTGGCGCGTCATCATGCTGCTGCGTCAGACGCAGAGGAGGAATGATGGGAGAGGGGGTGTCACATGATGCTCCCTCCTCCAGGTTTTCGTGGGCCCCGGGCGAAAGAGTCTCAGTGGCCCCTTTAACACATCCAACCATTCATGATGCACAGATACAGCAGAGAAATTATAGATATAGATATAGTACAATGCCAAACATTTCACTGACTCCTTACATTTCATGAGTGATATCTACTGTAAATTCTACAATAGCTCAGAAACCGGTGAATCCTCACAGCGCACAGTGCAGACCGGACAGTATAGTCCTCCATACAGTGTTATGGCACCACTAAGTCCTCCATACAATATTATGGGCACCACATAGTCCTCCATACAGTATTATGAGCCCCATATAATGCTCCATACAAAATGCTGGACCCCATATAATTCACCATAGAGAATACTGCCTGGTCCCCATGTAATGCCATATGCAGGCTGGACCCCATACAGAGGCCCCACAAGCCCGCTGCATCCCCCCCGGGGCCCCAACAAGCCTGCTGCATCCCCCTGGAGCCCCCACAAGCCTGCAGCACCCCCCCCCAGAGCTCCCACAAGCCTGCAGCATCCCCCCCAGAGCTCCCACAAGCCTGCAGCATCCCCCCTAGAGCCCCCACAAGCCCGCAGCATCCCCCCAGAGCACCCACAAGCCCGCAGCATCCCCCCCCCAGAGCACCCGCAAGCCCACAGCATCCCTCCCAGGGCCCCACAAGCCCGCAGCATCCCCCCCAGGGTCCCACAAGTCCACTGCATCCCCCCCAGAGCACCCACAAGCCTGCAGTATCCCACCAAGGGCCCCCACAAGCCCACAGCATCCCCCCAGGGCCCCACAAGCCAACAGCATCCCCCCTAGGGCCCCCACAAGCCCACAGCATCCCCCCCAGGGCCCCACAAGCCCACACCATCCCCCTCAGAGCACCCGCAAACCCACAGCATCCCCCCCAGGGCCCCACAAGCCCACAGCATCCCCCCCAGGGCCTCACAAGCCCACAGCATTCCGCCCCCAGAGCCCCCACAAGCCCGCAGCATCCCCCCACCCCAGGGCCCCACAAGCTCGCAGCATCCCCCCCCCAGGGCCCCCACAAGCCCGCAGCATCCCCCCCAGAGCCCTCATAAGCCCACAGCATTCCCTTAGGGCCCCCACAAGCACGCATTATCCCTGCATTATTCCCCAGAGCCCCCTAAGATCTCCACAAGCATTAATTAACCCCACCAGACTGCCCTCCAGCATTAACCCCCCCCAAATCCCTCACTCGCAAGTATCAAGCCCCCTCACCCCAAAAACAACAAGAAGAAAAGACATCAGACCAGCAATTAATAGAACAATCTCCTGTTTCTCACCTTAGGATACTGACCTCCTCCTGCAGCTTCACCGGCAGCTCTGTCTCTGCATGAGACTCTGGCGTCTGGTGCTGAACTAGAACACGCCCCCGGAAATGACATCACACCTGGAAGGATCCCATACATTCTAGCGTCTAGGGCACGGGAAGAGGTAAGTATTGTGCCGGCCGGGGCCCTGAGCAGGCGGGGGGGCCCATGGCGCGCCGGGATGCCCGACGGCGAGTAAGCCCCCCGCCTGCTCAGGGCCCCGCCGCTTGCCTGTGTGCAGGAGAGGGACCCGATGCGGGGGTACACAGTGCAGGCGACTGCTATGGGGCCCCCCCAGCTCACGGGCCCCATAGCAGTCGCGTGGCCTGCCGCCATTGGCGGGTCGCCACTGGGTACAATGGTGTCTGGCCTGGACAATCCTCTGTAAGGGAAACCAAGTCCGAACTGATAGATTTTCCCTGCACTGATACATTGTACCAAACGGTCAGGACAGGAGGGGGATCGTCTAGACTGAATACCATTGTAATAAATGCTCCGCTGCTGTCAGGATGAGATTTTTTTCAGGTTCTGGATATTAACAAGAATGATTTTATTCTCAGACAACAAGCAGAGATCTTACAAATGGCAGAAAAGTGGAATAATCCTTCATTGCAGAGAGGAGAACTTTCCTCCTGTATCCGGCGGATCGTCCTGTGGCTGAGAACAGTCTTTGCGGAGCGATTCCTCCCTATGAGGGGAACGTCGGCGCGGTGGAGCTGCTGTATCAGCCACGGAGGGGAATGAAGAGCAAGAAAGATTTATCCCTCATCCTGGAGGATCCGGAACTGAAGACTGCGGAGATCAAAGCGGAAGGTGAAGCCACATGTGATCTGTATACATCGGCAGAGGGGTCGTCACATGAGGAAATCCCCCCATATCTATGGAGATGGCGATCTGTGGGGGCCGGACACAGAATGGGTGTGTGGTGTAACCAAAGAGAACACTAAGTCAGCACAGGAGCTGTGTACACAAAACGGAAGCATTCTGCAAAGTTACTTTATTCTCTTTATCCCCTTCCCGACATCCGCAGAATTTAAGTGTCGCAATTCCAATGAGTTGTGGATTTTTGGTTCAAGTTGCCCAACGGGACCAAAAAATAATGTGATAGAAAAGGATTAAAATTGAAATTTATATATATAAAAAAATCCTTTGAAATTTCCTCCCTCCATTTGTCAATACAAAGCAAGACTAAAAGATTATATATATATATTTATTTATTTAGTATTGACACACTGACAAAAAGTCCGATCTATCACATCATAAATATATTAACCCCTACAGCAAATGCCCAACAGCAAAGATAATCTAAACACCCACATTTTTTTTTCTTTTTGGGTAATTTTACCTCCCAAAAAATGCATCAAAAAGAGATGAAAAGTTTGTAGACAGCAGAGAATGGCATCAATAACCCCCGCAGGTCGGCGAGCAGAAAGCGAACCTCGCCCAGATTCATCAGCAGAAACATGGAACAGATGCAGGGTCTCACAAAATGGTGACACAATACCGGGTTATTTATTACTGTTTGGTGACACCATAATACGGCAATTCTGGCTTCTTAATTTATTTTTCCGCTATTTAACGTGCAGTTTAAATAATTTGGGCTTTGATAGGTCGGACTTTTACAGACACGACAATATAAAATGTTTCTTTTTTAATTTCTTTTTTTTTACCTCGGAAAATAGGGGTGATTTAACATTTTTGTTTATTTTTTTTCCTTTGTAAAACTTTTTTCTTTTTTTTCCATTTTTACTTTATTTTTTTATGTCCCCTTAGGGCACTTGAACCTGCAATCTCTTGACTGCTTATTCTATATACAGTAATCCTCTAGTAATGCAGTATACAGTTTATATGATTAAGTTCAGACTGTGGATGAACTTCACAGGAGTACCAAGATGGCAGCCATGCAGGCCTTCACCATTCCCCTGACTGCCATTGTCATCCATTTCCTGGCGATAGCTCAATTTAAATGCCGCTGTTGGCTCAGGTGGCCACAGTCTACTCAAGTCGCTGCTGTCGGCTCAGGCCACCGCTGTTCTGGGCTGGCTGGCAAATTGCACACAGTAGCAACCCATCCTTATTGAGTTTTATCTGTGGTTGATTCATAAAGTGAGTAAAGGTTACAAAGCTTTAAAAAGATAAAGCCGGTGTTATGATGTAATAGTTGAGGTCAAATGCCGACTAGATTCTCATCTTCTTCTATCAGTGGGCTACTCAGAGAGGTGTCTGAGACTCTAGTCAGCATGTGACCGGGCTCGGACTGGCCTGCTGGGGAATTCCCCGGTGGGCTCCACTGCAGGGCCAGCACTGACAAGAGAAGGAAGGCTCCTCCCACTCCTACCCTAGCACAGCTATGCACTTGTCTATATACTGTATGCTGTGTCGTGGGGGACTTGTCTATATACTGTATGCTGTGTGTGGGGGACTTGTCTATATACCGTATGCTGTGTGTGTGGGGGTGTGTGGTTTGACTTGTCTATATACTGTATGCTGTGTGTGTGTGGGGGGGACTTGTCTGTATACCGTGTGTGGGAGGTGGGGGACTTGTTTATATACTGTATGCTGTGTGGGGGACTTGTCTATATGCCGTATGCTGTGTGTGGGGGACTTGTCTATACACTGTATGCTGTGTGTGGGGGACTTGTCTATATACCGTATGCTGTGTATGGGGGACTTGTCTATATACTGTATGCTGTGTGTGTGTGTGGGGGGGACTTGTCTGTATACCGTGTGTGGGAGGTGGGGGACTTGTCTATATACCGTATGCTGTGTGTGGGGGACTTGTCTATATACTGTATGCTGTGTATGGGGGACTTGTCTATATACTGTATGCTGTGTGTGGGGGACTTGTCTATATACCGTATGCTGTGTGTGTGGGGGACTTGTCTATATACTGTATGCTGTGTAGGGGACTTGTCTATATACCGTATGCTGTGTGTGGGTGACTTGTCTATATACCGTATGCTGTGTGGGGGACTTGTCTATATACCGCATGCTGTGTGGGGTATTTGTCTATATACTGTATGCTGTGTGGGGTATTTGTCTATATACTGTATGCTGTGTGGGGGGGACTTGTCTATATACCGTATGCTGTGTGTGGGGGACTTGTCTATATACCGTATGCTGTGTGTGTGGGGGACTTGTCTATATACTGTATGCTGTGTGGGGGGGACTTGTCTATATACCGTATGCTGTGTGTGGGGGACTTGTCTATATATTGTATGCTGTGTGGGGGGGACTTGTCTATATACCGTATGCTGTGTGTGGGGGACTTGTCTATATACCGTATGCTGTGTGTGGGGGACTTGTCTATATACCGTATGCTGTGTGGGGGGGACTTGTCTATATACTGTATGGTGTGTGTGGGGGACTTGTCTATATACCGTATGCTGTGTGTGTGGGGGACTTGTCTATATACCGTATGCTGTGTGTGGGTAACTTGTCTATATACCGTATGCTGTGTGTGGGTGACTTGTCTATATACTGTATGCTAAGTGTGGGGGACTTGTCTATATACTGTATGCTGTGTGTGGGGGACTTGTCTATATACTGTATGCTGTGTGTAGGGGACTTGTCTATATACTGTATGCTGTGTGTAGGGGACTTGTCTATATACTGTATGCTGTGTGTGGGGGACTTGTCTATATACCTTATGCTGTGTATGGGGGACTTGTCTGTATACCGTATGCTGTGTGTGGGGGACTTGACTATATACCGTATGCTGTGTGTGGGGGACTTGTCTATATACCGTATGCTGTGTGTGGGGGACTTGTCTATATACCGTATGCTGTGTGTGGGGGACTTGTCTATATACTGTATGCTGTGTAGGGGACTTGTCTATATACCGTATGCTGTGTAGGGGACTTGTCTATATACCGTATGCTGTGTGTAGGGGACTTGTCTATATACCGTATGCTGTGTGGGGGACTTGTCTATATACCGTATGCTGTGTGGGGGACTTGTCTATATACTGTATGCTGTGTGTGGGGGACTTGTCTTTATACCGTATACTGTGTGTGGGGGACTTGTCTATATACTGTATGCTGTGTAGGGGACTTGTCTATATACCGTATGCTGTGTAGGGGACTTGTCTATATACCGTATGCTGTGTGTGGGGAACTTGTCTATATACTGTATGCTGTGTGTGGGGGACTTGTCTATATACCGTATGCTGTGTGGGGGGGACTTGTCTATATACCGTATGCTGTGTGGGGGGGACTTGTCTATATACCGTATGCTGTGTGTGGGGGACTTGTCTATATACCGTATGCTGTGTGGGGGACTTGTCTATATACTGTATGCTGTGTGTGGGGGACTTGTCTATATACTGTATGCTGTGTGTAGGGTACTTGTCTATATACTGTATGCTGTGTGGTGGGGGACTTGTCTATATACTGTATGCTGTGTGGTGGGGGACTTGTCTATATACCGTATGCTGTGTGTGGGGGACTTGTCTATATACCGTATGCTGTGTGGTGGGGGACTTGTCTATATACCGTATGCTGTGTGTAGGGGACTTGTCTATATACGGTATGCTGTGTGTGGGGGACTTGTCTATATACCGTATGCTGTGTGTGGGGGACTTGTCTATATACCGTATGCTGTGTGTGGGGGACTTCTCTATATACCGTATGCTGTGTGTGGGGGCCTTGTCTATATACTGTATGCTGTGTGGGGGGGACTTGTCTATATACTATATGCTGTGTGGGGGACTTGTCTATATACCGTATGCTGTGTGTGGGGGACTTGTCTATATACCGTATGCTGTGTGTGGGGGACTTGTCTATATACTGTATGCTGTGTGGGGGTCTTGTCTATATACCGTTTGCTGTGTGTGGGGGACTTGTCTATATACCGTATGCTGTGTGTGGGGGACTTGTCTATATACTGTATGCTGTGTGTGGGGGACTTGTCTATATACCGTATGCTGTGTGTGGGGGACTTGTCTATATACCGTATGCTGTGTGTGGGGGACTTGTCTATATACCGTATGCTGTGTGTGGGGGACTTGTCTATATACCGTATGCTGTGTGTGGGGGACTTGTCTATATACCGTATGCTGTGTGTGGGAGACTTGTCTATATACCGTATGCTGTGTGGGGGGGCCTTGTCTATATACGGTATGCTGTGTGTGGGGGCCTTGTCTATATACCGTATGCTGTGTGTGGGGGACTTGTCTATATACCGTATGCTGTGTGTGGGGGACTTGTCTATTTACCGTATGCTGTGTGTGGGGGCCTTGTCTATATACTGTATGCTGTGTGGGGGGGACTTGTCTATATACTGTATGCTGTGTGGGGGGGACTTGTCTATATACTGTATGCTGTGTGGGGTACTTGTCTATATACTGTATGCTGTGTGTGGGGGACTTGTCTATATACTGTATGCTGTGTGTGGGGGACTTGTCTATATACCGTATGCTGTGTGTGGGGGACTTGTCTATATACTGTATGCTGTGTGTGGGACTTGTCTATATACCGTATGCTGTGTGTGGGGGACTTGTCTATATACTGTATGCTGTGTGTGGGGGACTTGTCTATATACCGTATGCTGTGTGTGGGGGACTTGTCTATATACTGTATGCTGTGTGGGGGTCTTGTCTATATACCGTTTGCTGTGTGTGGGGGACTTGTCTATATACCGTATGCTGTGTGTGGGGGACTTGTCTATATACCGTATGCTGTGTGTGGGGGACTTGTCTATATACCGTATGCTGTGTGTGGGTGACTTGTCTATATACTGTATGCTATGTGGGGGGGACTTGTCTATATACCGTATGCTGTGTGTGGGGGGGACTTGTCTATATACCTTATGCTGTGTATGGGGGACTTGTCTATATATGCTGTTTGTGGGGGTCTTGTCTATATACTGTATGCTGTGTGTGGGGGACTTGTCTATATACCGTATGCTGTGTGTGGGGGACTTGTCTATATACCGTATGCTGTGTGTGGGGGACTTGTCTATATACTGTATGCTGTGTGTGGGTGACTTGTCTATATACTGTATGCTGTGTGTGGGGGACTTGTCTATATACCGTATGCTGTGTGTGGGGGACTTGTCTATATACCGTATGCTGTGTGTGGGGGCCTTGTCTATATACTGTATGCTGTGTGGGGGGGACTTGTCTATATACTGTATGCTGTGTGGGGTACTTGTCTATATACTGTATGCTGTGTGTGGGGGACTGGTCTATATACCGTATGCTGTGTGTGGGGGACTTGTCTATATACTGTATGCTGTGTGGGGGACTTGTCTATATACCGTATGCTGTGTGTGGGGGACTTGTCTATATACCGTATGCTGTGTGTGGGGGACTTGTCTATATACCGTATGCTGTGTGTGGGGGACTTGTCTATATACCGTATGCTGTGTGTGGGACTTTTCTATATACCGTATGCTGTGTGTGGGGGACTTGTCTATATACTGTATGCTGTGTGTGGGGGACTTGTCTATATACCGTATGCTGTGTGTGGGGGACTTGTCTATATACTGTATGCTGTGTGTGGGACTTGTCTATATACCGTATGCTGTGTGTGGGGGACTTGTCTATATACTGTATGCTGTGTGTGGGGGACTTGTCTATATACCGTATGCTGTGTGTGGGGTTCTTGTCTATATACCGTATGCTGTGTGTGTGGGGGACTTGTCTATATACCGTATGCTGTGTGTGGGGGACTTGTCTATATACCGTATGCTGTGTGTGGGGGACTTGTCTATATACCGTATGCTGTGTGTGGGGGACTTGTCTATATACTGTATGCTGTGTGTGGGGTACTTGTCTATATACTGTATGCTGTGTGTGGGGGACTTGTCTATATACTGTATGCTGTGTGTGGGGGACTTTTCTATATACTGTATGCTGTGTAGGGGACTTGTCTATATACTGTATGCTGTGTGTGGGGGACTTGTCTATATACTGTATGCTGTGTGTGGGGTACTTGTCTATATACTGTATGCTGTGTGTGGGGGACTTGTCTATATATTGTATGCTGTGTGTGGGGGACTTGTCTATATACTGTAAGCTGTGTGTGGGGGGGACTTGTCTATATGCCGTATGCTGTGTAGGGGACTTGTCTATATACCGTATGCTGTGTGTGGGGGACTTGTCTTTATAACGTTTGCTGTGTGTAGGGGACTTGTCTATATACTGTATGCTGTGTGTGGGGGACTTGTCTATATACTGTATGCTGTGTGTAGGGGACTTGTCTATATACCGTATGCTGTGTAGGGGACTTGTCTATATACCGTATGCTGTGTGTGGGGGACTTGTCTTTATAACGTTTGCTGTGTGTAGGGGACTTGTCTATATACTGTATGCTGTGTGTGGGGGACTTGTCTATATACTGTATGCTGTGTGTGGGGGACTTGTCTATATACTGTATGCTGTGTATGGGGGACTTGTCTATATACCGTATGCTGTGTGTGTGTGGGACTTGTCTATATACCGTATACTGTGTGTGGGGGACTTGTCTATATACTGTATGCTGTGTAGAGGACTTGTCTATATACCGTATGCTGTGTGGGGGGGACTTGTCTATATACTGTATGCTGTGTAGGGGACTTGTCTATATACCGTATGCTGTGTGTGGGGGACTTGTCTATATACTGTATGCTGTGTGTGGGGGACTTGTCTATATACCGTATGCTGTGTGTGGGGGGGACTTGTCTATATACCATATGCTGTGTGGGAGGGACTTGTCTATATACCCTATGCTGTGTGGGGTACTTGTCTATATACTGTATGCTGTGTGTGGGGGACTTGTCTATATACCGTATGCTGTGTGGGGGACTTGTCTATATACCGTATGCTCTGTGTGGGGGACTTGTCTATATACCGTATGCTGTGTGTGGGGGACTTGTCTATATACTGTATGCTGTGTGTGCTGGACTTGTCTATATACCGTATGCTGTGTGTGGGGGACTTGTCTATATACTGTATGCTGTGTGTGGGGGACTTGTCTATATACCGTATGCTGTGTATGGGGGACTTGTCTATATACCGTATGCTGTGTGTGGGGGACTTGTCTATATACCGTATGCTGTGTGTGGGGGACTTGTCTATATACCGTATGCTGTGTGTGCTGGACTTGTCTATATACCGTATGCTGTGTATGGGGGACTTGTTTATATACCGCATGCTGTGTGGGGGACTTGTCTATATACCGTATGCTGTGTGTGGGGGGGACATGTCTATATACCGTATGGTGTGTGAGGGACTTGTCTATATACCGTATGCTGTGTGGGGTACTTGTCTATATACCGTATGCTGTGTATGGGGGACTTGTCTATATACTGTATGCTGTGTATGGGGGACTTGTCTATATACCGTATGCTGTGTGGGGGGGACTTGTCTATATACCGTATGCTGTGTGTGGGGGACTTGTCTATATACTGTATGCTGTGTGTGGGGGACTTGTCTATATACCGTATGCTGTGTGTGGGGGCTTGTCTATATACTGTATGTTGTGTGTGGGGGACTTGTCTATATACTGTATGCTGTGTGTGGGGGACTTGTCTATATACCGTATGCTGTGTGTGGGGGACTTGTCTATATACCGTATGCTGTGTGTGGGGGACTTGTCTATATACCGTATGCTGTGTGTGGGGGACTTGTCTATATACCGTATGCTGTGTGGGGGGGACTTGTCTATATACTGTATGGTGTGTGTGGGGGACTTGTCTATATACCGTATGCTGTGTGTGGGTGACTTGTCTATATACTGTATGCTGTGTGTGGGGGACTTGTCTATATACCGTATGCTGTGTGTGGGTGACTTGTCTATATACTGTATGCTGTGTGAGGGGGACTTGTCTATATACCGTATGCTGTGTGTGGGGGACTTGTCTATATACCGTATGCTGTGTGTGGGGGACTTGTCTATATACCGTATGCTGTGTGTGGGGGACTTGTCTATATACCGTATGCTGTGTGTGGGGGACTTGTCTATATACCGTATACTGTGTGTGGGGGACTTGTCTATATACTGTATGCTGTGTAGGGGACTTGTCTATATACCGTATGCTGTGTAGGGGACTTGTCTATATACCGTATGCTGTGTGTAGGGGACTTGTCTATATACCGTATGCTGTGTGGGGGACTTGTCTATATACCGTATGCTGTGTGGGGGACTTGTCTATATACTGTATGCTGTGTGTGGGGGACTTGTCTATATACCGTATACTGTGTGTGGGGGACTTGTCTATATACTGTATGCTGTGTAGGGGACTTGTCTATATACCGTATGCTGTGTATTGGACTTGTCTATATACCGTATGCTGTGTGTGGGGACTTGTCTATATACTGTATGCTGTGTGTGGGGGACTTGTCTATATACCGTATGCTGTGTGGTGCGGACTTGTCTATATACCGTATGCTGTGTGGGGGGGACTTGTCTATATACCGTATGCTGTGTGTGGGGGACTTGTCTATATACCGTATGCTGTGTGGGGGACTTGTCTATATACTGTATGCTGTGTGTGGGGGACTTGTCTATATACTGTATGCTGTGTGTGGGGGACTTGTCTATATACTGTATGCTGTGTGTGGGGGCCTTGTCTATATACTGTATGCTGTGTGTGGGGGACTTGTCTATATACTGTATGCTGTGTGTGGGGGCCTTGTCTATATACTGTATGCTGTGTGGGGGGGACTTGTCTATATACTGTATGCTGTGTGGGGGACTTGTCTATATACTGTATGCTGTGTGTGGGGGACTGGTCTATATACCGTATGCTGTGTGTGGGGGACTTGTCTATATACTGTATGCTGTGTATGGGGGACTTGTCTATATACCGTATGCTGTGTGTGGGGGACTTGTCTATATACCGTATGCTGTGTGTGTGGGACTTGTCTATATACCGTATGCTGTGTGTGGGGGCCTTGTCTATATACGGTATGCTGTGTGTGGGGGCCTTGTCTATATACCGTATGCTGTGTGTGGGGGACTTGTCTATATACCGTATGCTGTGTGTGGGGGACTTGTCTATTTACCGTATGCTGTGTGTGGGGGCCTTGTCTATATACTGTATGCTGTGTGGGGGGGACTTGTCTATATACTGTATGCTGTGTGGGGGGGACTTGTCTATATACTGTATGCTGTGTGGTGGGGGACTTGTCTATATACCGTATGCTGTGTGTGGGGGACTTGTCTATATACCGTATGCTGTGTGGTGGGGGACTTGTCTATATACCGTATGCTGTGTGTGGGGGACTTGTCTATATACCGTATGCTGTGTGGTGGGGGACTTGTCTATATACCGTATGCTGTGTGTAGGGGACTTGTCTATATACGGTATGCTGTGTGTGGGGGACTTGTCTATATACCGTATGCTGTGTGTGGGGGACTTGTCTATATACCGTATGCTGTGTGTGGGGGACTTCTCTATATACCGTATGCTGTGTGTGGGGGCCTTGTCTATATACTGTATGCTGTGTGGGGGGGACTTGTCTATATACTATATGCTGTGTGGGGGACTTGTCTATATACCGTATGCTGTGTGTGGGGGACTTGTCTATATACCGTATGCTGTGTGTGGGGGACTTGTCTATATACTGTATGCTGTGTGGGGGTCTTGTCTATATACCGTTTTCTGTGTGTGGGGGACTTGTCTATATACCGTATGCTGTGTGTGGGGGACTTGTCTATATACTGTATGCTGTGTGTGGGGGACTTGTCTATATACCGTATGCTGTGTGTGGGGGACTTGTCTATATACCGTATGCTGTGTGTGGGGGACTTGTCTATATACCGTATGCTGTGTGTGGGGGACTTGTCTATATACCGTATGCTGTGTGTGGGGGACTTGTCTATATACCGTATGCTGTGTGTGGGAGACTTGTCTATATACCGTATGCTGTGTGGGGGGGACTTGTCTATATACCGTATGCTGTGTGGGGGGGACTTGTCTATATACCGTATGCTGTGTGTGGGGGACTTGTCTATATACCGTATGCTGTGTGTGGGGGACTTGTCTATATACCGTATGCTGTGTGTGGGGGACTTGTCTATATACCGTATGCTGTGTGTGGGGGACTTGCCTATATACCGTATGCTGTGTGTGGGGGACTTGTCTATATACCGTATGCTGTGTGTGGGGGCCTTGTCTATATACGGTATGCTGTGTGTGGGGGCCTTGTCTATATACCGTATGCTGTGTGTGGGGGACTTGTCTATATACCGTATGCTGTGTGTGGGGGACTTGTCTATTTACCGTATGCTGTGTGTGGGGGCCTTGTCTATATACTGTATGCTGTGTGGGGGGGACTTGTCTATATACTGTATGCTGTGTGGGGGGGACTTGTCTATATACTGTATGCTGTGTGGGGTACTTGTCTATATACTGTATGCTGTGTGTGGGGGACTTGTCTATATACTGTATGCTGTGTGTGGGGGACTTGTCTATATACCGTATGCTGTGTGTGGGGGACTTGTCTATATACTGTATGCTGTGTGTGGGACTTGTCTATATACCGTATGCTGTGTGTGGGGGACTTGTCTATATACTGTATGCTGTGTGTGGGGGACTTGTCTATATACCGTATGCTGTGTGTGGGGGACTTGTCTATATACTGTATGCTGTGTGGGGGTCTTGTCTATATACCGTTTGCTGTGTGTGGGGGACTTGTCTATATACCGTATGCTGTGTGTGGGGGACTTGTCTATATACCGTATGCTGTGTGTGGGGGACTTGTCTATATACCGTATGCTGTGTGTGGGTGACTTGTCTATATACTGTATGCTATGTGGGGGGGACTTGTCTATATACCGTATGCTGTGTGTGGGGGGGACTTGTCTATATACCTTATGCTGTGTATGGGGGACTTGTCTATATATGCTGTTTGTGGGGGTCTTGTCTATATACTGTATGCTGTGTGTGGGGGACTTGTCTATATACCGTATGCTGTGTGTGGGGGACTTGTCTATATACCGTATGCTGTGTGTGGGGGACTTGTCTATATACTGTATGCTGTGTGTGGGTGACTTGTCTATATACTGTATGCTGTGTGTGGGGGACTTGTCTATATACCGTATGCTGTGTGTGGGGGACTTGTCTATATACCGTATGCTGTGTGTGGGGGCCTTGTCTATATACTGTATGCTGTGTGGGGGGGACTTGTCTATATACTGTATGCTGTGTGGGGTACTTGTCTATATACTGTATGCTGTGTGTGGGGGACTGGTCTATATACCGTATGCTGTGTGTGGGGGACTTGTCTATATACTGTATGCTGTGTGGGGGACTTGTCTATATACCGTATGCTGTGTGTGGGGGACTTGTCTATATACCGTATGCTGTGTGTGGGGGACTTGTCTATATACCGTATGCTGTGTGTGCTGGACTTGTCTATATACCGTATGCTGTGTATGGGGGACTTGTTTATATACCGCATGCTGTGTGGGGGACTTGTCTATATACCGTATGCTGTGTGTGGGGGGGACATGTCTATATACCGTATGGTGTGTGAGGGACTTGTCTATATACCGTATGCTGTGTGGGGTACTTGTCTATATACCGTATGCTGTGTATGGGGGACTTGTCTATATACTGTATGCTGTGTATGGGGGACTTGTCTATATACCGTATGCTGTGTGGGGGGGACTTGTCTATATACCGTATGCTGTGTGTGGGGGACTTGTGTATATACTGTATGCTGTGTGTGGGGGACTTGTCTATATACCGTATGCTGTGTGTGGGGGCTTGTCTATATACTGTATGTTGTGTGTGGGGGACTTGTCTATATACTGTATGCTGTGTGTGGGGGACTTGTCTATATACCGTATGCTGTGTGTGGGGGACTTGTCTATATACCGTATGCTGTGTGTGGGGGACTTGTCTATATACCGTATGCTGTGTGTGGGGGACTTGTCTATATACCGTATGCTGTGTGGGGGGGACTTGTCTATATACTGTATGGTGTGTGTGGGGGACTTGTCTATATACCGTATGCTGTGTGTGGGTGACTTGTCTATATACTGTATGCTGTGTGTGGGGGACTTGTCTATATACCGTATGCTGTGTGTGGGTGACTTGTCTATATACTGTATGCTGTGTGAGGGGGACTTGTCTATATACCGTATGCTGTGTGTGGGGGACTTGTCTATATACCGTATGCTGTGTGTGGGGGACTTGTCTATATACCGTATGCTGTGTGTGGGGGACTTGTCTATATACCGTATGCTGTGTGTGGGGGACTTGTCTATATACCGTATACTGTGTGTGGGGGACTTGTCTATATACTGTATGCTGTGTAGGGGACTTGTCTATATACCGTATGTTGTGTAGGGGACTTGTCTATATACCGTATGCTGTGTGTAGGGGACTTGTCTATATACCGTATGCTGTGTGGGGGACTTGTCTATATACCGTATGCTGTGTGGGGGACTTGTCTATATACTGTATGCTGTGTGTGGGGGACTTGTCTATATACCGTATACTGTGTGTGGGGGACTTGTCTATATACTGTATGCTGTGTAGGGGACTTGTCTATATACCGTATGCTGTGTATTGGACTTGTCTATATACCGTATGCTGTGTGTGGGGACTTGTCTATATACTGTATGCTGTGTGTGGGGGACTTGTCTATATACCGTATGCTGTGTGGTGCGGACTTGTCTATATACCGTATGCTGTGTGGGGGGGACTTGTCTATATACCGTATGCTGTGTGTGGGGGACTTGTCTATATACCGTATGCTGTGTGGGGGACTTGTCTATATACTGTATGCTGTGTGTGGGGGACTTGTCTATATACTGTATGCTGTGTGTGGGGGACTTGTCTATATACTGTATGCTGTGTGTGGGGGCCTTGTCTATATACTGTATGCTGTGTGTGGGGGACTTGTCTATATACTGTATGCTGTGTGTGGGGGCCTTGTCTATATACTGTATGCTGTGTGGGGGGGACTTGTCTATATACTGTATGCTGTGTGGGGGACTTGTCTATATACTGTATGCTGTGTGTGGGGGACTGGTCTATATACCGTATGCTGTGTGTGGGGGACTTGTCTATATACTGTATGCTGTGTGGGGGACTTGTCTATATACCGTATGCTGTGTATGGGGGACTTGTCTATATACCGTATGCTGTGTGTGGGGGACTTGTCTATATACCGTATGCTGTGTGTGGGGGACTTGTCTATATACCGTATGCTGTGTGTGGGGGACTTGCCTATATACCGTATGCTGTGTGTGTGGGACTTGTCTATATACCGTATGCTGTGTGTGGGGGCCTTGTCTATATACGGTATGCTGTGTGTGGGGGCCTTGTCTATATACCGTATGCTGTGTGTGGGGGACTTGTCTATATACCGTATGCTGTGTGTGGGGGACTTGTCTATTTACCGTATGCTGTGTGTGGGGGCCTTGTCTATATACTGTATGCTGTGTGGGGGGGACTTGTCTATATACTGTATGCTGTGTGGGGGGGACTTGTCTATATACTGTATGCTGTGTGGTGGGGGACTTGTCTATATACCGTATGCTGTGTGTGGGGGACTTGTCTATATACCGTATGCTGTGTGGTGGGGGACTTGTCTATATACCGTATGCTGTGTGTGGGGGACTTGTCTATATACCGTATGCTGTGTGGTGGGGGACTTGTCTATATACCGTATGCTGTGTGTAGGGGACTTGTCTATATACGGTATGCTGTGTGTGGGGGACTTGTCTATATACCGTATGCTGTGTGTGGGGGACTTGTCTATATACCGTATGCTGTGTGTGGGGGACTTCTCTATATACCGTATGCTGTGTGTGGGGGCCTTGTCTATATACTGTATGCTGTGTGGGGGGGACTTGTCTATATACTATATGCTGTGTGGGGGACTTGTCTATATACCGTATGCTGTGTGTGGGGGACTTGTCTATATACCGTATGCTGTGTGTGGGGGACTTGTCTATATACTGTATGCTGTGTGGGGGTCTTGTCTATATACCGTTTTCTGTGTGTGGGGGACTTGTCTATATACCGTATGCTGTGTGTGGGGGACTTGTCTATATACTGTATGCTGTGTGTGGGGGACTTGTCTATATACCGTATGCTGTGTGTGGGTGACTTGTCTATATACCGTATGCTGTGTGTGGGGGACTTGTCTATATACCGTATGCTGTGTGTGGGGGACTTGTCTATATACCGTATGCTGTGTGGGGTACTTGTCTATATACTGTATGCTGTGTGTGGGGGACTTGTCTATATACCGTATGCTGTGTGTGGGGGACTTGTCTATATACCGTATGCTGTGTGTGGGGGACTTGTCTATATACCGTATGCTGTGTGTGGGGGACTTGTCTATATACCGTATGCTGTGTGTGGGGGACTTGTCTATATACCGTATGCTGTGTGTGGGAGACTTGTCTATATACCGTATGCTGTGTGGGGGGGACTTGTCTATATACCGTATGCTGTGTGGGGGGGACTTGTCTATATACCGTATGCTGTGTGTGGGGGACTTGTCTATATACCGTATGCTGTGTGTGGGGGACTTGTCTATATACCGTATGCTGTGTGTGGGGGACTTGTCTATATACCGTCTGCTGTGTGTGGGGGACTTGCCTATATACCGTATGCTGTGTGTGGGGGACTTGTCTATATACCGTATGCTGTGTGTGGGGGCCTTGTCTATATACGGTATGCTGTGTGTGGGGGCCTTGTCTATACACCGTATGCTGTGTGTGGGGGCCTTGTCTATATACCGTATGCTGTGTGTGGGGGACTTGTCTATATACCGTATGCTGTGTGTGGGGGCCTTGTCTATATACTGTATGCTGTGTGGGGGGGACTTGTCTGTATACTGTATGCTGTGTGGGGGACTTGTCTATATACTGTATGCTGTGTGTGGGGGACTGGTCTATATACCGTATGCTGTGTGTGGGGGACTTGTCTATATACCGTATGCTGTGTGTGGGGGACTTGTCTATATACCGTATGCTGTGTGTGGGGGACTTGTCTATATACCGTATGCTGTGTGTGGGGGACTTGTCTATATACCGTATGCTGTGTGGGGGACTTGTCTATATACCGTATGCTGTGTATGGGGGACTTGTCTATATACCGTATGCTGTGTATGGGGGACTTGTCTATATACCGTATGCTGTGTGTGGGGGACTTGTCTATATACCGTATGCTGTGTGTGGGACTTGTCTATATACCGTATGCTGTGTGTGGGGGACTTGTCTATATACTGTATGCTGTGTGTGGGGGACTTGTCTATATACCGTATGCTGTGTGTGGGGGACTTGTCTATATACCGTATGCTGTGTGTGGGGGACTTGTCTATATACCGTATGCTGTGTGTGCTGGACTTGTCTATATACCGTATGCTGTGTATGGGGGACTTGTTTATATACCGCATGCTGTGTGGGGGACTTGTCTATATACCGTATGCTGTGTGTGGGGGGGACTTGTCTATATACTGTATGCTGTGTGTAGGGGACTTGTCTATATACCGTATGCTGTGTGTGGGGGGGACTTGTCTATATACTGTATGCTGTGTGTGGGGGACTTGTCTATATACCGTATGCTGTGTTGGGGGGAGTTGTCTATATACTATATGCTGTGTGTGGGGTACTTGTCTATATACCGTATGCTGTGTGGGGGGGACTTGTCTATATACCGTATGCTGTGTGTGGGGGACTTGTCTATATACCGTATGCTGTGTGGGGTACTTGTCTATATACCGTATGCTGTGTATGGGGGACTTGTCTATATACTGTATGCTGTGTGGGGGACTTGTCTATATACTGTATGCTGTGTGTGGGGGACTTGTCTATATACCGTATGCTGTGTGTGGGGGACTTGTCTATATACTGTATGCTGTGTGTGGGGGACTTGTCTATATACCGTATGCTGTGTGGGGGGGACTTGTCTATATACCGTATGCTGTGTGTGGGGGACTTGTCTATATACTGTATGCTGTGTGTGGGGGACTTTTCTATATACCGTATGCTGTGTGTGGGGGCTTGTCTATATACTGTATGTTGTGTGTGGGGGACTTGTCTATATACTGTATGCTGTGTGTGGGGGACTTGTCTATATACTGTATGCTGTGTGGGGGGGACTTGTCTATATACTGTATGTTGTGTGGGGGGGACTTGTCTATATACCGTATGCTGTGTGTGGGGGACTTGTCTATATACCGTATGTTGTGTGTGGGGGACTTGTCTATATACTGTATGCTGTGTGTGGGGGTCTTGTCTATATACTGTATGCTGTGTGTGTGTGTGTGGGGGACTTGTCTGTATACCGTATGCTGTGTGTGGGACTTGTCTATATACCGTATGCTGTGTGTGGGGGTCTTGTCTATATACCGTATGCTGTGTGGTGGGGGAGGGGGTGCTGGACTTGGTTCTCTTTGCTATATGTGGGGGAGGGAGCCCTGGATAAATATGCTATACATGGAGGAGGGGATCTTGGCTCTATACTTTGTGTAGGGGAGCGGGGACCTGGCTATATACTTTGTGTGGGGGAGCGGGGACCTTGGCTATATACTTTGTGTGGGGGAGCGGGGACCTGGCTATATACTTTGTGTGGGGGAGCGGGGACCTGGCTATATACTTTGTGTGGGGGAGCGGAGACCTGGATAAATATGCTATACATGGAGGAGGGGACCTTGGCTATATACTTTGTGTGGGGGAGCGGGGACCTTGTCTATATACTTTGTGTAGGGGAGCGGGGACCTTGTCTATATACTTTGTGTAGGGGAGCGGGGACCTGGCTATATACTTTGTGTGGGGGAGCGGGGACCTGGCTATATACTTTGTGTGGGGGAGCGGGGACCTGGCTATATACTTTGTGTAGGGGAGCGGGGACCTTGTCTATATACTTTGTGTAGGGGAGCGGGGACCTTGTCTATATACTTTGTGTAGGGGAGCGGGGACCTTGGCTATATGCTTTGTGTAGGGGAGCGGGGACCTTGTCTATATACTTTGTGTAGGGGAGCGGGGACCTTGTCTATATACTGTGTGTGGGGGAGTGGGGACCTGGCTATATACTTTGTGTGGGGGAGCGGGGACCTGGCTATATACTTTGTGTGGGGGAGCGGGGACCTTGCTATATACTGTGTGTGGGGGAGCGGGGACCTGGCTATATACTTTGTGTAGGGGAGCGGGGACCTGGCTATATACTGTGTGTGGGGGAGCGGGGACCTGGCTATATACTGTGTGTGGGGGAGCGGGGATCTTGGCTATATACTGTGTGTGGGGGAGCGGGGACCTGGCTATATACTTTGTGTGGGGGAGCGGGGGCCTGGCTATATACTGTGTGTGGGGGAGCGGGGACCTGGCTATATACTTTGTGTTGGGGAGCGGGGACCTTGGCTATATACTTTGTGTGGGGGAGCGGGGACCTGGCTATATACTGTGTGTAGGGGAGCGGGGACCTTGGCTATATACTGTGTGTGGGGGAGCGGGGACCTGGCTATATACTTTGTGTGGGGGAGCGGGGACCTGGCTATATACTTTGTGTGGGGGAGCGGGGACCTTGGCTATATACTGTGTGTGGGGGAGCGGGGACCTGGCTATATACTTTGTGTGGGGGAGCGGGGACCTGGCTATATACTTTGTGTGGGGGAGCGGGGATCTTGGCTATATACTTTGTGTGGGGGAGCGGGGACCTGGCTATATACTGTGTGTGGAGGAGCGGGGACCTTGGCTATATACTTTGTGTGGGGGAGCGGGGACCTGGCTATATACTTTGTGTGGGGGAGCGGGGATCTTGGCTATATACTGTGTGTGGGGGAGCGGGGACCTGGCTATATACTGTGTGTGGGGGAGCGGGGACCTTGGCTATATACTGTGTGTGGGGGAGCGGGGACCTGGCTATATACTTTGTGTGGGGGAGCGGGGACCTGGCTATATACTTTGTGTGGGGGAGCGGGGACCTGGCTATATACTGTGTGTGGGGGAGCGGGGACCTGGCTATATACTGTGTGTGGGGTAGCGGGGGCCTGGCTATATACTGTGTGTGGGGGAGCGGGGACCTGGCTATATGTGGTAGGTGTGGGGCAGTTGATGTTACGGGGGCAGCTTTATTGTGAATGTATATGTAGTGGGTACAATGTGGAGGACTCTTTATAGATCACAGACATCATATGTGCTGATCAGGAGCCTTTCTGTGAATGCTATGTGTCAGGTCAGAGCTGCACTATTGCTAGATGATCTTGTGGGGTGAACGTCTCATTCAGACGTCTGTTTTTTTACATCCATGTTATTGACAGACATAATACGCACCTTTATCATCTATGGGGCAGCTCACATATCCATATATATATATTTTTTTATTTGCATATAGTAACAAACATTGATACAATTCAGATCGATCCCTTTGATGAAAATCAGTTTTGTTTTTTTTGCTTTTTTTTTAATGTACCAGAAAACTACAGATGTCTGAATGAGGCCTGAAGATCTGTTCAAATGTGGCAGATTGTTCCTGGAGGATTTCCATAGAAAATCAGAGCAAATTAGCAAAAATCCACAAGAAAATCCACAACAGCAAATTTGCACTCCATGATTTTGGTGCAGATCTTTCTGGTAATTCACTGTGGAAAACAGCAGCGTGTAAAATAAAAAGAAATAAACTTGCTGGGAGTTGTAGTCCCTCACCACATACTGCAGTGTTATCATGACGCAGTGATGGTTTAGTTACATGACCGGTGCCTGCGCTGTCACTTGCTGGGAGTTGTAGTCCCTCACCACATACTGCAGTGCTATTATGACGCAGTGATGGTTTAGTTACATGACCGGTGCCTGCGCTGTCACTTGCTGGGAATTGTAGTCCCTCAGCACATACTGCAATTCTATTATGGCGCATTGATGGTTTAGTTACATGATCGGTGCCTGCGCTGTCACTTGCTGGTAGTTGTAGTCCCTCAGCACATACTGCAGTGCTATTATGATGCAGTGATGGTTTAGTTACATGATCGGTGCCTGTGCTGTCACTTGCTGGGAGTTGTAGTCCCTCACCACATACTGCAGTGCTATTATGACGCAGTGATGGTTTAGTTACATGACCGGTGCCTGCGCTGTCACTTGCTGGGAATTGTAGTCCCTCAGCACATACTGCAATGCTATTATGGCGCATTGATGGTTTAGTTACATGATCGGTGCCTGCGCTGTCACTTGCTGGTAGTTGTAGTCCCTCAGCACATACTGCAGTGCTATTATGATGCAGTGATGGTTTAGTTACATGATCGGAGCCTGCGCTGTGACTTGCTGGGAGTTGTAGTCCCTCACCACATACTGCAGTGCTATTATGACGCAGTGATGGTTTAGTTACATGATCGGTGCCTGCGCTGTCACTTGCTGGGAATTGTAGTCCCTCAGCACATACTGCAATGCTATTATGGCGCATTGATGGTTTAGTTACATGATCGGTGCCTGCGCTGTCACTTGCTGGTAGTTGTAGTCCCTCAGCACATACTGCAGTGCTATTATGATGCAGTGATGGTTTAGTTACATGATCGGAGCCTGCGCTGTCACTTGCTGGGAGTTGTAGTCCCTCACCACATACTGCAGTGCTATTATGATGCAGTGATGGTTTAGTTACATGATCGGTGCCTGCGCTGTCACTTGCTGGGAGTTGTAGTCCCTCACCACATACTGCAGTGCTATTATGACGCAGTGATGGTTTAGTTACATGATCGGTGCCTGCGCTGTCACTTGCTGGGAGTTGTAGTCCCTCACCACACACTGCAATGCTATTATGATGCAGTGATGATTTAGTTACATTATCGGTGCCTGTGCTGTCACTTGCTGGAAGTTGTAGTCCCTCACCACATACTGCAGTGCTATTATGACGCAGTGATGGTTTAGTTACATGACCGGTACCTGCGCTGTCACTTGCTGGGAGTTGTAGTCCCTCACCACATACTGCAGTGCTATTATGATGCAGTGATGGTTTAGTTACATGATCGGTGCCTGCGCTGTCACTTGCTGAGAGTTGTAGTCCCTCACCACATACTGCAGTGCTATTATGATGCAGTGATGGTTTAGTTACATGATCGGTGCCTGTGCTGTCACTTGCTGGGAGTTGTAGTCCCTCACCACATACTGCAGTGCTATTATGACGCAGTGATGGTTTAGTTACATGATCGGTGCCTGCGCTGTCACTTGCTGGGAGTAGTAGTCCCTCACCACATACCGCTGTGCTATTATGACTCAGTGATGGTGAATTGTGTACCTAATCCTATCCTGTGTGATACTGTCTGCTGAGCCGTGTATCTAATCCCGCCCTGTGCGATACTGTCTGCTGAGCTGTATCTCTAATCCTCTTCTGTGTGATACTATCTGCTGAGCCGTGTATCTAATCCCGCCCTGTGCGATACTGTCTGCTGAGCTGTATCTCTAATCCTCTCCTGTGTGATACTGTCTGCTGAGCTGTGTATCCAATCCTGTCCTGTGCGATACTGTCTGCTGAGCTGTGCATCTAATCCTATCCTGTGTGATACTGTCTGCTGAGCAGTGTATCTAATCATCTCCTGTGTGATACTGTCTACTGAGCTGTGTATCTAATCCTCTCCTGTGTGATACTGTCTGCTGAGCTGTGTATCTAATCCTACCCTGTGTGATACTGTCTGCTGAGCTGTATCTCTAATCCTACCCTGTGTGATACTGTCTGCTGAGCCGTGTATCTAATCCTCTCCTGTGTGATACTGTCTGCTGAGCAGTGTATCTAATCCTATCCTGTGTGATACTATCTGCTGAGCCATGTATCTAATCCTCTCCTGTGTGATACTGTCTGCTGAGCTGTGTATCTAATACTCTCCTGTGTGATACTGTCTGCTGAGCAGTGTATCTAATCTTGTCCTGTGTGATACTGTCTGCTGAGCTGTGTATCTAATCCCCTCCTGTATGATACTGTCTGCTGAGCTGTGTATCTAATCCCCTCCTGTGTGATACTGTCTGCTGAGCAGTGTATCTAATCATCTCCTGTGTGATACTGTCTACTGAGCTGTGTATCTAATCCTACCCTGTGTGATACTGTCTGCTGAGCCGTGTATCTAATCCTACCCTGTGTGATACTGTCTGCTGAGCTGTATCTCTAATACTACCCTGTGTGATACTGTCTGCTGAGCCGTGTATCTAATCCTCTCCTGTGTGATACTGTCTACTGAGCTGTGTATCTAATCCTCTCCTGTGTGATACTGTCTGCTGAGCTGTATCTCTAATCCTACCCTGTGTGATACTGTCTGCTGAGCCGTGTATCTAATCCTCTCCTGTGTGATACCGTCTGCTGAGCAGTGTATCTAATCCTCTCCTGTGGGATACTGTCTGCTGAGGTGTGTATCTAATCCTCTCCTGTGTAATACTGTCTGCTGAGCCGTGTATCTAATCCTCTCCGGTGTAATACTGTGAGTTGAGCTGTGTATCTAATCCTCTCCTGTGTGATACTGTGTGCTGAGCTGTGTATCTAATCCTCTCCTGTGTAATACTGTGTGTTGAGCTGTGTATCTAATACTCTCCTGTGTGATACTGTCTGCTGAGCTGTGTATCTAATACTCTCCTGTGTGATACTGTCTGCTGAGCAGTGTATCTAATCCTCTCCTGTGTGATACTGTCTGCTGAGCTGTGTATCTAATCCTCTCCTGTGTGATTCTGTCTGCTGAGTCATGTATCTAATCCTATGCTGTGTGATACCGTCTGCTGAGCTGTGTATCTAATCCTATGCTGTGTATCTAATCCTCTCCTGTGTATCTAATCCTCTCCTGTGTGATACTGTCTGCTGAGCTGTGTATCTAATCCTCTCCTGTGTGATACTGTCTGCTGAGCTATGCATCTAATCCACTCCTGTGTGATACTATCTGCTGAGCTGTGTATCTAATCCCCTCCTGTGTGATACTGTCTGCTGAGCCGTGTATCTAACCCTATGCTGTGTGATACTGTCTGCTGAGCCATGTATCTAATCCCCTCCTGTGTGATACTGTCTGCTGAGCAGTGTCTCTAATCCCCTGCTGTGTGATACTGTCCGCTGAGCCGTGTATCTAACCCTATGCTGTGTGATACTGTCTGCTGAGCTATGTATCTAATCCTATGCTGTGTATCTAATCCTCTCCTGTGTGATAATGTCTGCTGAGCCATGTATCTAATCCTCTCCTGTGTGATACTGTCTGCGGAGCCGTGTATCTAATCCTATCCTGTGTGATACTGTCTGCTGAGCTGTGTATCTAATCCTATCCAGTGTAATACCATCTGCTGAGCAGTGTATCTAATCCTATCCTGTGTGATACTGTCTGCTGAGCTGTGTATCTAATCCTCTCCTGTGTGATACTGTCTGCTGAGCCGTGTATCTAATCCTCTCCTGTGTGATACTGGTGTGCTGAGCTGTATCTCTAATCCTACCCTGTGTGATACCATCTGCTGAGCTGTATCTCTAATCCTGTCCTGTGTGATACCGTCTGCTGAGCTATGCATCTAATCCTGTCCTGTGTGATACCGTCTGCTGAGCTATGTATCTAATCCTTTCCTGTGTGATACTGTCTGCTGAGCTGTATCTCTAATCCTACCCTGTGTGATACTGTCTGCGGAGCCATGTATCTAATCCTCTCCTGTGCGATACTGTCTGCTGAGCTGTGTATCTAATCCTCTCCTGTGTGATACTGTCTGCTGAGCTGTATCTCTAATCCTACCCTGTGTGATACTGTCTGCTGAGCAGTGTATCTAATCCTCTCCTGTGCGATACTGTCTGCTGAGCTGTGTATCTAATCCTCTCCTGTGTGATACTGTCTGCTGAGCAGTGTATCTAATCTTATACTGTGTGATACTGTCTCCTGAGCTGTGTATCTAATCTCCTCCTGTGTGATACTGTCTGCTGAGCTGTGTATCTAATCCTCTCCTGTGTGATACTGTCTGCTGAGCTGTGTATCTAATCCTATTGTCGTCACTGAATTTTGGGTCTTCTATCCTTTGGATTACGAGCTCGGAGAGAATGAAGACACAGGACAGGATGTTTGTGTCTAAACATACTCTAAAAACTTTATTACAAAACACAGGGCTAATATACACCCTAAAAGGCAGGAAACGGATTTGCCATATATGGTTCGATTATACAGTTTAGCTGAACAAGTGAAAAAAAGCTAGTTTCTGTATGCTTTAAAATATTTAATTAGACTTATCTAGTTAGCAAGGTCATTTCATCTTTCTGCAAGAACACATTATTGCTACAAGAAGAAACATCTGGCCAGGGAGTATACTTTATCTTCTCCCAAGGACACGCTATTGATACAAGAAGGAACATTCATAGCTGTTGTTTTCACCTAAAATAACTGTCAGACTTATATAGCATAGATGGGGCCTTTAAACTTGAGGGACTCCATCTTCTGCTATAACATTCCATCCTTTTGTTCCTTCATTTATCAATACGAATTTCTATGTTTTCTTTTAGTACAACGCTGAATACACATTAAAAAAAGCTTAAAAACCAAATAAACCGCAAGACACATTAGCAAAACCTGTAAAATCACTTGTACTATACCAGCCAACCACCCACCAATACCTTTAAACCAATTTGTGGGATTTAGAAAGGAAAATCTCTGTGTGGAATTATTGGCCCAAGTATCTGAACAGTTCACCCAAAAGTTTATCTCTTCCAATGAGACCGGGACAGCGAGAAAGGGTATGCTAGTGGACGTCACAGGGGCATGTGTACATATCCAACAATTAGCAATGGTCTGGTTTTGCTCCTTTAGTCCATCGATTAGAGCAAGATGGTGTCTAATGAATCTATTGTCATCTCCATCCATGGTGCCTAACGTAGTCCATGCACCTGTGGTTGTAAGTATGCAGGTAAGTATAAATGTCATCATTCTTTGTCCGCTGGTTCTCCTAGTATCTTTTTGCAATGGGACGCGTGGATCCAGGTCTCTTTTCCCTCTAGCTTAACGGCTGTACTTGTGGTCAGCAGAACTTGAAAGGGTCCGTCAAACCGTGGATCTAGGCTTTTCCTCACGTGTCTTTTTATAACCACCCAGTCTCCAGGTTGCAGCATATGGCTGCTAGAGTCTTGATCTGGATCTGGAAGAGAACTGAAGACATTATCATGTACTTGCTTAATCTTTTTGTGTAAAGCCCTCACATAGGAACTTAGCACATGGTTGTTCATTTCTAATGCTTGCGGATAGAAACACCCTAGGCTGGGTACGTTGCCAAACAATATCTCATATGGAGAGAGTCCAGTCTTTCTATTAGGCGTGTATCTTACTGAAAACAGAGCAAGTGGTAAACAGTCCGGCCATGGTTTTCCTGTCTCAGCCATGGCTTTCTGAATTTTTAATTTCAATGTCCCATTCAGTCTTTCCACTTTACCACTACTTTGTGGGTGATATGGGGTGTGGAATGCTTGTTGAATTCCTAGAGCTGACATGACTTCATTCATTATTTCACCCGTGAAGTGTGTACCTCTGTCACTCTCAATTACCCCTGGTACCCCATACCTGCAGACCACCTCCGCAAGCAGTTTCTTTGCGGTTGCCGCAGCCGTGGCTTTGGCAATCGGGAAAGCCTCTGGCCATCCTGAGAACAAATCAATACAGACCAACACATATTCCCATGATCCTGACTTTGGCAGCTGAATATAATCAATTTGCAGTCTCTGGAATGGATAGAGGGGCCGGGGGGTGTGTTTGGGTGGTGTTTTAACTACTCTACCCTGATTATGTGTAGCACATATCATGCACCCTTGTACCAGGTTTTCAATACAGGTGGAGAATCCTGGTGCCACCCAATGTTTCTGCATCACACCCGTTTTAGATTGGTGTGTCGGCCCATGTAGTATCTGGGCAGCTGCTGGGTACAGTGCCCTTGGAAGGCATCGTCGTATCCCTTTCCCCCATACCCCATTTGCTTCATTCAGGCATGCACCTTCCTTTAACCACTTATCAACCTCCTCCTTTTGAGCCTGAGCCTGCATTTGGGATAAGATGTCCTCCGACACAAAGGGGTTTTTAGGGGCACTTAACTGACGTACTGTTGACCCTTGTTGCGGCTTACAGGCTGCTGTTTTTGCCGCTGCATCTGCCATCGCATTTCCTCTGCTTACCTGGTCGGTGCGTCTGGTATGTGCTCTTACCTTTATGACAGCTACTTGTTTAGGTAGTTGTAGCGCATCAATTAACTGCTGGACCGCATCAGCATTCTTAATGGGGTGTCCTGCTGCCGTCAGGAAACCTCTTGACTTCCATATTGGACCAAAATCATGCGATATACCGAATGCGTACCTAGAATCTGTGTAAATGTTAACAATACTGGTCTGTGCCACTTGAGACTGGGTCTGTGCCACTTGATTGGCGACAGGCGAATGTAGTGCCAATATTCAAAAAGGGAGCGAAAAGTGACGCCGGAAACTATCGGCCGGTGAGTCTGACGTCTGTTGTGGGCAAAATTTTTGAAAGCTTCATTAAAGAGGCAATTACGGAGCATCTTGATGCTAATAATCTTTTAATCCCGAACCAACATGGATTCATGAGGAATTGCTCCTGCCAAACAAACCTGATTGACTTCTACGAGGAGGTTAGCTCTCGAGTAGATCAGGGGGAACCAGTGGATGTCGTGTATCTCGACTTCTCAAAAGCGTTCGATAGCGTGCCACATAATAGGTTGGTATACAAAATGAGAATGATGGGGCTGGGGGAAAATGTCTGCAAGTGGGTAGCTAACTGGCTAAAGGATAGAAGGCAGAGGGTGGTTATAAATGGAATATACTCAGATTGGGTAAGCGTCACTAGTGGGGTACCACAGGGGTCTGTACTAGGCCCAATGTTATTTAATATCTTTATTAACGACATAGTCAACGGGATAAATAGTAAAATATCAATATTTGCAGATGACACAAAGTTATGTAAAACAATTAATACAAAAGAGGACAGTGCAGACCTACAGAGGGATTTGGATAAGCTGGGTAGGTGGAGCATTAAATGGCAAATGAGGTTTAACGAGGAGAAATGTAAGGTCATACATATGGGAAGGAAAAATGGAAGTCACCAGTACTCACTGAATGGGAAATCATTGGGGAATTCAGAGATGGAGAAGGACTTGGGCATCTTGATTGAAAGCAAACTAAATTGGAGTGCCCAAAGTCAGGCGGCTGCTGTAAGGGCAAACAGGGTAATGGGATGTATCAGAAGAGGTATAGCTGCAAAGGATGAGAACATTGTTTTTCCACTGTACAAAGCACTGGTCAGACCACACTTGGAATACTGTGCTCAGTTATGGGCCCCAATATATAGAAAGGATATAAATGAGCTTGAAAAGGTACAAAGGAGGGCAACAAAATTAATAAAGGGAATGGAGGGACTGCAATACCCAGAGAGGTTGGCAAAACTAGGACTATTCAGCCTGGAAAAGAGAAGGTTGAGGGGGGACATAATAAATGTGTACAAATATGTTAGGGGACAGTATAGAGATCTTGCCCGGGATTTGTTCAAAAGGAGGGATATTACGGTAACAAGAGGGCACTCACTAAGACTGGAAGAGAAAAGGTTTCAGCACCAGCATAGGAAGGGGTTCTTTACGGTAAGAGCAGTGAGAATATGGAATTCACTGAGTGAGGAGACGGTAATGTCGGATTCACTACACCAGTTCAAGTGGGGACTGGATGCATTTCTAGATACCAGGCAGATTTCAGCATATACTTAAAAATAGAATAAAATAGTAGGTTGATACAGGGATTTATTCTGACTGCTGGTTTCAGAGTCGGGAGGGAATTTTTCCTCAGGTGAAGATTGGCCAAATCATTTGGGGTTTTTGCCCTCCTCTGGATCAACTTTAGCAATTACAGAACTAACAGGTTGAACTTGATGGACACAAGTCTTTATTCGGCTTTACAAACTATGTTACTATGTTACTATGTGCTGCTGAGAGGTGAGCGGGTTGCACTTGATTCAATATAGTGTAGACATCATGAGGTGTTAGAACGGTGAGCGGGTGGTCAAGAACAATGTCTGCGGATTTATGGAGTAATAGTCCAACAGCATACAGAGCACGTACGCAGGATGGTGCACCTCTGGCTACCGCATCCAATCTGCCACTAAAGTAGGCAACAGGTCTCTGATTATCACCGTGTGTTTGAGTAAAAACTCCTGCTGCATGTCCAGCTTGTTCATGAAGGTACAGAGTAAATGGGAGCTCATAATTAGGGGTACCCAAAGCTGGAGCGGCCAAAATACGGTTCTTGAGAGAATAAAAACAGTCTATTGCCTCTGATGTTAGTACAAAAGGTGTTGGAGTAAGACAGTCATAGAGGGGCTGCATTAAAACAGAGACGGCATGAATCCACTGTCTGCAATAGGAAACAAGTCCAAGAAAAGTTCTGAGGGCTGCAACATTAATGGGGACGGTGAATGCCTGTACTGCTTGTTTACGTGCATTTGTTAAATGACGAGCTCCTGGTGTAATGCAATGTCCCAAAAAGCTGACTGAAGATTTACAAATCTGAAGCTTATCTTTCGATGCCTTGCAGCCAGCGTGATAGAGAAACAACATAAGCGATATAGTTGCACTATGACATTGTTTCCTGGAGGGGGCACAAATGAGCAGGTCATCGACATATTGCAAAACAACGATATGTGGTTCAGACCATCCCTCCAGTATTTCCTGCAGACTTGCAGTGTACATTGTGGGTGAATTCTGGGCACCCTGTGGCAACACTGTCCATGTATATTGACTGCCCTGGAATGTGAAAGCAAACAAGTACTGGCAGTCAGGATGTAATGGTACACTGAAAAATGCATTTGCCAAATCAACCACTGAAAAGCAAAGAGAGTTAGAAGGTATCTGTGACAGAAGAGTATGCGGGTTGGGCACAACTGGTGTTAGAAGTTCTGTGGCTTTGTTAACCAACCGGAGGTCATGGACCATTCTATATGCGGCTGCTTGTCCTGGCACGCTCTTTTTCTTTACTGGGAACAGGGGAGTGTTGCAAGGGGACTGGGTTTTTTACTAGGACTCCCCTCTGTAGTAATTTTTGGACCTGCTGGACTATGGCATTCTCCTGAGCCGAGCTAAGGGGATACTGCCTCAGTTGAGGCAAGATGGCTCCTGGTTTTAATTTCACCATTACTGGTTGAACTCTTAACCTACCAACATCTGTTTTGTCTGAGGCCCAAAAATCATGTGGTACAGCATGCTCCAATATCGGGGGAAACTCATTTGTCTCTTCTATGCTGGCAATATCTAGTGACATAATTTTGCAAAGGGTACTTGGTTTTAAACCTGGGGTCATGGTGACAGTGCCATCGGGATGATACTCAATATGTGCTTGTAATTGGGACAACACATCATTTCCCAAAAGGTTACATTGGCCTTGGGGCGATACCATGAGCTGGCTATGTACAGTAGCTCCTTGAATTTGCAGGGGAATTCTTTTAGTGACAGGAAGCAGGACAGACGGGGAATTGAAGGGGGTGGCAATGACAAGATGTGAAAAATCAGTGTCAGTATATGGCCAATCACCTTGCGTAATTACTGAATTGTCGGCCCCCGTATCTACTTGGAAATCGATTTCATGTCCCCCCTGGTAGGTTCACCTGCACTATACAACTGGGAGTTGGGGGTAAGGAGATGAGGGGGTTCATGTGCAAGCTACCCTCATCCTATAGGGGCGTTGTTTGGTCGGCTGGAGGACCCGTACTCTGAGCATTTGGATACGGGTTGGTCCTACAGTTCTTTCTAAAATGTCCTGGCTTTTTACATCCGTAACACAGTTTCTGTCCTCCTCCTTCAGTCCGTCCTCTGCCTCTGTTGTTTCTGGGGGTCGTCTCTACTATATGTATTCTGGCAGCTCTTTTTGCCTGCGCTATGTCATGCTGTGCCCCCTGAGCGATTCTAGCTAAATCTTCTGCCTTCACTGATCTCCAGTCCGGTCTACTTGCTTTTACCTTCTCTGCAATCTCTTTCTTTAGTCCATTCATGAAAGCACTTGCTAATACCCTCTCACTAGTCTTATTCCCGGGGTTGAACCCCATTTCTGACCAGGTTTTCTTTAGTGCATAGAAATAATCCTTAGGATCTTCCTCCTTTCCCTGCACTCTATCTTCTAGTGTAACTTGCTTTTCTGCTTGCCTGTCTTGACATGCTTTTACCAACGCTGCTGCGAATAGGACTCCAGCTGCTGCATCATTAGATTCTGCATCTACGGGTCCGGTCCTATTGGCATACTGTTTTTTTGTCTCATCTATCAACCTATCATAGCGGGCTTCATCTGCCAATTTTCCCTTAATTACCCCCTGCAGATCTATTCTAGTGGCATGGTACGTATCCTGTATGGTGGTGATCATTCTAGCGAAACCCATAGGGGACTGGGATGGGTCTGGCAGCTGGGAGATCAGTGCCAACTGCTCTGAAGGACTCCATGGTCTATACATTAACATTGTACGAGCTTCCTGACCTGGAACCACTGCATCCCCCCCTGCTGTTGCTGCTGCTGCTGCTCCCAGTGCTCCTGGCATAACTACCGTCCTCATTGGGAATAGACTAGTTGGGTGGGGTCTCGGTCCTCCACATGCCACACAGATGTCTACTGTCAAGGGGTTCTGCTGTCCACATCTGGGGCAAACCCAACATTTAGGTTCTTGAGAATTCTGGTACTGGGGTGGGGGTGACGTCGGGAGCGGACAGGGAGGAAAATCTGTCATTCCAGTTTTTGTCAGTCTGTAACGTCCGTCTCCTAATTCTTCAATCTTTCCTTCAAAATAAGCGCATGCATTCATCCATACATCCACTGTCTTCAACAGACCCTTATCTTTCAACCATCCATGATAGGAGTTAAAGAAGGATTTCCATTTCTCTCCATTCATCTCTCCATTCTCATTCATTCCCGCTTTACACAATATTTTGTCAATTCCAATCAGTGCCTGTTTCCCTTCTCTGCGTACCACTAAGTCTTTGGCTATAATGCCTTCCTTGGCATTTTGGTTCCCCATTTTTTTCGGTTCTCCTCACCTAGAAGAGACTCCTCAGTCACTTAGACAATGGTCACTTAGACAATGGGCCACAAAGGTTTCTGAACCATTCCACTTCTAGCCTCTCTAGGACTTATACGCCAACCAGAAAAACAGACCAAAAACATCAATCCCGGGACACATCCACAACACAATCATCGGATCCATACTTTCATTCTTAAATTCTCTAAAGGATAGAAGGCAGGACTGTCAATTTATCTGAGGGATTCTACTGGTTCAAAGGGACCTGAGCCAGACAACAATCTGTTGAATTACCTGGGGAGCCGACTGCTCGGGGGTGAGGGAGTCTCTTCTATGCAGTGATATAATTAGGTAGAATATAACAGTTATTCTTACCTCAGCGCTGTATATATCACCAACAGAGAGCTTCACTCGTCCCACGTCTTTGACCGGTCGAGCACCCTTGGGTAGATTAACTCAAGGTCCCTGTTCGGGCGCCAGCTGTCGTCACTGAATTTTGGGTCTTCTATCCTTTGGATTACGAGCTCGGAGAGAATGAAGACACAGGACAGGATGTTTGTGTCTAAACATACTCTAAAAACTTTATTACAAAACACAGGGCTAATATACACCCTAAAAGGCAGGAAACGGATTTGCCATATATGGTTCGATTATACAGTTTAGCTGAACAAGCGAAAAAAAGCTAGTTTCTGTATGCTTTAAAATATTTAATTAGACTTATCTAGTTAGCAAGGTCATTTCATCTTTCTGCAAGAACACATTATTGCTACAAGAAGAAACATCTGGCCAGGGAGTATACTTTATCTTCTCCCAATGATACAAGAAGGAACATTCATAGCTGTTGTTTTCACCTAAAATAACTGTCAGACTTATATAGCATAGATGGGGCCTTTAAACTTGAGGGACTCCATCTTCTGCTATAACACTATCCTGTGTGATACTGTCTATTGAGCTGTGTATCTAATCCTATCCTGTGTGATACCATCTGCTGAGCTGTGTATCTAATCCCATCCTGTGTGATACTGTCTGATGAGCTGTGTATCTAATCCTATGCTGTGTGATACTGTCTGCTGAGCTGTGTATCTAATTCTATGCTGTGTGATACTGTCTGCTGAGCCGTGTATCTAATCCTCTCCTATGTGATACTGTCTGATGAACTGTGTATCTAATCCTCTCCTGTGTTCTACTGTCTGCTGAGCTGTGTATCTAATCCTATGCTGTGTGATACTGTCTGCTAAGCTGTGTATCTAATCCTATGCTGTGTGATGCTGTCTGCTGAGCTGTGTATCTAATCCTTTCCTATGTGATACTGTCTGATGAACTGTGTATCTAATCCTCTCCTGTGTGATACTGTCTGCTGAGCTGTGTATCTAATCCACTCCTTTTTGATACTGTCTGCTGAGCTGTGTATCTAATCCTATGCTGTGTGATACTGTCTGCTGAGCTGTGTATCTAATCCTATGCTGTGTGATACTGTCTGCTGAGCCGTGTATCTAATCCTCTCCTATGTGATACTGTCTGATGAACTGTGTATCTAATCCTCTCCTGTGTTCTACTGTCTGCTGAGCTGTGTATCTAATCCTATGCTGTGTGATACTGTCTGCTGAGCTGTGTATCTAATCCTATGCTGTGTGATACTGTCTGCTGAGCCGTGTATCTAATCCTCTCCTATGTGATACTGTCTGATGAACTGTGTATATAATCCTCTCCTGTGTGATACTGTCTGCTGAGCTGTGTATCTAATCCACTCCTTTGTGATACTGTCTGCTGAGCCGTGTATCTAATCCTATGCTGTGTGATACTGTCTGCTGAGCTGTGTATCTAATCCTCTCCTGTGTGATAGTGTCTGATGAACTGTGTATCTAATCCTCTCCTGTGTGATACTCTCTGCTGAGCTGTGTATCTAATCCTCTCCTACGAGAGTCCCTATCCACATTCTACAAGTACTCAACAACAGGCCCAGCCGATCTAACCTTCCCGTCGCACCTGAGAAGGAAGATTAATTTCAATCATCAAATTTCTTTCTATGTTTTATGTTTTTATCATATTAGCCTGGAGCATTTTTAAAGAAATTTGTACACTAATCCTGGTGATACATATCACCCTTTTAAAACTTTTTTTTTTTCCCACCCCCATATATTTTATATTTTATATCTTAATAAAAGCTTCAAGCAAATTAAGTTATCCACCTCTGGTTTTCTTTCTCCAAACCCACTACCATTAGCGCGAATTTACACAATTATCTTAACCCTAGAACAAAAGATCCTCTAAAGCTAGACATCATGCTGCGATCCAAAGAAATTCAGGACCAAATGAGAAACAAAGTAATTGAGATCTATCAGTCTGGAAAAAGGTCTAAAGCCATTTCTAAAGATTTGGGACTCCAGCGAACCACAGTGGGAGTCATTATCCACAATAGGCGAAAATATGGAACAATGGTGAACTTTCCTAGGCGTGGCCGGCTGATCAAAATTACCCCAAGAGCGCAGCAACGACTCATCCAAGAGGTCAGAAAAGACCCCACAACAACATCCAGAGAACTGCAGGTCTCACTTGCCTCAGTTAAGGACAGTGTTCATGACTCCACCATAAGAAAGAGACTGGGCAAAAATGACACGCATAGCAGAGTTCCAAGACAAAAACCACTGCTGAGCAATAAGAACAAAGGCTCATCTCAGTTTTGGCAGAAAACATCTTGATGATCGCCAAGACTTTTGGGAGAATACTCTGTAGACTGACAAGACAAAAGTTGAACTTTTTGGAAGGTGTATGTCCCATTACATCTGGCGTAGAAGTAACACTGCATTTCAAAAAAGGAACATCATACCAACAGTAAAATATGGTGGCGGTAGCGTGATGGTCTGGGACTGTTATGCTGCTTCAGGACCTGGAAGACTTGCTGTGGTAAATGGAACCATGAATTCTGCTGGTTAACCAAAAAATCCTGAAAGAGAATGTCCGGCCATCTGTTCATGACCTCAAGCTGAAGTGCACTTGAGTTATGCAGCAGGACAATGATCCAAAACACACTATTAAGTCCACCTCTGAATGGCTTAAGGAAAACAAAATTAAGACTTTGCAGTGGCTTAGTCAAAGTCCTGACCTTAAGAAAGCGGTTCATGCTCGGAAACCCTCCAATGTGTCTAAATTACAACAATTTTGCAAAGATGAGTGGGCAAAAATTCCTCCAGAGTGTTGTAAAAGACTCATTGCCAATTATCCCAAACACTTGATTGTAGTTGTTGTTGCTGAGGGTGTTTCAAACAGTTATTAGGTTTAGAGGGCAATCACTTTTTCACACAGGGCCCTGTAGGTTTGGATTTCTTTTTCCCTTAATAATTAGGGTCTTCATTTAAAAACTGCATTTTGTGGTTACTTGTGTTATCTTTGTCTAATATTAAAATTTGTTTTGAGATCTGAAATATTTAAGTGTGACAAACATGCAAAAGAATGAGAAATCAGGAAGGGGCAAACAACTTTTCACACATACACATATACATATATATATATATTCATCCCACAATGTCACATTCATGGTAGAAGAGAGGGATTGGTAAGATGGGACAACCATTACAAACCAGCCACCTGATCAGACGTTATTGAACACCTTTCCAGAAGCTTTAATCAATCTTATCTACTGTTATTTTCTGAAGAGAGGAAACAAATGTCCAAAAAATATAAAAATTAAAGTTAAGAAAAAAAAAACATAATAATAATAGTCTCACCTCCACTATGAGCATTTTTTGCTCTTCTAATAATCCAAGCTTTCCTAATTGTTCTTCTATTTGCTCCTGCGTCCTCATATTCCTCTCCAGCACAAATGATGCATGCTGGGGCTGTAAGAGCTGTAATAGAGGCCTAGAAGAACCATCAGAGGTCAGGCCCATCTGGTTACAGAAAGAACACAGATACACGCTGTATAAGACAATGGGATGGAAACAAGATTTTAAAAGGAGTTATCTAACACTTTTATACTCCACTGGATAGGTCATTAATATAAGATAGGTGGGGGTCCAACCATCGGCCCCCCGATGATCAGCTGTCATCACCTCTGGCAAGATGCAGGCAATGTTCAAAGTGGAACAAAACCGCTCCGTACACTGCAGCCGCTGCCGGGTGCAGACCAGCTATTGAGGAGTACCGGAGGTGATCTGCAGCACCAGGCAGTGGCCACTGGGGTGCGCTCTGCTCACAAGTTACATCCGGCCGTTGCCAGAGCTATAAACAGCTTATTGGTGGGGAGCCAAGAGTCGGACCTACAACGATCTGATATAGACCACCTATTTTATGCATAAATCATCTGCATTAAAGTATTAGAGAACGTCTTTAAGAGCCCTGCATTTTCAGAGCCAAACTTCAGTCAACATCTAATAACCAATTACAATGTCTTTCTTAGGACTCGTTCACACGAATGTATTTTCAGTAGGAAAGTTGTCTGTGGAACAAATGGACGGCACTCAGACCAATGGGATTCAATGGGAAAGTGCAGAGGAGTCATTTTTCTTTTTTGTCACTGATCGAATCTGTGTGTGAGCAAAAAATAAAGAAAGAAAATGGCAGCATGTCCTCGTTTCATCCGTCAGATAAGATTCACCCATTCAAGTCTATGGGTACAGAAAAAAATCTGCTTTATACAGATACATTGCAATCCTGCAGCCCTGGAAACTGTAAATGTTAAAAAGCCAGATTAGATCTGGACCGCACATGGACGACAAGTGAGAAAAGAATTCTCCCACTTTTCTGGATGAAACTCTGAATGATATTTTATCTGCTTGTGTGAACAGGCCCTTAGAGTTCTCGACAAGACGGAGGAGCTGATCCAGAGTGTCCAGGTAAAGCTAGCAGTCCAGGTAATGGCGGATACGGAGGCAACCATCCACATCGTGCTCCATGCCCTTCTAATCTGACCTCCGTGACAGTGATGCTCAGTGTAAAGCCTGAGCTCAGGAGATGTGGGCTCGGACCCTGTTCAGACACACTGGAACTGATCAATCTCCATTCAACATTATGAACGTAAACCTGGAGCACTGGCCCCACTCAAATATATTGTATTATGGTCAAATCATTCCCTTTAGGAGCTGAGTGCTGTGTAATAGAGGAGGATAAGGCCCCCGTATACAGTAATCTATTCTCTGATAGGCGAGAGGGAAGAGACTTCATCTCCTCCTTTCTGATAATGTCCCCTGTATCCTGCTGACAGTGATTGTGCCATCCCAGCAGGTGACACTAGAGCCGCTCCCCGCTCTTAGGCTATGTGCCCATGTAAAACCGTCTGCCATGCAAAGCAATGTGAATTGGGATGTGCTGTGCACATGATGCGCTAATTAGAGCGCCGAATTCGCATTGCGTTGCAGAACGCAGCATGACCATTTCTACCGCGATTACGCGGCCATTGAAAAGCAGCAAACCCGCAGGTATATGTGGATTTACTGCGTTTCAATTAAATTCAATGGCCGAGAATTTGCAGCGTAATCGGGGTGCGTGTGGTACCCAGGATGAAGAAGAGACTACAACTCCTCTTCATCCCGGCTACCAAGCGGTGAAAAAAAGAAATAAATAAGTTAAAAATAAAAAAACCCTGTATACTCCCCTCTCCGGTCTGCTCCCGGCGGCGATCCTCTCTCCTCCGCGTCCAGCGGTGTACTGGCAGGACCTGCGGTGACGTCATCTAGTCAGCTGATGGTCACGCGACCGCTGATGTCAGAGGTCAGGTGATGGTCGCGTGACCATCAGCTGACTAGATGACGTCACCGCAGGTCCTGCCAGTATACCGCGGGACGCTGAAGAGAGAGAACACCGCCGGGAGGAGACTGGAGAGGTGAGTATACAGGGTTTTTTTTATTTTTAACTTCTTTTTTTTTGTTACTATAGATGCAGCATTTAAAGCATCTAAGTTGGTCACACAATATAAATCCATGCCGGTTGCCGGTTGCATGGATTTATATTGTGTGACCAACTTGTCAAGCACTTTTCCAAGTGATGCTCAAAATCACTTGGAAAAGTGCTTGAAAAAACGCTGAAAAAATGCTGAAAAAACACTTCTCTCTGGCAGAAAAAATGCATGTAAATCTGCTACGTGTGCACATAGCCTTAGCGTGTATGTGCTGTACTTATCATTCAGGACTGTGCAAAGACCTGCCTGTGACCAAAAGAACAACAAGGCTGTGTGCACACGCTGCAGATTTGGTGCGTTTTTCAATGGAACAGGCTGCCACGAGAGGCGGTGAATTCTCCTTCAATGGAAGTCTTCAAACAGAGGCTGGACAGACATTTGTCTGAGATGCTTTAGTGAATCCTGCATTGAGCAGGGGTTGGACACTAGGACCCTGGAGGTTCCTCCAATTCTAATGTTCTGGGATTCTATGTATAAACACCAGCTGCAATCTTCCATGGAGAAGTAACTGTGGTTTCAGGAGAACTTGCAGCAGAAGGTCTGTGCCTTCCGCTAGCTCCTCCCCCTTCCGCTAGCTCCTCCCCTTCCTTCTGTAAAGAGTATTAATAGCACTAACTGTCATCTATCTCACTAATAGGAAAGTTTGTCTTCACTGAATACAGATTTTACAGATGTTACCGCGAATTGAGACTGAAAGATCAATCCAGCAGGAAAAAGAAGACTTCTCTGATAAGATTATAAAATTACTTATTTTCATGTGTAATATTAATTTACAAAACAAAAATGAAAACAACGGTTATTCCTTAACTAATAAAGCACTTAGGACACGGATTCATTAAGACTGGCCATATTCAAGCTGCTCTTGATGAGGGAGCGTGCTGGAGTCAGACGGTCCAGATTCATTAAGTGGAGCATGAATTATGCACTTCTGACAAGTGGTGTGTGCACCTTGCCACAAATCTTACTCCAGTCACGGACTGGAGTAAGATTTCTGGTGTAAGGGAAGCCACAGTTCGCTATGAATTAGACAAGCTGTGGTGCCACACTTCCATCCTGCCCCAACTCTGCCCATTTTGGTGAAGCTGGGCAAAACTGACGTGAAAACACCAAACGTCACAACATTTTTGATCAACTCAACAATGTACGAGGTGTATGAAGCGGAGCCGCGCGTGTACGAGGTGTGTGGAGCGGAGCAGCGCATGTACGAGGTGTGTGGAGCGGAGCCGCGCGTGAAGGAGGTGTACGGAGCAGAGCCGCGCGTGTACTAGGTGTGCGGAGCGGAGCCGCGCGTGTACTAGGTGTGCGGAGCGGAGCCGCGGGTGTACTAGGTGTGCGGAGCGGAGCCGCGCGTGTACGAGGTGTGCGGAGCGGAGCCGCGCGTGTACGAGGTGTGCGGAGCGGAGCCGCCCGTGTACGAGGTGTGCGGAGCAGAGCCCCGCGTGTACGAGGTGTGTGGAGCGGAGCCGCGCGTGTACGAGGTGTGCGGAGCGGAGCCGCGCGTGTACGAGGTGTGCGGAGCGGAGCCGCGCGTGTACGAGGTGTGCGGAGCGGAGCCGCGCGTGTACGAGGTGTGCGGAGCGGAGCCGCGCGTGTACGAGGTGTGCGGAGCGGAGCCGCGCGTGTACGAGGTGTGCGGAGCGGAGCCGCGCGTGTACGAGGTGTGTGGAGCGGAGCCCCGCGTGTACGAGGTGTGCGGAGCGGAGCCGCGCGTGTACGAGGTGTGCGGAGCGGAGCCGCGCGTGTACGAGGTGTGCGGAGCGGAGCGGAGCCGCGCGTGTACTAGGTGTGCGGAGCGGAGCCGCGCGTGTACGAGGTGTGCGGAGCGGAGCCGCGCGTGTACTAGGTGTGCGGAGCGGAGCCGCGCGTGTACGAGGTGTGCGGAGCGGAGCCGCGCGTGTACGAGGTGTGCGGAGCGGAGCCGCGCGTGTACGAGGTGTGCGGAGCGGAGCCGCGCGTGTACGAGGTGTGCGGAGCGGAGCCGCGCGTGTACGAGGTGTGCGGAGCGGAGCCGCGCGTGTACTAGGTGTGCGGAGCGGAGCCGCGGGTGTACGAGGTGTACAGAGCAAAGCCGCGCATGTATGGGGTGTGCGGAGTGGAGTCGAGCGTGCACGAGGTGTGCGGAGCGGAGCCGCGCGTGTACGAGGTGTGCAGAGCAGAGCAGCGCATGTACGACGTGTAAGGAGCGGAGACGCGCGTGTACGAGGTGTGCGGAGCAGAGTCGCGCGTTTACGAGGTGTGCAGAGCAGCGCATGTACGACGTGTAAGGAGCGGAGACGCATGTGTACGAGGTGTGCAGAGCAGAGCCGCGAATGTACGAGGTGTACGGAGCGGAGCCGCACGTGTCCGAGGTGTGTGGAGCGGAGTGGAGCCGCACGTGTACAATGTGTACGGAGCGAGGCCGCGCAAGTACGAGGTGTACGGAGCGAAACTGCGCAAGTACGAGGTGTACGGAGCGGAGCCGCGTGTGTACGACGTGTACGGAGCAGAGCCGCGCGTGTACGAGGTGTGCGGAGAGGGGCCGCTCGTGTACGAGTTTTACGGAATGGAGACGCGCGTGTACGAGTTGTACGGAGCCGAGCCGAGCGTGTATGATGTGTGCGAAACGGAGCCGCGCGTGTACGAGGTGTATGGAGCAGAGCTGCGCATTTACGAGTGTGCGGAGCGGATCCGCGCGTGTTCAAAGTGTACAGAGAAAAGCCGCGCGTGTATGAGCTGTACGGAGCGGGCCGCACGTGTACGAGGTGTACGGAGCAGAGCAGCGCGTGTACGAGTGTGCGGAGCGGAGCCGCGCGTGTAAGAGTGTGCGGAGCCGAGCATGTATGAGGTGTGCAGAGCGGAGCCGCGCGTGTACGAGGTGTGTGGAGCGGAGACACGCGTGTACGAGGTGTATGGAGTGGAGACAGGTGTGTACAAGGTGTGCAGAGCAGAGCCGTACGTGTACGAGGTGTGTGGAGCAGAGCCGCGCGTGTACGAGGTGTGTGGAGCAGAGCCGCGCGTGTAAGAGGTGTGCGGAGCGGAGCCGCGCGTGTACAAGGTGTGCGGAGCAGAGCCGCACATGTACGAGTGTGCGGAGCGGAGCCAATCGTGTACAAGGTGTGCGGAGTGGGGCGGATCCACACGTGTACAAAGTGTACAGAGCGGAGCCGCGCGTGTATGAGCTGTACAGAGCGGAGCCATGCATGTACGAGGTGTGCAGAGCGGAGCTGCACGTGTAGAAAGTGTATGGAGCGGAACCATGCGTGTACAAGGTGTACGGAGCAGAGCCAATCGTGTATGAGTTGTATGGAGCGGAGCCGCATGTGTACGAGGTGTGCGGAGCGGATCCGCCCGTGTACAAAGTGTACAGAGAAAAGCCGCGCGTGTACGAGCTGTACGGAGCAGGCCGCACGTGTACGAGGTGTACGGAGCAGAGCAGCGCGTGTACGAGTGTGCGGAGCGGATCCACGCATTTACAGGGTGAGCGGAGCTTAGCGTGTACGAGGTGTGCAGAGCGGAGCCGTGCGTGTACGGGGTATGTGGAGCAGAGCCGCACAAGTACGAGGTGTGGAGAGGAGACACGCGTGTACGAGGTGTGTGGAGTACAGCCGCGCGTGTACGAAGTGTGCGGAGCGGAGTCGCGCGTGTACGAGGTGTGCAGAGCAGAGCCGCACATGTACGAGTGTGTGGAGCGGAGCCAATCGTGTACGAGGTGTGCGGAGCGGATCCGCGCGTGTACAAAGTGTATAGAGCGGAGCCGCGCGTGTACGGAGCGGATCCGAGAGTGTACAAAGTGTACGGAGCGGAGCCGCGCGTGTGCGAGCTGTACGGAGCGGAGCCGCGCGTGTACGAGCTGTACGGAGCGGAGCCGCATGTGTACGAGCTGTACAGAGCGGAGCCGTGCATGTACGAGGTGTGCAGAGCGCAGACATGCGTGTACGAGGTGTGCGGAGCGGACCCACGCGTGTACGAGGTGTGCGGAGCAGAGCCGCAAGTGTACGAGTGTGCGGAGCTTAGCCGCTCGTGTAGAAGGTGTACGGAGTGGAGCCGCGCGTGTACGAGGTGTATAGAGCGGAGACACGCGTGTGTGGAGCGGATCCGTGTGTGTACAAGGTGTACGGAGCGGAGCCGCGCGTGTACGAGCTGTACGGAGCGGAGCCGTGCGTGTACAAAGTGTATGGAGCGGAACCGTGCGTGTACGAGATGTGCGGAGCAGAGCTGCGCATGTACGAGTGTGCGGAGTCACGCGTGTACGAGGTGTGCAAAGCGGAGTTGCGCTTGTACAAGGTGTGCGGAGCGGAGCCGCGCATGTACAAGGTGTGCGGAGCGGAGCCGCGCATGTACGAGGTGTGTGGAGCGGAGCCGTGTGTGTATGAGGTGTACACAGCATGGCAGCGCCTGTACGAGTGTGTGGAGCGGATCCGCGCATGTACGAGTGTGCGCAGCAGAGCCGCACGTGTACGAAATGTGCAGAGCGGAGCCGCGCATGTACGAGGTGTGTGGAGCGGAGACACGCATGTACGAGGTGTGTGGAGCTGAGCCGCGCGTGTACGAGGTGTGCGGAGCCGCACGTGTACGAGTTGTGGAGCACAGCCGTGCGTGTACGAGGTGTGCAGAGCGGAGACACGCGTGTATGAGGTGTGCGGAGCAGATCCGCACGTGTACAAGGTGTATGGAGCGGAGCCGCGCATGTACGAGCTGTACAGAGCGGAGCCACGCGTGTACGAGCTGTACGGAGCGGAACCTTGCATGTACGAGGTGTGCAGAGCGGAGACACGCGTGTATGAGGTGTGCGGAGCAGATCCGCAAGTGTACAAGGTTTGCGGAGCGGAGTCACGCGTGTACGAGGTGTACGGAGCAGAGCCACACGTGTACGCGGTGTACGGAGGGGTATTGCGCGTCTATGAGGTGTACGGAGCAGAGCCGCGCGTGTACGAGGTGTATAGAGCGGAGCCGCGCTTCTACGAGTTGTACGGAGTTGAGCCGCACATGTACAAGGCGTACGGAGCAGCGTCGTGTGTGTACGATGTGTGCGGAGCAGAGCCACCCATGTACGAGGTGTACAGAGCAGAGCAGCATGTGTACGAGTGTGCAGAGCTGGAGCGGATCCGTGTGTGTACAAGGTGTACGGAGTGGAGCCGTGCGTGTACGAGCTGTACGGAGCGGAGCCGTGCGTGTACGATGTGCAGAACGGAGCTGCGCGTGTACAAAGTGTATGGAGCGGAACCGTGCGTGTACGAGATGTGCGGAGCAGAGCTGCGCATGTACGAGTGTGCGGAGTCACGCATGTACGAGGTGTGCAAAGCGGAGTTGCGCGTGTACAAGGTGTGCGGAGCGGAGCCGCGCATGTACAAGGTGTGCGGAGCGGAGCCGCGCACCGCGCATGTATGAGGTGTGTGGAGCGGAGCCGTGTGTGTATGAGGTGTACACAGCATGGCAGCGCGTGTACGAGTGTGTGGAGCGGATCCGCGCATGTACGAGTGTGCGCAGCAGAGCCGCGCGTGTACGAAATGTGCAGAGCGGAGCCGCGCATGTACGAGGTGTGTGGAGCGGAGACACGCGTGTACGAGGTGTGTGGAGCTGAGCCGCGCGTGTACGAGGTGTGCGGAGCGGAGCCGCACGTGTACGAGTTGTGGAGCACAGCCGTGCGTGTACGAGGTGTGCAGAGCGGAGACACGCGTGTATGAGGTGTGCGGAGCAGATCCGCACGTGTACAAGGTGTACGGAGCGGAGCCGCGCACCGCGCATGTATGAGGTGTGTGGAGCGGAGCCGTGTGTGTATGAGGTGTACACAGCATGGCAGCGCGTGTACGAGTGTGTGGAGCGGATCCGCGCATGTACGAGTGTGCGCAGCAGAGCCGCGCGTGTACGAAATGTGCAGAGCGGAGCCGCGCATGTACGAGGTGTGTGGAGCGGAGACACGCGTGTACGAGGTGTGTGGAGCTGAGCCGCGCGTGTACGAGGTGTACGGAGCGGAGCCGCGCACCGCGCATGTATGAGGTGTGTGGAGCGGAGCCGTGTGTGTATGAGGTGTACACAGCATGGCAGCGCGTGTACGAGTGTGTGGAGCGGATCCGCGCATGTACGAGTGTGCGCAGCAGAGCCGCGCGTGTACGAAATGTGCAGAGCGGAGCCGCGCATGTACGAGGTGTGTGGAGCGGAGACACGCGTGTACGAGGTGTGTGGAGCTGAGCCGCGCGTGTACGAGGTGTGCGGAGCGGAGCCGCACGTGTACGAGTTGTGGAGCACAGCCGTGCGTGTACGAGGTGTGCAGAGCGGAGACACGCGTGTATGAGGTGTGCGGAGCAGATCCGCACGTGTACAAGGTGTACGGAGCGGAGCCGCGCATGTACGAGCTGTACGGAGCGGAGCCACGCGTGTACGAGCTGTACGGAGCGGAACCTTGCATGTACGAGGTGTGCGGAGCGGAGCCGCACGTGTACGAGTTGTGGAGCACAGCCGTGCGTGTACGAGGTGTGCAGAGCGGAGACACGCGTGTATGAGGTGTGCGGAGCAGATCCGCAAGTGTACAAGGTGTGCGGAGCGGAGTCACGCGTGTACGAGGTGTACGGAGCAGAGCCACACGTGTACGCGGTGTACGGAGGGGTATTGCGCGTCTATGAGGTGTACGGAGCAGAGCCGCGCGTGTACGAGGTGTATAGAGCGGAGCCGCGCTTCTACGAGTTGTACGGAGTTGAGCCGCACATGTACAAGGCGTACGGAGCAGCGTCGCGTGTGTACGATGTGTGCGGAGCAGAGCCACCCATGTACGAGGTGTACAGAGCAGAGCAGCATGTGTACGAGTGTGCAGAGCTGGAGCGGAGCCGCGTGTGTACGAGATGTACGGAGCGAAGCAACGCGTGTACGAGGTGTACGGAGCGGAGCCACATGTGTACTAGGTGTACGGAGCAGAGCCGCGCATGTACAAGGTGTGCGGAGCGGAGCCGCATGTGTACGAGGTGTACAGAGCAGAGCAGTGAGTGTACGAGTGTGCGGAGCAGATCCGCGCTTGTACTAGGTGTACAGCGCGGAGCCGCACGTGTACTAGCTGTACGGAGCCGCACGTGTACGAGTGTGCACAGCGGAGCTGCGCGTGTACGAGGTGTACAGAGCAGAGCAGCGTGTGTACGAGTTTGCGGAGCGGATCCACACGTGTACAAGGTGTACGGAGCGGAGCCGCGCATGTACAAGCTGTACGGAGCGGAGCCACGCGTGTACGAGCCGTACGGATCGGAGCCGCGCGTGTACGAGGTGTATGGATCAGAGCAGCGCGTGTACGAGTGTGCGGAGCGGAGCCGCACGTGTATGAGGTGTACGGAGTGGAGCCGCGAGTTTACGAGGTGTACGGAGCGGAGCCACGCATTTACGAGGTTTACAGAGCGGAGCCGCGTGTGTACGAGGTGTGCGGAGCCGCACGTGTACGACATTTAAGGAGTGGAGCCGTGCGTGTACGAGCTGTAGGGAGAGGAGCCGTGCGTGTACGAGGTGTGCAGAGCGGAGCCCAGCGTGTATGAGGTTGTGGAGCAGAGCCGCCCGTGGACGAGGTGTGCGGAGCGGAACCGTGCGTGTGCGAGGTGTACGGAGCGGAGCCACGCGTGTATGAGGTGTACGGAGCGGAGCAGCAAGTGTACGAGCTGTACGGAGCGGAACCGTGCGTGTACGAGGTGTGCGGAGCGGAGCCGCACGTGTACGAGGTGTGTGGAGCAGAGACACGCGTGTACGAGGTGTGTGGAGCAGAGCCGCACGTGTACGAGGTGTGTGGAGTGGAGTCGAGCGTGTACGATGTGTGTGGAGCTGAGCCACGCGTGTATGAGGTGTGCCGAGCGGAGCCGCGCGTGTACGAGCTGTGCGAAGCAGAGTCGGGCGTGTACGATATGTGCAGAGCGGAGCCACGCGTGTATGAAGTGTACGGAGTAGAGCCGCGCTAGTACCAGTGTGCGGAGCGGATCCGCGCGTGTACAAGGTGTACGGAGCAAAGCCACGCGTTTACAAGGTGTGCGGAGCGGAGCCGCACGTGAACGACGTGCAAGGAGCAGAGCCGCGCGTGTACGAGGTGTACGGAGCGGAGCCACGCTTGTACGAGGTGTACGGAGCGGAGCCGCGCGTGTTCGAGGTGTTCAAAGCGGAGCCACGCGTGTAGGAGGTGTATGGAGCAGAGTCTCCAGTGTACGAGTGTGCGGAGCGGAGCCGCGTGTGTACGAGGTGTACAAAGCGGAGCCACGCGTGTAGGAGGTGTATGGATCAGAGTCTCCAGTGTACGAGTGTGCGGAGCGGAGCCGCGTGTGTACGAGATGTAAGGAGCAGAGCCGCGCATGTACGAGTGTGCGGAGCGGAGCCGCGAGTGTACGAGGTGTACAGAGCAGAGTCACGCGTGTATGAGGGGTACGGAGCAGAGCTGCGCATGTACGAGGTGTACGGAGCAGAGCCACGCATGTACGAGTGTGCGGAGCGGAGCCATGCGTGTACGAGTGTGCGGAGCGGAGCTGCGAGTGTACGAAGTGTACGGAGCAGAAACGCGCGTGTACGAGGTGTACGGAGCAGAGCCGCGCGTATACGAGTGTGCGGAGTGGAGCCGCGCGTGTACGAGTGTGCGGAGCCGCGGGTGTACGAAGTGTACAGAGCAGAGCCGCGCGTGTACGAGTGTGCGGAGCGGAGCCGCGTGTGTACGAGATGTAAGGTGCAGAGCTGCGCGTGTATGAGTGTGCGGAGCGGAGCCGCGAGTGTACGAGGTGTTCGGAGCAGTCACGCATGTGTGAGGTGTACGGTGCAGAGCCGCGCGTGTACGAGGTGTACGGAACAGAGCCGCGTGTGTACGAGTGTGCGAAGCGGAGCCGCGCGTGTACGAGGTGTACAGAGCAGAGCCGCACGTGTACGAGGAGTACAGAGCAGAGCAGCGAGTGTACGATGTGTAAGGAGCGGAGCCACACGTGTACGAGGTGTATGGAGCGGAGCCGCACGTGTATGAGGTGTGCAGAGCGGAGCCGCGCATGTACGAGGTGTGCAGAGCAGAGCCGCACGTGTACGCGGTGTACAGAGCAGAGCAGCGAGTGTACGACGTGTAAGGAGCGGAGCCACGCGTGTACGAGGTGTATGGAGCGGAGCCGCACGTGTATGAGGTGTACGGAGCAGAGTCGAGCATTTACAAGGTGTGCAGAGCAGAGCAGCGCGTGTACGAGGTGTACGGAGCGGAACCGCACGTGTACGATGTGTGCGGAGCGGAGTGGAGCCGCACGTGTAAAAGGTGTACGGAGAGACGCCGCCAAGTACGAGGTGTACGGAGCGTAGACGTGCGTGTACAAGGTGTGCGGAGCAGAGCAGCGCGTGTACGAGTGTTCAGAGTGGAGCGGAGCCGCGCATGTACGAGGTGTACGGAGCGGAGCCACGCTTATATGAGGAGTACGGACCGGAGCCACGCGTTTACGAAGTGTACGGAGCAGAGCCGCGCGTGTTTGAGGTGTACAGAGCGGAGCCGCGCGTGTACGAGTGTGCGGAGCGGAGCCGCGTGTGTACGAGATGTAAGAGCAGAGCAGAGTCACGCGTGTACAAAGCAGAGTTGCACGTGTACGAGGTGTACGAAGCAGAGCCGCGCGTGTACGAGTGTGTGGAGCGGAGCCGCCCGTGTACGAGGTGTACGGAGCGGAGCCGCACATGTACGAATTGTACGGAGCTGAGCCGCGCGTGTACAAGGCGTACGGAGCGGCGTCGCACGTGTACGATGTGTGCAGAGCGGAGCCGCGCATGTTCGAGGTGTACAGAGCAGAGCAGCACGTGTACGAGTGTGCTGAGCTGGAGAGGAGCCGCACGTGTACAAGGTGTACGGAGCGAGACCGCACAAGTACGAGGTGTGCGGAGCCGCCCGTGTTCGAGGTGTACAGAGCAGAGCGTGTACAAGTGTGCAGAGCTGGAGCGGAGCGTGGCGTGTACGAAATGTACAGAGTGAAGCCACATGTGTACGAGGTGTACGGAGCAGAGCCGCGGGTGTACGAGTGTGCGGAGCGGATCCGCTTGTGTACAAGGAGTACGAAGCGGATTCGCATGTGTACAAGGTGTACGGAGCGAAGCCACGTGTGTACGAGGTGTACGGAGCAGAGCCGCGAATGTACGAGTGTGCGGAGCGGATCATCATGTGTACAAGGTGTACGGAGTGGCGTCGCGCGTGTACGATGTGTGCGGAGCAGAGCAGCGCTTGTACGATGTGTGCGGAGCTGGAGCGGAGCCGAGCGTGTACAAGATGTATGGAGCGAAGCCACGTTGTACAGAGCGGAGCCACAAGTGTACGAGGTGTACGGAGCAGAGCCGAGCGTGTACGAGGTGTACAGAGCAGAGCAGCGCGTGTACGAGTGTGCGGAGCGGATCCGCACGTGTACAAGGTGTACGGAGCGGAGCCGCGCGTGGACGAGCTGTACGGAGAGGAGCCGAGCGTGTACGAGCTGTACGGAGCGGAGCTGAGCGTGTACGAGGTGTATGGAGTGGAGTCGCGCGTGTACGAGTGTGCGAAGCGGAGCCGCGTGTGTACGAGGTGTACAGAGTAGTTTGCACGAGTTGTACGGAGCGGAGTTGAGCTTGAATGATGTGTGCGGAGCGGAGTCGCGCGTGTACGAGGTGTATGGAGCAGAGCCGCGCAATTACGAGTCTGCGGAGCGAAGCTGCGCGTGTACGAGGTGTGCGGAGCCACGCGTGTACGAGGTGTACAGAGCAGAGCAGTGCATGTACGAGGTGTACGGAGCGGAGCCGCATGTGTACGAGGTGTACAGAGCAGAGCAGTGAGTGTACGAGTGTGCGGAGCAGATCCGCGCTTGTACTAGGTGTACAGCGCGGAGCCGCACGTGTACTAGCTGTACGGAGCCGCACGTGTACGAGTGTGCACAGCGGAGCCGCGCGTGTACGAGGTGTACAGAGCAGAGCAGCGTGTGTACGAGTTTGCGGAGCGGATCCACACGTGTACAAGGTGTACGGAGCGGAGCCGCGCATGTACAAGCTGTACGGAGCGGAGCCACGCGTGTACGAGCCGTACGGATCGGAGCCGCGCGTGTACGAGGTGTATGGATCAGAGCAGCGCGTGTACGAGTGTGCGGAGCGGAGCCGCACGTGTATGAGGTGTACGGAGTGGAGCCGCGAGTTTACGAGGTGTACGGAGCGGAGCCACGCATTTACGAGGTTTACAGAGCGGAGCCGCGTGTGTACGAGGTGTGCGGAGCCGCACGTGTACGACATTTAAGGAGTGGAGCCGTGCGTGTACGAGCTGTAGGGAGAGGAGCCGTGCGTGTACGAGGTGTGCAGAGCGGAGCCCAGCGTGTATGAGGTTGTGGAGCAGAGCCGCCCGTGGACGAGGTGTGCGGAGCGGAACCGTGCGTGTGCGAGGTGTACGGAGCGGAGCCACGCGTGTATGAGGTGTACGGAGCGGAGCAGCAAGTGTACGAGCTGTACGGAGCGGAACCGTGCGTGTACGAGGTGTGCGGAGCGGAGCCGCACGTGTACGAGGTGTGTGGAGCAGAGACACGCGTGTACGAGGTGTGTGGAGCAGAGCCGCACGTGTACGAGGTGTGTGGAGTGGAGTCGAGCGTGTACGATGTGTGTGGAGCTGAGCCACGCGTGTATGAGGTGTGCCGAGCGGAGCCGCGCGTGTACGAGCTGTGCGAAGCAGAGTCGGGCGTGTACGATATGTGCAGAGCGGAGCCACGCGTGTATGAAGTGTACGGAGTAGAGCCGCGCTAGTACCAGTGTGCGGAGCGGATCCGCGCGTGTACAAGGTGTACGGAGCAAAGCCACGCGTTTACAAGGTGTGCGGAGCGGAGCCGCACGTGAACGACGTGCAAGGAGCAGAGCCGCGCGTGTACGAGGTGTACGGAGCGGAGCCACGCTTGTACGAGGTGTACGGAGCGGAGCCGCGCGTGTTCGAGGTGTTCAAAGCGGAGCCACGCGTGTAGGAGGTGTATGGAGCAGAGTCTCCAGTGTACGAGTGTGCGGAGCGGAGCCGCGTGTGTACGAGGTGTACAAAGCGGAGCCACGCGTGTAGGAGGTGTATGGATCAGAGTCTCCAGTGTACGAGTGTGCGGAGCGGAGCCGCGTGTGTACGAGATGTAAGGAGCAGAGCCGCGCATGTACGAGTGTGCGGAGCGGAGCCGCGAGTGTACGAGGTGTACAGAGCAGAGTCACGCGTGTATGAGGGGTACGGAGCAGAGCTGCGCATGTACGAGGTGTACGGAGCAGAGCCACGCATGTACGAGTGTGCGGAGCGGAGCCATGCGTGTACGAGTGTGCGGAGCGGAGCTGCGAGTGTACGAAGTGTACGGAGCAGAAACGCGCGTGTACGAGGTGTACGGAGCAGAGCCGCGCGTATACGAGTGTGCGGAGTGGAGCCGCGCGTGTACGAGTGTGCGGAGCCGCGGGTGTACGAAGTGTACAGAGCAGAGCCGCGCGTGTACGAGTGTGCGGAGCGGAGCCGCGTGTGTACGAGATGTAAGGTGCAGAGCTGCGCGTGTATGAGTGTGCGGAGCGGAGCCGCGAGTGTACGAGGTGTTCGGAGCAGTCACGCATGTGTGAGGTGTACGGTGCAGAGCCGCGCGTGTACGAGGTGTACGGAACAGAGCCGCGTGTGTACGAGTGTGCGAAGCGGAGCCGCCCATGTACGAGTGTGCGGAGCGGAGCCGCGCGTGTACGAGGTGTACAGAGCAGAGCCGCACGTGTACGAGGAGTACAGAGCAGAGCAGCGAGTGTACGATGTGTAAGGAGCGGAGCCACACGTGTACGAGGTGTATGGAGCGGAGCCGCACGTGTATGAGGTGTGCAGAGCGGAGCCGCGCATGTACGAGGTGTGCAGAGCAGAGCCGCACGTGTACGCGGTGTACAGAGCAGAGCAGCGAGTGTACGACGTGTAAGGAGCGGAGCCACGCGTGTACGAGGTGTATGGAGCGGAGCCGCACGTGTATGAGGTGTACGGAGCAGAGTCGAGCATTTACAAGGTGTGCAGAGCAGAGCAGCGCGTGTACGAGGTGTACGGAGCGGAACCGCACGTGTACGATGTGTGCGGAGCGGAGTGGAGCCGCACGTGTAAAAGGTGTACGGAGAGACGCCGCCAAGTACGAGGTGTACGGAGCGTAGACGTGCGTGTACAAGGTGTGCGGAGCAGAGCAGCGCGTGTACGAGTGTTCAGAGTGGAGCGGAGCCGCGCATGTACGAGGTGTACGGAGCGGAGCCACGCTTATATGAGGAGTACGGACCGGAGCCACGCGTTTACGAAGTGTACGGAGCAGAGCCGCGCGTGTTTGAGGTGTACAGAGCGGAGCCGCGCGTGTACGAGTGTGCGGAGCGGAGCCGCGTGTGTACGAGATGTAAGAGCAGAGCAGAGTCACGCGTGTACAAAGCAGAGCTGCACGTGTACGAGGTGTACGAAGCAGAGCCGCGCGTGTACGAGTGTGTGGAGCGGAGCCGCCCGTGTACGAGGTGTACGGAGCGGAGCCGCACATGTACGAATTGTACGGAGCTGAGCCGCGCGTGTACAAGGCGTACGGAGCGGCGTCGCACGTGTACGATGTGTGCAGAGCGGAGCCGCGCATGTTCGAGGTGTACAGAGCAGAGCAGCACGTGTACGAGTGTGCTGAGCTGGAGAGGAGCCGCACGTGTACAAGGTGTACGGAGCGAGACCGCACAAGTACGAGGTGTGCGGAGCCGCCCGTGTTCGAGGTGTACAGAGCAGAGCGTGTACAAGTGTGCAGAGCTGGAGCGGAGCGTGGCGTGTACGAAATGTACAGAGTGAAGCCACATGTGTACGAGGTGTACGGAGCAGAGCCGCGGGTGTACGAGTGTGCGGAGCGGATCCGCTTGTGTACAAGGAGTACGAAGCGGATTCGCATGTGTACAAGGTGTACGGAGCGAAGCCACGTGTGTACGAGGTGTACGGAGCAGAGCCGCGAATGTACGAGTGTGCGGAGTGGATCATCATGTGTACAAGGTGTACGGAGTGGCGTCGCGCGTGTACGATGTGTGCGGAGCAGAGCAGCGCTTGTACGATGTGTGCGGAGCTGGAGCGGAGCCGAGCGTGTACAAGATGTATGGAGCGAAGCCACGTTGTACAGAGCGGAGCCACAAGTGTACGAGGTGTACGGAGCAGAGCCGAGCGTGTACGAGATGTACAGAGCAGAGCAGCGCGTGTACGAGTGTGCGGAGCGGATCCGCACGTGTACAAGGTGTACGGAGCGGAGCCGCGCGTGGACGAGCTGTACGGAGAGGAGCCGAGCGTGTACGAGCTGTACGGAGCGGAGCTGAGCGTGTACGAGGTGTATGGAGTGGAGTCGCGCGTGTACGAGTGTGCGAAGCGGAGCCGCGTGTGTACGAGGTGTACAGAGTAGTTTGCACGAGTTGTACGGAGCGGAGTTGAGCTTGAATGATGTGTGCGGAGCGGAGTCGCGCGTGTACGAGGTGTATGGAGCAGAGCCGCGCAATTACGAGTCTGCGGAGCGAAGCTGCGCGTGTACGAGGTGTGCGGAGCCACGCGTGTACGAGGTGTACAGAGCAGAGCAGTGCATGTACGAGGTGTACGGAGCGGAGCCGCATGTGTACTAGGTGTACAGAGTGGAGCCGCACATGTACGAGTTGTATGGAGCTGAGTCGCGCGTGTACGATGTGTACGATGTGTGCAGAGCAGAGCCACGCGTGTACGATGTGTGCAGAGCAGAGCCACGCGTGTACAAGATGTGCAGAGCGGAGCCGCGGGTGTACGAAGTGTACTGAGCAGAGCAGCGCGTGTACGAGTGTGCGGAGCTGGAGCGGAGCCGCGCGTGTACGAGATGTACGGTGCGGAGCCACGCGTGTACAAGGTGTGCGGAGGAGAGCCGCATGTGTACGAGGTGTACAGAGCAGAGCAGCGCGTGTACGAGTGTGCAGAGCGGAGTTGCACGTGTACGAGGTGTAAGGAGGTGTGCGGAGCCACGCGCGTACGAAGTGTACGGAGCAGAGCCACGCGAGTACGAGTGTGCAGAGCCGCGTGTGTACGAGGTGTGAGGAGCGGAGCCGCGCGTGTACGACGTGTAAGGAGTGAAGCCGCGCGTGTACGACGTGTATGGAACGGAGCCATGCGTGTACGAGGTGTGCGGAGCGGATCCACGCGTGTACAAGGTGTACGGAGCGGAGTCGCGCGTGTATGAGGTGTGCGGAGCGGAGCCACGCGTGGACGAGGTGTACGGAGCAGAGCCGCGTGTGTACGATGTGTGCGGAGCGGAGCCACACGTGTACGAGGTGTACGGAGCGGAGCCGCACGTGTACGAGGTGTGCGGAGCAGAGCCGCGCGTATACGAGGTGTGCAGAGCGTAGCTGAGCGTTACGAGGCTTGTGGAGCGGAAACACGCATGTACGAGTTGTACGGAGCGGAGCTGCGCGTGTATGAGGTGTGCGGAGCGGAGCGGATCCGTGCGTGTACAAAGTGTACGGAGCGGAGCCGCGCGTGTACGAGCAGTATGGAGTGGAGCCGCGCGTGTACAAGCTGTACGGAGCAGAGCCGTGCATGTACGAGGTATGCAGAGCGGAGCTGCGCGTGTACAAAGTGTATGGAGCGGAACCATACGTGTACGAGATGTGCGGAGCAGAGCCGCACGTGTACGAGTGTGCGGAGTGGAGCCACTCATGTACGGAGCATAGCCGCGCGTGTACGAGGTGTATGGAGCAGAGACACGCGTGTATGAGGTGTGCGGAGCGGAGCCGCGCGTGTACGAGTTGTACGGAACGGAGCCTGCGTGTACGAGCTGTACGGAGCGGAGCCGTGCATGTATGAGGTGTGCAGAGCGGTGCTGCGCGTGTACAAAGTGTATGGAGCGGAGCCGTGCGCGTACGAGCTGTACGGAGTGGAGGAGTGCGTGTACGAGGTGTGCAGAGCGGAGCTGCGCGTGTACAAAGTGTATGGAGCGGAGCAGTGCGTGTACGAGGTGTGCAGAGCGGAGCCGCGTGTGTACGAGGTGTGTGGAGCAGAGCCGCACGTGTACGAGGTGTCTCTGCATACAGCTGAATTTTACCACCACAAAAGGACTAGGTGGACTCTGGCTAGCAACAGAAAAAAAATTATATTTTTTTTACTGTGCATACAAATCAATTTCACCCCCAAAAACTGATAAGGTGGGCTACTATACCTTGCGCTATCACACTGGCAAATTATAAAAATATATTTTTGTGTTCTGCACTCAGCTCTGTATAACAGCTGAATTTCAATCCCACATAATGAAAAGGTGTGCTAGTCTTTATTGAAGCCATAAAAATTAAATAAAAAGTTGAATAAAATGTAACACTAAAGCCAAGTTCACACAACATGAAGACTGCATTTTTTTATGCAGGTGTCCGCACCATACAACAAAATAACAATCTTATTATTGTGTGTTTGCTGAGTTTCTTTTGAGTTTTCCCCCTTAAAATGTGTTTTGGTGAAGCTGTGAATCTACACTTTTAATACTACAGAAAAACTTAGATTTTTGAGCTTAAAAATGTTTTTTTTTTTACAGGCTCCACAGAGGCTTATATATAAAAAATAAAAAAATGCATGAAATCCGCACAGTTCAGCAGCGTCTTTAGACTCACTGCAGGCGTAGATTTCATTAAATCACATCCACTGCACTTGCACATTTAGGCCGTGTTCAGATGTAGCATAAGTGCTGTGTTTTTTCAGCTGCTTTTTTGGAACAGTCATTTTGCAGCATTTAAATGGCCAAGAAAAGTGGATGTGATTTCATGAAAACGGCTCTGTGGTCTAAAGACGCTGCTGATCTGTACGGTTATGGTTTATTTTACGTCTGGAGGCTTCTATGTGGAAAAAGAGAGAAAACGCATGTAAAAAGACTGCAGGTACCTTAAGTGCAGAATCAAAGCTATTCTGTATTATAACAAAAAATGAACAATGCGGCTTCACATCTGCACCAAAAAACATCAAATAAAGGGGAAAAGGCATAAAAAAATGCAGCAAGTACGCAATAATCAGAGAAGATTGTTATTGTGTAGTTTGGTGTGGACATCTGCAGAAAACAAAAAAAAAATACAGTATTTATTCAACATGTGAACACGGCCTTGCAGACACAAAAAAGCCAATGTCAAATAGTGAAGCTACATAAAGATGAGAAAGTTGAATGGACAGAAAATAAATCCATAGATCCCAAGTGAAAGAAGCACGACGCACAGATGACACCATGCCAGCTTCATCAAAAGTCACGCCGGATGAGGTAAGGTTAGTAGTGACGCATGGGCGTGTTCTCTTAACCCTCTCACAGAGCACGCTCAGGTGCTGCCTGAGTATTTTCGGCATCTATGCTCGAGCCGCCGCGGCTGCATGTGTCGCGGCTGTTAGACAGCTGTGACACATGCAGGGATTGCATGTTTGTTAGGCAATCCCTGCATGTGTCACAGCTGTCTAACAGCCCCAGCGGCCCGAGCATAGATACCGAGCACGCCGAAAATACTCGGGCAGCAACCGAGCGTGCACGGTGAAAGGGTAAACCGAGCATGCTCGTGCAACACTATAGGTAAGAGATTCGTGGCCTCCTGTCCAGCGTCCCAAGAATTGATCCTCTCAGCTCTAGTTCCAACTGTCCCGGATACGGTGAACAGCCCCGTATAAATAAACTAGCTACTGTGAGCGAAATACGCTCTCTTCTATGCCTTCCGAACTCCAAATTAATAAGATTTGTTTTACGAGCGCTCGGGAAATCAATACAGCACAGCCTTGTATGGTGTACTAGAAAAGACTTCTGCTTTATTAGCACATGTGGCACTTTAAATAGGGTCAGAGACAAAGGAATAGTTCCCTCTGACCTATGAACCAATAGTAACCTTAAGGGAGTGAATAGTAATGTGAAACCTCACTGCCCATCAGTGTTACCTGATGACCATTACATAAGAGTGAAAACAAAATGGATACCACAGACAAACAAGATGGATTCTTTTCTCTCACACTACTGAATCCGTTCTACACCCGGGTGGCGAGCATCTTTATTGGTATATGGTCTCCCATGCTGGTATGTGCTGCCCCCCTCCTGGTATTTGTGCTGCCCCCATCATCCTATACTGGGATGCATGGCACCTCTCTGACGCGCCCCTGGGCCTGTGTCGCGCTGCGTTGCGCATGCGGGAGCTTACCCGGAGCCGGATCTCTTGAGGGTTGTAGTCTCGTGGCGGTGATCCGGTCCGTGCCCAGGGAGTCAGACTAAGTGGCGCTGTATTAGCGGTAGATGTTGGACGACTACGCCACCCGTTGAGTACAGCTAAGGAGCTGCTGCTGCAGGGCAGACCGCTGAGGCCGGTGGTAGGATTGTGCAGCGTGATAGTATAACCCCCAACGGGAGGGGTATGGCCTCAGGGCAGCCGACGTGGATGATGGGGGTAGCAGGAACCACTCAGAGACGGTACGGTGTAGTTCAGGGTCTTTACTGGTGACAACGATAGACCCTCCCGGAGTACTGGCTAGCGATTGGGGCCTGGTCAGTCCTTGAGCAGATGGGATCTCCCCTGGCCAGGCGGAGTTGTAGGCCTCCCAAACTAACGATACTCTTCTGGCTACCTTGCTAGAAGCGGATATAAGTAGCCCACGTCCCTGAGTGTACCGTGTGGTGCTCACCCGTATGGCCGGTGACTCGGGGCCTTCTAGTAGCTTCCGCTCCACGACGGCGGTGCTGGTCCCATGCGTGTGACCGTGCCTTCGGGTTTCTGGGCTTGAGGACCTGAAATCCCCTGCCGGTCGGCTTCTGCTGCTGGGTAAGAGTTAGTCCCCACAGCCTCGGACGCCGGGTCCGGTAAGAAAGCTTCTCAGTCAGGGCGAGCTCTGCAGCTGCCAGCCCCTGACTTGTAGTAGTATTGCTCCCACTGAGCTTCTGCTGTTTCTTCCTGTGACTGTTTCTTGTCTCTACTCTCCTTGACTGCCCAACCCTGCTTCAGCCCCGGGTTTATATAGGGGAAGTTCTTCCCCTCCCAAGACTGGGCAGGAGGTGTGGCATGCACAGGATCCCTGGCCAAGAGACCTCCCACCTGCTCTCAGACATAACATTGCTTGTTACTGTGGAAACCAGACCCCTGGGGTGCCACATTCCCCCCTAGTGAAATTTAGTACTCCGGGACTAAACATATTTTAGAAAAACATAACAAGATATAACAATAACAATACAATAAAGAAACACATAAAGGTGGTCACGGCATGTCCGTAACCGGGTGCAGTCTTTGAAGAAACAAAGGTGTCCATTTCACCAAAACAGGGAGACGTAACCAGGTAGGGGTCTGTCCTACCCCGAGTCCTTAACAGTCTCTAGTCCATCCTGGGTTACGCTCCAACTAATTGTACAAGGATTCCCGGTAGATCCACCAAGGATTCCTAAAAATAACTAGAAACACAAAATTATACACAAGCAACAATACACAGGTAAACATAAATAAAACAATTTATGCACTTTAAATCCTCCAGCGTGCGGGTAACTGGCCTCTAGTGGCTCTAGTGGACCTACGGAGCTGACTGTCTGGCCCCGAACTACAGGGTGTAGGAGCTGTCAAGGGTAAACTGGGCAGCTGTCTACGAGTTCCCTGACTCACTAGGGATATGGCAGGCTCACTGCAAGCAGAGGATTGATCCTCCTGGTCTGCGGGTGTGGGGTCTTCTGCCTCCTGGACCGGCTGTTCTTCCAGCTCTACCCGTTGCTCCGTAGGTGCTTGGGATGACGGTTGGAGGAAGGTGAGTACGGGCACCACAACTGCACCATTGACTTGAGTCCAAGACCGAGGGAAGTCCCCGAGCACCGTACTAACCATATCTTCCCTTTCCTCTACGGGTCGATGGTCTTCTTGTTCCTCTTCAGGGTTCCTCAGTTGTTCGGGACACTTCTTCAGGTGGTCCCGGGATACAATGGCTGTGGTTTCCCCTCCGTCTTTACTGATGGTGCAGACCTTCGGGTTCTCGTGGCTTGAGGGCAGTACGGTGTACGGGTCCTTCTCCCACTGGTCGTCCAACTTGTGGAGCCGTCTCTTCCTCTTCAAGACCTGCTCTCCGGGTACCAGGGGAACAGCGGGAGCATACTGGTTGTAAGTTTTCTCTTGTCTTTCCCTAGCCTGACAGAGACTTCGCTCCACGCTCTCCTGTACTCTCCGGTACTGCTGCTGCCTCTCTGTGTCCCAGTCTGCTTCTGGTGAAGTGTCCTCGGGTGTCAGGACTCCCATTTCCAGGTCAACAGGTAACTTACCAGGTCTTGCCCTCATTAGGTAAGCCGGGGTACAGTTGGTGGAACCTACCGGGATGTGGTTGTATAGGTCCACCAGATCGGGCAGCTTCTCAGGCCACAGACTGCGTTCTTCCAGGAGCAACGTTTTCAGAAGATCCATTACCACCTGGTTCATTTTCTCACAAAGTCCATTAGTTTGCGGATGATAGGGTGTCGTCCTTATCTTCCGGCAGCCATACAGAGTGCAGAATTCTTGGAAGACCTCCGCTTCAAAGGCAGGTCCCTGGTCTGTCAACACTTGGTCCGGGTACCCGTGTGGACGGCAGAAATGCTGCTGGAAGGCTCTCGCTGCTGTTCGAGCTGTTAAGTCCTTGACGGGGACGACAACCAAGAACCGGGAGTAGTGATCCACGATGGTTAGTGCGTAGACGTAGCCACTTCTGCTTGGGGTCAGTTTTACATGATCCAAGGCTACCAGTTCCAACGGCTGCCGGGTGACGATGGACTGCAGGGGAGTCTTCTGGCTGGCACGGTCCTTCCTTCTTAGGTTGCACGGGCCACAGTCTCTGCACCACTTCTCAATGGTTCCCCTCATGCCTACCCAGTGGAACCGCTCGCGCAGCAGGAACTCCAGCTTCTTCCACCCGAAGTGTCCAGCTCCGTCGTGGTATGCCTCCATCACCATGGCTGCGTCTCTTCGTGGCACCACTACTTGCCAGAGTAATTCATGTGTCCGGGAGTTAACCATTCTGCGGCACAACTTCCCTTTGTAAAGGAACAGTCGACTCTTCTCTGCCCATAGTTGTTTGGCTTCCTCCGGAGCGTCTGGTTCAAGGCGAGCCTCCGGCCGAGTCAGCATCTCCTTCACCAGTCGGACGGCAGGGTCGCTGTCTTGCGTTTCCGCCCAGTTGTAGTGGGGTAAGGGGTTCAACGTAGCAGCCTGCTTACTCCTTACCCGGTGGGAGTACTGGATAGTCCCATGACGGTGGAACGCAGGGAGTTCAACTTCTTCCAGTCCCTCCGGATCTTCTCCTCCGTCCGGCAGGTTGGGCATCCTGGACAGGGCGTCCGCGTTGGTATTGGAGCGTCCTGCCCGGTATTTGATTGTGAACTCGTAGTTGGACAGACGGGCCATCCACCTCTGCTCCAGGGCACCGAGTCTTGCCGTGTCCAGGTGTGTCAACGGGTTGTTATCCGTGTACACGGTGAACCGGGAAGAAGCGAGGTAATGCTTAAAGCGCTCGGTGACTGCCCATACCACGGCCAGGAACTCTAACTTAAATGAGCTGTAATTCTCGGGGTTCCTTTCGGTGGGTCGCAGTTTTCGGCTTGCGTAGGCGATTACTCGTTCTTTCCCTTGCTGAATCTGGGACAGCACGGCTCCTAGCCCGATGTTACTGGCGTCGGTGTAGAGGATAAAGGGCTGGCTATAATCCGGGTATGCCAGGATTTCATCCCCCGTGAGGGCCATCTTCAGCTGGCGGAAGGACTCTTCTTCCAGCTCCTCCCATTTGAAGGGCGGCTTCTGGTTCTTGGCCTTCCGGGACTGGCCTATCAGGAGGTCCTGCATAGGAGCTGCCTTTTTGGTGAAGCCGGGGATGAATCTGCGGTAATAGCCTACCAACCCAAGGAACTGCCGCACTTCCTTTACACTGGAGGGACTTGGCCATTCCTTAATTGCGGTGATCTTATCAGGGTCGGGAGCCACTCCATCAGCGCTCACCACGTGTCCCAGGTACTGCACCTTTGGCTTCAGGAGGTGACACTTAGAGGGTTTCACCTTCAGGCCGTAACTTGCCAGGGCTTCGAACACTTCCGCCAGATGTTTCAGGTGGTCCTCATAAGTCTTGGAATATACGATGACATCGTCCAGGTACAACAAGACCGTCTCGAAGTTTTTGTGTCCCAGACAGCACTCCATTAATCGTTGGAAGGTTCCTGGTGCGTTACAAAGTCCAAACGGCATACAGGTAAACTCGCTAAGTCCCATCGGGGTGGTGAATGCGGTCTTCTCCCGGTCCGCCTCTGCTACAGGAACCTGCCAGTACCCGCTAGTGAGATCCAAGGTAGAGAAGAAGTTAGCAGATCTTAAAGCAGCCAAAGACTCCTCTATCCTTGGTAAAGGGTACGCATCCTTGTGTGTGATACGGTTGATTTTCCGGTAATCTACACACATCCTCATAGTGTTGTCTTTCTTTTTGACTAAAACCAGTGGGGCTGCCCAGGGGCTACAACTATCCCGGATTACCCCAGCCTCCTTCATGTCTCTAAGCATCCCCTTGGCGTGTTGGTAATGTGCAGGGGGTACGGGTCGATACCTCTCTTTTATGGGAGGATGATCTCCCGTGGGGATGCGGTGTTCTACCCCCTTGACTCGCCCGAAGTCTAACGGGTGTTTCCTAAACACTCTCTCATACTCTTGAACCACCCGGTAGACTCCCTGTTTCTGGTGGGAGGGAGTGGAGTCAGTTCCCAAGTGTAGTTGCTGACACCAATCCTCCATTACTTTCTTAGAGCCGTTACCTTCCTCCGGGTGAGATGGAGGCAAGGGTTCCACAGATTGTATAGCATTTTGGCTAATGGTATATAATTTGGCTAGCGTGGCATACCGGGGCAGGTACACTTCCCTCTTCCCGATATTGATTATGCGAACGGGCACCCTCCCATGGCGTACATTAACCACCCCCCGTGCTGTCAAGATGGTGGGCCTACTGTCTGAGTAAACTGGTTCTACCATTGCCTGGTAATCTCTACCCCTCAGACCAATAGCTGCCCGGCACCAAATCATCATTTCACTTTTTGGGGGCATGGCAATAGGAAAAGGGTCACACATTCTTACGCTACCAATCTCACCGCCGGAGAGTTCCACCTGTTGCCGTCGCATCAGTGCCCGGATCTCTTTCTGGAGCACCCGCTGCTCGCCGGAACTGGCGTTCTTGGCAACCTGCTGTAGAAGGAAAATCACCTCTGCAAGACAATTTTCAATTACATTAGTTCCTAGAGTTATTTTTGGGTGACTCTCATGTTTGTCAATATCTACAATGATCAGTCCCTGTGCTGCCAGTTCGACTCTACCGATTTTGATGGTCACTTCTTTAAATCCGATCTGTGGCACGGGCTGGCCATTGCTGGTGATGATACTCAAGTCGTCGTCAGGGTAGCGGGTAATATCCGAGTCATTCCAGTATTGCTTAAAGAGCACGTACGGGATGGTGGTGACCTGTGACCCGGTGTCCAGTAGGGCACTCATGGGAATGCCATTCAGTACCACAGGCAAGACTGGACGTCCTCCCACATATCTGTCGCGCCAGTTCGATGGGCCTGGTGATCTTTTTCCTGGGGGTTGGCCCTCTACCCCAGGTTGTGCCCGTTTAAAGAACAGTACCTTGCCATATGTCCGGGTTGATTGCAGCGGCGGCAGATGGGTCGTCCGTCCTCGCTGTATCGGTCACTGGGTCTTCCTCTGGCCGGTGGGGTCCTCCTTGGTCGACGCCACGGGATGTCCTCCGGTCCGGATGCCAGCTGGATCTTCCCTGGAGTGGAAACCTGTAAAGACTGCACAGTTCGGGTTAGCGCAGCAACGCTCTTAGCTAGCTCTTGGACCTGATGGTGTAGGTCTGGAGCCGGGTCATTGCCCAAAGCCTGCGCATCAGCTCCCACAGGCCCTGCCGACAAGGGCGCCGCCTCCTGGTGGTAAGTGGTAGTGGGGCGCCTGTGGGTCACAACGCCACCTGGTGCCGGTTCTCGGAGCACCCGGATGGCTCTGTCCTTGAACTGTGCAAATCCCAGATGGGGATCCTGCAAGGCCATTGCCCGCAACTGGGTTCGGTGGGTATTACAATATAGTCCCTCTATAAACTGTTCGGTCAACAGCCTGTCCTCGTTTCCCACTCCATCAGGGTCGGTCTGCTTAATGGCCCTCAGGGCCTCTTGTAGGTTTAGTGCATAGTCCCTTATACTCTCATGCGCTCGCTGCTTGCACCCGTAGAATCTAAGCTTAATCTCGGCTGAGGTACGGGTATCAAAGGTGTCCTTCAGCCGGGTTAGTATCCCTGCGACAGTCTTCCTCCCAGGTGGCCAGGATTTTACTTCCCTTTTGGCTGCCCCGGTTAGTTGGGCCACCAGGATGCTCACTTTTTGCTCTTCTGTGAGGGGGTACACCTGGAAGAGGCTATCCAGCTTTTCTCTAAAGTCATGCAGGGTATGTGACTCCCCTGAGTACTGGGGTAGCCAAGCTGCTCCCGGGATATAGGGCATGGTGAAGGGCATAACTGCAGCAGCGGTAGCGCTGGCGGGGGTTGAGGCAGTGAAGCTCTCCTCCGTATCCGACATCTTCCTCCCCCCTAGTGGACCGTGGCCTACCTTGCGATGATCCTCTTCCGTAGGCCGCGGCTCCGCAGTGGATGGTTGAGGACCTTCCGTCGCGCTCCTGTGACGTCAGCGTCTGCTGGGCTCCTTCCAGGACCTTACGCAACGTCCGGACGTGAGGCGGGGCTTCAGTTCTCGCGCGCTTTCGGAGTCCACGCCCCTCTTCTTCCCGCGCGGCGTCCTCAAGATGGCGTCCAATGGCGGGAAAACTCCACAGATGGCGGGAAGAAGGCAGAAGATGGCGCCGGATGGCGGGAAACTTCACCGATCGCGGGAAGAAGGCTGAAGATGGCGCCGGATGGCGGGAATCTTCACCACAGGTAAGTTTGAAAAGTCTCTTTTTCAGGCACGCAGTACCCGGTGGTTGCGGGCACGAGATCCTGCCGACTACGCCAAAAGTTGACGCGCCCCTGGGCCTGTGTCGCGCTGCGTTGCGCATGCGGGAGCTTACCCGGAGCCGGATCTCTTGAGGGTTGTAGTCTCGTGGCGGTGATCCGGTCCGTGCCCAGGGAGTCAGACTAAGTGGCGCTGTATTAGCGGTAGATGTTGGATGACTACGCCACCCGTTGAGTACAGCTAAGGAGCTGCTGCTGCAGGGCAGACCGCTGAGGCCGGTGGTAGGATTGTGCAGCGTGATAGTATAACCCCCAACGGGAGGGGTATGGCCTCAGGGCAGCCGACGTGAATGATGGGGGTAGCAGGAACCACTCAGAGACGGTACGGTGTAGTTCAGGGTCTTTACTGGTGACAACGATAGACCCTCCCGGAGTACTGGCTAGCGATTGGGGCCTGGTCAGTCCTTGAGCAGATGGGATCTCCCCTGGCCAGGCGGAGTTGTAGGCCTCCCAAACTAACGATACTCTTCTGGCTACCTTGCTAGAAGCGGATATAAGTAGCCCACGTCCCTGAGTGTACCGTGTGGTGCTCACCCGTATGGCCGGTGACTCGGGGCCTTCTAGTAGCTTCCGCTCCACGACGGCGGTGCTGGTCCCATGCGTGTGACCGTGCCTTCGGGTTTCTGGGCTTGAGGACCTGAAATCCCCTGCCGGTCGGCTTCTGCTGCTGGGTAAGAGTTAGTCCCCACAGCCTCGGACGCCGGGTCCGGTAAGAAAGCTTCTCAGTCAGGGCGAGCTCTGCAGCTGCCAGCCCCTGACTTGTAGTAGTATTGCTCCCACTGAGCTTCTGCTGTTTCTTCCTGTGACTGTTTCTTGTCTCTACTCTCCTTGACTGCCCAACCCTGCTTCAGCCCCGGGTTTATATAGGGGAAGTTCTTCCCCTCCCAAGACTGGGCAGGAGGTGTGGCATGCACAGGATCCCTGGCCAAGAGACCTCCCACCTGCTCTCAGACATAACATTGCTTGTTACTGTGGAAACCAGACCCCTGGGGTGCCACATCTCACCCCCCAATCCTGGTATGCGTGGCCCCCCTCATCCCCCAATGCTGGTATGTGTGGCCCCCTCATCCCCCAATCCTGGTATGCATGGTACCCCTCATCCCCCAATCCTGGTATGCGTGGCCCCCCTCATTGCCCAATGCTGGTATGCGTGGCACCCCTCATCCCCAATCCTGGTATGCATGGCACCCCTCATCCCCCAATCCTGGTATGCATGGCACCCCTCATCCCCCAATCCTGGTATGTATGGCATCCCTCATCCTATAATCCTGGTATGCATAGGGCCCCTCATCCCCCAATCCTGGTATGGATGGGGCCCCTCACCCCCCAATCCTGGTATGTATGGGCCCCTTACCCCCCAATCCTGGTATGTATGGCATCCCTCATCCCCCAATCCTGGTATGCATGGCGTCCCTCATCCCCCAATCCTGGTATGCATGGCGTCCCTCATCCCCCAATCCTGGTATGCATGGCGTCCCTCATCCCCCAATCCTGGTATGCATGGCGTCCCTCACCCCCCCAATCCTGGTATGCATGGCATCCCTCACCCCCCAATCCTGGTATGTGTGGCCCCCTCATCTCTTTCACGCTGCACACACATACAAAAAAATAAACACTTATACTCACCTTTCTTCCCTGTGCTCCAGCGCTGCTGTGTCCTGCTCTGCCGGGGGAGGAGTGCGGCGCCGGAGTACGTGCGTGCCCATACCGCGCTGTCCGGCGCCACTTTGCTGAAGAGACACTGCAAATGTGTCTTCAGTAAAATGGCGCTGGATAGCGCTATGCGCATGCGCCGATCCGACGCCTCACTCCTGCCCCGGTCTCCGGCGAAGAGAGAGGCGCCGCGACAACGCTCCTCCCGGTCAGGTAAGTATATAAGTATGCATTTAGTGTCTAGGCATACCGCGATCTCCGGCGCCATACACTGCTCTTACCTGTAACGGCTCCATGCGTTCTTCTGTCTAGAGCCAGACTGCGCGTCGCACATGCGCAGTCTATCGAGGCTTCAGACAGAGGGACGCTTAGCTGATTATATTATAGATATAATTATAACACTGTTTATCAATGTACTATATTTTGTTGCTGTGGTGCTCTTTCAGTCATATTTTGATTTATTTTTTTATCTGCAGCATGTGGTCTGAAGAGCGGCAGGCACAATCTAGTACCGTCCTCCCGTGTGGTCTGAGGCACGGCAGGCACTATCTAGTACCGTCCTCCCGTGTGGTCTGAGGCACGGCAGGCACTATCTAGTACCGTCCTCCCGTGCGGTCTGAAGAGCGGCAGGCACTATCTAGTACCGTCCTCTCGTGCGGTCTCAAGAGCGGCAGGCACTATCTAGTACCGTCCTACCGTGTGGTCTGAAGAGCGGCAGGCACAATCTAGTACCGTCCTCCCGTGTGGTCTGAGGCACGGCAGGCACTATCTAGTACCGTCCTCCCGTGCGGTCTGAAGAGCGGCAGGCACTATCTAGTACCGTCCTACCGTGTGGTCTGAAGAGCGGCAGGCACTATCTAGTACCGTCCTCCCGTGCGGTCTGAAGAGCGGCAGGCACTATCTAGTACCGTCCTACCGTGTGGTCTGAAGAGCGGCAGGCACAATCTAGTACCGTCCTCCCGTGTGGTCTGAGGCACGGCAGGCACTATCTAGTACCGTCCTCCCGTGCGGTCTGAAGAGCGGCAGGCACTATCTAGTACCGTCCTACCGTGTGGTCTGAAGAGCGGCAGGCACTATCTAGTACCGTCCTCCCGTGCGGTCTGAAGAGCGGCAGGCACTATCTAGTACCGTCCTCTCGTGTGGTCTGAAGAGCGGCAGGCATAATCTAGTACCGTCCTCCCGTGTGGTCTGAGGCACGGCAGGCACAATCTAGTACCGTCCTCCCGTGTGGTCTGAGGCACGGCAGGCACAATCTAGTACCGTCCTCTCCTGTGGTCTGAGGCACGGCAGGCACTATCTAGTACCGTCCTCCCGTGTGGTCTGAGGCACGGCAGGCACTATCTAGTACCGTCCTCCCGTGCGGTCTGAGGCACGGCAGGCACAATCTAGTACCATCCTCCCGTGCGGTCTGAGGCACGGCAGGCACAATCTAGTACCGTCCTCTCTTGTGGTCTGAGGCACGGCAGGCACTATCTAGTACCGTCCTCCCGTGTGGTCTGAGGCACGGCAGGCACTATCTAGTACCGTCCTCCCGTGCGGTCTGAAGAGCGGCAGGCACTATCTAGTACCGTCCTCCCGTGTGCTCTGAGGCACGGCCGGCACAATCTAGTACCGTCCTCTCGTGTGGTCTGAGGCACGGCAGGCACTATCTAGTACAGTCCTCCCGTGTGGTCTGAAGCACGGCAGGCACTACCTAGTACAGTCCTCCCGTGTGGTCTGAGGCACGGCAGGCACTATCTAGTACCGTCCTCTCGTGTGGTCTGAGGCACGGCAGGCACAATCTAGTACCGTCCTCTCGTGTGGTCTGAGGCACGGCAGGCACTATCTAGTACAGTCCTCCCGTGTGGTCTGAAGCACGGCAGGCACAATCTAGTACCGTCCTCTTGTGTGGTCTGAGGCACTATCTAGTACCATCCTCCCGTGCGGTCTGAGGCACGGCAGGCACAATCTAGTACCGTCCGACTTCTTTACAGCACTCTAGGGCATACAGGTGGTGGTCGTACTTTATATGGGGAAAAACAGGTGACAGGTTCCCTTAAGGCTGTGTGCCCACGATGCATTTTTTAAGCAAAAACGCTGCAGAAACGCTTAAAAAACGCATGGTAGAAGGCCTGCCATGTTCCCCAATGATAATCCGCATGTGCTGTGCACATGCTGCGGAAATTTCCTCTGCGGATCATCATTGCGGAAAAAAACACAGCACTACCAATTATTTTGCGGAAGTGCTGCATTTTCGCCGCCATTGACTTGCATTAGATCGCATGGATTACGCATCACTGTATATGTAGATGCGCATTCCATACGTTCTAGTGTGCGGATGGTACCCAGGTATAGAGGAGAGGAGACTCCTCCGGACCAGGGTACCATAGAAAACTGTAAAGAAAAAAAAAAGAATAACATAAAAAATAAATATATACTTACCTTCTGGCGGCCCCCCGCTGCACTCCTCCTCTCATGCCGGAAGTTCGCGATGTACTGAAGGACCTGTGCTGACATTATAGTCATGTGACAGGTCACGCGACGCTGACGTCAGCAGGTCCTTCAGTGTATCGCTGCTGGCAAGGGAGAACGGAGGGAAAGCAGGACACCGGGGGCCATCAGAGGGTAAGTATATATTTATTTTTTTAACATTCTTTCGGTCACACTATATAAATCCATGCCGGTTGCATGGATTTATTTAGTGTGACCAAGTTGTCAAACACTTTCCAAGTGATGCTAAAATCGCTTGGAAAGCGCTTGACAACCCGCATGCGGAAATGCAAGTGAAGAACGCTTCACTTCCGCTTGTCCCTGGCAGCAAAACGCATGTACAATCCGCATGCATAATCCGCATGTACAATCCGCATGCACAATCCGCATTGTGATGCAGCAGGCATCCCTTTAATGGTTCAGTGTGTGTTTTGACGGACCACGTACCTCCCTCAGCTGACTGGTCACATGACTGTGACATCACACAGGTCCTTTTGCACAACAGAAGGTCTGGACATGTGACTGTGAGATAAGCACAGGTCCTGTGGCTGTTTCTATAGGATATAAAAACCCTGGTAATTTGAGACAGAAGTATGCAGGGGTGCAAGGGGTGTGATAGGCGTGAGGCCTGTGGCCTGTTACCCGTGTGTGTGTCACCGTGTGAGGCCTGATGAAGCTTGGTGGACTCCTGGAGGGAGAAGCCTGGATCCTTGTGTGTGTAAGTGATGCCAGTAAGCCTTGGAGAGCCAGAGGCTTTGGAGGATAAGCGTCCTGGAGGGCAGAGCCTGGATCTGTGTGTGTGTGAGATGCCAGTGGCCTTGGACGGGACAAGGGCTGGAGACCACGTGTGGTAAGCTCTAGAGCCACAGTGGTGGCGGAACCAAATGGACTGAAGCAGCTAAAACCTGACAAAGGTAATACACTTTGTTATATGGACATTGCTATAGTATTACCTTGCTGAAGGCTGTATCTGAAGCCAAGTGGGCCTGTCTGCCACTTGAGCTTGTGGACATTATATGTGTGAACTGCGGTTTATGAAGTATAATAAACTGCTGAAGTGTGAAAACCGGAAAGACATTGCTGGTGTGCATTAATTGACGCGCTGCAGCGAGTATTCCCCAGGATGATGACTAGCGCTGCCTTACAGCATGCACAATCCGCATGCACGATCCGCATGGACAATCCGCATGCGTTTTTTTCTGCCAGGGAGTTGCAGAAACTCACAGGATAAAATCCTGAGCATTTCTGCATCGTGGGCACACAGCCTAAAGCAGGTTTTCATCTATGCAGCTTGTACAAGTGAACTTCATTGTTTGAAAAGTGAGTTACCTGTCTAAGCCATGTTATTATAGTACCTTTTATATGGTTTACACAGGTGCATCATGGGCTTTCCCTGCCCTATGAGTAAAATGAAAGGCTAAAATACAATGTGGAAAATTAATCAGAGAAATGTTTTATTTACATTCAGAACAGGTTTAAAAGAAACAAAATAACCATTACCACAGAAATCTCAAACGTTTAATTGTAGAAATATTATAGAAATAACATTTTACCATTATGTATAGAAATAATTCTAATTTAATAAAAGTGCATTTATGGGAGGATTGTGGGTAAGGTCCTTGGCTTTGCCCCGACCCCTCATCCTGCCTCCGGTGTCTGATGTCTCAGCGTCCTGGAACTGAGATCATGATGCTGCTTTGGATAGCAAATCAATAGCCTTGAAAAACCCAGGAATAAGGGAAGGGGGTCTTTAGGGAAATTGGTCTCGAAAACAAGGCAGCGTGGAAAAATCTATTTTGTGGCTGTAGTCGACAACATCTCAGACCCAAGCGTTGTTGACTACCGAGAGCCACTGATCAAGGAACCAAAGGAGACGGCCACCCACCCCAAGAAACATCCCAGGTGGGAATCTTCTAGATCCGGGTCTGGCAGACCAGCGCTGGTGGGTTCGTTGATGCCAGTAGGGGGCTAGCCTAAAGGAAGGTCTCTTCTTTTCCTGGTGGGCCGGAGTGTTGTCCTTTTGGTTGCTTTTCTACACTGAAAATTTCCGAAAGGACCAAAACTGGACTGTGCGTCTCTTGGGAGGAGGGCATTTGGCCCTCTGTTGCAGAAACAAAATACTCTTACTCCCCATGGCATTAGAGATCATCTTATCTAGCTATTCGAAAAGGCAGCAGCCCTGGAAGGTGAGGCTGGTGGACTTTTTGGAAGCTGAATACAAGTTCCATGATTTCAGCTATGAGGCCATGGGGATGGTGATGTTGCCGGCTGCCAGGGCTGAATAGGGGGCTGCAGGGGGGCGGGCACACTCTCCTTATGGGGTCTCTGGGGGGATATAATGTTTGCAGGGGGCCATCTGCTGGGACGCCCCCCCCACAAGCGCGCCCCCCCCACACACACAAGCGTGCATCATCCGCCCCCCCCCCACAAGCGTGCATCATCCGCCCCCCCCCACAAGCGTGCATCATCCGCCCCCCCCCACAAGCGTGCATCATCCGCTCCCCCCCACAAGCGTGCATCATCCGCCCCCCCCACAAGCGTGCATCATCCGCCCCCCCCCACAAGCGTGCATCATCCGCCCCCCCCCACAAGCGTGCATCATCCGCCCCCCCCCACAAGCGTGCATCATCCGCCCCCCCCCACAAGCGTGCATCATCCGCCCCCCCCCACAAGCGTGCATCATCTGCCCCCCCCCACAAGCGTGCATCATCTGCCCCCCCCCACAAGCGTGCATCATCTGCCCCCCCCCACAAGCGTGCATCATCTGCCCCCCCCACAAGCGTGCATCATCTGCCCCCCCCCACAAGCGTGCATCATCTGCCCCCCCACAAGCGTGCATCATCCGCCCCCCCACAAGCGTGCATCATCCGCCCCCCCACAAGCGTGCATCATCCGCCCCCCCACAAGCGTGCATCATCCGCCCCCCCACAAGCGTGCATCATCAAGCCCGCAGCATCCCCCCCAGAATACCTTCAGAGCCCGCAGCATGCACCCAGAGCCCCCACAAGCCTGCAGCATCCCTCCAGAGCAACCACCAGCCCGCAGCATGCCCCCACCAGAGCCATAGACATGCCACCACAGCCCGCAGCATCCCCACAGAGCCCCCACATGCGTGCATCATCAGCCCCCCCCAGCGTCCCCACAAACCTGCAGCATTCCTCCAGAGCCACCACCAGCCCGCAGCATGCCCACACAGCCCCCACCAGAGCAATAGACATGCCACCACAGCCCGCAGCATCCCTCCAGAGCCCCCACCATGCCCTCAGCATCCCCACCAGCCCGCAGCATCCCCCCAGAGCCACCACGAGCCCGCAGCATCCCTCCAGAGCCCCCACCAGCCCGCAGCATGCCTAGACAGCCCCCACTAGAGCAATAGACATGCCACCACAGCCCGCAGCATGCCCCCAGCATCCCCACCAGCCCGCAGCATCCCCCCAGAGCCACCACCAGCCCGCAGCATCCCCCCAGAGCCACCACGAGCCAGCAGCATCCCTCCAGAGCCCCCACCAGCCCGCAGCATGCCCCCACAAGCCCGCAGCATTCCTCCAGAGCCACCACCAGCCCGTAGCATGCCCACGGAGCTCCCAGAGCCCCCACACGTGTGCATCATCCGCCCCCCAAGCGTGCATCATCCGCCCCCCCCAAGCGTGCATCATCCGCCCCCCCCAAGCGTGCATCATCCGCCCCCCCCAAGCGTGCATCATCCGCCCCCCCCAAGCGTGCATCATCCGCCCCCCCCAAGCGTGCATCATCCGCCCCCCCCAAGCGTGCATCATCCGCCCCCCCCAAGCGTGCATCATCCGCCCCCCCCAAGCGTGCATCATCCGCCCCCCCCAAGCGTGCATCATCCGCCCCCCCCAAGCGTGCATCATCCGCCCCCCCCAAGCGTGCATCATCCGCCCCCCCCAAGCGTGCATCATCTGTTTCCCCCCCAAGCGTGCATCATCCGCCCCCCCCCCGGCAGGGGTGCATCATCCGCCCCCCCCCCGGCAGGGGTGCATCATCCGCCCCCCCCCACAAGCGTGCATCATCCGCCCCCCCCCACAAGCGTGCATCATCCGCCCCCCCCCCACAAGCGTGCATCATCCGCCCCCCCCACAAGCGTGCATCATCCGCCCCCCCCCCACAAGCGTGCATCATCCGCCGCCCCTCCCCACAAGCGTGCATCATCCGCCCCCCCCCCACAAGCGTGCATCACCAAGCCCGCAGCATCCCCCCCAGAATACCTCCAGAGCCCTCAGCATCCCCACAGAGCACTCAGAGCCCGCAGCATGCACCCAGAGCCCCCACAAGCCTGCAGCTTCCCTCCAGAGCAACCACCAGCCCGCAGCATGCCCCCACCAGAGCCATAGACATGCCACCACAGCCCGCAGCATCCCCACAGAGCCCCCACACGCGTGCATCATCCCCCCCCAGAGCCCCCACAAGCGTGCATCATCCGGCCCCCCCCACAAGCGTGCATCATCCGCCCCCCCCCCACAAGCGTGCATCATCCGCCCCCCCCCCACAAGCGTGCATCATCCGCCCCCCCACAAGCGTGCATCATCAAGCCCGCAGCATCCCCCCCAGAATACCTTCAGAGCCCGCAGCATGCACCCAGAGCCCCCACAAGCCTGCAGCATCCCTCCAGAGCAACCACCAGCCCGCAGCATGCCCCCACCAGAGCCATAGACATGCCACCACAGCCCGCAGCATGCACCCAGAGCCCCCACAAGCCTGCAGCATCCCTCCAGAGCAACCACCAGCCCGCAGCATGCCCCCACCAGAGCCATAGACATGCCACCACAGCCCGCAGCATCCCCACAGAGCCCCCACATGCGTGCATCATCAGCCCCCCCCAGCGTCCCCACAAACCTGCAGCATTCCTCCAGAGCCACCACCAGCCCGCAGCATGCCCACACAGCCCCCACCAGAGCAATAGACATGCCACCACAGCCCGCAGCATCCCTCCAGAGCCCCCACCATGCCCTCAGCATCCCCACCAGCCCGCAGCATCCCCCCAGAGCCACCACGAGCCCGCAGCATCCCTCCAGAGCCCCCACCAGCCCGCAGCATGCCTAGACAGCCCCCACTAGAGCAATAGACATGCCACCACAGCCCGCAGCATGCCCCCAGCATCCCCACCAGCCCGCAGCATCCCCCCAGAGCCACCACCAGCCCGCAGCATCCCCCCAGAGCCACCACGAGCCAGCAGCATCCCTCCAGAGCCCCCACCAGCCCGCAGCATGCCCCCACAAGCCCGCAGCATTCCTCCAGAGCCACCACCAGCCCGTAGCATGCCCACGGAGCTCCCAGAGCCCCCACACGTGTGCATCATCCGCCCCCCAAGTGTGCATCATCCGCCCCCCCCAAGTGTGCATCATCCGCCCCCCCCAAGTGTGCATCATCCGCCCCCCCCAAGCGTGCATCATCCGCCCCCCCCAAGCGTGCATCATCCGCCCCCCCCAAGCGTGCATCATCCGCCCCCCCCAAGCGTGCATCATCCGCCCCCCCCAAGCGTGCATCATCCGCCCCCCCAAGCGTGCATCATCCGCCCCCCCCAAGCGTGCATCATCCGCCCCCTCCAAGCGTGCATCATCCGCCCCCCCCCAAGCGTGCATCATCCGCCCCCCCCCAAGCGTGCATCATCCGCCCCCCCCAAGCGTGCATCATCCGCCCCCCCCCAAGCGTGCATCATCCGCCCCCCCCAAGCGTGCATCATCTGCCCCCCCCCCAAGCGTGCATCATCCGCCCCCCCCCGGCAGGGGTGCATCATCCGCCCCCCCCCCGGCAGGGGTGCATCATCCGCCCCCCCCCACAAGCGTGCATCATCCGCCCCCCCCACAAGCGTGCATCATCCGCCCCCCCCCACAAGCGTGCATCATCCGCCGCCCCCCCACAAGCGTGCATCATCCGCCGCCCCCCCACAAGCGTGCATCATCCGCCGCCCCTCCCCACAAGCGTGCATCATCCGCCCCCCCCACAAGCGTGCATCACCAAGCCCGCAGCATCCCCCCCAGAATACCTCCAGAGCCCTCAGCATCCCCACAGAGCACTCAGAGCCCGCAGCATGCACCCAGAGCCCCCACAAGCCTGCAGCTTCCCTCCAGAGCAACCACCAGCCCGCAGCATGCCCCCACCAGAGCCATAGACATGCCACCACAGCCCGCAGCATCCCCACAGAGCCCCCACACGCGTGCATCATCCCCCCCAGAGCCCCCACAAGCGTGCATCATCCGGCCCCCCCCACAAGCGTGCATCATCCGCCCCCCCCCACAAGCGTGCATCATCCGCCCCCCCCCCCCACAAGCGTGCATCATCCGCCCCCCCCTCCCACAAGCGTGCATCATCCGCCCCCCCCCCACAAGCGTGCATCATCCGCCCCCCCCACAAGCGTGCATCACCAAGCCCGCAGCATCCCCCCCCAGAATACCTCCAGAGCCCGCAGCATGCCCTCAGCATCCCCACGGAGCCCGCAGCATGCACCCAGGGCCCCCACAAGCCTGCAGCTTCCCTCCAGAGCAACCACCAGCCCGCAGCATGCCCCCACCAGAGCCATAGACATGCCACCACAGCCCGCAGCATCCCCCCAGAGCCCCCACACGCGTGCATCATCCGACCCCCCCCCCAGAGCCCCCACACGGGTGCATCATCCCCCCCCCGCAGATTACCTCCAGAGCCCGCAACATGCTCCCACAGAACCCGCACCAGCCCCATAGAGCACCCACGAGCCCGCAGCATGCCCCCAGAGCCACAAGCCCACAGCATGCCCCCACCATCCCCCACAGACCCGCAGCATCCCCCCAGAGCCACCACGAGCCCGCAGCATCCCTCCAGAGCCCCCACCAGCCAGCAGCATGCCCCCAGCATCCCTCCAGAGCCCCCACAAGCCCGCAGCATCCCTCCAGAGCCACCACCAGCCCGCAGCATGCCCACAGAGCCCCCACCAGAGCCATAGACATGCCACCACAGCCCGTAGCATCCCCACAGAGCTCCCAGAGCCCCCACACGCGTGCATCATCAGCCCCCACCAGCCCACAGCATGCCCCCACCATCCCCCACAGACCCGCAGCATCCCCCCCAGAGGCACCACCAGCCCGCAGCATCCCTCCAGAGCCCCCACCAGCCAGCATGCCCCCAGCATCCCTCCAGAGCCCCCACAAGCCCGCAGCATCCCTCCAGAGCCACCACCAGCCCACACAGCCCCCACCAGAGCAATAGACATGCCACCACAGCCCGCAGCATGCCCCCAGCATCCCCACCAGCCCGCTGCATCCCTCCAGAGCCACCATGAGCCCGCAGCATCCCTCCAGAGCCCCCACCAGCCAGCAGCATGCCCCCAGCATCCCCACAGAGCCCCCACAAGCCCGCAGCATCCCTCCAGAGCCACCACCAGCTCGTAGCATGCCCACAGAGCCCCCACCAGAGCCATAGACATGCCACCACAGCCGGCAGCATCCCCACAGAGCTCCCAGAGCCCCCACACGCGTGCATCTGCATCATCATCAATCATCATCATCCCAGACCACCCAAAGCCCGCAGCACCCCCCCAGAGCCCAGCACTGACCTCCTCCTGAAGCTTCACCGTATCACTTTCTGCATGAATCTATGGCGTCTGGTGCTAAACTAGAACACGCCCATAATGCAGTCAGGACACGCCCACGGAAACGACGTCATACCTGGAAGGAGCCCATACATTCTAGCGTTTACCAGGGAGGAGGCTGCAGAGCGAGTGGTTGGTGGTGAGGCTGCTGAGTATTGGGGAGACATGGCGGATGACTGCGCACCTCACACTGAGCTCCCGGGGGGCAGTCTCAGTCCTGGGGGGACACCCTGGCTTCCTGTGGATGTGGTTAGTCCCCTGCACTATAGAGAGCGGCTCATAGACTGCTGTAGAGCAGCAATGGTCGGTGACGGGTCAGAGCCGGTGATTACAGGGAGCCGCAGCCTCTCACCTGTCAGCAGTTGGACTATAAACCAGGTTTCCAGTCACTGACAGTATGGCTGGAGCTGCGCCCATTATGCACTGTTAGAACTTGGCGATGTCTGCCATGTTTGGAGGTTCCTGGATTCTGTATTTTTCTGCACAGGGTTTGTCCATGAGAAAAAGGAACACAGAGCGCCAGTCCTGGCCACAGGTTGTGTCTGGTACTACAGCTCCGGTCTAGTGACGTGACAGGTGCTGAGCTGTAATGCCACACACAGCCTGTGCCCAGGGGTGGCGCTGTAATACAACAGCTCTGACTTTCTACTCTGGGACAACTTCTGTAAGGCTGAATTCACACATCTGTGCTCCACGGAGCGAGCTCAGATCTGACAACCGCTGGGTCACCAGTGCTGATCTGTGATTACCTCCTAGGAATAGATGAGGCACTGATCAGGTCCGGAGAGCCGGGCCGGGTCCTCGGATCCCACCACGGATGTGTGAATTCCTCCTTAAGTTAATATCTTAGTGTTAGAGTTCTCCTTTAGAATTTCTGTTCACATGAGAGTAATTTATTATAGTTTATTGTGTAACTTTTGAAAAACGTATCGATTACTAATCCTGAGTTACAGCCAGTGATAGTCTAGAGCTGCATTCAGAGATCTGCAGGCTTCTGAGCTGAAATCTCCCAGCAGTCCTTGCTGAGATCACTATTGTTAGCGTTGCAATGTTAAGGCAGGTGCAGATAGCAGTGTTTTCGGTCGGAGTGCGATCTGACAAAACATTGAATCGCACTGTGTCTAGTGTTTGTCCAAGAAGAAAAATCGGACATGTGCACGGCCCCATAGACAGTCTGTCCGAGGACAAAAATCACTATGCTTGAGTTTCATCTAATATTCGGATCATGCTCGGCCATACAAGTTAATGAGTTCTTGGAAAAGATCACACTGCACTCAGATGACATCTGAGTGCAGTCCCATTTTTCACGGATTGACGTAACGAAGAAGATGGAGAATTTTTTTTGACCTATGTCTTGTATCTTGTTTTGTGTCACTTTATGTACAGTTCTGGCCAAAAGTCTTGTGACTGATAGAAATTTTGGTGTTCACTTCAGTGATTTTAGATCTTTTAGTCAGATGTTTCTGTGGTTACTGCAGTACAATTATCAGCATTTTATAAGTTTTATACTTTTATTGACAAATACATCAAGTTTATGGAAAGATTCAATATTCAGTGTTGACCCTTATTTTTCAAGACTCGTTCCCTTCGCCTTGGCAGCTGGATATCGGCTGCTGGGCCAAATCCTGACTGACGACGGACAATTTTTGTCTAATCAGTGCTAGGAGCTCACTACATACATTTCTGTTTGTCCACCCGCTTTTTGAGGAGTGACCACAATCGAATTGAGATCTGGAGAGTTTACTGGCCATGAACCCAAAATGTTAATGTTACCCAGACACTTAGTTGTCACTTTTGCCTTGTGACATATTCTCCGTCATGCTCATATATGCATTGTTAATCACCAAAAATGCTCCTGCTGTGTTCTTAGGTATAATTGTGAGTGAGCCCACTCCCTTTTGATGATGGATAACTCCACACATGACTCGTCTCGGGGTGTTTTACTGTTGGCATAACACAGGACTCAAAGTAGCGCTCAGCTTTTCTTCTCCGGACATTCATTCTTCCATATGTCCCTAACAGTTTGAAGGGGGCCTTCATCAGGGAAATAACTTTACCCCAGTCCTCTGTAATCCAATCACTGTAGTTTACTGCATTTTATAATCCTGTTCTTAATCTTTTTCATGGAGAAAAGTGGTTTCTTTGCTGCCCTACTTGACACCAGCACAGCCTCCAAAATCCTTCTCCTCACGGTGTGTACAGATGCACTGACGCCTGCCTGCTGCCATTCTTGAGCAAGCTCTGCACTGATGTTCAACCAATTCCATAGCTGAATCCTATGTAGGAGATGATACAGGGACTTGCTGGACTTTCTTCGGAGTCCTGAAGTCTTCACAGCAAATTAACCTCCCCCTATTAAGTTATTATTTATTATAGTGCCATTTATTACATGGAGCTTTACATGTGAAAAGGGATATACACAGCAAAAAACAAGTACAATAATCTTGAACAAAACGAATCACCGACTGGTACAGGAGGAGCGAGGACCCTGCCCGCGAGGGCTTACAGTCTACAATGAATGGGTGAGGATACAGTAGGTGAGGGTAGAGCTGGTCGTGCAGTGGTATGATGGAGCGGTGGTTACTGCAGATTGTAGGCTTGTCAGAAGAGGTGGATCTTCAGCTTCCTTTTGAAGGTTTCCACGGTTGGCAACAGTCTGATATATTGGGGTAGAGAGTTCTAGAGTAGGGGGATGCATGGGAGAAATCTTGCGTGTGATTGTGGGAAGAGGAGATAAGAGGGGAGTAGAGAAGGAGATCTTGTGAGGATTGGAGGTTGCGTGCAGGTAAGTACCGGGACACTAAGTCACAGTTATATGGAGGAGACAGGTTGTGGATGGCTTGGTATGTCATGGTTAGGGTTTTCAACTGGAGTCTCTGGATAATGGGGAGCCAGCGAAGGGATTGACAGAGGGGAGAGGCCAGGGAATAGAGGGGGGGACAGCTGGATTAGTCGGCCAGCAGAGTACAGTTATCTGACAGGAGAAAACAAACTCCTTTGTCATGCTTGCCGATGGGGCGAGGGGTGTGGGAAAGGTGGAATCCAACGTATGAAAGTGCAGCTGGAGAGGCCATGTCAGAGGGGGTGAGTCAGGTACCATTGATGCCAAGGAAGGAAAGTTTGTTAGTAATGAAAAGGTCATGGATGTAGGAAAGTTTGTTGCAGACGGAGAGAGCGTTCCATAGAGCTCCTGTTAGTGGGATTGGGGAAGCGGGGGATGGGCAATGGGTATAGGGTTAGAAAGGTTGTGGAAATTTGATAGATTGTGGATGAGAGGTAGAAGTGACTGTGGGGATGTGGTGAGGAGGGCCATGATTTGGAGAGATATCGCCAGCAGTGAGGAGCAGCAGGAGAGAGCGTGAGGTGGCTGTCTGTGTTTGGAGACAGAGGATTGTATGTTGAGGAACAGATCTGAGGAGGAGGTGAGATGGAGGGAGAGATGACCAGTTCATTACTAGGTGTAGGGATGAGAAGGGTTAGTAGAACGTGTAGGACTATAGGGGTGAGAGTGAAAACAAAGGGAAACATTTTTTACTCTGGCTGTGCAGTTACCTTCAGTTATCTTCTGGTTCAATTCTGGTCTAACTCAGTGCAGCACACTGTAAGGTGGCTGCCAGACAGGTCGTGGACGGGAGGTATGTGTCCCCGAAGTACCAAACTTCGGTGATGTAGGACATGGTGAAGCAGGCTCCAGAACACATAGTGCTGGGAGGGAGTTAATGGGCCTTATTAAAGGGCCGGGTTTCAAGAGCAGCTGAAAGAGTTGGGGGGGAAACAGCTGCTCACTTACCTCCAGTCCAGGTCTTGGAAGGCCTGATTTAAGACAGCTGCGCCTGTCTCAGTGGTGCTGTGTGTTGTGCATTGTGAGCAAACCTTGCATGTGCTGCTCAGTCTGCTGGAGGCAGAGAAAAGCACTAGATTTAAACGGCTGATGCCGTGCTGTATGGACTGGTTATTATTAGTTTTGTTCTGTTATAGCAGTGTTTCCCAAACCCCATCCTCACGGACCCCCATAGGTCATGTTTTCAGAATCTCCTTAGTATTTGGGAAATACTGCGTTATACCTTTTGTGTATCTGTTGTATGGTGGCAGAAGGTGCCATGCACCCCCTGCTTTGGGCAGAGGGGGGGGGGTATGTAAGGTTGCTGCCGGACAGGTCGTGGACAGGAGGTATGTGTCCCCGAAGTGCCAAGCTTTGGTGATGTAGGACCCGGAGAAGCAGGCTCCAGCACACATAGTGTAGGGAGTTAGTGGGCCCGGATTAAAGGGCCGAGTTTTACGAGCTGCTGAAAGAGCTGTTATGTTTTGGTTTCCTGGTTGGTTTATGGACATTTAATAAACCACCAGTTTGTTTTGGAACCTGCGGACTGCATTCCTGTGTGAACCTGCGCCTACCCAAGAGCTGATCCGTCACAACACGTATATGATGCACCGCAGACTAAATTCTTAATGATCCCATAAATGGTTGATCTAGGGGCAATCTTACAAGCAGCAATGGCCTTGCCTGCAAAGCAATGATGACTGCACATGTTTTCTTGAAGGTAATCAGAAGACAATGATTTGAAGCACCAGCCTGCTCTTGTAATTCAGTAAGCATGACTGTGGAAATGGGGGTTTTGTGGTTAAGTAATTTCCTTGGGAAAAAATTAATATGCATTTTTTTTTTTTTAACAATTCATCTGATCATTCTTCATAACAATCTACAGTTAATGCAAATTGACACTATAAAAACTGAAGCAGCAAACTTTATGAAAGCCAGAATGTGTTTCAGTCTCCAAACTTGCCGACTGTGTATTATTGTGTTACCTCTTTTGTATATTATTGTCACCTCTTATCTTGTGTATCGCTTCTCTCTTCAGTTTGTTAGCCACATGCTGCCAGGCGAGAGCTTGTGGTCACAATCATGCGGCTGGTGATTCTTGATGACTATGCCCTGGCCTGCGAATGGGCAGCAAAATACATAAGTAATCGCATCGCCCAGTTCAATCCTGGACCTGACAATTACTTCACACTTGGGCTACCCACAGGTAATGTGCCTTTTATCTATCTTTATCCATGTGTACGGCAAAGCTTCATAGAGGAGGGAGACTCCAAGTTCACCGCTGAACATCTGCTCTCTCCATGTTTCGTTGCGATCTACCAGTGTCTCCGTAAGATTTGGCCATTCTCTACTGTTATATGCAAGAGTGTGCCAATTTTCCAAAGGAACAAGGAGATTGAGTAGCTCAACAGCCTCTTGCCACTGATCGGCAAACAAATTTGGAGAAAATAATTGGACAAAGCCTGAAGGACGCTGTAATGCAGGGCTGTGTTCTGGGGGATCGATGAAGACATAAGAAATAGGAGTGTGAGTTGGGGGGTCTCCCAGTGGTAATACAGTTGGAATCACTGCCTTATTAATACAACGGGGAACTGTTTTGATTTCAATTAACATTAAAGGGGTTGTCCGTACCCTACACTGATTTAATCCTAAATCTCTATTTAATTTAATAATCTACCGTATTTTTCGGACTATAAGACGCACTTTTTTTCCTCCAAAATTTTGGAGGAAAATGGAGGGTGCGTCTTATAGTCCGAATGGGGGGGGGTGTGTATGTGTGTGTGTGTGTGTGTGTGTGTGTGTATATATATTCCTGGTATTTGTGCTGCCCCCGCCATCCTATCCTGGAATGCGTGGCTCCCCTCATCCCCAATCCCGGTATGCGTGGCTCCCCTCATCCCCAATCCCGGTATGCGTGGCACCGCTCATCCCTATTCTGGTATGCGTGGCTCCCCTCATCCCCAATGCCATTATGCGTGTCACCCCTCATCCCCAATCCTGGTATGCGTGTCACCCCTCATCCCCAAAAAAATATACACTTATACTCGCCTTTCTTCTCTGTACTCCAGCGCTGCAGCGTCCTGTTCTGCCGGAGGCCGGGGGAGGAGTGCGGCGACAGAGCACAGCGCCGACCGGCGCCAATTTGCTGAAGACACACTGTAAATGTGTCTTCATAAAAATGGCGCCGGATAGCGCTATGCGCACGCGCCGATCCGACGTCTCACTCCGCCCCCGGTCTCCGCTGAAGAGAGGCGCCGCGGCAACGCTCCTCCTGGTCAGGTAAGTATGGCGCCGGAGATCGCAGTGTGTGTTCAGTGCCTACACACACCGCGATGTCCGACGCCATACACCTCTTACCTGTAACGGCTGGATGCGGTCTTCTGTCTGGAGCCAGACTGCGCGTCACGCATGCGCAGTCTATCGAGACTTTGGACAGAGACCCGCATTCCCGGTTATATTATAGATGTGGGGTGTGAGGGGAGTGGTAGCTGTGGAGGAGCGGGGCACAGGAGGCAGCGGTGCAGCCTACACTGTCCCTGCTGCTAAAGAAAATGAATATTCACTGCTCCTTAATAGCAGCACACAGTGTAGCTGCGCTGCGGCTCCTGCTGCTGCCGGAATCGCCTGTGCCCTCTGTTAAAGGGCATGAATATTCAACCTCTCTCCACGCCCATGGGCGTGGGGAGGGGGTGAATATTCATGCCTTTTAATAAGCGGGCACACGCTATAGCCCGGCAGCAGCAGGAACCGCAGCGCGGCCAAGCTGTGTGCCGGCTATGAAGGAGAGTGAAGTCACTGCTCCCCGCGCACACAGACCCGGCGTGGGGAGCAGTGACTTCCGGCAGCTGATCTCTCCATGTGAGCCGCGCATGGCAGTGACGTGCGACTCACATGGAGAGATCAGTGCGGGCAGACAGGAGGAGAGAGAAGAAAGGTGAGTATAAGAGTTTATTTTTTTTATGTGCAGCCTGATGGGGATTAGGGGGACCATGCATATTAGGGTATGGATGAGGGGGCCATACAAAACAGGATAAAGATGAGGGGGCCATACATACCTGGACGGGGATGATGGCCGCCGTGCGTACCTGGACGGGGATGATGGCCACGTATAAAAGGAAGGGGGTTGGGCATATATACCAGGATAGGGGATATTGTCAAAATTGGGTATTACCCCTATACCAGTGTCAGCAGAAGACCCCCTCCCCCTTAAAAGTGCATCATGAACAATTTTTTGCTTAATTTTTTTTTTTTTTTCCTCTAAAACCTAGGTGCGTCTTATGGTCCGGTGCGTCTTATAGTCCGAAAAATATGGTAATTGCTTTTCTAATATACTTTAATTAAAAGTTCATCTAAATTTATCTAACTGGGGTGTGTTTGTATGTGTGTATACATTTGTTTTTTTTACCAACTTCCTGTTTGATAACATTTAGTTTGAAAATCCCCAGTGCATCCTGGGATATGAAGACGGACGTGATCAGGGAGCAGAGGCTGCGGTCCCTGCTGCTGCCTCTTTCCCCACCCTGAATGAAGCGTCATCAGTGATGCCTGTTTCAGGGGCTGGGCTAGTCCCTGCTACTCTGCGCATGTGTCGGTTGTCAATTCTAACTCTCAGTTGCTCAGCAGGATCTTGTCACTGTGCAATATTCTTTTTAATGCGCAGCGTCAGGGATTCCTCAGACGACACCGGGGTGATCACGCAATATCTCACCCTGCCGTCACTGTGTCATGGATTTCGTCTGGAATCGCGAGCACACGATCCAGATTACTTAGACAGAATGCTACCTCCCGGAAGCTAAAATACGATAAATGAGGGGCCCGGTGAAGAAAGCCATAGCAAATTCGGTCATGTCCCTTGGAGGTGCAATGTACCTGTTGGGTACCCTGATATCGTGGGTTCTGTGAGCACAATACCATTCCAGGGTTTTACAGTGGGATCTGCTACATAATGAAGTTTCTCTTAAGGGGCACTTGGAAGGGAAGATGTCCTTATCACCCCGGTCAGTAAAATCTTTATAGAGGTTAGGCTCATCCTGCCACCAATCTCGAGGGGTTCCCTGGGTACTTGGGGTCACTAGCACAATTACCACAGATGCGAGTCCCAGAGGGTGGGGAGCCCAGGGGACCTGGCCAGATATCGAAAAGGGTCTCTCCTCCAATGCAAAAGAACTTTTGTCGGTCCGAGCTCTGCTGTGCCTGTTTGGGGTGAAGTTCGGGTCCTAGGAGGCATCGACTATGCAGCCTGCACAGCCGATCACAGCCCGGGCACCACGTCTCCGGGTAAATCTCCACCTTTTGAGTTACTTCTTGTGCAGCAGCCCCATGCAAGTTGCTCCGCTCTCCTCGGCCAGCTCCTGCTGAAGACTGAGCTCCTCTGTCCAATCTAGGAGCTCAATAGCCCTGATCACGTCAGTGGTAGCCCAGCGCTGCTGGATCAGATTTACAAATGGCAAACTAATCAGCCCTAGGCATTTCTAATATGTGCAGAGCAGGCGACATAAGTCTGACCGGTGTCCTCATAGACCTTTCCTCGGCCGGGGTCTAATAGGAGCAGTAAGATGGCCGTCATGGGGTCCATTGTTAGATCTCGGCTGCCATAGAAACTCATCGGCACCATGATCGCGCCTCCCTCTCCTGTCTAAAGTGCCTAAATGCTGTGGAAGCCCCCTACTGTGTCATACAGTGGATTAAGCTGCCAGGATCAAGGTTGGCTCCACTGTCGGTGGCTGAGGCAGGAGCAGGACTGTGTTATACAGCCACACTTCTGCCGCAGATCTTGTAAGAGCCCTGACAGGACCTGCCTGATGATAATGTGTCCTATAGAGCGGGTCCTGGTACCGGACTGCCCTGTACATATTCACCACTAGCTGGGAACCAGTTACTTACAAGGTCTAGTTTCGGATGTGTTTCCAGAATCTGTAGTTATCAGCATTTTATCCTTAAGGCCGAGTTATAATATCACTGTAACACTCTCGCCCTGTACCTGTATCCCTGCCCTGTGTGCTGCACAAAATTATATAACAAAGTGTGTGTGTGTGTACACAGATATATATCTCCTGAATGGAATTACTGCTAGATCTCCTGTACATAGAAATATGAGGTTCTTAGTGCACATTTTGAGCAAATTGTGCGAGCCCATCTGCCAACGTCAAGGCGACCTCTTCAGATGGGTCCCTACACTAACACTACACTAACTTAGTAACTGGGACTAGTTTTTTGTATTATTATTACCACCATGTTTACTATTTATTATTATTGCCGTAATGCAATTAATTGTAACTGTTATAACACTAATTAAAAAAATTTAATTAAATTTTTTTTATTATACTTGTGATTCTAATAATGGTATTACTAAAATCCCTTTGCCTAAAGCTGTTGATCCAGAAGTAGGCAAAAACCCCAGGACACCTAACGGCAATATGTTTCTTAGGGGAAAAAATTCCTTCTTGACCTATGGAAAAGGCGATCAGTCCTAGGACCCTGGATCAAACCTAATAATGTTATTACAAGTTATATAATATTATGCTAATTATTGTACTACTGGAGTTATTTTAATTTGTTTTTATAAATCTAACTATTTGAGATGGTTATTATTAACATTGTGCTATCTTATTACAGTATTATTCTTCTTTCCTATCACTACTAATACTGCCCTATACCTACAGTGTTGATCCAGAAGAAGGCAAAAACCCCAGGACACCTTCAGCCAATTTGTGTTACAGGGGAAAAAGTCCTTCTTGACCCCGAGAAAAGACGATCAGTCCTAGAACCCTAGATCAAACCTAATTATGTTACTAGTTATGTAATTACTATTACTGTACTAAATGTACTTCTACAGTTTTTAATATAATTTTTTTTATATATTTTGTCTTATGTCCTGCTTTCTTATTAAAGTACTACTCTAACTTTTCTATAACTATTTAATATTACAGTATTGATTGAACTACGTCTATAATTTTTATTTACTCTTTGTTCTTTCTAGAGATATAACTAGTTTATATTATTATTATCCTGCTATCTTATTACTGTATTATTCTTCTTTCCTATTACTACTAATACTACCCTATACCTACAGTGTTGATCCAAAAGAAGGCAAAAACCTCAGGACACCTTCAGTCAATTTGTGTCACAGCGGAAAAATTCCTTCTTGACCCCGAGAAAAGGCGATCAGTCCTAGAACCCTGGATCACACTGTTATTCTACCTACTACTATTACTACTGTTATTTTATTACTTTCTTACTATTATCACTAGTATTATTACTCAAATTACACTAATACTGATATACTACCACTAGATTACTACTATCCTGCGATTATTACTTTGGTGGATTTCTACTTACCAGCCGGTATTGCCGTATGATGATATCGGCAGAGAGGTCCCAGCAGGATGGTCCACATGGTGTTCCTCTTTCCTCTCAAATACCTTTTGATGTAATGGCAGATGTTGTTCTGCTTCTTCCTTTATGTTGTAGGATCGACTCTTCTGTCCTCTTCTGTCCTCTTCTGTCCTCTTCTGTCCTCTTCTGTCCTCTTCTGTCCTCTTCTGTCCTCTTCTGTCCTCTTCTGTCCTCTTCTGTCCTCTTCTGTCCTCTTCTGTCCTCTTCTGTCCTCTTCTGTCCTCTTCTGTCCTCTTCTGTCCTCTTCTGTCCTCTTCTGTCCTCTTCTGTCCTCTTCTGTCCTCTTCTGTCCTCTTCTGTCCTCTTCTGTCCTCTTCTGTCCTCTTCTGTCCTCTTCTGTCCTCTTCTGTCCTCTTCTGTCCTCTTCTGTCCTCTTCTGTCCTCTTCTGTCCTCTTCTGTCCTCTTCTGTCCTCTTCTGTCCTCTTCTGTCCTCTTCTGTCCTCTTCTGTCCTCTTCTGTCCTCTTCTGTCCTCTTCTGTCCTCTTCTGTCCTCTTCTGTCCTCTTCTGTCCTCTTCTGTCCTCTTCTGTCCTCTTCTGTCCTCTTCTGTCCTCTTCTGTCCTCTTCTGTCCTCTTCTGTCCTCTTCTGTCCTCTTCTGTCCTCTTCTGTCCTCTTCTGTCCTCTTCTGTCCTCTTCTGTCCTCTTCTGTCCTCTTCTGTCCTCTTCTGTCCTCTTCTGTCCTCTTCTGTCCTCTTCTGTCCTCTTCTGTCCTCTTCTGTCCTCTTCTGTCCTCTTCTGTCCTCTTCTGTCCTCTTCTGTCCTCTTCTGTCCTCTTCTGTCCTCTTCTGTCCTCTTCTGTCCTCTTCTGTCCTCTTCTGTCCTCTTCTGTCCTCTTCTGTCCTCTTCTGTCCTCTTCTGTCCTCTTCTGTCCTCTTCTGTCCTCTTCTGTCCTCTTCTGTCCTCTTCTGTCCTCTTCTGTCCTCTTCTGTCCTCTTCTGTCCTCTTCTGTCCTCTTCTGTCCTCTTCTGTCCTCTTCTGTCCTCTTCTGTCCTCTTCTGTCCTCTTCTGTCCTCTTCTGTCCTCTTCTGTCCTCTTCTGTCCTCTTCTGTCCTCTTCTGTCCTCTTCTGTCCTCTTCTGTCCTCTTCTGTCCTCTTCTGTCCTCTTCTGTCCTCTTCTGTCCTCTTCTGTCCTCTTCTGTCCTCTTCTGTCCTCTTCTGTCCTCTTCTGTCCTCTTCTGTCCTCTTCTGTCCTCTTCTGTCCTCTTCTGTCCTCTTCTGTCCTCTTCTGTCCTCTTCTGTCCTCTTCTGTCCTCTTCTGTCCTCTTCTGTCCTCTTCTGTCCTCTTCTGTCCTCTTCTGTCCTCTTCTGTCCTCTTCTGTCCTCTTCTGTCCTCTTCTGTCCTCTTCTGTCCTCTTCTGTCCTCTTCTGTCCTCTTCTGTCCTCTTCTGTCCTCTTCTGTCCTCTTCTGTCCTCTTCTGTCCTCTTCTGTCCTCTTCTGTCCTCTTCTGTCCTCTTCTGTCCTCTTCTGTCCTCTTCTGTCCTCTTCTGTCCTCTTCTGTCCTCTTCTGTCCTCTTCTGTCCTCTTCTGTCCTCTTCTGTCCTCTTCTGTCCTCTTCTGTCCTCTTCTGTCCTCTTCTGTCCTCTTCTGTCCTCTTCTGTCCTCTTCTGTCCTCTTCTGTCCTCTTCTGTCCTCTTCTGTCCTCTTCTGTCCTCTTCTGTCCTCTTCTGTCCTCTTCTGTCCTCTTCTGTCCTCTTCTGTCCTCTTCTGTCCTCTTCTGTCCTCTTCTGTCCTCTTCTGTCCTCTTCTGTCCTCTTCTGTCCTCTTCTGTCCTCTTCTGTCCTCTTCTGTCCTCTTCTGTCCTCTTCTGTCCTCTTCTGTCCTCTTCTGTCCTCTTCTGTCCTCTTCTGTCCTCTTCTGTCCTCTTCTGTCCTCTTCTGTCCTCTTCTGTCCTCTTCTGTCCTCTTCTGTCCTCTTCTGTCCTCTTCTGTCCTCTTCTGTCCTCTTCTGTCCTCTTCTGTCCTCTTCTGTCCTCTTCTGTCCTCTTCTGTCCTCTTCTGTCCTCTTCTGTCCTCTTCTGTCCTCTTCTGTCCTCTTCTGTCCTCTTCTGTCCTCTTCTGTCCTCTTCTGTCCTCTTCTGTCCTCTTCTGTCCTCTTCTGTCCTCTTCTGTCCTCTTCTGTCCTCTTCTGTCCTCTTCTGTCCTCTTCTGTCCTCTTCTGTCCTCTTCTGTCCTCTTCTGTCCTCTTCTGTCCTCTTCTGTCCTCTTCTGTCCTCTTCTGTCCTCTTCTGTCCTCTTCTGTCCTCTTCTGTCCTCTTCTGTCCTCTTCTGTCCTCTTCTGTCCTCTTCTGTCCTCTTCTGTCCTCTTCTGTCCTCTTCTGTCCTCTTCTGTCCTCTTCTGTCCTCTTCTGTCCTCTTCTGTCCTCTTCTGTCCTCTTCTGTCCTCTTCTGTCCTCTTCTCAGGAAACGCAACCCTCAACTGACAGAGCGCCATTACTGACCTCATCCCGCTAAGTAAAAGTGTTTTTCCTGTTTTACACAGAATGCAGACTACCGTGCAGCAACCTATACTCCCGAGGGGCCGCAGCAAACTGGAGTGAATAATGTCCCCCTCTTCCTTTGGATTACGCTTATGCCGTGTTCTCACTGGTGCTATTGGCTTCCATTGGAGATTTAAGCTTTTTGGTATTTTTGATGCTGTATAGTTAGTCACAGTTACCTGAGACGTAATAAATAGCATTAAAGCTGCAGTAATTTTTTTATGTACACTGCTCAAAACATAAAGGGAACACTTAAACAACAGAATATAACTCCAAGTAAATCAAACTTCTTTGAAATCAAACTGTCCACTTAGGAAACAACACTGATTGACGATCAATTTCACATGCTGTTGTCCAAATGGAATAGACAATAGATGGAAATTATTGGAAATTATCAAGACACCCTCAATAAAGGAGTGGTTCTGCAGGTGGGGACCACAGGCCACATCTCAGTACCAATGCTTTCTGGCTGATGCTTTGGTCACTTTTGAATGTTGGTTGTGCTTTCACACTCGTGGTAGCATGAGACGGACTCTACAATCCACAGAAGATGCTCAGGTAGTGCAGCTCATCCAAGATGGCTCATCAGTGAGAGCTGTGGCAACGAGGTTTGCTGTGTCTGTCAGCGTAGTGTTCAGAGGCTGGAGACGCTACCAGGAGACAGGCCAGTACACCAGGAGACATGGAGGGGGGCCGTAGGAGGGCAACAACCCAGCAGCAGGACCGCTACCTCCGCCTTTGTGCAAGGAGGAACAGGAGGAGCACTGCCAGAGCCCTGCAAAATGACCTCCAGCAGGCCACAAATGATCCTCCTTAAGACTGTCAGAAGGAGCTCACTGATAGATTCTCAGTTAGCTAATTTTGCAGCCAGGAATAGACAGTGCAGCACAGATGCTACAGAAGGCAACATTTTTAATGAAACTCAATTACAGAAATCAATTTTAGCCCCAAATACTTGCATTAAAGTAAAAAAAACAAATGACCCCAAATCTGGACAACCGCTTTAACTCCTTACCAACATCTGCCGTACGTGTATGGTATAAGTCAGTAGCGGGTGTATGGAGCAGAGTCAGCTCGCCCCGTACATGGCAGATAATGGCTGTAACAAACAACCAGGACCTGCCTCTAAGAGCTGCGAGTGGAGCGAAGATCTGCCCACCACTGTTAACCTGTTCAGTGCTGCTGTCAATCACTAACAGCAGCATTAACAGTGCACCGGCATTGGGTCGCATCGTTCCATGCGCCCACCGGCGCTCCTGTGACGCGATCACAGGGTGCAGATGGACTGCTATGACATCCGGGGGTCTGCTGAAGCCTCCGTGCCTGTCATCATAAAGCTTCATTTGGGCTGTAAAGAAGACCGTGATTTTGCTATATGGAGCATTACTGTGGTATCGCTGTATATAGCACAAGCAATCAGATAATGTATACAAATGCAGTGAAAATTAAAAATAAAAAAAGTTTAAAATATTAAAACCCCACACGTTCAGCTCACCTCCCACTAAAAATAAAGATAATAAAAATATACACATTTGTGGTATGGTCTCTTTCAGAGAAATACAATCTATCCAAATATAAAAAACAAACGATCAGAGAACACAGAAAAAAATTCAAAAAGCCCAAATTACATTTTTTTCGTTCGCCACAATACTGCAGAAAATCCTGTAAGAAGTGATGACCGTGTCATATGTGTCCCAAAATGTTATCAATAAAGTCCTCTTGCCCTTCAAAAAATAAGCCCCCACACAGCTCCATCAACCCGAAAAATGAAAATGTTACGGGTCTCAGAAAAAATGGTGACACCATCAAAAATAAGTTTTTTTCTTTTGCCAAAACTCTTGGAGAAGTTTGGTCTTGCTGTAATCACACTGAGGAGTAGGATCCTATTACCAGGTCATTTTTACCACACTATGTGCGCCGTTAAAACCCTTCCCAGAAAAACAGTGTCAGGCTTTTTTTTCCTCGCACTTTTACTGCACTTGGACTTTTTTTCCCGTTTTCTAGTACTATGTGGTAAATGAATGGTGGGATTTATAAGTACCGCTCATCCTGCAAAATAACAAGACCTCACACTATGTGGACAGACATGAAAAAGTTATAGCCCTTGGAAAAAGCGAAGGAAAAAACAGAAAAAACATCAATTGGTTATGTTGGGAAGAGGTAAAGCTGAAGAAACGCATGTAACAGCAGAATATGGAGGAAGGTGAGATATCACAGGCTGGTGGATACTACCTGCTCCATCGCTGGCAGAGTAACCCATCCCCATGGTGGCCGCTGAGATCTTCTCTTGTAGAAACGGATCCAAAATCTATAAAACATGGGGCACAGTCAGCGGAGGGTTTGGTGATTGGCTCATATTGGCGATATACCCAGGGGCATTACTGGGCACAGGGAAGATTGGGAATGAATAGGATTGGCTGTTAGATATGTGATCTCTTCAATTAAAGGGGATGTCTAGTTGGAACAAGTTCTCACTGATCTCTGGATAGGTGATGACTCTTAGATCGGTGGGTTTGGCCGCTATGACCCAATCAGCAGAACAGCACTTATAAATAGAAGTGAGCGAAGTGCAAATGTTCAACCGCCGGTCCGTTCATTCTCTATGGGGGGCGCTGTACTCCGCTTTCTCCTGCATAGAGAATGAATGGAGCGGTGGTCCGGGGAGGTACTAGCAGGGATTAGTTGGGTTCCCAGCAGATCTAGAAGTTGTCACTTATCATGTGTTGGGGAATAATGACTTCTCCTCTGATAAATGTGCTGATTCCTGTCAGTTGTGGTCGCTGAGTGCGTGTGATGGGATGTGGCTCCGTCCGTTATATTATATCACGTCTTATACCTATAATCTCGCTGATCGCAGGTGTCTGTCTTCACACTCAGATGAGATGGAACAAACTGACCATATAGAACTTTTTTTTTTTTTCTTCAAATTCAAACCGAGCAATCCTATTGGCCGAGTATGAATGCAGTTACCATGGTGACAGAAGTAGCTGCAGATTTAAAGGGACAAGATACTAATATTGTACTAAAGTGTATTTTATTATATACTTCACATAACTGACTGGGTACACCTTGGTGCTGGTGGGATGGCTTTTTTTTAATCAAACAACATGTTTACTAAGTACCCTATATTATATATATTTCCTATTGCTTTTTACTTACTTATAGCAGGGTATATGTTCATATTGTTTCTATCCTAAGTTTGTCTATTTTCTAATAGACGGTGGCAAACTTCTTCCTCGCCTTTGAAGCACAGCTTTCAATTATTCCTGTCGTAAACAAGGTAAAAAGCTTCGAGCCGAGCGCGATCAGACTCCTTCAGTCCCGCAGCAGGTAAATCTGTGAACATCGCCGGCACTCCTGCTGTTCCTAGTACCGATCCCTCTGAGCGGTTGTGCAGTAATGAAGGCTGGATTCACCCCAAACTTGCTCGTCTTTTTTTTCGATTTCCAGTTCTGGTAATTAGTTATACACATGTGTATATCCAGTGGTCAACTCAAAACCTATGTATGGAAAATCAATTGTTTGCTGTATGCATCTCATTTGTAGGATGCACACTATTCATTTCAATATGGAGCGGAGTAGGAGGAGACTTTCATTACTGTTCCCTTTACTTCCTCCCTGCTGATAGGAAATGCCATGCTGTTTGCTTGTGTCCTGTGATTACAGCAGCCTGCAACAGTTTTCAAGTGTGCACTCCCCGGCTCAGGCATCAAGCAGTAAATGATAACATTAAAACGCTGCTACCCCTTTGTTAGTCACTTTTTTATCTTCTTCCCCTTCTACGAATGCTATAGTCCGTTATTCTAGAACTGCTCTGAAAATGGTTCTCTCTGGAGTGTTGGGATTTGGGTTTAGGGTGGGTTATGGGAATTGAAGTTCAGATACTTTGTTCATATTTTTACTATGGAATTACTATGTCATGTATGTTATTTGAAACATGGAATATTTGTAGTTTGAGTTTTTCAATAAAAATTATTTGATTAAAAAATTATGAAATTAAAATTCCTCTGTTCTTGAGAAAGCATAGGATTTTACTAAGAGGTAAATTGCACGTTCCTTGTTTTCCGGGCACTTTACATTTTTGCTAGTTTTGTACGATTACACAATCCCTTTTATAGGCCAGTGCCAGTTGTACATCTCTCCCTAAACTCTTGTTCACACTATATTTTAAGCCAGTTTTCTTATATGGTTTCTAGATGTTGTCCAGCTTTGATAAATAATTAGTATTTATACTTTTGCTTTTAGATAGACTTGAAGAAAGCAGATCCGGAAAGGGTGGAGAAACAAATTGAGAAGATGTTTGACGTTCCCGCTAGTGACTGTATCCGGGTACGATGCGCTCCAGATCAAAATCATTCCTGTAGGCAAATTTAACTCCGCTGTCTGTACCTTGTCTTTTTATTTTTTTCTACAAAATGTGGCTGGAAAAGGGGCAATGTAGCGAGGAATTGACATCAATTTTTGGTGTTAAAAAAAAGCAAAAAACTTTTGTGACGCATAATTTTTGCGCAAAAATGTGCAGCTTCCTATTTTACAGCACTCTTACAACTTTTAGAAATTGGGCTTGGTAAGCCACACAGGTCTAAGAACGACGGGTGACGTTAAAAGTGGATAAAGATACACGGTGGCTCAGTGGTTAGCATTGTTGTTTTGCAGCGCTGGGATCCTGGGTTCAAATCCCACCAAGGACGACATCTGCAAGAAGTTTGTATGTTCTCCCTGTGTTTGCGTGGGTTTCCTCCGGGTTCTCCCACACTCCAAAGACATACTGATAGGGAATGTAGATTGTGAGCCCCGATGGGGGCAGTGATGATAATGTCTGTAAAGTGCTGTGAAATTAATGGTGCTATATAAGTGAGTAAAATAAATAAAGATAGATGGAAGTGCTACATAAACATTTATCAAACATCGCGCAACACTTTGATACATTTGGCACAAATAATGGTAACACAACCACAAGCAAAACTGACCTGAGAAAGTCCCTTTATGATACATTTTTCAGAAAGAATTTGAAAGATTTAAAGCGTTAGAAATGAACAAGATTATCCAATATCCCAGAAAAAGGAAAAGTCTCCAGATGTCTTTATGCCGGATGCCGGTCTGTGTCCATACCTAAAGAAGAGCTGCCAAAAGAATGGGAAAGGAATCCTTTAGTAAACATAAATATCCATTGGGGTTTTAGGTGTTAAAAAAATGATCATATGAAAGATTTTGTGATCTGCGGTTACATGATTGTAATAACAACATTAAAGCCCCATTCAGATGTACAGGTTTTATCCATGAGAAACTGAGTAGAACGATATATAGGTTTGTGGGAGAAGATTCAGTATAAATTGTAATTTATTCATTACATTTGAGAGTCCTCAGTGGTTGATACCTTTAATGGCTAACTGAAAAGATGGTAACAAATTGCAAGCTTTCCAGACTACTCCGGCTTCTTCATCAGGCGGACCTGAGACCTGAGTAGTCTGGAAAGCCTGCAATTTGTTACCTTTTAATGGCTAACGGAAAAGATGGTATCAACCACTGAGGACTCTCAAATCTAAATACTCTTCTATCTACTGGCTAATACGGTACAAAGATAGATGTTTTTCCTGTATCAATTTATTCAGTGGAATCCTGCTGTTTGTACAGATGAGTCCAGTGGGCGGTCCTACTAGTGATTGACAGCTATCTTTGCCTGCATGGTCATACAGGGAACTGTCAATCACTTAGTAGGACCGCCCACTGGACTAGTGTACATACGGCAGGACTTTTCACTGCATAAAATGCCAGTTTTGCTGACTCTCTTCCCACAGATATGTCTATCAGTCTGATCAACTTCTCTGCTCTACAACATCCCCTACAGATCTTATACCATTTCAGCATGACAGGTTCCTTTAATCACCTGCAGATGACATAAGTAGCCATGTTCTGTGTGGCTTACGGAGGGGCTTGATTGCTTGTCAGCTTCAAACAGGTTTCATTTCTTCTGATTCGTTGTAGCCGAGTTCTAAACTGTATTAAGAAATTCATTTCTCTGTTTATTTCTATTAGATGTCGGGGAAGCTTGGAACAAATGTGGAAAGTGTTCTTCAAGAAGTTGTCAGGAGGCTTCCACCGTGAGTACGGACTAATGCGGCTCTATCCATCTTCTCTTTATTAAAGGGAACCTGTCACCTTGGAAAATGCTATGTACCTGCAGGTATAGGGTTAATCTGCAGATAAATATTGTTACAATGCTGCCCGGCCGCCTTATTGATAGTGTAGGTACCGGGAGAAAATTAACTTCTTTCCTCCCTGCAGCCGCCGGCCTTCACTCATCGTTGTGCACGGAGCGGCTACAGTCTTGGATCACAGCACCTCTCGCTATATCAGGGGTGACGGCTGTAAACCCGGCCCGGATTTTGATTGACAGCTTGCTCTGCACAGATGCGCTGCAGAACCACTTAGAATCTGAGTGAAGGAGTAGTATGTTCACAGATAGAGAATATGGCTCATCCACGTGCAGTTCTGCTCCACGTCCGATTACATATTTGTGGGAGAAACCCTAGTGGCAGCCTCATATTTCTGACATGGATCCTCTAGCACTATTTGTGAAACTGCGGCTCCCAGCATAACTTGATGAGAGACCGTCAGTCTGCTGGGATCTGTAGTTTCACTACAGCAGGAGTGTCACAAGCTGCGGACCTCCGCTCACTCCAGCACTGGTCGGCATTTTCAGCACGTGAACGTACGCTATGCTTTCTGGAGACACAAGGGTGTAGATAATTTTATCAAACCCTTGACTGTAAGTTTGAACCCTAAGTGGATTATATTGTTCCCACAGTTTCAGTTTTGGACCATTTAAGGGGAATTTAAAGGGTTCTGGCCACTGATTTTCCTTAAAGGGGATCAGTATCCCTCTATGTCTTTGTATATACTTGATAAAGACCTATAACAGGTCGAAACGTTATGTGATGGCGGAATAAACTTTATCTTTTGGAATTCATCACTCTGGACTGAACGCGGTTTACTTACCTTTATCCCCTTTAACAGGATGTCTTATTTTTGTGTTTTAGTCCCAAGATTGAAAAGGGCAGCCCTCTTAAAGCCCTGCTGTTTGACTCAACGTTTGATCACTACAGAGGCGTCGTAGCAGCATCGCCCTGTGTGGAGGTGACGTGTGTAAAGGCAATAAATCGTGTCTGCCCACTCTGGCAAGTGCTATGAAGTCAATGAGGTTGGCATACTGACCCCAGAGGAAGTGGCAGCCGAAAAACTAAGTTTTTTTTAAATAATTTAATTAGCCTTTCCCTCTGTTTTCACCAATCAGCCCTCTGTATTGATGATCAGATCAAAGATGTAGACAGGGATTGTCTCACGCTGCATCTCCTTCCTGATTGTATCACTGAGAAGACAGAAGCTGCCCCATCCCATTCTCCAAGAAATGCAGAACCCAATGCATCTGCTGTCCGTGATCCGCTTATTGTCAGAGGACATCATTAGGGACTGCATTTTCTCATTGCTTAAGAAATTGTTGGGGGATCCTGCTAATTGCTGAATAATAAAACTGCAGCACCGCTCCATTTAAAGCAGTGTTTCCCAAACTCCAGTCCTCATGGCCCCCAACAGGTCAGGTTTTCAGGATTTCCTCAGTGTTACACATGTGATGAAAGTATCATCAAGGAATCCGGAATTCTCTCACCTGTGCAATACTATGGAAATCCTGAAGACATGACCTGTGGGGGGCCGTGAGGACTGGAGTTTGGGAAACACTGATTTTAAAGGGACTGTCAGCACAGAATGACTGTTGAAACCAAGTACAAGCGCTCCGTGGATCACGGCGTGGGCCAATCCTTTATATACACCTTCCCACCTGCTTGTTTTACCTCTGTCTCCTTCCTTCTCTGGTTCTATGAAGCCAGAGCTGTCAATCAAAGAAGAGGAGGGTGTGGATAGAGGGAAAACAAGCAGCCGGGAAGATAGATAGATAGATAGATAGATAACATTGCAATGCAATATATTGGTAAAAGCTAAGCACATATACTAAATGAGAACAGATACTACACTTGATGTTAGCCAAAAGGCCGAGAAGCGATAACCTGAATTGGTTTTGGCCTATGACTGCACCCTGGCTTCAAGAATGCACCCATTGTAGGGATAGGGACAAAGACTCCCCTTAGGAGGACATGTTGTTCATCAATAGACATCTTAAAACCCACAACTTTACTGCTTGTTGCAGCTGCAGCCCACGCATGCATTTTTAATCTGCATGAGTCTGCCTATTTTCAAACATTCTCCCCTCCCCCCCAATGTCCCATGTACCTGCAGACAAGGGGATGGGGAGAGGATAACTAATTAGTGAACAAACAAGCGGCGGTCCACCTTCTTCCTAGTCTGCAGGCTCCCTGCAGACTGTAGCTGACTGCCGAAGCACAGCCAGATAAAGGCTAGGAGCCCATTATGACACGTGCAATGATGTTCCATTCTTCCATTCTAGCATTATTCCATTGTTCCATTGTCCCATTCTCTTGCATTATTCCATTGTTCCATTCACTCATTACATCTATTGCAAGCAATCTATCTGCCTGGGTGAAAACCAATAGGATGCTCTGATTGACAGACATAGGTAGCACTTTAAAACAACATCTCAGACCAAACTTTTTTTTATCTTTTTTTCATCCATAGATAGAAAATTAAAGAAGTCAGTGCTCTTTCAGAGGGAGCCAGCATTTCACTAAAGAAATCGCAACGGCCCCACATTTTTTTTAAATGCGTGGTACTCAGCAACACCCAACTGATGGGACAGTTGAATTAAAAGAGTAGCAGCTGATAACAAGGCCACTGATTAGGTATATGGCGTATGTGCAAAGGTGTAGCAAAGGACAAATGCATTATTGCAGCTTATCTCAGAAAGGAAGGGATAGAAAGATAGATAGATTGGATGGATGGATGGATGGATGGATGGAGGGGCATATACACCTACCCAGGATGGATGGATGAATGGAAAAGCATATACATCTACCCAGGATGGATGGCTGGAGGGGCATTTACACCTACCCAGGATGGATGGATGCAGGGGCATAAACACCTACCCAGGATGCATGGATGGACGCATGGGGCTGAAGGGGGGTCAGGATGGACACATGGGGACATGGATGGACGCATGGGGCTGAAGGGGGGGCAGGCTGGACATGTGGGGACATGGATGGACGCATGGAGCTGAAGGGGGGGCAGGCTGGACATGTGGGGACATGGATGGATGCATGGGACTGAAGGGGGGGCAGGCTGGACATGTGGGGACCTGGATGGATGCATGGGGCTGAAGGGGGGGCAGGCTGGACACGTGGGTACCTGGATGGATGCATGGGGCTGAAGGGGGGGCAGGCTGGACACGTGGCGACCTGGATGGACGCATGAGGCTGAAGGGGGGGCAGGCTGGACACGTGGGGACCTGGATGGACGCATGGGGCTGAAGCGGGGCAGGCTGGACACGTGGCAACCTGGATGGACGCATGAGGCTGAAGGGGGGGCAGACTGGACACGTGGGACCTGGATGGACGCATGGGGCTGAAGGGGGGGCAGACTGGACACGTGGGACCTGGATGGACGCATGGGGCTGAAGGGGGGGCAGGCTGGACACGTGGGGACCTGGATGGACGCATGGAGGTGAAGGGGGGCAAGCTGGACACGTGGGGACCTGGATGGACGCATGGAGGTGAAGGGGGGCAAGCTGGACACGTGGGGACCTGGATAGATATATGGGGTGGGGTGGGATGCATATATGGGGGGGCTAGGATGGATATATATAAATCAAAACTGTTATATATATATGATATAGATATAGATATATATAGATATATGGGACAGAATGGATATATGAAGGGGGGCAGGCTGGACACATGGAGGCCAGGATGGATATATAGGAGGGGCATGGGTTGCAAAGGATGCTCACCAGAGGGATATATTCCTGAAAAGGAGTCAATCATAATCAGTGTCCCGGGATTACGGCTACAAAAATGAATTAAAGGGTTATTCCCATCTTCATAGATATTGTAAAAACCTGCACTTTTGCAATTTACTGCTTCTTGACATTTGCAGCCGTTCTTGAGATATTAAGACTTTTCTTTTGTTTACAGATCGTTGCCTAGGAGACCGACCACCGCTGCTGTCTCGATAGTAACCACTGTGCTAAAGTTGGCTGGGATTGGGAGGTAACAGCGCGCTCCAGCAAACCGGGCCCAGATTACTGATATATCCATTATTTGATGCATCTACCTTAAAAGCCTTGATTTGCTCGGTGATGGCAGAACACATGAGAACTATGCGGCTTTCCTTCTTTTCCTCGTCCACCGAATCCTTATCTTCAGACAGTGTCCGGTGTTGAGACGCCTTTTTCTTCTCCTCTTCTAACGTCTTCTGCTTCTGCTGAAACAGTTTCATCATCTTGTAGACCTCTCGGAGGAATTCGTCCACCTCGGCTTCCATGCTTTCTCCGTTCAGGTCAAGGAAAGCGCCGTCGATCCACCTGGAAGCGTGAGATTTTTCAAGACATATTTTGATAAATTTCATGTTTTTAGCTCATCTATTACTGTTTATTCTGCTTTTTTTCTCTTCTACATCTATGGCTATGGTTGTCCCATAAATAATGTTTAATCACCTATCCACAAGGTTGTTGATAAATGTCTGATCACTGGGAGTCTGACTGCTGCAGCCCCCAGCAGTTTTGAAAGCGGTGGTCCTAGATACAGCTTTGTGAATGAAGCATGTGTGCATCTATGGGAGTGATGGCTATGCATGCGCATGACTGCTCCCACAGACATGAATGGAGCACTGGCTATGCATGCGCACGATCACTCCATTCACACAGCAGACTTTGGAACCTCTGTCCTCAGGATTACTGGAGGACCCTGTGGTTAGAGCACCCCTACCGATCATACATTTATCTCCTATTTTGCAGAAGGGATTGTCCGGCCTTGGGGTACAAGTCTACAGTCTATGTAACTGCAGACTTTTAAATTCTCAAATTGCACGCACTGCGAGGATTTTCCGGTGCCGGGAACGGGCTGTTATGTGACCACAAGTATGTGATTTGCATACTTCAGACCACATTCCGACTAGACGTGTCTGGCTCCACTCAATGTGCTTGCATTGAGCAAGGCCGGATATGTCTAGTTGGGATGTGACCGTATATATGCAAATCACATACTTGCTGTCACATGCCTGTGCTCCCGATGCTGGAGAATCCTTATTACGCGCACAGTACACATGCTGTGAGGATTCACATGACTGCAGTCACATGGAGTGACTGCAGACTTGTGCCCCAAGGCCGGACAGCCCTTTAATAACACATAATCCCCTTGTAATATATGCAAGACTTTTGGCGCTTGGTTATTTCCAGGACCGAAGAACAGTGATGGGGACAGAACGATTGGTTATTAGATATACTTTGTCCCTATAAGGTTACAAGGGGCGAAGTGCTGTAGATAAAGATGATTTTTGCTGCCATAAATGATTCGTTCCCAACGAATTAGTGTTTTGCTTGTTCATCGGGTGATTACAGGCACATTTACATGGGCTGATAATTGGGAATGATCATCAGCTTGTTTAAATGCGCCATTTACTCTCCACTTCAGATCACGTCTGGTGTTAATAAATAACGGCATGCCAAGAGTTAACTCAGAATTCCCCAATGGGGTGCACATACTTTTTTTCAGTTTTTTGCCATTTGTAAATCAGTGCAAAAAGTTTCTGGTAAGGTTCGATGTTGACTTTTGAAGAATCCAGCTCAGGGTATGTTGTAAGGTCCCATTTATACAGTGCTTCTTCTTTGTTAATATAAGCCACCGCCTCCTCTGCGTCTGCTATTCGCTTCTGTACAGTCCTCACATCTGTCACTTACTGAAACCAGGCACAATAAACACAGATAAGTAAAGGGTTAACCGGACTGCCTCCGTTAAAGAAAATGAGTTAGACAGTCACAAGTTACAGTATGAGACTGACTTCTCACCGGTGAACTTTACTTCTCATTTGCAGAATACAGACTCCTATATGCTCCACTTTATAGACAGCTGATGTCAGAGGTGTAACTTTCAGGCCTTTCAGGTCTATTGGACACAAATCGTTTCAGGCCTATTGGACGCAATGCGTTTCAGGCCTATTGGAATCAACGCATTTCAGGCCTATTGGACGCAATGCATTTCAGGCCTATTGGACGCAATGCATTTCAGGACTATTGGACGCAATGCATTTCAGGCCTATTGGACGCAACGATTTTCAGGCCTATTGGACGCAACGATTTTTAGGCCTATTGGACGCAACGCGTTTCAGGCCTATTGGAACAACTCGTTTCAGGCCTATTGGACGCAATGCGTTTCAGGCCTATTGGACGCAACGTGTTTCAGGCCTATTGGACGCAATGCGTTTCAGGCCTATTGGATGCAACGCGTTTCAGGCCTAGTGGACGCTTTCATACGCCAGTGCTCAGGTGTGACGACTGCCTCTGACCTGCCTTTGTTTGACTGCACTTCAGGTTAAGCACTAGGGACTGCCTCTATAAAGACTGTTCTGGCTGATAATCGTGGTCAGTCGGGTTTATGTTTTTTTCATAGTTTTTTTTTGCATAGCAAAAATAATGCTGCAGTCAAGGGCGTAACTACAGTGCGTGCAGGGATTGCAGTCGCATCTGGAGCTAAGGGGGGCTCAAAAGGTCTCTTTGACTCATATGAGAAGATCACTACTATTAAAGACCTGCAATAGTTGGGGGCCCTAATGGAGATTTTGCATTGAAGCTTCAGGTTACACTATTGGCTGTAGTCTCAATATTCTTGATTCTTGCCTTTAAAAAGGGATAGAACCCCCCCAAAAGAAACAACATAAAAAAAGCCTAATGCAACTCCAAACCGGAGTTAGGGAGCATTTTATAACTACTTCCCAGGAACGCTCGTTTAAGGATAATTGTGCAGTATAAATAGGCTGCCAATCACCGACGAATGGCCAAACACTTGATCGTCGGGTGAAATGATCTTTTGTATTGCACAAAAAAATTATCGTTCACGACAACCATGATGCGTTTTGGGTAAAAAGGATCTGTACAAATATGAAAAGAGTCTTAAAGTAATGAAAATAAGAAGAGGGAAAACTATAACACAGCCTGTGACTATCATACCTGCTGCATCATATCCAGCTCAGAGTACTCTGCAAATTCTTCCATCCGACGCAAAAGTTTCTCCAGTTCCAGCATAAGCGTCTCTCTTTTCCCAGCAGCTCGCCCTCTCCTTTACACTTGCCGTTTTCAATCAGCTTTTAGAAAGGAACAGTTATCAAAAAACGCTCCCAGAGCGCCCCGTTTAATTACCTGGACACTGCAGGGGGCTGCTGCTTCATTGGGGCTGGCACCCGAGACCCCATTTTCAGAAATGAGCCCACATACCTGGACATTTTCATCAAACACTGGGTTGATATTTTTTGGCCACAGTAACACTGTTGAGTTCAGGATGATATCTTCAGGTACAAATAAATGAACATCTAGAAGATAACTCATCCTCCGCTGACACTCCTAAAATTAAAAAAATGAAACTCACTCTGTATTAATGTATCTAGCATCTACAATCACAGGGGTTGCACCAATTATATTTTTTCCAAAAACTTAGGTTATAAAATTATACTGATGCTCCACAACTACAGTTCCCTCCATCAGTTTGTGTTCTTCCTGCTCTATGTGGACATGTGATTTCTGTAGCCAATCACTGGCTGTAGCAGGTTACCACTGTAGTCACTGATAGGCTGCAGCAATCACATGATCATGTTGGGGATCTGATCACTGAAACCTGGAGGGGGACTGGTAAGTATAGCTAGTATGACATGACCTATATATGGAAAAATACATATTAACCAGGACACAAGAAATATCGGAATAATCCTATATATTATGTTTTACACTAATTATACCCAGGGACGTAAGTACAGCAATTCGGGACTTTAGCTCTACCAGGCTTTTATTCTTCGCCTGCTCCACAAGCGCAATCTCCTCTATTACATCTTCATTAGTTTCAGGAGTCTTTAACGCTTGTTCCTTGATTTTCTCAAATTCCATGAAGATCCTAAGCGAAGCAAAGATTATTACATACAGGTGCATCTCACTAAATTAGAATATCATCAAAAAGTTACTTTATTTCAGTTTTCAGTACAAAAATTGAAACTCATATATTATATAGAGTCATTACAGACAGAGGGATCTATTTCAAGTGTTTATTTCTTTTAATGTTGATGATTATGGCTTACAGCCGATGAAAACACAACAGTCATTATCTCAGTAAATTAGAATACTTTATAACAACAGATTGAAAAATGTTTTTAAAATCTGAAATGTTGGCCTACTGAAATGTCTGTTCAGTAAATACACTCAATACTTGGTCTGGGATCCTTTTGCATCAATTACTGCATCAATGCGGCAATGTGGCATGGAGGCGATCAGCCTGTGGCCCTGCTGAGGTGTTATGGAAGCCCAGGTTGCTTTGATAGCAGCCTTCAGCTCGTCTGCATTGTTGGGTCTGATGTCTCTCATCTTCCTCTTGACAATACCCTATAGATTCTCTATAATAGATTCTCTATGGGGATTAGGTCAGGCGAGTTTTCTGCCAATCAAGCACAGTGATACTGTTGTGTGTAAACCAGGTATTGGTACTTTTGGCAGTGTGGACAGGGGCCAAGTCCTGCTGGAGAATGACATTTCCATCTCCAAAAGCTTGTCAGCAGAGGGAAGCATGAAGTGCTGTAAAATTTCCTGGTAGACGGCTGCGCTGACTTTGGTCTTGATAAAACACAGTGGACCTACACCAGCAGATGACATGGCTCCCCAAACCATCACTGATTGTGGAAACTTCACACAAGACCTCAAGCAGCTTGGATTCAACAACATTAACAGAAATAAACACTTGAAATATATCACTCTGTTTGTAATGACTCTATATAATATATGAATTTAAATTTTTGTACTGAAGAAATGAAAAAAATTAACTTTTTGATGATATTCTAATTTAGTGAGATGCACCTGTATATTATATACTGGAATGTGATGATATTTTATGGTATCATAAGTAAAGTAATGTGAGATTCTTAACTTTTACTGTAGCATCAGCATCTATAACTCACTGTATGAAATCATAGCAGAAGTAGCACTTGACCTTGACCCCAAGGGCCCCTGAACGGCACATGGCAGGTAGAGGCCCATTACAGATTATTTTTTTCTATTGTGAAACCTCCTTGAATCCAGGATTTTACTCACTCTTCATTCTCCAATCTGTGATTTGTCACCAGTCTATCTAGTAATATATTTGCAAAACTTTTTGCTTTGTCAGCCAGGCCTTGCTTTAAGTCATCGCAGTCGAGGTGTACCATGGTGAAGTAAGCGCGGGTGGGCCGTCCCATGATATCTCTGGCCAGGGTGTGAAATTCTTCTATAAACTGGAATACAAATATAAATCAGTCTCGTTTACCCTTGAGATTTCTGATTTGACCCTCAATTATTATCGGACACGTTGTACCCCTCGCTCTGTAGGACTTAGGACAGTATTGATTCTAATGGGAATGGTAAGAAAATGATTCCTACAACTTAGTCCTCGTTGCTGCGTCCACCCGACTACAGCTGTGATCAGCTTATTGTCAAGGGACCCTTCAAACGAACCGAAGAGGGTCCCCGTAAAGTGAACCTGTCAGGTCCTTCAGGCATGCCAAATTCCTGCATTGACATTCACGGTATATATCTGGCAAAAATGTTTCTACCTTAAAAGACTAAACTTTTTATGTGCCGGCTGTCATATGCAAATTGGTCATGTGAAATTAAGTATTATACACCTGTCTTGGGTATCCAAGCTCTGCTTCCTTCACTTCGGTCTGCTGCCCCGTGTTGTGCTCCACGTCAGGTTTTACAGGTTGTCCTGTGTAGCTCAGTGACATAATCTCCTAAATCCTATTTATGGACCATTAGGACACACACCTGGGTCTTAGGATTGAGTTTTTAGACTTTTGTTTGGTGTGCTCCACCTTCTGCGTTAACTTTCTTCCATTCCTACTGGGTTACGCTACATCCATCCTGCAGCTCCCAAGATTCCTGAGTGCCAATTCCTTGCTGCTCATGTGCCTTCCTGCTTGCCACACCAACACCCGGGGTCCGTGTGCCCACCCAGACCCGAGGCTTAGAAGATCCACCTCGCCAGGTGAGACTAAGATGCCATGATTTGGGTGTGATCACAGCATCTGAGGTCAGATTTGTTTGTGGGAAGTGACGTCCCGCTGGACTAGTCCTAGATAACTTGCATATGATGAACGGCGCATAAGCAGTCGATTTTTACTAGAAACATCAAAGCCAGTGTTGCTGTGCAGGGATGAGTCAATTTAATGATGGTTCGAGATAATATGCAAGAAGGTCCAATATGTAAAAAAAAAAAAAACACATTATGATCACACATACAGTACAGACCAAAAGTTTGGACACACCTTCTCATTTAAAGATTTTTCTGTATTTTCATGACTATGAAAATTGTACATTCACATTGAAGGCATCAAAACTATGAATTACCACATGTGGAATTATATACTTAACAAAAAAAGTGTGAAACAACTGAAAATATGTCTTATATTCTAGGTTCTTCAAAGTAGCCGCCTTTAGCTTTGATGACTGCTTTGCACACAGTTTCTACTTTCTCCGCGGCTGAACCATCCACCAGCCAGCTGAAGCTTTCAACTATCAAATAATATAACACAGAATTTATAGTTGTATCTAGACTCATCTTAATATCGGGCGGAGAAAACTTTCAAAGAGGATTATACAGCTGATCGGACATGGATTTTTGAAAGCGAGTTCTCTGGCTTCATCAGGTCTAAGAGATCAATTTGATAATCTACATTTATATGGTGAAATCTAGAGACAGATCCTCTTTGCAGTGCTTGTTAGACCAATGATATATAGTATTTCTGCATGATAATGTCTGATAGATGAGGATCACACCTCTGGGAACCCCTAACACTGAGTTCAATGGCTTTTGGAAAGGTATCAGGATCAAAGCGTCCACAGGAATATCACGCTGCAAGCGCCGGCAGGAGATTTCTGATTGTGATTGTTCCATCCCTTTAATACTAGATTCACGTCCAGCTTCCCATATGTTCCATCGCTTTAATACTTACGATTCACGTCCAGCTTACTGTATGTACCATTCTTTTAATTATTCGCGGCCAGCTTACCATATGTACCATCCCTTTAATGACTCACGTCCAGCTTACCCTATGTACCATCCCTGTAATGACTCATGTCCAGCTTACCGTATGTACCATGCCTTTAATGATTCGCAGCCAGCTTACCGTATGTACCATCCCTTTAAAGACTCACGTCCTGCTTACTGTATGTATCATCCCTATAATGATTCACGTCCAGCTTACCGTATGTACCATCCCTTTAATGACTCACATCCTGCTTACTGTATGTACCATCCCTATAATGATTCACGTCCAGCTTACAGTATGTACCATCCCTTTAATGACTCACGTCAAGCTTACCGTATGTACCATCCCTTTAATGATTCACGTCCAGCTTACCATATGTACCATCCCTTTAATGATTCACGTCCAGCTTACCGTATGTACCATCCCTTTAATTATTCACGTCCAGCTTACCGTATGTATCATCCTTTTAATGATTCACGTCCCGCTTACCGTAGGTTTGGAAATGCCTGAATGGCTGGTGTAGATTGTGGCTGACGGCCTCCTTCAGCTTCAGCGCGGCAGAATCAAAGATGTAATCAGGGAGTTTGGCCTCGATGATCTGAACCGTGTTACTACCAGAAAGCCACGGCTGCACCGTCTGAATATTCTGGACAAAGAAGAACGTTCTATAAAGTGACATGAATACTGCAGAAGTCTCTAATATAAACCCCCTGAACATCCACCTATTTTGATATAAATAAATCAAAAACTCCATACAAAGCTCCATATCCTCAGCATAGACATGAAATAAAAGCTGCCATGCTGTGTATCCTCAGTGGCCACTAAAGGGAGCTTAAAGGGCATCTGTCACCCCAAAAATTCAGATTTAACCACTTATACATTTAAAGCGCACCTGTCAGCAGGATTGAGCTCAGTAAAACACATACATTGTTAGGTGGGTGCCACTACACTGATTAAAATGATAACTTAGTTGATTAAATCCGTCCTGTGGTTCTTGTGTAACATTTACTTTCAGTTTGGAGATAATGATACGCTCGTGCTCCGGGGCGGCCTGTGGGGGGCGCTCTATCTGGTGCTCTGCTTACATATTCATCTGTATGCTCTTATGACAGCTCACTGTGCCTTCACTGACCTGCCTCCTCTTTTACATAATGCATCTAGTAGTGCGGGGCTAGGTAAAATAGGAGGCAGGTCAGTGGACGATCAGTGAGCTGTCATAAGAGCATACACATGAATATGTAAGCAGAGCACCAGATAGAGTGCCCCCACACGCCGCCCCGGAGCATAAGCATATCATTATTTCCAAACTGAAAGTAAAGATTACACAAGAACCACAGGACGAATTTCATCAACTAAGGTATCATTTTACTCTGTGTAATGTCGCCCTCCTGACAGTGTATGTGGTTTACTGAGCACACTCCTGCTGACAGGTGCACTTTAATAGGGGACTGGAGTGGAGAGCCATCCCTTCATTGGGGCCCACCGGAGGATTCTCCATTTCTCCTGTTGGCCAGTCCGAGCCTGTAAAAGTGTTTATGCTACCCAACTCTTCTACTTATAATTCTCATATATTTTTGCAATGTGTATTACAAAGTCAATATACTCGTTGTCCTATCCCTGCATGGGGGCCCACCGGAGGATACTGCTGCGGACGCTCATATACTAGGTGACAGCCAATAGGAATTGTAAATCAGCCAGTACTATATTTTTTTTTTGCTGTGATATTCCAAAATGGTGGCAGCAAATTTCCAATTTTTTTTACTGCAGTTTTTACCTGTGAGCCACACATGTACCTACTATAAAAAGTAAGTTGTCAGCATTGAAAAAAAAATCCTGATACCTGAAGGGTCTTGGAGATCCGAGTTAATATAAATAGTACTTCTTCTACGTCCTGGAAGCTTGGATAGAAATCCATTTTCTCGTCATCAAATGTAAGTTGCATTTTGGAGATTGGTAAAAATTGCCCGTCTATCAGATCAAATAAACGGACAAAAGTTTCTACAGTTTTCTGCAGAAGGTCTCTCACCTGTGGGGGGGAGAAATCAGCAAGTATATATTAGTGTTTATAAGGAGAAAAAATACATGACTACGAGAGTGGTGCAGAAAACAGGGAGACGGACTGGGCCATAAGAGAAGAAAGCTGAGTGACAACATTTATTGTGGGTGGGAAATCCTTAATCCCTTCAGGACCGGATCATTTTTTGTTTTGCATTTTTTCCTTTCCGTCTTCAAAAAGCCATACATTTTTCATTTTTCCATTGATATAGCTGCAAGAGGCTATGTAATGTGCTGTAGCTTAAACCCTTCCCAACATATGACATATTGTTATGCCATGTTCCTGTAGATGTGCAAAATTTGGACCTGGGCCCCCACCAGCATGTTGGTCAGATGTATGGGCCCTTATAGCATTCTAGATCCGATAATGATGCGCGTGTTCGCCCTTGCCTTGGATGTTTCCTGTAATAATCTCCCCCATCGTAGCTCTAGCCCCATCCTATAATAATGTCTCTCATTCTAGGCCCCTTCCTGGTATAATGATCCCCTTCCTGCGCCCCTTCCTGTTATAATATCCCCTATCCTGGGCCTCTTCCTGTTATAATATCCACCTTCTGTGTATAATACCCCCCATCCTGAGCCCCTTTCAGCAATAACGTCCCAATCCTGGGCTCCTTCCTGGTATAATGTCCTTGGTCCAGGGCCTCTTACTGTAATAATGTCCCCCATCCTGGCCCCTTCCTGTAACAATGTCCCCTATCCTAGTATAATATCCCACATCCTATAACAATGTCTTCCATCCTGGTATCCTGTCCCCCATCCTAGGCCCCATTCTGGTATAATGACCTCCATCATTGTGCCCTTCCTGGTGTAATGTCCTTCATCCTGGCCCATGTCATGGTATAATGATCCCCATTCTGGTATAATGCTCCCTATCCTGGGCTGCTTCCTTGTACAATGCCCCCCATCCTGAACCCCTGCCTTGTATAATGCTCCCCATCCTTGGCCCCTTCCTTGTAAAATGCTCCCCATCATGCGCCCCTTCCTTGTATAATGCTCCCCATCATGCGCCCCTTCCTTGTATAGTGCTCCCCATCCTGCGCCCCTTCCTTGTGTAATGCTCCCCATCTTGCGCCCCTTCCTTGTATAATGCTCCCCATCTTGCGCCCCTTCCTTGTGTAATGCTCCCCATCCTGCGCGCCTTCCTTGTGTAATGCATCTCATCCTAGGCTACTTCCTTGTATAATGCTCCCCATCTGGCACCCCTGCCTTGTGTAATGCTCCCCATCCTGCGCCCCTTTCTTGTATAATGCTCCCCATCATGCGCCCCTTCCTTGTATAATGCTCCCCATCCTGCGCCCCTTCCTTGTGTAATGCTCCCCATCCTGCGCCCCTTCCTTGTATAATGCTCTCCATCTTGCTCCCCTTCCTTGTGTAATGCTCCCTATCCTGCACCCCTTCCTTGTATAATGCTCTTCATCCTAGGCTACTTCCTTGTATAATGCTCCCCATCTTGGGACCCTTCCTTGTCTAATTCTCCCCATCCTGGGACCCTTCCTTGTATAATGCTTCTCATCCTAGGCTACTTCCTTGTATAATGCTCCCCATCCTGGGACCCTTCCTTGTCTAATTCCCCCTATCCTGGGCACCTTCCTTGTATAATGCCTATGGGCCCTTGTAGCATTCTAGATCCGATAATGATGCGCGTGTTCGCCCTTGCCTTGGATGTTTCCTGTAATAATCTCCCCCATCGTAGCCCTAGCCCCATCCTATAATAATGTCTCTCATTCTAGGCCCCTTCCTGGTATAATGTTCCCCATCCTGCACCCCTTCCTGTTATAATATCCCCTATCCTGGGCCTCTTCCTGTTATAATATCCCCCTTCTGTGTATAATACCCCCCATCCTGAGCCCCCTTTCAGCAATAACGTCCCAATCCTGGGCTCCTTCCTGGTATAATGTCCTTTGTCCTGGGCCTCTTACTGTAATAATGTCCCCCATCCTGGCCCCTTCCTGCAACAATGTCCCCCATCCTGGTATAATGTCCCACATCCTATAACAATGTCCCCCATCCTGGTACAATGTCCCTCATCCTATAACAATGTCTTCCATCCTGGTATCCTGTCCCCCATCCTAGGCCCCATTCTGGTATAATGACCTCCATCCTTGTGCCCTTCCTGGTGTAATGTCCTTCATCCTGGCCCATGTCATGATATAATGACCCCCATTCTGGTATAATGCTCCCTATCCTGGGCCGCTTCCTTGTACAAAGCCCCCCATTCTGAACCCCTGCCTGGTATAATGCTCCCCATCCTTGGCCTCTTCCTTGTAAAATGCTCCCCATCATGCACCCCTTCCTTGTATAATGCTCCCCATCATGCGCCCCTTCCTTGTATAGTGCTCCCCATCCTGCGCCCCTTCCTTGTGTAATGCTCCCCATCTTGCGCCCCTTCCTTGTATAATGCTCCCCATCTTGCGCCCCTTCCTTGTGTAATGCTCCCCATCCTGCGTTCCTTCCTTGTGTAATGCACCTCATCCTAGGCTACTTCCTTGTATAATGCTCCCCATCTTGCACCCCTTCCTTGTGTAATGCTCCCCATCCTGCGCGCCTTCCTTGTGTAATGCTCCCCATCATGCTCCCCTTCCTTGTGTAATGCTCCCCATCCTGCGACCTTTCCTTGTATAATGCTCTCCATCTTGCGCCCCTTCCTTGTGTAATGCTCCTCATCCTAGGCTACTTCCTTGTATAATGTTCCCCATCTTGGGACCCTTCCTTGTCTAATTCTCCCCATCCTGGGACCCTTCCTTGTATAATGCTTCTCATCCTAAGCTACTTCCTTGTATAATGCTCCCCATCCTGGGACCCTTCCTTGTCTAATTCCCCCCCATCCTGGGCACCTTCCTTGTATAATGCTCCCCATCCTGGAACCCTTCCTTGTCTAATTCCCCCCATCCTGGGCCCTTTCCTTGTATAATGCTCCCCATCCTGGGCCCCTTCATTATATAATGCTCCCCATCCTGGGCCCCTTCCTTGTCTAATTCTCCCCACCCTGAGCCCCTTCCTTGTCTAATGCTCCCCATCCTTGGCCCTTTCCTGGTATAATGTTCTGTCGTTCTTTTCCAATACATTAAATAAACAAAAATAAATGATTCTTCTTACCTTCCTCCGCTCCCACGACATGCGGCGCCTTCTTCTGTAGCTGATTTCAGTGTGCCGGTAGAGGCAGCGCATGACGTCACTTCCATGCGTCGCTCGTGACTGGCACACCGACATCAGCTACCGGCCTTTGGCTGGCGGCATGCATTGCAGCTCAGGGACCCGGCATGTTCCTGCGCAGCAATATACTTCAGCCGGATGTGCGTCCTCAGACTGTGGAAGTGCCATACATATATGAGATGGGAATACCACTCTGAGTCTATGTTTGATCCAGAGATACAATAATGAACATGAATCCTTATATATCACGGATCTCGCAGCCACCTTTACCTGGTTGGACATAAGTGTCGAGACGCAGTTATAAAAGGAATCCAATTTGTCCGCATTAATCAACTGCAGGGCATCTTGATTGGCAAATAGATTGATCACTTTGGGGTACCAAGTGTTCAGCAACTTTTCTTCTGTCTTGGCACAAGCCAAGGATCCGCTGTTCCTCAGGGATTCACATTCTACAGGACCCCTGGACCCGACAAAGAATAAAGCACTTTATCATATTAAACCTGACAGGGCACACCTGTGAGGTGAAGACCATTTCCAGTGACTACCTCTAGAAGCTCATCAAGAGAATGCCAAGAGTGTGCAAAGCAGTCATCAAAGCAAAAGGTGGCTACTTTGAAGAACCTAGAATATAAGACATATTTTCAGTAGTTTCACACTTTTTTGTTAAGTATATAATTCCACATGTGTTAATTCATAGTCATGAAAATACACACTTATACAGTATACATATATATACACCCATATACATTATACATACACATATACAGTATACACATATATACACACACATATACAGTATACATATATATACACCCATATACAGTATACATATATATACACCCATATACATTATACATACACATATACAGTATACATATATATACACACATATACAGTATACATATATATACACACACATACAGTATACATATATATACACACATATACAGTATACATATATATACACCCATATACATTATACATACACATATACAGTATACATATATATACACACATATACAGTATACATATATATACACCCATATACAGTATACATATACACATATACAGTATACATATATATACACACACATATACAGTATACATATATATACACCCATATACAGTATACATATATATACACCCATATACATTATACATACACATATACAGTATACATATACACACATATACAGTATACATATATATACACATATACAGTATACATTATACATACACATATACAGTATACATATATATACACACATACAGTATACACATATACACACACATATACAGTATACATATATATACACACACATATACAGTATACATATATATACACCCATATACAGTATACATATATATACACCCATATACATTATACATACACATATACAGTATACATATATATACACCCATATACAGTATACATATATATACACCCATATACAGTATACATATACACATATACAGTATACATATATATACACACACATATACAGTATACATATATATACACCCATATACAGTATACATATATATACACCCATATACATTATACATACACATATACAGTATACATATATACACACATATACAGTATACATATATATACACATATACAGTATACATTATACATACACATATACAGTATACATATATACACACATATACAGTATACATATATATACACCCATATACAGTATACATATATATACACCCATATACATTATACATACACATATACAGTATACATATATATACACACATATACAGTATACATATATATACACCCATATACATTATACATACACATATACAGTATACATATATATACACACACATATACAGTATACATATATATACACATATACAGTATACATATATATACAGACATACAGTATAAATATATATACACATATATACAGTATACATATATACACATACAGTATACATATATACACATATACAGTATACATATATACACACACACATATATACAGTATATACATATATACACCCATATACAGTATACATATATATACACACACATATACAGTATACATATAAATACACACATACAGTATACATATATATACACACACATATACAGTATACATATATACACACATATACAGTATACACATATATACACACACATATACAGTATACATATATATACACCCATATACAGTATACATATATATACACCCATATACATTATACATACACATATACAGTATACATATATATACACACATATACAGTATACATATATATACACACATACAGTATACATATATACACACACTTATACAGTATACATATATATACACCCATATACATTATACATACACATATACAGTATACATATATATACACACACATATACAGTATACATATATATACACCCATATACAGTATACATATACACATATACAGTATACATATATATACACACACATATACAGTATACATATATATACACCCATATACAGTATACATATATATACACCCATATACATTATACATACACATATACAGTATACATATATACACACATATACAGTATACATATATATACACATATACAGTATACATTATACATACACATATACAGTATACATATATATACACACATACAGTATACACATATACACACACATATACAGTATACATATATATACACACACATATACAGTATACATATATATACACCCATATACAGTATACATATATATACACCCATATACATTATACATACACATATACAGTATACATATATATACACCCATATACAGTATACATATATATACACCCATATACAGTATACATATACACATATACAGTATACATATATATACACACACATATACAGTATACATATATATACACCCATATACAGTATACATATATATACACCCATATACATTATACATACACATATACAGTATACATATATACACACATATACAGTATACATATATATACACCCATATACAGTATACATTATACATACACATATACAGTATACATATATACACACATATACAGTATACATATATATACACCCATATACAGTATACATATATATACACCCATATACATTATACATACACATATACAGTATACATATATATATACACACATATACAGTATACATATATATACACCCATATACATTATACATACACATATACAGTATACATATACACACACATATACAGTATACATATATATACACATATATACAGTATACATATATACACACATATACAGTATACATATATATACAGACATACAGTATAAATATATATACACATATATACAGTATACATATATACACATACAGTATACATATATACACATATACAGTATACATATATACACACACACATATATACAGTATATACATATATACACCCATATACAGTATACATATATATACACACACATATACAGTATACATATAAATACACACATACAGTATACATATATATACACACACATATACAGTATACATATATACACACATATACAGTATACACATATACACACATATACAGTATACATATATACACACATATACAGTATACATATATACAGTATACATATATATACACACATACCGTATAAATATATATATACACATATATACAGTATACATATATACACCCATATACAGTATACATATATATACACACACATACAGTATACATATATACACACATATACAGTATACATATATATACACGCATATACAGTATACATATACACACATATACAGTATACATATATATACACACACATATACAGTATACATATATATATACACACATACCGTATAAATATATATATACACATATATACAGTATACATATATACACCCATATACAGTATACATATATATACACACACACATACAGTATACATATACACACACATATACAGTATACATACATACACACATATACAGTATACATATATACACACTTATACAGTATACATATATATACACACATATACAGTATATATATATACACATATACAGTATACATATATATACACACACACAGTATAAATATATATACACATATATACAGTATACATATATACACCCACTAGATGGTGGCCCGATTCTAATGCATCGGGTATTCTAGAATATGTATGCGGCCGACAGGGCGCAATCAGCAGAGCGGTGTTTAAATTTGGCGCCAAAATCGCTGATTGGTCGAGGCCGGCAACCGTGACCAATCACCAAAGCGGTGTTAAAACTTGGCGGCTATATCGCAGATTGGTCACGGCCGGCGGTCGCGACTAATCAGCAGAGCGGGGTTTAAATTTGGCGCCAATAATGCTGATTGGTCGCGGGCAGCGAACACGACCAATCAGCAGAGCGGGGTTTAAATTTGGCGCCAATAATGCTGATTGGTCGCGGGCAGCGAACACGACCAATCAGAAGAGCGGGGTTTAAATTTGGCGCCAATAATGCTGATTGGTCGTGGGCAGCGAACGCGACCAATCAGCAGAGCGGGGTTTAAATTTGGCGCCAATAATGCTGATTGGTTGCGGCCGGCGGTCGCGACCAATCAGCACAGCGTTGTTTAAATTTGGCGCCAATAATGGTGATTGGTCACGGCCGGGACCAATCAGCAGAGCGGTGTTTAAATTTGGCGCCAATAATGCTGATTATTTGCGACCGGTAACCGTGACCAATCAGCATAGCGGTGTTTAAATTTGGCGCCAATATCACTGTATATGTATACTGTATATGTGTGTGTATATATATGTATACTGTATGTGTGTGTATATATATGTATACTGTATGTGTGTATATATATGTATACTGTATATGTGTGTGTATATATATGTATACTGTATGTGTGTATAAATATGTTTACTGTATATGTGTGTGTATATGTATACTGTATATGTGTGTGTATATGTATACTGTATATGGGTGTATATATGTATACTGTATATGTGTGTATATATGTATACTGTATATGTGTGTGTATATGTATACTGTATATGGGTGTGTATATATGTATACTGTATATGTGTGTGTATATGTATACTGTATATGGGTGTGTATATATGTATACTGTATATGTGTGTGTATATGTATACTGTATATGTGTGTATATATGTATACTGTATATGTGTGTGTATATGTATACTGTATATGTGTGTGTATATATGTATACTGTATATGTGTATATATGTATACTGTATATGTGTGTATATGTATACTGTATATGGGTGTGTATATATGTATACTGTATATGTGTGTGTATATGTATACTGTATATGGGTGTGTATATATGTATACTGTATATGTGTGTATATGTATACTGTATATGTGTGTATATATGTATACTGTATATGTGTGTATATATATGTATACTGTTTATGGGTGTGTATATGTATACTGTATATGGGTGTATATATGTATACTGTATATGTGTGTATATATATGTATACTGTATATGTGTGTATATATATGTATACTGTTTATGGGTGTGTATATGTATACTGTATATGGGTGTATATATGTATACTGTATATGTGTGTGTATATGTATACTGTATATGTGTGTATATATATGTATACTGTTTATGGGTGTGTATATGTATACTGTATATGTGTGTGTATATATATGAATACTGTATATGTGTGTGTATATATATGTATACTGTATATGTGTATATATGTATACTGTATATGTGTGTGTATATATATGTATACTGTATATGTGTGTATATATATATGTATACTGTATATGTATGTATATATGTATACTGTATATGTGTGTATATATATGTATACTGTATATGTGTGTATATATATGAATACTGTATATGTGTGTGTATATATATGTATACTGTATATGTGTATATATGTATACTGTATATGTGTGTGTATATATATGTATACTGTATATGTGTGTATATATATATGTATACTGTATATGTATGTATATATGTATACTGTATATGTGTGTATATATATGTATACTGTTTATGGGTGTGTATATGTATACTGTATATGGGTGTATATATGTATACTGTATATGTGTGTATATATGTATACTGTATATGTGTGTATATATATGTATACTGTTTATGGGTGTGTATATGTGTATACTGTATATGTGTGTATATATGTATACTGTATATGTGTGTATATATATGTATACTGTTTATGGGTGTGTATATGTATACTGTATATGTGTGTATATATATGTATACTGTATATGTGTGTATATATATGTATACTGTATATGTGTGTATATATGTATACTGTATATGTGTGTATATATATGTATACTGTTTATGGGTGTATATATATGTATACTGTATATGGGTGTATATATGTATACTGTATATGTGTGTATATATGTATACTGTATATGTGTGTATATATATGTATACTGTTTATGGGTGTATATATGTATACTGTATATGTGTGTATATATATGTATACTGTATATGTGTGTGTGTGTATATATGTATACTGTATATGTGTGTATATATATGTATACTGTATATGTGTGTGTATATATATGTATACTGTATATGTGTGTATATATGTATACTGTATATGGGTGTGTATATGTATACTGTATATGTGTGTATATATATATACTGTATATGTGTGTGTGTATATGCTGTATTACTGTATGTGTGTGTATATATATGTATACTGTATATGTGTATATATATGTATACTGTATATGTGTGTATATATATGTAAACTGTATATGTGTGTATATATGTATACTGTATATGTGTGTATATATGTATACTGTATATGTGTGTGTGTATATATACAGTATATGTGTGTGTGTATATGCTGTATTACTGTATATATGCGTGTATATATGTATACTGTATATGGGTGTGTATATGTATACTGTATATGTGTATATATATGTATACTGTATATGTGTGTATATGTATACTGTATATGTGTGTGTATATGTATACTGTATATGTGTATATATGTATACTGTATATGTGTGTATATATATGTATACTGTATATGTGTGTGTATATATGTATACTGTATATGTGTGTGTATATATATATGTATACTGTATATGTGTATATATGTATACTGTATATGGGTGTGTATATGTATACTGTATATGTGTATATATATATATGTATACTGTATGTGTGTGTATATGTATACTGTATATGGGTGTGTATATATATGTATACTGTATATGTGTATATATATATGTATACTGTATATGTGTGTATATATATACAGTATATGTGTGTGTATATGCTGTATTACTGTATATATGCGTGTATATATGTATACTGTATATGTGTGTATATATACGTATACTGTATATGTGTATATATATGTATACTGTATATGTGTGTGTATATATGTATACTGTATATGTGTGTATATGTATACTGTATATGTGTGTATAATGTATACTGTATGTGTGTATATATATGTATACTGTATATGTGTGTGTATATGTATACTGTATATGTGTGTGTATATGCTGTATTACTGTATATATGCGTGTATATATGTATACTGTATATGGGTGTGTATATGTATACTGTATATATGTGTGTATATATGTATACCGTATGTGTGTATATATGTATACTGTATATGGGTGTGTATATATATGTATACTGTATATGGGTGTGTATATATATATGTATACTGTATGTGTATATATGTATACTGTATATGTGTGTATATATGTGTGTGTATATATATATGTATACTGTATATGTGTGTATATATGAGTGTGTATATATATATGTATACTGTATATGTGTGTATATATATGTATACTGTATATGTGTGTATATATGTATACTGTATATGTGTGTATATGTATACTGTATATGGGTGTATATATGTATACTGTATATGTGTGTGTATATATGTATACTGTATATGTGTATATATGTATACTGTATATGTGAGTATATATGCATACTGTATATGGGTGTATATATGTATACTGTATATGTATGTGTATATATGTATACTGTATATGTGTGTATATGTGTATACTGTATGTGTGTATATATATGTATACTGTATATGTGTGTGTATATATGTATACTGTATATGGGTGTGTATATGTATACTGTATATGGGTGTATATATGTATACTGTATATGTGTGTGTATATATGTATACTGTATATGTGTATATATGTATACTGTATATGTGTGTGTATATATGTATACTGTATATGTGTGTATATGTGTATACTGTATGTGTGTATATATATGTATACTGTATGTGTGTGTATATATGTATACTGTGTATGGGTGTGTATATGTATACTGTATATGTGTGTATATATGTATACTGTATATGTGTGTATATATGTATAATGTATATGTGTGTGTGTATATGTATACTGTATATGTGTGTGTATATGCTGTATTACTGTATATATGCGTGTATATATGTATACTGTATATGGGTGTGTATATGTATACTGTATATGTGTGTGTATATATGTATACTGTATATGGGTGTGTATATATATATGTATACTGTATATGGGTGTGTGTATATATGTATGTATACTGTATATGTGTGTATATATATATATGTATACTGTATATGTGTGTATATATATGTATACTGTATGTGTATATATGTATACTGTATATGTGTGTATATATGTATACTGTATATGTGTGTGTATATATATGTATACTGTATATGTGTATATATGTATACTGTATATGTATGTGTATATATATGTATACTGTATATGTGTGTGTATATGTATACTGTATATGTGTGTATATATGTATACTGTATATGTGTGTGTATATGTATACTGTATATGTGTGTGTATATATGTATACTGTATATGTGTGTGTATATGTATACTGTATATGTGTGTGTATATGTATACTGTATATGTGTGTATATATGTATACTGTATATGTGTGTATATATGTATACTGTATATGTGTGTGTATATGTATACTGTATATGGGTGTATATATGTATACTGTATATGTGTGTATATGTATACTGTATATGTGTGTGTATATATGTATACTGTATATGTGTGTATATATATGTATACTGTATATGTGTGTATATGTGTATACTGTATATGTGTGTGTATATATGTATACTGTATATGTGTGTGTATATGTATACTGTATATGTGTGTGTATATGTATACTGTATATGTGTGTATATATGTATACTGTATATGTGTGTGTATATGTATACTGTATATGTGTATATATATGTATACTGTATATGTGTGTGTATATATGTATACTGTATATGTGTGTGTATATGTATACTGTATATGTGTGTGTATATGTATACTGTATATGTGTGTATATATGTATACTGTATATGTGTGTGTATATGTATACTGTATATGGGTGTATATATGTATACTGTATATGTGTGTATATATATGTATACTGTATATGTGTGTATATGTGTATACTGTATATGTGTGTGGATATATGTATACTGTATATGTGTGTATATGTATACTGTATATGTGTGTGTATATATGTATACTGTATATGTGTGTATATATATGTGTACTGTATATGTGTGTATATGTGTATACTGTATATGTGTGTGTATATGTATACTGTATATGTGTGTATATATATGTATACTGTATATGTGTGTATATATGTATACTGTATATGTGTGTATATGTATACTGTATATGTGTGTATATATATGTATACTGTATATGTGTATATATGTATACTGTATATGTGTGTATACTGTATATGAGTGTATATGTATACTGTATATGGGTGTATATATGTATACTGTATATGTGTGTGTATATGTATACTGTATATGTGTGTGTATATGTATACTGTATATGTGTGTGTATATGTATACTGTATATGTGTGTATATATACAGTTATATGAAAAAGTTTGGGCACCCCTATTAATCTTAAGCTTAATGTTTTATAAAAATTGTTTTTGCAACAGCTGTTTCAGTTTGATATATGTAATAACTGTTGGACATAGTAATGTTTCTGCCTTGAAATGAGGTTTATTGTACTTACAGAAAATGTGCAATCTGCATTCAAACAAAATTTGACAGGTGCATAAGTATGGGCACCCCACCAGAAAAGTGACATTAATATTTAGTAGATCCTCCTTTTGCAAAAATAACAGCCTCTAGTCGCTTCCTGTAGCTTTTAATGAGTTCCTGGATCCTGGATGAAGGTATTTTTGACCATTCCTCTTTACAAAACAATTCCAGTTCAGTTAAGTTTGATGGTTGCCGAGCATGGACAGCCCTCTTCAAATGATCCCACAGATGTTCAATGATATTCAGGTCTTGTGACTGGGATGGCCATTCCAGAACATTGTAATTGTTCCTCTGCATGAATGCCTGAGTAGATTTGGAGCGGTGTTTTGGATCATTGTCTTGCTGAAAGATCCATCCCCTGCGTAACTTCAACTTTATCACTGATTCTTGAACATTATTGTCAAGAATCTGCTGATACTGAGTGGAATCCATGCGTCCCTCAACTTTAACAAGATTCCCGGTGCCGGCATTGGCCACACAGCCCCAAAGCATGATGGAACCTCCACCAAATTTTACTGTGGGTAGCAAGTGTTTTTCTTGGAATGCTCTGTTTTTTTGCCGCCATGCATAACACCTTTTTGTATGACCAAACAACTCAATATTGGTTTCATCAGTCCACAGGACCTTCTTCCAAAAAGAAATTGGCTTCCCCAAATGTGCTTTTGCATACCTCAGCCGACTCTGTTTGTGGCGTGCTTGCAGAAACGGCTTCTTTCGCATCACTCTCCCATACAGCTTCTCCTTGTGCAAAGTGCGTTGTATAGTTGACCGATGCACAGTGACACCATCTGCAGCAAGTTGATGCTGCTGCTCTATGGAGGTGGTCTGAGGATTGTCCTTGACTGATCTCACCATTCTTCTTCTCTGCCTTTCTGATGTTTTTCTTGGCCTGCCACTTCTGACCTTAACAAGAACTGTCCCTGTGTTCTTCCATTTCCTTACTATGTTCCTCACAGTGGAAGCTGACAGGTTAAATCTCTGAGACAGCTTTTTGTATCCTTCCCCTGAACAACTATGTTGAATATTCTTTGTTTTCAGATCATTTGACAGTTGTTTTGAGGAGCCCATGATACCACTCTTCAGAGGAGATTCAAACAGGAGAACAACTTGCAAGTGGCCACTTTAAGTAGCTTTTCTCATGATTGCATACACCTGGCTATGAAGTTCAAAGCTCAATGAGGTTACAAAACCAAAAAAAGTGCTTTAGTAAGTCAGTAAAAAGTAGGTAGGAGTATTTAAAACAAGAAAATGATAAGGGTGCCCATACTTATGCACCTGTCAAATTTTGTTTGAATGCAGATTGCACATTTTCTGTTAGTACAATAAACCTCATTTCAAGGCAGAAACATTACTGTGTCCAACAGTTATTACATATATCAAACTGAAATAGCTGCTGCAAAAACACCAATTTTTATAAAACATTAAGCTTAAGATTAATAGGGGTGCCCAAACTTTTTCATATAACTGTATGTATACTGTATATGTGTGTATATATGTGTATACTGTATATGTGTGTATATGTATACTGTATATGTGTGCGTATATATGTATACTGTATATGGGTGTATATATGAATACTGTATATGTGTATACTGTATGTGTATATATGTATACTGTATATGTGTGTATATGTGTATACTGTATATGTGTGTGTATATATGTATACTGTATATGTGTGTATATATGTATACTGTATATGTGTGTGTGTATATGTATACTGTATATGGATGTATATATGTATACTGTATATGTGTGTGTATATATGTATACTGTATATGTGTGTATATATGTGTATACTGTATATGTGTGTATATGTATACTGTATATGTGTGTGTATATATGTATACTGTATATGTGTGTATATATATGTATACTGTATATGGGTGTATATATGTATACTGTATATGTGTGTATATGTGTATACTGTATATGTATGTGTATATATGTTTACTGTATATGTGTGTATATGTGTATACTGTATATGTGTGTGTATATATGTATACTGTATACATATACAGTATACATATATACACATATACAGTATACATATATACACCCATAAACAGTATACATTTATACACACATATACAGTATACATATATATACACATATACAGTATACATATATACACACACATATACAGTGTACATATATACACCCATATACAGTATACATATACACACACATATACAGTATACATATATATACACACATACAGTATAAATATATATACACACATACAGTATACATATATATATATACACATATATACAGTATACATATATATACACACATACAGTATACATATACACACACATATACAGTATACATATATATACACACATACAGTATACACATATACACACATATACAGTATACATATATATACACACATATACAGTATACATATATATACACACATATACAGTATACATATATACATACACATATACAGTATACATATACACACACACACATATACAGTATACATATATACACACATATACAGTATACATATACACACACATATTCAGTATACATATATACACACACATATACAGTATACATATATACACACACACATATACAGTATACATATATATATACACACATATACAGTATACACACATATACACACATATACAGTATACATATATATAAACACATATACAGTATATATACACACACATATACAGTATACATATATATACACACATATACAGTGTACATATATATAAACACATATACAGTATATATACACACACATATACAGTATACATATATATACACACCCATATACAGTATACATATATATACACACCCATATACAGTATACATATACATACACACATACAGTATACATATATATACACACATATACAGTATACATATACACACATATACAGTATACATATACATACACACATACAGTATACATATATATATACACATAAACAGTATACATATACACACATATACAGTATACATATATATACACATATACACACCCATATACAGTATACATATATATATACACACATATACAGTATACATATATATACACACACATACAGTATACATATATACACATATACAGTATACATATATACACACACATATACAGTATACATATATACACATATACAGTATACATATATACACATATACAGTATATATATACACACACACATATACAGTATACATATATATACACACATACAGTATACATATATACACACATATACAGTATACATATATATACACACACATATACAGTAAACATATATATATACACCCATATACAGTATACATATATACACATATACAGTATACATATACACACACATATACAGTATACATATACACACATATACAGTATACATATATATACACACATATACAGTATACATATATACACATATACAGTATACATATATACACATATACAGTATATATACACACATATACAGTATACATATATATACACACATATACAGTGTACATATATATAAACACATATACAGTATATATACACACACATATACAGTATACATATATATACACACATACAGTATACATATATATACACACCCATATACAGTATACATATACATACACACATACAGTATACATATATATACACACATATACAGTATACATATACACACATATACAGTATACATATACATACACACATACAGTATACATATATATACACACATAAACAGTATACATATACACACATATACAGTATACATATATATACACATATACAGTATACATATACACACCCATATACATATATATATATATACACACATATACAGTATACATATATATACACACACATACAGTATACATATATACACACATATACTGTATACATATATACACACACATATACAGTATACATATATACACATATACAGTATACATATATACACATATACAGTATATATATACACACACACATATACAGTATACATATATATACACACACATACAGTATACATATATACACACATATACAGTATACATATATATACACACACATATACAGTAAACATATATATATACACACACATATACAGTATACATATATACACATATACAGTATACATATATACACATATACAGTATATATATACACACACACATATACAGTATACATATATATACACACATACAGTATACATATACACACATATACAGTATACATATATACACATATACAGTATACATATATATACATATACAGTATACATATACTGTATACTGTATACACATTAAAATAAACAAATCACCAGGACCTGATGGCATACACCCACGGGTACTAAGGGAACTAAGTAATGTGATAGACAGACCGTTATATCTTATATTTAAGGACTCTGTTGAGACTGGGTCTGTACCACTTGATTGGCGACAGGCGAATGTAGTGCCAATATTCAAAAAGGGAGCGAAAAGTGACGCCGGAAACTATCGGCCGGTGAGTCTGACGTCCGTTGTGGGCAAAATTTTTGAAAGCTTCATTAAAGAGGCAATTACGGAGCATCTTGATGCTAATAATCTTTTAATCCCGAACCAACATGGATTCATGAGGAATCGCTCCTGCCAAACAAACCTGATTGACTTCTACGAGGAGGTTAGCTCTCGAGTAGATCAGGGGGAACCAGTGGATGTCGTGTATCTCGACTTCTCAAAAGCGTTCGATAGTGTGCCACATAATAGGTTGGTATACAAAATGATGGGGCTGGGGGAAAATGTCTGCAAGTGGGTAGCTAACTGGCTAAAGGATAGAAGGCAGAGGGTGGTTATAAATGGAATATACTCAGATTGGGTAAGCGTCACTAGTGGGGTACCACAGGGGTCTGTACTAGGCCCAATGTTATTTAATATCTTTATTAACGACATAGTCAACGGGATAAATAGTAAAATATCAATATTTGCAGATGACACAAAGTTATGTAAAACAATTAATACAAAAGAGGATAGTGATGACCTACAGAGGGATTTGGATAAGCTGGGTAGGTGGAGCATTAAATGGCAAATGAGGTTTAACGAGGAGAAATGTAAGGTCATACATATGGGAAGGAAAAATGGAAGTCACCAGTACTCACTGAATGGGAAATCATTGGGGAATTCAGAGATGGAGAAGGACTTGGGCATCTTGATTGATAGCAAACTAAATTGGAGTGCCCAAAGTCAGGCCGCTGCTGTAAGGGCAAACAGGGTAATGGGATGTATCAGAAGAGGTATAGCTGCATAGGATGAGAACATTGTTCTTCCACTGTACAAAGCACTGGTCAGACCACACTTGGAATACTGTGCTCAGTTATGGGCCCCAATATATAGAAAGGATATAAATGAGCTTGAAAGGGTACAAAGGAGGGCAACAAAATTAATAAAGGGAATGGAGGGACTGCAATACCCAGAGAGGTTGGCAAAACTAGGACTATTCAGCCTGGAAAAGAGAAGGTTGAGGGGGGACATAATAAATGTGTACAAATATGTTAGGGGACAGTATAGAGATCTTGCCCGGGATTTGTTCAAAAGGAGGGATATTACGGTAACAAGAGGGCATTCACTAAGACTGGAAGAGAAAAGGTTTCAGCACCAGCATAGGAAGGGGTTCTTTACGGTAAGAGCAGTGAGAATATGGAATTCACTCAGTGAGGAGACGGTAATGTCAGATTCACTACACCAGTTCAAGCGGGGACTGGATGCATTTCTAGATACCAGGCAGATTTCAGCATATACTTAAAAATAAAATAAAATAGTAGGTTGATACAGGGATTTATTCTGACTGCTGGTTTCAGAGTCGGGAGGGAATTTTTCCTCAGGTGAAGATTGGCTAAATCATTTGGGGTTTTTGCCCTCCTCTGGATCAACTGTAGCAATTACAGAACTAACAGGTCGAACTTGATGGACGCAAGTCTTTATTCGGCTTTACTAACTATGACTATGACTATGACCCATAAACAGTATACATATATATACACACACATATACAGTATACATATATATATACACACACATATACAGTATACATATATACACACACATATACAGTATACATATATATACACACACATATACAGTATACATATATATATACACACACATATACAGTATACATATATATACACACACACACATATACAGTATACATATATATACACACACATATACAGTATACATATATATACACACACACACATATACAGTATACATATATATACACACACATATACAGTATACATATATATACACACACACACATATACAGTATACATATATATATACACACACATATACAGTATACATATATATACACACATACAGTATACATATATATACACACATATACAGTATACATATACACACACATATACAGTATACATATATACACATATACAGTATACATATATATATACACACATATACAGTATACATATATATATACACACACATATACAGTATACATATATATATACACACATATACAGTATACATATATATACACACACACACATAAACAGTATACATATATATATACACACATACAGTATACATATATATACACACATATACAGTATACATATACACACACATATACAGTATACATATATACACACATATACAGTATACATATATATATACACACACATATACAGTATACATATATATATACACACATATACAGTATACATATATACACACACACACACATATACAGTATACATATATATATACACACATACAGTATACATATATACACACATACAGTATACAAATATACACATATACAGTATACATATATATATACACATGTACAGTATACATATATACACCCATAAACAGTATACATATATACACACATATACAGTATACATATATACACACATATACAGTATACATATATACACATATACAGTATACATATATATACACACACATATACAGTATACATATATATACACACCCATATACAGTATACATATACACACACATATACAGTATACATATACACACACATATACAGTATACATATATATACACATATACAGTATACATATACACACCAATATACAGTATACATATATATACACATATACAGTATACATATATATATACCCATATAAAGTGTACATATATACACCCATATACAGTATACATATACACACACATATACAGTATACATATATATATACACACATACAGTATACATATATACACACATACAGTATACAAATATACACATATACAGTATACATATATATATACACATGTACAGTATACATATATACACCCATAAACAGTATACATATATACACACATATACAGTATACATATATACACACATATACAGTATACATATATACACATATACAGTATACATATATATACACACACATATACAGTATACATATATATACACACCCATATACAGTATACATATACACACACATATACAGTATACATATACACACACATATACAGTATACATATATATACACATATACAGTATACATATACACACCCATATACAGTATACATATATATACACATATACAGTATACATATATATATACCCATATAAAGTGTACATATATACACCCATATACAGTATACATATATACACACATATACAGTATACATATACACACCCATATACAGTATACATATATATACACATATACAGTATACATATATACACATACAGTATACATATATATACCCATATACAGTGTACATATATACACCCATATACAGTATACATATATATACACCCATATACAGTATACATATACACACATATACAGTATACATATATATACACATATACAGTATACATATATACACATACAGTATACATATATATACCCATATACAGTGTACATATATACACCCATATACAGTATACATATACACCCATATACAGTATACATATATATACACATATACAGTATACATATATACACACACACATATACAGTATACACATATACACACATATACAGTATACATATATACACATACAGTATACATATACCCATATACAGTGTACATATATACACCCATATACAGTATACATATATACACATATACAGTATACATATATACACATACATATACAGTATACACATATACACACATATACAGTATACATATACACACCCATATACAGTATACATATATATACACATATACAGTATACATATATACACATACAGTATACATATACACACCCATATACAGTATACATATATACACCCATATACAGTATACATATATATACCCATATACAGTGTACATATATATACCCATATACAGTATACATATACACCCATATACAGTATACATATATATACACATATACAGTATACATATATACACATACAGTATACATATATATACCCATATACAGTGTACATATATACACCCATATACAGTATACATATACACCCATATACAGTATACATATATATACACATATACAGTATACACATATACACACATATACAGTATACACATATACACACATATACAGTATACATATATATACCCATATACAGTGTACATATATACACCCATATACAGTATACATATACACCCATATACAGTACACATATATATACACATATACAGTATACATATATACACATACAGTATACATATATATACCCATATACAGTGTACACATATACACCCATATACAGTATACATATATACACACATATACAGTATACATATATATACACCCATATACAGTATACATATATACACACACATATACAGTATACATATACACACATATACAGTATATATATACACATACAGTATACATATATATATATATACACCCATATACAGTGTACATATATATATATACACACACATATACAGTATACATATATATATATATACACACACATATACAGTATACATATATATACACACATATACAGTATACATATATACACCTATATACAGTGTACACATATACACACACATATACAGTATACATATATATATACACACATACAGTAAACATATATATACACACCCATATACAGTATACATATATACACATACAGTATACATATACACACATATACAGTATACATATACACACACATACAGTATACATATATACACATATACAGTATACATATACACACACATATACAGTATACATATATACACCCATATACAGTATACATATATACACACACATATACAGTATACACATATACACACATATACAGTATACATATATACACACATATATATACACACATACAGTATACATATATACACACACATATACAGTATACATATATACCCATATACAGTGTACATATATACACACATATACAGTATACATATATACACACATATACAGTATACACATATACAGTATACATATATATACACACACATATACAGTATACATATATACACCCATATACAGTATACATATATACACATATACAGTATACATATACACACACATATACAGTATACATATATACCCATATACAGTGTACATATATACACACATATACAGTATACATATATACACATATACAGTATACATATACACACACATATACAGTATACATATATACCCATATACAGTGTACATATATACACACATATACAGTATACATATATACACACACCCATATACAGTATACATATATATACACACACATATACAGTATACACATATACACATATACAGTATACATATATACACACATACAGTATACATATATACACACATATACAGTATACATATATACACACATACAGTATACATATATACACACACATATACAGTATACATATATACACCCATATACAGTATACATATATACACACACATATACAGTATACATATATACACATATACAGTATACATATATACACACATACAGTATACATATATACACACACACATACAGTATACATATATACACACATATACAGTATACATATATATACACACATATACAGTATACATATATACACACCCATATACAGTATACATATATACACACACATACAGTATACATATATATACACACATATACAGTATACATATATACACATATATACAGTATACATATATACACACATATACAGTATACATATATACACACACACATACAGTATATATATATACACACATATACAGTATACATATATACACATATACAGTATACATATATATACACACATACAGTATACATATATATACACACATATACAGTATACATATATACACATATATACAGTATACATATATACACACATATACAGTATACATATATACACACACACATACAGTATATATATATACACACATATACAGTATACATATATACACATATACAGTATACATATATACACCCATAAACAGTATACATATATATACACACATATACAGTATAAATATACACACACATATACAGTGTACATATACACACACATATACAGTATACATATATACACACATATACAGTATACATATATATATATATACACACATACAGTATACATATATACACACACATATACAGTATACATATATACACCCATATACAGTATACACATATACACATATACAGTATACATATATACACACATACAGTATACATATATACACACATATACAGTATACATATACACACACATATACAGTATACATATACACACATATACAGTATACATATATACACACATACAGTATACATATATACACACATATACAGTATACATATATACACATATACAGTATACATATATACACATATACACATATACCGTAAACATATATACACCCATAAACAGTATACATATATATACACACATATACAGTATAAATATACACACACATATACAGTGTACATATACACACACATATACAGTATACATATATACACACATATACAGTATACATATATATACACACATACAGTATACATATATATACACACACATATACAGTATACATATATATATACACACATATACAGTATACATATATATACACACACATATACAGTATACATATATATATATACACATATACAGTATACATATATATACACACCCATATACAGTATACATATATATACACACACACATACAGTATACATATATATACACATATATACAGTATACATATATACACACATACAGTATACATATATATACACACACATATACAGTATACATATATACACACACATATACAGTATACATATATATACACAAATACAGTATACATATATATACACACACATATACAGTATACATATATACACACACATATACAGTATACATATATATACACAAATACAGTATACATATATATACACACACATATACAGTATACATATATATATACACACATACAGTATACATATATATATATATACACACCCATATACAGTATACATATATATACACATATATACAGTATACATATATACACACATACAGTATACATACATATACACACCCATATACAGTATACATATATATACACACATACAGTATACATATATATACACATACAGTATACATATATACACCCATATACAGTATACATATACACACATATACAGTATACATATATATATACACACATACAGTATACATATATACACACATATACAGTATACATATATACACACATATACAGTATACATATATATATACACACATATACAGTATACATATATATATATACATACATATACAGTATACATATATATACACACATATACAGTATACATATACACACACACATATACAGTATACATATATATACACACATATACAGTATACATACATATACACACATATACAGTATACATATACACACATATACAGTATACATATACACACATATACAGTATACATATATCATGTCATGCAGTGCTTGTCTCATCGCTGTAATTTCCTGCTGTTGCCACCTGGTGGACAGAATTGGTCAGTACACGCTGAGAATGCTCACATGCGTACATAGGACGCAGAAGTTCTAATTGGGCCCCCCCCCCAGCAACAAAAATGTAAATAATTGTCGGGGGTCGCAGAAGATCAGATCTCACAACCTTCCAGCCTTTACATAGTAATTTTCCTCCTGCTGAAGTCCTAGATCCCTTTTTCATTGCCCATAAAGTGTGGTGCCAACAAAAGTGCCCCCCAAACACGGTATGATACCCCCATGGTGAATTCCTCCATATGCGCAGTATAATGACCCTACTGTACCCGACCTCAACTCCCAGGGTAAAGTATGATCCCCCAACTGCCCCACACCTCTGCACACTCCATAGAGTATAATGCACTCAGTATAAGACTCTCGCCATGGTTCTCCACACAGTATAAGGCACTCGCCATGGTCCTCCACGCAGTATAATGCACTCCCTCGTGGTCCTCCACGCAGTATAATGCACTCCCACGTGGTCCGCCACGCAGTATAATGCACTCCCTCGTGGTCCTCCACACAGTACAATGCACTCCCCGTGGTCCTCCACACAGTATAATGCACTCCCCCATGGTCCTCCACACAGTACAATGCACTCCCCCATGGTCCTCCACACAGTACAATGCACTCCCCCATGGTCCTCCACACTGTACAATGTACTCCCCCATGGTCCTCCACACAGTATAAAGCCCCCGTCTCACATAGCGATATCGCTAGCGAGATCGCTGCTGTGTCACGGTTTTGGTGACTCACCAGCGACCTCACCAGCGATGTCGCTATGTGTGACACTTTGCAGCGATCAGGCCCCTGCTGTGAGGTTGCTGATCGCTGCAAAGTGTCCTGGACCATTTTTTGGTCGTTGGCCTCCCGCTGGCCAGCACACATCGCTGTGTGTGACCAGGGGGACCAACGATCTGGCTGGTAACCATGGTAAACATCGGGTTACTAGGGGCACGCGCGCACTTAGTAACCCGCTGTTTACCATGGATACCACTCTGCTACGGTGCGCGGAGGCTACCGTTCACCTTAGCAGAGTGGTATCCATGATAAACAGCGGGTTACTAGGGGCACACGCGCACTTAGTAACCCGATGTTTACCATAGTTACCAGCCTGCTCCTGCTTAAGCAGCAGGCTGGTAACAGGAGCAGGACATCGTGGAACGATTCTTTCCACGATATCGCTGCTCCCCTGATCGCTGGTGAGCCTGCCTGTTTGACAGCTCGCCAGCGATGTATTAGCGATGCAGCAACGATCCCTGACAGGTCGTATCGTTGTCGGGATCGCTGCTGCATCGCTTAGTGTGACGGGGCCTTAAGACACTCGCCATGGTTCTCCACTCAGTATAATGCATTCCCCCATGGTCCTGTACGCTGTATAATGCAGCCCCCCATAGGGTAAAATGCAGCCCCCCCCCCACCCGTAAGGTAAAATGCAGCCCCAGTCCTCCAGTATTATCAGTACACACTGATTTAAAAATAAATACATACTTACCGCTCCTCGTTCCCTGCTGCTTCAGTCTCTGCAGCTGATCACCTCAGCAGCTGCCAGCTCCACTGTCTGACACAGCGTGGCGCGTCATCATGCCGCTGCGTCAGACGCAGAGGAGGAATGATGGGAGAGGGAGTGTCACATGATGCTCCCTCCTCCAGGTTTTCGTTGGCCCCGGGCGAAAGAGTCTCAGTGGCCCCTTTAACACATCCAACCATTCATGATGCACAGATACAGCAGAGAAATTATAGATATAGTACAATGCCAAAAATTTCACTGACTTCTTACATTTCATGAGTGATATCTACTGTAAATTCTACAATAGCTCAGAAACCGGTGAATCCTGACAGCGCACAGTGCAGACCGGACAGTATAGTCCTCCATACAGTGTTATGGCACCACATAGTCCTCCATACAGTATTATGAGCCCTATATAATGCTCCATACAAAATACTGGATCCCATATAATTCACCATAGAGAATACTGCCTGGTCCCCATGTAATGCCATATGCAGGCTGGACCCCATACAGAGGCCCCACAAGCCCGCTGCATCCTCCCCGGGGCCCCCACAAGCCGGCTGCATCCCCCCAGGGCCCCCCTCAAGCCTGCATCACCCCCCCCCCAGAGCCCCCACATGCCTGCAGCATCCCCCCCATAGACCCCACAAGCCTGCAGCATCCCCCCCAGAGCACCCACAAGCCCACAGCATCCCCTCCAGGGCCCCACAAGCCCGCAGAATCCCCCCCAGGGCCCCACAAGCCCTGGACCGTACCTGCATCACCACCAGTAAAGGTATTGAAGTTTACCCTTGTGTGTGTGCCTGTACTTCCTTTGGGACCGTCCTGCCGTCTCCCTCCTGCTTCCACCATCTTTCTACACCTCTACACTGCCCTGAGGCCTGCTCTACCTGTGGGGAGCCGTCCCATCATAGCTGCCCCTAACATCAGCCTCAGTGGACTGTCGCAGCGCTGGTAACCTCTTACCAGAATCCACAGGTGGCATCACGACAATTTCCCCTATAAGCATCCCCCCCCCCTTTGAGTGACCGCCCTGGGCCACGGACTGGGCCAGCCACCGTGATATCCCCCGGCAACCAGAGGCCCGGCTGCCGAGTGCCCCACGGCCCTGGGGGCGAGTCACTATGCACAGTGGTTCATGAATTAATATTCACAGTGACCCTCCATCCTGTGATTAAAAGGGTCCGTACATTTGACACCTCCGTCTGACGCCCACAGTCTCCTCCGCACAGATCGATATTAAGATGGCCACCGCAATGGCATGGGGAGTGCAGCGGTGAGTCCAGAGCGCAGCTCCTCGCTCTAAAATGCCCATCAGAAAGAAGAGGTCAGACATTTATTTTCTATGAGCGCTCTATTATCCTATTTATCAAACATCAGCACTACAAGAATCCGTCCTGAGCCGTGCTGGGATCTTTGAACGTGGACCCCCGGGAGGATCGGGCCCCTCATGGTGGAGCAGATCACACTCATTATAATCCATCACTGATAGAAGATACATAAACAACAACACAGGATGATTGTAAAACAGTGAGGTAATATTTTATTGAGCCACCAAACACACAATAAACATATCGAACAGTCCCAGCAAATACCTAATATGGTGCAAATTACAGAGTCTTACCCTTCCGCTGACTCGCTGGGATTAAAGCAGCTGCCAATCCGAGGGGCTTCTGGGGCTGACTACCCCCACCAATGGCACCCCCACCAAAGAGCACCCACAAAGAGGAGGTAACAACAAGCTTAGAAAGCTGACAGTCCATTGAGGTACGTGGCCAGGAGACCAGAAAGTTCCAACCTGGCTTCTCCGAACATATCCATGGAACTAGGTGACCGGAAGGTCCCGACTTGGCTTTTTCCGAGCATATTCACGAGTTCCAGGTGGCCGGAGTGTCCCAACCTGGCTACTCCAAACATCTCCATGGGACCAGGTGACTGGTGGGTCCCAACCTGGTTTTCCCAGATGTATCCATGGGTTCTATAGTAGTCAATGGAGCAGATCTGTATTCCTCCAGCCAGGGCTGTGGTCCCTTAAGCTGGCATCCTGTAGAAACCAAATCTGTGTCCCTCTTAATGGATTCATGGTGTTCTGTAGAGCTGTCCCATAGAGTGTTCCTGGCAGTGGTTTTGTAAAAAGACTCCTTTATGTAGTTTACAACTGTCCTTCTTCATGACTTCATCCACAGGTCAAGAGAAAGGGGTGGTGTTACTAATTCCCATTACTGGAACATCCACAGTTCATCCCCCAATGTTGACTTGCAAACATTGCAAACATTGAAGGATAAACTATAAATTCCGAAACAATGCAAGTCAACAAATTGCATGGACTTCTAAAATGGTAATCAACATATTTAGCAAACATCCATTGTTCAAAGAGCCTGCGTCCCTGTATTGCAAAGATAACAGTACAATAAACCAGAAGAGTTGATATAAGAGGTAAATAACCATTTATCAATTAACAAATATCACCTCAACCTACAAGATGAGTCAACATTCGGACTAATGACAAAAGATCATGTGCGTTGACCAACCGAAGAAAGAAACACATAAATTCAATAGTTAATAATTCAGGCAATAGTCTATCATTCTGGGCCTATGGAATTTACATCTGGATAATTACGATTAAATGCTGTGTCGTCACAGGCCCCTTTAGTTTTAGGGACTGGCAGGGGTCCTTTACAGTTGCTCTCCCACTAGTTCATCCTTCTTTCCTTTACTCCGTTTCAATAAAATATTTGGAAATATACAAAGTAAAAACTCAAATATAATTTTTTTTCTTACATTAAAACTAGATTTTATTAAAATAAACCCCCAAAAAACAAGAACAAAAAAACTAAACCTGATTAACATCGCAGAGAACAACAACCCAAACTGTACAACGATCACATGATTTATCCGGCACGAAAAACAGCATCAAGAATAAAATAGTAAGAATTAATGGCAAAATTGTAGCTTTTGTTCATTTTGTCTCTATACTGCACGATAAACGCTGGAAAGAAAAAATATAAGAACCATTCCTGGGGTTTTGCCATTGAATGCTGGAAAAAATAAAAAAACATCAGCAGAATTGTTTTTTTATTAATCTCACGCAAAAGAAAAATGGAATAAAAATTATAAAAACTTTGTCTGTTCCCCAAAATGTTACCAGTGAATCCTATAGCTGCTCCGCATGGACCCAAACTGGTAAACTAAAAACTCCTGCATGCCCCGTGTGTGTGTATGTATATATATATATATATATATATATACATACACATATATATATACTCCTCTGTACTATATGCACGGCAGAGCTCACACACCACAACACGCTCCGCTGCGGCGCCACAAAAAGAGCGAACCTGGCTGCACACACACCTGCTCCTGTCACCTGTATACACAGTTGAAACCAGAAATTTACATACACTATATAAATGTTAGAACCCTCCTGTTTGTTTTTTCCATCTTGTGTTTTGCGGTCACAAGACCATCTGCCTTTATATTCCAGCTCCGCCCTTTTGGCTGTGCTGGACTTCAGTGTTGTTTGACTGCTTTTCTAGCCAGGTGCTTCTGTGCCTTTCTCTGTCAGCTTGCTCGGTCCTTCTGGGACCTCTAGTACCTTTTTGTCAGTTTATCTTTTTGTGTTCTGTAACAACTTCTCTGTTTAGGAGGTGTCCCATTTTTGTTCCAGTCCTTAGTTCTTTTAGGGACCCCTCTCCTTTATGCTATAGGTCTTTGTTCAGACTAGCCGAGGACTAAGGCGGGTCTGTTCGCTAGGAACAGGCAGCCCGCTACATCGTAGGGATTCAGCTTAGTCTTACTGTAGGGATAGCTTTCTCCCTTCTTTCCTTAGTACTTGTTGCAGATCATAACAATAAAAAGACACATCTGCATGTTTTTCTCAATATCTGACATGAAATCATAATAAACCTTCACGTTTTAGGTCAATTAGGATTAGCATCATTTTTAAGATTTGCCAAATGCCAGAATAATAAGAGAGAGAGAGAATGTTTTAAAGCTTATGACATACACTAATATTGCTATACCTTTAAACAATTCTGGACTGCCCATATGATGATGTCATGTGTTTGGAAACTTCTGATAGTATTTTGGGCAACATCTCAGTTAATTAGAGACACACCTGTGGATGTATTTTAATGCACACCTGAAACACACTGCTTCTTTGTGTAGCATCATGGTGAAGTCTAAAGAAATCAACCAAGATATCAGGAAGAGAATTGTGGACTTGCACAAGTCTGGCTCATCCTTGGGTACAATTTCAAGATACCTGAAGGTGTCTCGTTAATCTGTACAAACAATTATATGCAAGTACAAACAAGATGGGACTGTCCAGCCATCATACCGCTCAGGAAGGAGACGGGTTCTGTGTCCCAGAGATGAACGTGCTTTGGTCCGATATGTGCATATCAAGGACAAAAGCAAAAGATCTTGTGAAGATGATAGGGGAAGCTGATAAGATTGTGTCAATATCCACAGTGAAATGAGTACTGTATCAATATAGGCTGAAAGGCCACTGTGCCAGGAAGAAGCCATTACTCCAAAAGAAAGATAAAAAAGCCAGATTAATGTTTGCAAATGCACACAGGAACAAAGACCTTAATTTTTGGAGACATGTCCCGTGGTCTGATGAAACTAAAACTGAACTTTTTGGGCATAGTGACCATCGTTACTTTTGGAAGAAAAAAGGAGAAGCTTGGAAGCCTAAGAACACCATCCCAACTGTGAAACATGGGGGAGGCAGCATCATGTGGGGTTGATTTCCTGTAGGAGGGACTGGCGATAGCGCCACTCACAGGCATCACGTGACCCCCGGCTGCAGCCGGCTCTTTCTTCCGCTGATGTCACGTCAAATGAGGCGTGACATTAGTGTCGCGGACCCCGCGGTGGATGCTGGGCTGTGGGCGGGGGTTACCCCGCGCGTCCCACCCAGCATCCTCCGCGCCCCACTCCCAATGAATGAGGAGAGGGAAAGAGGTAAACTTTTGACTTAGCAGTAAGTAATAAAAATGTCCTAAAACATTCTCTCTCTCTCATTATTCTGGCATTTGGCAAATATTACAAATGATGGTAATCCTAATTGTCCTAAAATGGGAAAGGTTTATTCTGATTTCATGTCAGATATTGAGAAAAACCTGCAGATGTGTCTATTTATACAGTGTATGGAAACTTCTGATTTCACCTGTGTATGTATATATATATATATATATATATATATATATATATGTGGATATTATATACACGGCGAAGCTCACACACCACAACACCCACAGCAGAGGAACTGGCTGCACACACACCTGCTCCTGTCAGTGCTGTGAGCGCCCCTCATATCGCTGCTGGCTCTGCCCCTCATATCGCTGCTGGCTCCGCCCCCTCATGTCGCTGCTGGCGCCGCCCCTCATATCGCTGCTGGCTCCGCCCCTCACATCGCTGCTGGCTCCGCCCATCAGCCGCTCACAGTCCTCAGCAATATGGAGACGTCCGCACTGATCAGAATCCTCAGGGGCGTGGCCTGTCACTGTAGTCACACAAAGGTTGTCATGGAGATCTCAAGGGAAGGCAGGTGGGCGGGGCTTAGAGCAGGAAGTAGAAGCCGTGCAGTGTGATTGGCTCCTTACCTTCTGCCAGTAATGGGGCAGATATATGGCTCCTATATACTGGAGGGGGCACAGGAGGGGTTCCCCACCCAAAAGGTCAGGGGATAAATAATACTGGACATGAGCGAGGGCAGGAGGACATTATTCTATATTGTAAGAAATCTGATTTCTTCTTTCCTCACAGTTTTTCCTGTGCAAGGCCACATGTATTGTGCGATAATCTGTGAATATGGGGGGATCTGCTCCTCACATCCACATCAATCCCCCCACGTCTGAGCTCTCCCTTACAGGGGTCTTCTGCTCTGCACATTGATGCCGTATCCATGGAGATGACATCATGGCCGGTACATGCGGATCTCCCCGATGGGACCCTCATGTATCTGGAGGACGAGGCACTGCTGCTCCTCGGGGAGAGGGGGCACAATTCCTGTACACATGATACAGGGGCTTCTGCCATCTCTGGGCTGAGAATAATGCTGGCAGCGCGCAGTCTACATGATGTGAGGATTACAAGTCTGCAGTCACAGAGAGTCACACAGATGACTGCAGCCTTCAGCTTCACACCGGACAATCCCTTTAAATACATGTATATTGCTCTAAAAATACTTTTTACTATTTCGCTTCATGTAACATTTGCTCTGTTCGGCCTTTACCAGCTTTTTGTTTCCCAGCAGCACATTGATGGCTGCAGAATGAGTTAACTTGAGATTCAGTCAGTGAGCTCCTTATGATGTGGAGTTTCCAGCTCTTTTATTTCTGCCATGATTTATGACTGTATCAGAGATCAGCCCAACTTTCATGCTGGTCTGTGAACATAATCAGCACAGAGAAGGTCAGAATGAGCTCACTGATAAATTCTCAGTGAGCTCATTCTGCAACTAGCAATGCAAAGGAAATAAAAAAGCCAAATTGTTTATGAAACGTTATTGAAAAAATATTTGTATGTATATATTTAGCCCAAAATGTCTGAGTGTCCATATCCTTAGTACCAGCACAGCTGAGGATTTGGTACAATCAGGGGCGTACATAGGAATCATGGGGCCCCATAGCAGAAGTTCTAATTGGGCCCCCCTCAACAAAAAAATGTAAAAATGTAAATAATTGTCGGGGTCACAGAAGATCAGATCTCACAACCTTCCAACCTTTACATAGTAATTTTCCTCCTGCTGAAGTCCTAGATCCCTTTTTCATTGCCCATAAAGTGTGGTGCCAACAAAAGTGCCCCCCAAACATGGTATGATACCCCCATGGTGAATTCCTCCATATGCGCAGTATAATGACCCTACTGTACCCCACCTCAACTCCCAGGGTAAAGTATGATCCCCCAACTGCCCCACACCTCTCCATACTCCATAGAGTATAATGCACTCGCCATGGTCCTCCACACAGTATAAGACTCTCGCCATGGTCCTCCACACAGTATAAGACTCTCGCCATGGTCCTCCACACAGTATAAGGCACTCGCCATGGTCCTCCACGCAGTATAATACACTCCCCATGGTCCTCCACGCAGTATAATGCACAACTTCGTGGTCCTCCACGCAGAATAATGCACTCCCTCGTGGTCCTCCACGCAGTATAATGCACTCCCACGTGGTCCTCCACACAGTACAATGCACTCCCTGTGGTCCTCCACACAGTATAATGCACTCCCCCATGGTCCTCCACACAGTACAATGCACTCCCCCATGGTCCTCCACACAGTACAATGCACTCCCCCATGGTCCTCCACACAGTACAATGCACTCCCCCATGGTCCTCCACACAGTATAAGACTCTCGCCATGGTTCTCCACACAGTATAAGGCACTCGCCATGGTCCTCCACGCAGTATAATACACTCGCCATGGTCCTCCACGCAGTATAATGCACTCCCTCGTGGTCCTCCACACAGTATAATGCACTCCCTCCTGGTCCTCCACGCAGTATAATGCACTCCCCGTGGTCCTCCACGCAGTATAATGCACTCCCCCATGGTCCTCCACACAGTACAATGCACTCCCCCATGGTCCTCCACACAGTATAAGACACTCGCCATGGTTCTCCACTCAGTATAATGCATTCCCCCATGGTCCTGTACGCAGTATAATGCAGCCCCCCATAGGGTAAAATGCTGCCCCCCCACCCGTAGGGTAAAATGCAGCCCCAGTCCTCCAGTATTATCAGTACACACTGATTTATAAATAAATACATACTTACCGCTCCTCGTTCCCCGCTGCTTCAGTCTCTGCAGCTGATCACCTCAGCAGCTGCCAGCTCCACTGTCTGACACAGCGTGGCGCGTCATCATGCCGCTGCGTCAGACGCAGAGGAGGAATGATGGGAGTGGGAGTGTCACATGATGCTCCCTCCTCCAGGTTTTCGTGGGCCCCGGGCGAAAGAGTCTCAGTGGCCCCTTTAACACATCCAACCATTCATGATGCACAGATACAGCAGAGAAATTATAGATATAGTACAATGTCAAAAATTTCACTGACTTCTTACATTTCATGAGTGATATCTACTGTAAATTCTACAATAGCTCAGAAACCGGTGAATCCTGACAGCGCACAGTGCAGACCGGACAGTATAGTCCTCCATACAGTGTTATGGCACCACTAAGTCCTCCATACAATATTATGGGCACCACATAGTCCTCCATACAGTATTATGAGCCCCATATAATGCTCCATACAAAATGCTGGACCCCATATAATTCACCATAGAGAATACTGCCTGGTCCCCATGTAATGCCATATGCAGGCTGGACCCCATACAGAGGCCCCACAAGCCCGCTGCATCCCCCCCGGGGCCCCCACAAGCCTGCTGCATCCCCCTGGAGCCCCCACAAGCCTGCAGCACCCCCCCCAGAGCTCCCACAAGCCTGCAGCATCCCCCCCAGAGCTCCCACAAGCCCGCAGCATCCCCCCCAGAGCCCCCACAAGCCCGCATCCCCCCAGAGCACCCACAAGCCCGCAGCATCCTCCCCCAGAGCACCCACAAGCCCACAGCGTCCCTCCCAGGGCCCCACAAGCCCGCAGCATCCCCCCCAGGGTCCCACAAGCCCACTGCATCCCCCCCAGAGCACCCACAAGCCCGCAGTATCCCACCAAGGGCCCCCACAAGCCCACAGCATCCCCCCCAGGGCCCCACAAGCCAACAGCATCCCCCCTAGGGCCCCCACAAGCCCACAGCATCCCCCCCAGGGCCCCACAAGCCCACACCATCCCCCTCAGAGCACCCACAAACCCACAGCTTCCCCCCCAGGGCCCCACAAGCCCACAGCATCCCCCCCCAGGGCCTCACAAGCCCACAGCATTCCGCCCCCAGAGCCCCCACAAGCCCGCAGCATCCCCCACCCCAGGGCCCCACAAGCTCGCATCACCCCCCCCCCAGGGCCCGCACAAGCCCGCAGCATCCCCAACAGAGCCCTCATAAGCCCGCAGCATTCCCTTAGGGCCCCCACAAGCACGCATTATCCCTGCATTATTCCCCAGAGCCCCCTAAGATCTCCACAAGCATTAATTAACCCCACCAGACTGCCCTCCAGCATTAACCCCCCCAAATCCCTCACTCGCAAGTATCAAGCCCCCTCACCCCAAAAACAACAAGAAGAAAAGACATCAGACCAGCAATTAATAGAACAATCTCCTGTTTCTCAGCTTAGGATACTGACCTCCTCCTGCAGCTTCACCGGCAGCTCTGTCTCTGCATGAGACTCTGGCGTCTGGTGCTGAACTAGAACACGCCCCCGGAAATGACATCACACCTGGAAGGATCCCATACATTCTAGCGTCTAGGGCACGGGAAGAGGTAAGTATTGTGCCGGCCGGGGCCCTGAGCAGGCGGGGGTGGCCCATATCGCGCCGGGATGCCCGACGGCGAGTAAGCCCCCCGCCTGCTCAGGGCCCCGCCGCTTGCCTGGGTGCATGAGGGGGACCCGATGCGGGGGTACACAGTGCAGGCGACTGCTATGGGGCCCCCCCAGCTCACGGGCCCCATAGCAGTCGCGTGGCCTGCCGCCATTGGCGGGACGCCACTGGGTACAATGGTGTCTGGCCTGGACAATCCTCTGTAAGGGAAACCAAGTCCGAACTGATAGATTTTCCCTGCACTGATACATTGTAGCAAACGGTCAGGACAGGAGGGGGATCGTCTAGACTGAATACCATTGTAATAAATGCTCCGCTGCTGTCAGGATTAGATTTTTTTCAGGTTCTGGATATTAACAAGAATGATTTTATTCTCAGACAACAAGCAGAGATCTTACAAATGGCAGAAAAGTGGAATAATCCTTCATTGCAGAGAGGAGAACTTTCCTCCTGTATCCGGCGGATCGTCCTGTGGCTGAGAACAGTCTTTGCGGAGCGATTCCTCCCTATGAGGGGAACGTCGGCGCGGTGGAGCTGCTGTATCAGCCACGGAGGGGAATGAAGAGCAAGAAAGATTTATCCTCATCCTGGAGGATCCGGAACTGAAGACTGCGGAGATCAAAGCTGAAGGTGAAGCCACATGTGATCTGTATACATCGGCAGAGGGGTCGTCACATGAGGAAATCCCCCCATATATATGGAGATGGCGATCTGTGGGGGCCGGACACAGAATGGGTGTGTGGTGTACCCAAAGAGAACACTAAGTCAGCACAGGAGCTGTGTACACAAAACGGAAGCATTCTGCAAAGTTACTTTATTCTCTTTATCCCCTTCCCGACATCCGCAGAATTTAAGTGTCGCAATTCCAATGAGTTGTGGATTTTTGGTTCAAGTTGCCCAACGGGACCAAAAAATAATGTGATAGAAAAGGATTAAAATTGAAATTTATATATATAAAAAAAATCCTTTTAAATTTCCTCCCTCCATTTGTCAATACAAAGCAAGACTAAACGATTATATATATATATTTATTTATTTAGTATTGACACACTGACAAAAAGTCCGATCTATCAAATCATAAATATATTAACCCCTACAGCAAATGCCCAACAGCAAAGATAATCTAAACACCCAATTTTTTTTTCTTTTTGGGTAATTTTACCTCCCAAAAAATGCATCAAAAAGAGATGAAAAGTTTGTAGACAGCAGAGAATGGCATCAATAACCCCCGCAGGTCGGCGAGCAGAAAGCGAACCTCGCCCAGATTCATCAGCAGAAACATGGAACAAATGCAGGGTCTCACAAAATGGTGACACAATACCGGGTTATTTATTACTGTTTGGTGACACCATAATACGGCAATTCTGGCTTCTTAATTTATTTTTCCGCTATTTAACGTGCGGTTTAAATAATTTGGGCTTTGATAGGTCGGACTTTTACAGACACGACAATATAAAATGTTTCTTTTTTAATTTCTTTTTTTGTTACCTTGGAAAATAGGGGCGATTTAACATTTTTGTTTATTTTTTTTCCTTTGTAAAACTTTTTCTTTTTTTTCCATTTTTACTTTATTTTTTTATGTCCCCTTAGGGCACTTGAACCTGCGATCTCTTGACTGCTTATTCTATATACAGTAATCCTCTAGTAATGCAGTATACAGTTTATATGATTAAGTTCAGACTGTGGATGAACTTCACAGGAGTATCAAGATGGCAGCCATGCAGGCCTTCACCATTCCCCTGACTGCCATTGTCATCCATTTCCTGGCGATAGCGCAATATAAATGCTGCTGTTGGCTCAGGTGGCCACAGTCTACTCAAGTCGCTGCTGTCGGCTCAGGTCACCGCTGTTCTGGGCTGGCTGGCAAATTGCACACAGTAGCAACCCATCCTTACTGAGTTTTATCTGTGGCTGATTCATAAAGTGAGTAAAGGTTACAAAGCTTTAAAAAGATAAAGCCGGTGTTATGATGTAATAGTTGAGGTCAAATGCCGACTAGATTCTCATCCACTTCTATCAGTGGGCTACTCAGAGAGGTGTCTGAGACTCTAGCCAGCATGTGACCAGGCTCGGACTGGCCTGCTGGGGAATTCCCCGGTGGGCCCCACTGCAGGGCCAGCACTGACAAGAGAAGGAAGGCTCCTCCCACTCCTACCCTACCACAGCTATGCACTTGTCTATATACTGTATGCTGTGTGTGTGTGGGGGGGACTTGTCTGTATACCGTGTGTGGAAGGTGGGGGACTTGTCTATATACTGTATGCTGTGTGGGGGACTTGTCTATATACCGTATGCTGTGTGTGGGGGACTTGTCTATATACTGTATGCTGTGTGTGGGGGACTTGTCTATATACCGTATGCTGTGTATGGGGGACTTGTCTATATACTGTATGCTGTGTGTGTGTGGGGGGGACTTGTCTGTATACCGTGTGTGGGAGGTGGGGGACTTGTCTATATACCGTATGCTGTGTGTGGGGGACTTGTCTATATACTGTATGCTGTGTATGGGGGACTTGTCTATATACCGTATGCTGTGTGTGGGGTACTTGTCTATATACTGTATGCTGTGTGTGGGGGACTTGTCTATATACTGTATGCTGTGTGTGGGGGACTTGTCTATATACCGTATGCTGTGTGTGGGGTACTTGTCTATATACCGTATGCTGTGTGTGGGGGACTTGTCTATATACTGTATGCTGTGTGTGGGGGACTTGTCTATATACTGTATGCTGTGTGTGGGGGACTTGTCTATATACTGTATGCTGTGTGGGGGACTTGTCTATATACTGTATGCTGTGTGTGGGGGACTTGTCTATATACTGTATGCTGTGTGGGGGACTTGTCTATATACTGTATGCTGTGTGGGGGACTTGTCTATATACTGTATGCTGTGTGGGGGACTTGTCTATATACCGTATGCTGTGTGTGGGGAACTTGTCTATATACCGTATGCTGTGTGTGGGGTACTTGTCTATATACCGTATGCTGTGTGTGGGGGACTTGTCTATATACCGTATGCTGTGTGTGGGGGACTTGTCTATATACCGTATGCTGTGTGTGGGGGACTTGTCTATATACTGTATGCTGTGTGGGGGGGACTTGTCTATATACCGTATGCTGTGTGGGGGACTTGTCTATATACCGTATGCTGTGTGGGGGGGACTTGTCTATATACCGTATGCTGTGTGGGGGGGACTTGTCTATATACCATATGCTGTGTGTGGGGGACTTGTTTATATACTGTATGCTGTGTGGGGGACTTGTCTATATACCGTATGCTGTGTATGGGGGACTTGTCTATATACCGTATGCTGTGTATGGGGGACTTGTCTATATACTGTATGCTGTGTGGGGGACTTGTCTATATACTGTATGCTGTGTGGGGGGGACTTGTTTATATACTGTATGCTGTGTGGGGGACTTGTCTATATACCGTATGCTGTGTGTGGGGGACTTGTTTATATACTGTATGCTGTGTGGGGGACTTGTCTATATACTGTATGCTGTGTATGGGGGACTTGTCTATATACCGTACGCTGTGTGGGGGACTTGTCTATATACTGTATGCTGTGTGGGGGGGACTTGTCTATTTACCGTATGCTGTGTGGGGGACTTGTCTATATACCGTATGCTGTGTGTGGGGGACTTGTCTATATACTGTATGCTGTGTGTGGGAGACTTGTCTATATACTGTATGCTGTGTGGGGGGGACTTGTCTATTTACCGTATGCTGTGTGGGGGACTTGTCTATATACCGTATGCTGTGTGTGGGGGACTTGTCTATATACTGTATGCTGTGTGTGGGGGACTTGTCTCTATACCGTATGCTGTGTGGGGGACTTGTCTATATACTGTATGCTGTGTGTGGGGGACTTGTCTATATACCGTATGCTGTGTGTGGGGGACTTGTCTATATACCGTATGCTGTGTGTGGGGAACTTGTCTATATACTGTATGCTGTGTGTGGGGGACTTGTCTATATACTGTATGCTGTGTGGGGGACTTGTCTATATACTGTATGCTGTGTGTGGGGGACTTGTCTCTATACCGTATGCTGTGTGGGGGACTTGTCTATATACTGTATGCTGTGTGTGGGGGACTTGTCTATATACCGTATGCTGTGTGTGGGGAACTTGTCTATATACCGTATGCTGTGTGTGGGGGACTTGTCTATATACCGTATGCTGTGTGTGGGGAACTTGTCTATATACTGTATGCTGTGTGTGGGGGACTTGTCTATATACTGTATGCTGTGTGGGGGACTTGTCTATATACCGTATGCTGTGTGTGGGGGGGGAGGGGGTGGACGACTTGTCTATATACTGTATGCTGTGTGTGGGGAACTTGTCTATATACTGTATGCTGTGTGGGGCACTTGTCTATATACCGTATGCTGTGTGTGGGGGGGGAGGGGGTGGGGGACTTGTCTATATACTGTATGCTGTGTGTGGGGAACTTGTCTATATACTGTATGCTGTGTGGGGGACTTGTCGATATACTGTATGCTGTGTGGTGGGGGACTTGTCTATATACCGTATGCTGTGTGTGGGGGACTTGTCTATATACTGTATGCTGTGTGTGGGGGACTTGTCTATATACCGTATGCTGTGTGTGGGGGACTTGTCTATATACTGTATGCTGTGTGTGGGGGACTTGTCTATATACTGTATGCTGTGTGTGGGGGACTTGTCTATATACCGTATGCTGTGTGTGGGGAACTTGTCTATATACTGTATGCTGTGTGGGGGACTTGTCTATATACCGTATGCTGTGTGGGGGACTTGTCTATATACTGTATGCTGTGTGTAGGGGACTTGTCTATATACTGTATGCTGTGTGTGGGGGACTTGTCTATATACTGTATGCTGTGTATGGGGGACTTGTCTATATACTGTATGCTGTGTATGGGGGACTTGTCTATATACCGTATGCTGTGTGTGGGGGGGACTTGTCTATATACCGTATGCTGTGTGGGAGGGACTTGTCTATATACCGTATGCTGTGTGGGGTACTTGTCTATATACCGTATGCTGTGTGTGGGGGACTTGTCTATATACCGTATGCTGTGTGTGGGGGACTTGTCTATATACCGTATGCTGTGTGGGAGGGACTTGTCTATATACCGTATGCTGTGTGGGGTACTTGTCTATATACCGTATGCTGTGTGTGGGGGACTTGTCTATATACCGTATGCTGTGTGTGGGAGGGACTTGTCTATATACCGTATGCTGTGTGGGGGACTTGTCTATATACTGTATGCTGTGTGTGGGGGACTTGTCTATATACCGTATGCTGTGTGTGAGGGACTTGTCTATATACTGTATGCTGTGTGTGGGGGACTTGTCTATATACCGTATGCTATGTGTGGGGTACTTGTCTATATACCGTATGCTGTGTGTGGGGGACTTGTCTATATACCGTATGCTGTGTGGGGGGGGACTTGTCTATATACCGTATGCTGTGTGTGGGGGACTTGTCTATATACCGTATGCTGTGTGTGGGGGACTTGTCTATATACCGTATGCTGTGTGTGGGGGACTTGTCTATATACCGTATGCTGTGTGTGGGGGACTTGTCTATATACCGTATGCTGTGTGTGGGGGACTTGTCTATATACCGTATGCTGTGTGTGGGGGACTTGTCTATATACCGTATGCTGTGTGTGGGGGACTTGTCTATATACTGTATGCTGTGTGTGGGGTACTTGTCTATATACCGTATGCTGTGTGTGGGGGACTTGTCTATATACCGTATGCTGTGTGGGGGGGGACTTGTCTATATACCGTATGCTGTGTGTGGGGGACTTGTCTATATACCGTATGCTGTGTGTGGGGGACTTGTCTATATACCGTATGCTGTGTGTGGGGGACTTGTCTATATACCGTATGCTGTGTGTGGGGGACTTGTCTATATACCGTATGCTGTGTGTGGGGGACTTGTCTATATACCGTATGCTGTGTGTGGGGGACTTGTCTATATACCGTATGCTGTGTGTGGGGGTCTTGTCTATATACCGTATGCTGTGTGTGGGGGACTTGTCTATATACCGTATGCTGTGTGTGGGGGACTTGTCTATATACTGTATGCTGTGTGTGGGGGACTTGTCTATATATCGTATGCTGTGTGTGTGGGGGACTTGTCTATATACTGTATGCTGTGTGTGGGGGACTTGTCTATATACCGTATGCTGTGTGTGGGGGACTTGTCTATATACCGTATGCTGTGTGTGGGGGACTTGTCTATATACCGTATGCTGTGTGGGGGGGGACTTGTCTATATACTGTATGCTGTGTGGCGGGGGGCTTGTCTATATACTGTATGCTGTGTGGGGGGGACTTGTCTATATACTGTATGCTGTGTGGGGGACTTGTCTATATACCGTATGCTGTGTGTGGGGGACTTGTCTATATACCGTATGCTGTGTGGGGGACTTGTCTATATACTGTATGCTGTGTGTGGGGGACTTGTCTATATACCGTATGCTGTGTGTGGGGGACTTGTCTATATACTGTATGCTGTGTGTGGGGGACTTGTCTATATACCGTATGCTGTGTGTGGGGGACTTGTCTATATACCGTATGCTGTGTGTGGGGGGGACTTGTCTATATACCGTATGCTGTGTGGGAGGGACTTGTCTATATACCGTATGCTGTGTGGGGTACTTGTCTATATACCGTATGCTGTGTGGGGGGGACTTGTCTATATACCGTATGCTGTGTGTGGGGGACTTGTCTATATACCGTATGCTGTGTGGGGTACTTGTCTATATACCGTATGCTGTGTGTGGGGGACTTGTCTATATACCGTATGCTGTGTGTGGGGGACTTGTCTATATACCGTATGCTGTGTGTGGGTGACTTGTCTATATACCGTATGCTGTGTGTGGGGAACTTGTCTATATAACGTATGCTGTGTGTGGGGGACTTGTCTATATACCGTATGTTGTGTGTGGGGTACTTGTCTATATACCGTATGCTGTGTGTGGGGGACTTGTCTATATACCGTATGCTGTGTGTGGGGGACTTGTCTATATACCGTATGCTGTGTGTGGGGGACTTGTCTATATACCGTATACTGTGTGTGGGGGACTTGTCTATATACCGTATGCTGTGTGTGGGGGACTTGTCTATATACCGTATGCTGTGTGGTGGGGGACTTGTCTATATACTGTATGCTGTGTGGGTGACTTGTCTATATACTGTATGCTGTGTGGGGGACTTGTCTATATACCGTATGCTGTGTCGGGGGGACTTGTCTATATACCGTATGATGTGTGGTGGGGGACTTGTCTATATACTGTATGCTGTGTATGGGGGGCTTGTCTATATACTGTATGCTGTGTGTGGGGGACTTGTCTATATACCGTATGCTGTGTGTGGGGGACTTGTCTATATACCGTATGCTGTGTGTGGGGGACTTGTCTATATACTGTATGCTGTGTGTGCTGGACTTGTCTATATACCGTATGCTGTGTGGGGGACTTGTCTATATACTGTATGCTGTGTGTGGGGGACTTGTCTATATACCGTATGCTGTGTGTGGGGGACTTGTCTATATACCGTATGCTGTGTGTGGGGGACTTGTCTATATACCGTATGCTGTGTGTGGGTGACTTGTCTATATACCGTATGCTGTGTGTGGGGGACTTGTCTATATACTGTATGCTGTGTGGGGGGGACTTGTCTATATACCTTATGCTGTGTGTGGGGGACTTGTCTATATACCGTATGCTGTGTGTGTGTGACTTGTCTATATACCGTATGCTGTGTGTGGGTGACTTGTCTATATACTGTATGCTGTGTGTGGGGAACTTGTCTATATACCGTATGCTGTGTGTGGGGGACTTGTCTATATACCGTATGTTGTGTGTGGGGTACTTGTCTATATACCGTATGCTGTGTGTGGGGGACTTGTCTATATACCGTATGCTGTGTGTGGGGGACTTGTCTATATACCGTATGCTGTGTGTGGGGTACTTGTCTATATACCGTATGCTGTGTGTGGGGGACTTGTCTATATACCGTATGCTGTGTGTGGGGAACTTGTCTATATACCGTATGCTGTGTGTGGGGGACTTGTCTATATACCGTATGTTGTGTGTGGGGTACTTGTCTATATACCGTATGCTGTGTGTGGGGGACTTGTCTATATACCGTATGCTGTGTGTGGGGGACTTGTCTATATACCGTATGCTGTGTGTGGGGGACTTGTCTATATACCGTATACTGTGTGTGGGGGACTTGTCTATATACCGTATGCTGTGTGTGGGGGACTTGTCTATATACCGTATGCTGTGTGGTGGGGGACTTGTCTATATACTGTATGCTGTGTGGGTGACTTGTCTATATACTGTATGCTGTGTGGGGTACTTGTCTATATACCGTATGCTGTGTCGGGGGGACTTGTCTATATACCGTATGATGTGTGGTGGGGGACTTGTCTATATACTGTATGCTGTGTGTGGGGGACTTGTCTATATACTGTATGCTGTGTGTGGGGGACTTGTCTATATACCGTATGCTGTGTGTGGGGGACTTGTCTATATACCGTATGCTGTGTGTGGGGGACTTGTCTATATACTGTATGCTGTGTGTGCTGGACTTGTCTATATACCGTATGCTGTGTGGGGGACTTGTCTATATACTGTATGCTGTGTGTGGGGAATTGTCTATATACCGTATGCTGTGTGTGGGGGACTTGTCTATATACCGTATGCTGTGTGTGGGGGACTTGTCTATATACCGTATGCTGTGTGTGGGGGGGACTTGTCTATATACCTTATGCTGTGTGTGGGGGACTTGTCTATATACCGTATGCTGTGTGTGGGTGACTTGTCTATATACCGTATGCTGTGTGTGGGTGACTTGTCTATATACCGTATGCTGTGTGTGGGTGACTTGTCTATATACCGTATGCTGTGTGTGGGTGACTTGTCTATATACCGTATGCTGTGTGTGGGGAACTTGTCTATATACCGTATGCTGTGTGTGGGGGACTTGTCTATATACCGTATGTTGTGTGTGGGGTACTTGTCTATATACCGTATGCTGTGTGTGGGGGACTTGTCTATATACCGTATGCTGTGTGTGGGGGACTTGTCTATATACCGTATGCTGTGTGTGGGGTACTTGTCTATATACCGTATGCTGTGTGTGGGGGACTTGTCTATATACTGTATTTTGTGTGTGGGGTACTTGTCTATATACTGTATGCTGTGTGTGGGGGACTTGTCTATATACTGTATGCTGTGTGGGGGACTTGTCTATATACTGTATGCTGTGTGTGGGGGACTTGTCTATATACTGTATGCTGTGTGTGGGGGACTTGTCTATATACCGTATGCTGTGTGTGGGGGACTTGTCTATATACCGTATACTGTGTGTGGGGGACTTGTCTATATACCGTATGCTGTGTGTGGGGGACTTGTTTATATACCGTATGCTGTGTGGTGGGGGACTTGTCTATATACTGTATGCTGTGTGGGGGACTTGTCTATATACTGTATGCTGTGTGTGGGGGACTTGTCTATATACTGTATGCTGTGTGGGGGACTTGTCTATATACCGTATGCTGTGTGTGGGGGACTTGTCTATATACCGTATGATGTGTGGTGGGGGAGGGGGTGCTGGACTTGGTTCTCTTTGCTATATGTGGGGGAGGGAGACCTGGATAAATATGCTATACATGGAGGAGGGGACCTTGGCTATATACTGTGTGTGGGGGAGCGGGGACCTTGGCTATATACTGTGTGTGGGGGAGCGGGGACCTGGCTATATACTGTGTGTGGGGGAGCGGGGACCTTGGCTATATACTGTGTGTGGGGGAGCGGGGATCTTGGCTATATACTGTGTGTGGGGGAGCGGGGACCTGGCTATATACTTTGTGTGGGGGAGCGGGGACCTGGCTATATACTGTGTGTGGGGGAGCGGGGACCTTGGCTATATACTTTGTGTGGGGGAGCGGGGACCTGGCTATATACTTTGTGTGGGGGAGCGGGGACCTGGCTATATACTTTGTGTGGGGGAGCGGGGACCTTGGCTATATACTGTGTGTGGGGGAGCGGGGGCCTGGCTATATACTTTGTGTGGGGGAGCGGGGACCTGGCTATATACTGTGTGTGGGGGAGCGGGGATCTTGGCTATATCCTTTGTGTGGGGGAGCGGGGACCTGGCTATATACTGTGTGCGGGGGAGCGGGGACCTGGCTCTATGTGGTAGGTGTGGGGCAGTTGATGTTACGGGGGCAGCTTTATTGTGAATGTATATGTAGTGGGTACAATGTGGAGGACTCTTTATAGATCACAGACATCATATGTGCTGATCAGGAGCCTTTCTGTGAATGCTATGTGTCAGGTCAGAGCTGCACTATTGCTAGATGATCTTGTGGGTGAACGTCTCATTCAGACGTCTGTTTTTTTACATCCATGTTATTGACAGACATAATACGCACCTTTATCATCTATGGGGCAGCTCACATATCCATATATATATATTTTTTTTTTTATTTGCATATAGTAACAAACATTGATACAATTCGGATTGATCCCTTTGATGAAAATCAGTTTTGTTTTTTTTGCTTTTTTTTTTAATGTACCAGAAAACTACAGATGTCTGAATGAGGCCTGAAGATCTGATCAAATGTGGCAGATTGTTCCTGGAGGATTTCCATTGAAAATCAGAGCAAATTAGCAAAAATCCTCAAGAAAATCCACAACAGCAAATTTGCACTGCATGATTTTGGTGCAGATCTTTCTGGTAATTCACTGTGGAAAACAGCAGCGTGTAAAATAAAAAGAAATAAACTTGCTGGGAGTTGTAGTCCCTCACCACATACTGCAGTGCTATTATGACGCAGTGATGGTTTAGTTACATGATCGGTGCCTGCACTGTCACTTGCTGGGAGTTGTAGTCCCTCACCACATACTGCAGTGCTATTATGACGCAGAGATGGTTTAGTTACATGACCGGTGCCTGCGCTGTCACTTGCTGGGAGTTGTAGTCCCTCACCACATACTGCAGTGCTATTATGACGCAGAGATGGTTTAGTTACATGACCGGTGCCTGCGCTGTCACTTGCTGGGAGTTGTAGTCCCTCAGCACATACTGCAATGCTATTATGGCACAGTGATGGTTTAGTTACATGATCGGTGCCTGCGCTGTCACTTGCTGGGAGTTGTAGTCCCTCAGCACATACTGCAGTGCTATTATGATGCAGTGATGGTTTAGTTACATGATCGGTGCCTGCGCTGTCACTTGCTGGGAGTTGTAGTCCCTCACCACATACTGCAGTGCTATTATGATGCAGTGATGGTTTAGTTACATGATCGGTGCCTGCGCTGTCACTTGTTGGGAGTTGTAGTCCCTCACCACACACTGCAATGCTATTATGATGCAGTGATGATTTAGTTACATGATCGGTGCCTGTGCTGTCACTTGCTGGAAGTTGTAGTCCCTCACCACATACTGCAGTGCTATTATGACGCAGTGATGGTTTAGTTACATGATCGGTGCCTGCGCTGTCACTTGCTGGGAGTTGTAGTCCCTCACCACATACTGCAATGCTATTATGATGCAGTGATGGTTTAGTTACATGATCGGTGCCTGCACTGTCACTTGCTGGGAGTTGTAGTCCCTCACCACATACTGCAGGGCTATTATGATGCAGTGATGGTTTAGTTACATGATCGGTGCCTGCGCTGTCACTTGCTGGGAGTTGTAGTCCCTCACCACATACTGCAGTGCTATTATGATGCAGTGATGGTTTAGTTACATGACCGGTGCCTGCTCTGTCACTTGCTGGGAGTTGTAGTCCCTCACCACATACTGCAGTGCTATATGATGCAGTGATGGTTTAGTTACATGATCGGTGCCTGCACTGTCACTTGCTGGGAGTTGTAGTCCCTCACCACATACTGCAGTGCTATTATTATGCAGTGATGGTTTAGTTACATGATCGGTGCCTGCGCTGTCACTTGCTGGGAGTTGTAGTCCCTCACCACATACTGCAGTGCTATTATGATGCAGTGATGGTTTAGTTACATGATCGGTGCCTGCGCTGTCACTTGCTGGGAGTTGTAGTCCCTCACCACACACTGCAGTGCTATTATGATGCAGTGATGGTTTAGTTACATGATCGGTGCCTGCGCTGTCACTTGCTGGGAGTTGTAGTCCCTCACCACATACTGCAGTGCTATTATGACGCAGAGATGGTTTAGTTACATGATCGGTGCCTGCGCTGTCACTTGTTGGGAGTTGTAGTCCCTCACCACACACTGCAATGCTATTATGATGTAGTGATGGTTTAGTTACATGATCGGTGCCTGCGCTGTCACTTGCTGGGAGTTGTAGTCCCTCACCACATACTGCAGGGCTATTATGATGCAGTGATGGTTTAGTTACATGATCGGTGCCTGCGCTGTCACTTGCTGGGAGTTGTAGTCCCTCACCACATACTGCAGTGCTATTATGATGCAGTGATGGTTTAGTTACAAGACCGGTGCCTGCTCTGTCACTTGCTGGGAGTTGTAGTCCCTCACCACATACTGCAGTGCTATATGATGCAGTGATGGTTTAGTTACATGATCGGTACCTGTGCTGTCACTTGCTGGGAGTTGTAGTCCCTCACCACATACTGCAGTGCTATTATGACGCAGTGATGGTTTAGTTACATGATCGGTGCCTGCGCTGTCACTTGCTGGGAGTTGTAGTCCCTCACCACATACTGCAGTGCTATTATGACTCAGTGATGGTGAATTGTGTATCTAATCCTCTCCTGTGTGATACCATCTGCTGAGCCGTGTATCTAATCCTCTTCTGTGTGATACTGTCTGCTGAGCCATGTATATAATCCACTCCTGTGTGATACTGTCTGCTGAGCTGTGTATCTAATCCTATGCTGTGTGATACTGTCTGCTGAGCTGTGTATCCAATCCTGTCCTGTGCGATACTGTCTGCTGAGCTGTGCATCTAATCCTCTCCTGTGTGATACTGTCTGCTGAGCTGTGTATCCAATCCTGTCCTGTGAAATACTGTCTGCTGAGCTGTGCATCTAATCCTATCCTGTGTGATATTGTCAGCTGAGCTGTGTATCTAATCCTCTCCTGTGTGATACTGTCTGCTGAGCTGTGTATCTAATCCTCTCCTGTGTGATACCGTCTGCTCAGCAGTGTATCTAATCATCTCCTGTGTGATACTGTCTACTGAGCTGTGTATCTAATCCTCTCCTGTGTGATACTGTCTGCTGAGCTGTGTATCTAATACTCTCCTGTGTGATACCGTCTGCTGAGCAGTGTATCTAATCATCTCCTGTGTGATACTGTCTACTGAGCTGTGTAGCTAATCCACTCCTGTGTGATACTGTCTGCTGAGCAGTGTATCTAATCCTATCCTGTGTGATACTATCTGCTGAGCCATGTATCTAATCCTCTCCTGTGTGATACTGTCTGCTGAGCTGTGTATCTAATCCTATCCTGTGTGATACTGTCTGCTGAGCTGTGTATCTAATCCTCTCCTGTGTGATACTATCTGCTGAGCTGTGTATCTAATCCTCTCCTGTGTGATACTGTCTGCTGAGCTGTGTATCTAATACTCTCCTGTGTGATACTGTCTGCTGAGCAGTGTATCTAATCTTATCCTGTGTGATACTGTCTGCTGAGCTGTGTATCTAATTCCCTCCTGTGTGATACTGTCTGCTGAGCCGTGTATCTAATCCTACCCTGTGTGATACTGTCTGCTGAGCTGTATCTCTAATACTACCCTGTGTGATACTGTCTGCTGAGCCGTGTATCTAATCCTCTCCTGTGTGATACTGTCTGCTGAGGTGTCTATCTAATCCTCTCCTGTGTGATACTGTCTGCTGAGCTGTGTATCTAATCCTCTCCTGTGTAATACTGTGAGTTGAGCTGTGTATCTAATCCTCTCCTGTGTGATACTGTCTGCTGAGATGTGTATCTAATCCTCTCCTGTGTGATACTGTGTGCTGAGCTGTGTATCTAATCCTTTCCTGTGTAATACTGTGTGCTGAGCTGTGTATCTAATCCTCTCCTGTGTGATACTGTCTGCTGAGCTGTGCATCTAATACTCTCCTGTGTGATACTGTCTGCTGAGCTGTGTATCTAATCCTATGCTGTGTGATACTGTCTGCTGAGCTGTGTATCTAATCCTATGCTGTGTGATACTGTCTGCTGAGCTGTGTATCCAATCCTGTCCTGTGCGATACTGTCTGCTGAGCTGTGTATCTAATCCTCTCCTGTGTGATACTGTCTGCTGAGCAGTGTATCTAATCATCTCCTGTGTGATACTGTCTACTGAGCTGTGTATCTAATCCTCTCCTGTGTGATACTGTCTGCTGAGCTGTATCTCTAATCCTACCCTGTGTGATACTGTCTGCTGAGCTGTGTATCTAATCCTCTCCTGTGTGATACTGTCTGATGAACCGTGTATCTAATCCTACCCTGTGTGATACTGTCTGATGAACTGTGTATCTAATCCTCTCCTGTGTGATACTGTCAGCTGAGCCGTGTAGCTAATCCTCTCCTGTGTGATACTGTCTGCTGAGCTGTGTATCTAATCCTACCCTGTGTGATACTGTCTGCTGAGCTGTGTATCCAATCCTGTCCTGTGCGATACTGTCTGCTGAGCTGTGCATCTAATCCTATCCTGTGTGATACTGTCTGCTGAGCTGTGTATCTAATCCTCTCCTGTGTGATACTGTCTGCTGAGCTGTGTATCTAATCCTACCCTGTGTGATACTGTCTGCTGAGCTGTGTATCTAATCCTGTCCTGTGAGATACTGTCTGCTGAGCTGTGCATCTAATCCTATCCTGTGTGATATTGTCAGCTGAGCTGTGTATCTAATCCTCTCCTGTGTGATACTGTCTACTGAGCTGTGTATCTAATCCTACCCTGTGTGATACTGTCTGCTGAGCTGTGTATCCAATCCTGTCCTGTGAGATACTGTCTGCTGAGCTGTGCATCTAATCCTATCCTGTGTGATATTGTCAGCTGAGCTGTGTATCTAATCCTCTCCTGTGTGATACTGTCTGCTGAGCTGTGTATCTAATCCTCTCCTGTGTGATACCGTCTGCTGAGCAGTGTATCTAATCATCTCCTGTGTGATACTGTCTACTGAGCTGTGTATCTAATCCTCTCCTGTGTGATACTGTCTGCTGAGCTGTGTATCTAATCCTCTCCTGTGTGATACCGTCTGCTGAGCAGTGTATCTAATCATCTCCTGTGTGATACTATCTGCTGAGCCATGTATCTAATCCTCTCCTGTGTGATACTGTCTGCTGAGCTGTGTATCTAATACTCTCCTGTGTGATACTGTCTGCTGAGCAGTGTATCTAATCTTATCCTGTGTGATACTGTCTGCTGAGCTGTGTATCTAATTCCCTCCTGTGTGATACTGTCTGCTGAGCCGTGTATCTAATCCTACCCTGTGTGATACTGTCTGCTGAGCTGTATCTCTAATACTACCCTGTGTGATACTGTCTGCTGAGCCGTGTATCTAATCCTCTCCTGTGTGATACTGTCTGCTGAGGTGTCTATCTAATCCTCTCCTGTGTGATACTGTCTGCTGAGCCGTGTATCTAATCCTCTCCTGTGTAATACTGTGAGTTGAGCTGTGTATCTAATCCTCTCCTGTGTGATACTGTCTGCTGAGATGTGTATCTAATCCTCTCCTGTGTGATACTGTGTGCTGAGCTGTGTATCTAATCCTTTCCTGTGTAATACTGTGCTGAGCTGTGTACCTAATCCTCTCCTGTGTGATACTGTCTGCTGAGCTGTGCATCTAATACTCTCCTGTGTGATACTGTCAGCTGAGCCGTGTAGCTAATCCTCTCCTGTGTGATACTGTCTGCTGAGCTGTGTATCTAATCCTACCCTGTGTGATACTGTGTGCTGAGCTGTGTATCTAATCCTCTCCTGTGTGATACTGCCTGATGAACCGTGTATCTAATCCTACCCTGTGTGATACTGTCTGATGAACTGTGTATCTAATCCTCTCCTGTGTGATACTGTCAGCTGAGCCGTGTAGCTAATCCTCTCCTGTGTGATACTGTCTGCTGAGCTGTGTATCTAATCCTACCCTGTGTGATACTGTCTGCTGAGCTGTGTATCCAATCCTGTCCTGTGCGATACTGTCTGCTGAGCTGTGCATCTAATCCTATCCTGTGTGATACTGTCTGCTGAGCTGTGTATCTAATCCTCTCCTGTGTGATACTGTCTGCTGAGCTGTGTATCTAATCCTACCCTGTGTGATACTGTCTGCTGAGCTGTGTAGCTAATCCTCTCCTGTGTGATACTGTCTGCTGAGCTGTGTATCCAATCCTGTCCTGTGCGATACTGTCTGCTGAGCCGTGTAGCTAATCCTCTCCTGTGTGATACTGTCTACTGAGCTGTGTATCTAATCCTCTCCTGTGTGATACTGTCTGCTGAGCTGTGTATCCAATCCTGTCCTGTGAGATACTGTCTGCTGAGCTGTGCATCTAATCCTATCCTGTGTGATATTGTCAGCTGAGCTGTGTATCTAATCCTCTCCTGTGTGATACTGTCTGCTGAGCCGTGTAACTAATCCTCTCCTGTGTGATACTGTCTGCTGAGCTGTGTATCTAATCCTCTCCTGTGTGATACCGGCTGCTGAGCTGTGTATCTAATCCTATGCTGTGTGATACTGTCTGCTGAGCAGTGTATCTAATCCTCTCCTGTGTGATACTGTCAGCTGAGCTGTGTCTCCAATCCCCTCCTGTGTGATTCTGTCTGCTGAGTCATGTATCTAATCCTCTCCTGTGTGATACTGTCTGCGGAGCCGTGTATCTAATCCTATCCTGTGTGATACTGTCTGCTGAGCTGTGTATCTAATCCTATGCTGTGTATCTAATCCTCTCCTGTGTATCTAATCCTCTCCTGTGTGATACTGTCTGCTGAGCCATGTATCTAATCCTCTCCTGTGTGATACTGTCTGCGGAGCCGTGTATCTAATCCTATCCTGTGTGATACTGTCTGCTGAGCTGTGTATCTAATCCTCTCCTGTGTGATACTGTTTGCTGAGCTATGCATCTAATCCACTCCTGTGTGATGCTATCTGCTGAGCTGTGTATCTAATCCCCTCCTGTGTGATACTGTCTGCTGAGCCGTGTATCTAACCCTATGCTGTGTGATACTGTCTGCTGAGCCATGTATCTAATCCCCTCCTGTGTGATACTGTCTGCTGAGCAGTGTCTCTAATCCCCTGCTGTGTGATACTGTCCGCTGAGCCGTGTATCTAACCCTATGCTGTGTATCTAATCCTCTCCTGTGTGATAATGTCTGCTGAGCCATGTATCTAATCCTCTCCTGTGTGATACTGTCTGCGGAGCCGTGTATCTAATCCTATCCTGTGTGATACTGTCTGCTGAGCTGTGTATCTAATCCTATCCAGTGTAATACCATCTGCTGAGCAGTGTATCTAATCCTATCCTGTGTGATACTGTCTGCTGAGCTGTGTATCTAATCCTCTCCTGTGTGATACTGTCTGCTGAGCCGTGTATCTAATCCTCTCCTGGGTGATACTGGTGTGCTGAGCTGTGTATCTAATCCTCTCCTGTGTGATACTTTCTGCTGAGCCATATATCTAATTCTCTCCTGTGTGATACTGTCTGCTGAGCTGTGTATCTAATCCTCTCCTGTGTGATACTGTCTGCTGAGCCGTGTATCTAATCCTCTCCTGTGATACTGTCTGCTGAGCTGTGTATCTAATCCTCTCCTTTGTGATACTGTCTGCTGAGCTGTATCTCTAATCCTACCCTGTGTGATACCATCTGCTGAGCTGTATCTCTAATCCTGTCCTGTGTGATACCGTCTGCTGAGCAGTGTATCTAATCCTCTCCTGTGTGATACTGTCTGCTGAGCCGTGTATCTAATCCTCTCCTGTGTGATACCATCTGCTGAGCAGTGTATCTAAGCTGTGTGATACCTTCTGCTGAGCTGTGTATCTAATCCTCTCCTGTGCGATACTGTCTTTTGAGCTGTGTATCTAATCCGCTCCTGTGTGATACTGTCTGCTGAGCCGTGTATCTAATCCTCTCCTGTGTGAAACTGTGTGCTGAGCTGTGTATCTAATCCCATCCTGTGTGATACAGTCTGATGAACTGTGTATCTAATCCTCTCCTGTGTGATACTGTCTGCTGAGTCGTGTATCTAATCCCGCCCTGTGCGATACTGTCTGCTGAGCCGTGTATCTAATCCACTCCTGTGTGATACTGTCTGATGAACTGTGTTTCTAATCCTCCTGTGTGATACTGTCTGCTGAGCTGTGTATCTAATCCTCTCCTGTGTGATACTGCCAGCTGAGCCGTGTATCTAATCCTCTCCTGTGTGATACTGTCTGCTGAGCTGTGTATCTAATCCTCTCCTGTGTGATACTGTCTGCTGAGCTGTGTATCTAATCCTCTCCTGTGTGATACTGTCAGCTGAGCTGTGTATCTAATCCTCTCCTGTGTGATACTGTCTGCTGAGCTATGTATCTAATCCCCTCCTGTGTGATACTGTCTGCTGAGCTGTGTATCTAATCCTATCCTGTGTGATACTGTCTGCTGAGCTATGCATCTAATCCTGTCCTGTGTGATACCGTCTGCTGAGCTATGAATCTAATCCTTTCCTGTGTGATACTGTCTGCTGAGCTGTATCTCTAATCCTACCCTGTGTGATACTGTCTGCGGAGCCATGTATCTAATCCTCTCCTGTGCGATACCGTCTGCTGAGCAGTGTATCTAATCCTCTCCTGTGCGATACTGTCTGCTGAGCTGTGTATCTAATCCTCTCCTGTGTGATACTGTCTGCTGAGCAGTGTATCTAATCTTATACTGTGTGATACTGTCTCCTGAGCTGTGTATCTAATCCCCTCCTGTGTGATACTGTCTGCTGAGCTGTGTATCTAATCCTCTCCTGTGTGATACTGTCTGCTGAGCTGTGTATCTAATCCTATTGTCGTCACTGAATTTTGGGTCTTCTATCCTTTAGATTACGAGCTCGGAGAGAATGAAGACACAGGACAGGATGTTTGTGTCTAAACATACTCTAAAAACTTTATTACAAAACACAGGGCTAATATACACCCTAAAAGGCAGGAAACGGATTTGCCATATATGGTTCGATTATACAGTTTAGCTGAACAAGCGAAAAAAAGCTAGTTTCTGTATGCTTTAAAATATTTAATTAGACTTATCTAGTTAGCAAGGTCATTTCATCTTTCTGCAAGAACACATTATTGCTACAAGAAGAAACATCTGGCCAGGGAGTATACTTTATCTTCTCCCAAGGACACGCTATTGATACAAGAAGGAACATTCATAGCTGTTGTTTTAACCTAAAATAACTGTCAGACTTATATAGCATAGATGGGGCCTTTAAACTTGAGGGACTCCATCTTCTGCTATAACATTCCATCCTTTTGTTCCTTCATTTATCAATACGAATTTCTATGTTTTCTTTTAGTACAACGCTGAATACACATTAAAAAAAGCTTAAAAACCAAATAAACCGCAAGACACATTAGCAAAACCTGTAAAATCACTTGTACTATACCAGCCAACCACCCACCAATACCTTTAAACCAATTTGTGGGATTTAGAAAGGAAAATCTCTGTGTGGAATTATTGGCCCAAGTATCTGAACAGTTTATCTCTTCCCATGAGACCGGGACAGCGAGAAAGGGTATGCTAGTGGACGTCACAGGGGCATGTGTACATATCCAACAATTAGCAATGGTCTGGTTTTGCTCCTTTAGTCCATCGATTAGAGCAAGATGGTGTCTAATGAATCTATTGTCATCTCCATCCATGGTGCCTAACCTAGTCCATGCACCTGTGGTTGTAAGTATGCAGGTAAGTATAAACAATGTCATCATTCTTTGTCCGCTGGTTCTCCTAGTATCTTTTTGCAATGGGACGCGTGGATCCAGGTCTCTTTTCCCTCTAGCTTAACGGCTGTACTTGTGGTCAGCAGAACTTGAAAGGGTCCGTCAAACCGTGGATCTAGGCTTTTCCTCACGTGTCTTTTTATAACCAACCAGTCTCCAGGTTGCAGCATATGGCTGCTAGAGTCTTGATCTGGATCTGGAAGAGAACTGAAGACATTATCATGTACTTGCTTAATCTTTTTGTGCAAAGCCCTCACATAGGAACTTAGCACATGGTTGTTCATTTCTAATGCTTGCGGATAGAAACACCCTAGGCTGGGTACGTTGCCAAACAATATCTCATATGGAGAGAGTCCAGTCTTTCTATTAGGCGTGTATCTTACTAAAAACAGAGCAAGTGGTAAACAGTCCGGCCATGGCTTTCTGAAATTTTAATTTCAATGTCCCATTCAGTCTTTCCACTTTACCACTACTTTGTGGGTGATATGGGGTGTGGAATGCTTGTTGAATTCCTAGAGCTGACATGACTTCATTCATTATTTCACCTGTGAAGTGTGTACCTCTGTCACTCTCAATTACCTCTGGTACCCCATACCTGCAGACCACCTCCGCAAGCAGTTTCTTTGCGGTTGCCGCAGCCGTGGCTTTGGCAATCGGGAAAGCCTCTGGCCATCCTGAGAACAAATCAATACAGACCAACACATATTCCCATGATCCTGACTTTGGCAGCTGAATATAATCAATTTGCGGTCTCTGGAATGGATAGAGGGGCCGGGGTGTGTGTTTGGGTGGTGTTTTAACTACTCTACCCTGATTATGTGTAGCACATATCATGCACCCTTGTACCAGGTTTTCAATACAGGTGGAGAATCCTGGTGCCACCCAATGTTTCTGCATCACACTCATCACACCCGTTTTAGATTGGTGTGTCGGCCCATGTAGTATCTGGGCAGCTGCTGGGTACAGTGCCCTTGGAAGGCATCGTCGTGTCCCTTTCCCCCATACCCCATTTGCTTCATTCAGGCATGCACCTTCCTTTAACCTTTATCAACCTCCTCCTTTTGAGCCTGAGCCTGCATTTGGGATAAGATGTCCTCCGACACAAAGGGGTTTTTAGGGGCACTTAACTGACGTACTGTTGACCCTTGTTGCGGCTTACAGGCTGCTGTTTTTGCCGCTGCATCTGCCATCGCGTTTCCTCTGCTTACCTAGTCGGTGCGTCTGGTATGTGCTCTTACCTTTATGACAGCTACTTGTTTAGGTAGTTGTAGCGCATCAATTAACTGCTGGACCGCATCAGCATTCTTAATGGGGTGTCCTGCTGCCGTCAGGAAACCTCTTGACTTCCATATTGGACCAAAATCATGCGATATACCGAATGCTTACCTAGAATCTGTGTAAATGTTAACAATACTGGTCTGTGCCACTTGAGACTGGGTCTGTGCCACTTGATTGGCGACAGGCGAATGTAGTGCCAATATTCAAAAAGGGAGCGAAAAGTGACGCCGGAAACTATCGGCCGGTGAGTCTGACGTCCGTTGTGGGCAAAATTTTTGAAAGCTTCATTAAAGAGGCAATTACGGAGCATCTTGATGCTAATAATCTTTTAATCCCGAACCAACATGGATTCATGAGGAATCGCTCCTGCCAAACAAACCTGATTGACTTCTACGAGGAGGTTAGCTCTTGAGTAGATCAGGGGGAACCAGTGGATGTCGTGTATCTCGACTTCTCAAAAGCGTTCGATAGCGTGCCACATAATAGGTTGGTATACAAAATGAGAATGATGGGGCTGGGGGAAAATGTCTGCAAGTGGGTAGCTAACTGGCTAAAGGATAGAAGGCAGAGGGTGGTTATAAATGGAATATACTCAGATTGGGTAAGCGTCACTAGTGGGGTACCACAGGGGTCTGTACTAGGCCCAATGTTATTTAATATCTTTATTAACGACATAGTCAACGGGATAAATAGTAAAATATCAATATTTGCAGATGACACAAAGTTATGTAAAACAATTAATACAAAAGAGGACAGTGCAGACCTACAGAGGGATTTGGATAAGCTGGGTAGGTGGAGCATTAAATGGCAAATGAGGTTTAACGAGGAGAAATGTAAGGTCATACATATGGGAAGGAAAAATGGAAGTCACCAGTACTCACTGAATGGAAAATCATTGGGGAATTCAGAGATGGAGAAGGACTTGGGCATCTTGATTGATAGCAAACTAAATTGGAGTGCCCAAAGTCAGGCGGCTGCTGTAAGGGCAAACAGGGTAATGGGATGTATCAGAAGAGGTATAGCTGCAAAGGATGAGAACATTGTTCTTCCACTGTACAAAGCACTGGTCAGACCACACTTGGAATACTGTGCTCAGTTATGGGCCCCAATATATAGAAAGGATATAAATGAGCTTGAAAAGGTACAAAGGAGGGCAACAAAATTAATAAAGGGAATGGAGGGACTGCAATACCCAGAGAGGTTGGCAAAACTAGGACTATTCAGCCTGGAAAAGAGAAGGTTGAGGGGGGACATAATAAATGTGTACAAATATGTTAGGGGACAGTATAGAGATCTTGCCCGGGATTTGTTCAAAAGGAGGGATATTACGGTAACAAGAGGGCATTCACTAAGACTGGAAGAGAAAAGGTTTCAGCACCAGCATAGGAAGGGGTTCTTTACGGTAAGAGCAGTGAGAATATGGAATTCACTGAGTGAGGAGACGGTAATGTCAGATTCACTACACCAGTTCAAGCGGGGACTGGATGCATTTCTAGATACCAGGCAGATTTCTGCATATACTTAAAAATAAAATAAAATAGTAGGTTGATACAGGGATTCATTCTGACTGCTGGTTTCAGAGTCGGGAGGGAATTTTTCCTCAGGTGAAGATTGGCTAAATCATTTGGGGTTTTTGCCCTCCTCTGGATCAACTTTAGCAATTACAGAACTAACAGGTCGAACTTGATGGACACAAGTCTTTATTCGGCTTTACAAACTATGTTACTATGTTACTACCTTCCACTAGTTTACAGGCCTCGGTTAGGGCCCTAAGTTCAGCTTCTTGAGCCGATTGGTGTGGGAGCATTGGTTCTGCCTTGATTACTGCATTGAGGGAGACAACTGCATATCCAGTATGGAAGGTACCTGAATCGTCCTGATGACGGGATCCATCTACAAAAAATTCAAAATCTGCATTTTGTAATTCATGTTCAAATACAGTAGGTAAACCTGCCGTTTCTTGTGCCATCATTTGTACACCGTCATGAGGAACTTCCTCTCTTGGATCTTCCTTATAAAGCACAGTACCTGACCCCTCCTTCAGATCCGAGAGAGGTAACAAAGTTGCTGGATTCAGGGTAGTATACCTCTGTAAAGAAACATTGGGAGGCATTAACAGTGCCCATTGTAACCTAAGATTGACTAATAGGCCTGATAGAATAACTGAGGTACAGATAGGGGGGCACCTAGGTAATAGCGACCATAATATTATCGACTTCAAAATGCCCTTCAGTAGGGTTATCAATAAGGGAACAACAAAAACATTAAACTTTAGGAGGGCGAAGTTTGATCAGCTGAAAGAAAACCTTCAACTTATAGACTGGGACAAAGTTCTTAATCAAAGGAATACGAATAGTAAATGGGAAACCTTCAAAAGAATTCTGAATACTCAGTGCGAGAGGTATATACCGTATGGGAATAAAAGGGCCAGAAATAAGAGGAAACCAATATGGTTGAACAAGAACGTAAAAGGGGCGTTAAATAGCAAAAAAGAGGCATTCAAGAGATTAAAACAGGAAAACAGTAAGGAGGCACTAATGTGTTACAAGGAAAAAACGAGAACCTGTAAAAAACAAATAAAAGTAGCGAAGGAGGAAACAGAGAGACGTATTGCTAGGGAAAGTAGATCAAATCCCAAACTGTTCTTTACATACAGTACAGACCAAAAGTTTGGACACACCTTCTCATTTAAAGATTTTTCTGTATTTTCATAACTATGAAAATTGTACATTCACACTGAAGGCATCAAAACTATGAATTAACACATGTGGAATTATATACTTAACAAAAAAGTGTGAAACAACTGAAATTATGTCTTATATTCTAGGTTCTTCAAAGTAGCCACCTTTTGCTTTGATGACTGCTTTGCACACTCTTGGCATTCTCTTGATGAGCTTCAAGAGGTAGTCACCGGAAATGGTCTTCCAACAATCTTGAAGGAGTTCTCAGAGATGCTTAGCACTTGTTGGCCCTTTTGCCTTCACTCTGCGGTCCAGCTCACCCCAAACCATCTTGATTGGGTTCAGGTCTGGTGACTGTGGAGGCCAGGTCATCTGGCGTAGCACCCCATCACTCTCCTTCTTGGTCAAAAAGCCCTTACACAGCCTGGAGGTGTGTTTGGGGTCATTGTCCTGTTGAAAAATAAATGATGGTCCAACTAAACGCAAACCGGATGGAATAGCATGCCGCTTCAAGATGCTGTGGTAGCCATGCTGGTTCAGTATGCCTTCAATTTTGAATAAATCCCCAACAGTGTCACCAGCAAAGCACCCCCACACCATAACACCTCCTCCTCCATGCTTCACGGTGGGAACCAGACATGTAGAGTCCATCCGTTCACCTTTTCTACGTAGCACGAAGACACGGTGGTTGGAACAAAAGATCTCAAATTTGGACTCATCAGACCAAAGCACAGATTTCCACTGGTCTAATGTCCATTCCTTGTGTTCTTTAGCCCAAACAAGTCTCTTCTGCTTGTTGCCTGTCCTTAGCAGTGGTTTCCTAGCAGCTATTTTAGCAGGAAGGCCTGATGCACAAAGTCTCCTCTTAACAGTTGTTGAAGAGATGTGTCTGCTGCTAGAACTCTGAGTGGCATTGACCTGGTCTCTAATCTGAGCTGCTGTTAAACTGCGATTTCTGAGGCTGGTGACTTGGATAAACTTATCCTCAGAAGCAGAGGTGACTCTTGGTCTTCCTTTCGTGGGGCGGTCCTCATGTGAGCCAGTTTCTTTGTAGTGCTTGATGGTTTTTGCAACTGAACTTGGGGACACTTTCAAAGTTTTCCCAATTTTTCGCACTGACCGACCGTCATTTCTTAAAGTAATGATGGCCACTCGTTTTTCTTTACTTGGCTGCTTTTTTCTTGCCATAATACAAAATCTAACAGTCTATTCAGTAGGACTATCAGCTGTGTATCCACCAGACTTCTGCACAAAACAACTGATGGTCCCAACCCCATTTATAAGGCAAGAAATTCCACTTATTAAACCTGACAGGGCATACCTGTGAAGTGAAAACCATTTCCGATTACTACCTCTTGAAGCTCATCAAGAGAATGCCAATAGTGTGCAAAGCAGTCATCAAAGCAAAAGGTGGCTACTTTGAAGAACCTAGAACATAAGACATATTTTCAGTTGTTTCACACTTTTTTGTTAAGTATATAATTCCACATGTGGTAATTCATACTTTTGATGCCTTCAGTGTGAATGTACAATTTTCATAGTCATGAAAATACAGAAAAATCTTTAAATGAGAAGGTGTGTCCAAACTTTTGGTCTGTACTGTATATAAATAGTAAAAGGATTAAATCGGATAATATTGGACCGATAAAAAGTGAGGAAGGCAAAATCATAGAGAAAGATGAGGATAAAGCTAATCTATTAAATAATTTTTTTTCGACAACTTTCACAAAGGAAATCGAACTAACAGGAGAAATGAGAAGTGACAAGCTTAACCCCTTAAGCCCCGCGGGTGGTTTGCACGTTAATAACCGGGCCAATTTTTACAATTCTGACCACTGTCACTTTATGAGGTAATTACTCTGGAACGCTTCAACGGATCCCCCTGATTCTGAGATTGTTTTTTCGTGACATACTGTACTTCATGATTGTGGAAAAATTTCTTTGATATCACTTGCGTTTATTTGTGAAAAAAACGGAAATTTGGCGAAAATTTTGAAAATTTTGCAATTTTCAAAATTTGAATTTTTAAGCCCTGAAATCAGAGCGATATGTCACACAAAAGAGTTAATAAATAACATTTCCCACATGTATACTTTACATCAGCACAATTTTGGAACCAAAATTTTTTTTTGTTAGGGAGCTATAAGGGTTAAAAGTTGACCAGCGATTTCTCATTTTTCCAACAAAATTTACAAAACCATTTTTTTAGGGACCACATCACATTTGAAGTCACTTTGAGAGGTCTTTATGACAGAAAATACCCAAAAGTGACACCATTCTAAAAACTGCACCCCTCAAGGTACTCAAAACCACATTCAAGAACTTTATTAACCCTTCAGGTGCTTCACAGGAATTTTTTGAATGTGGAAGAAAAAAATGAACATTTAACTTTTTTCACAAAAATGTTACTTTAGACCTAATTTTTTTTATTTTCACAGGGGTAACAAGAAAAAATGGACCCCAAAATTTGTTGTGCAATTTCCCCTGGGCACGCAGATACCCAATATTTGGGGAAAAAACACTGTTTGGGCGCACGGCAGGGCTCGGAAGGGAAGGAGCGCCATTTGACTTTTTGATTGTAAAATTTGCTTGAATAATTAGCGGACGCCATGTTGTGTTTGGAGAGCCCATGTGTGCCCAAACTTTGGAGCTCCCCCACAAGTGACCCCATTTTGGAAACTAGACCCCCCAAGGCACCTTTCTAGATGCATAGTAAGCACTTGGAACCCCCAGGTGCTTCACAAATTGATTCGTAACAATGAAAAAGTGAAAAAAAAGACACTTTTTCATTTTTATGAATCAATTTGTGAAGCACCTGAGGGTTCCAAGTGCTCACAATGCATCTAGATAGGTGCCTTGGGGGGTCTAGTTTCCAAAATGGGGTCACTTGTGGGGGAGCTCCAATGTTTGGGCACACAGCGGCTCTCCAAACGCAACATGGTGTCGCTAACAATTTGAGCAGATTTTCCGTTAAATTTGTTAGAGGACACCATGTTGCATTTAGAGAGTCCCTGTGTGCCCAAACATTGGAGCTCCCCCACAAGTGACCCCATTTTGGAAACTACACCCCCCAAGGCACCTATCTAGATGCATAGTGAGCACTTGGAACCCCCAGGTGCTTCACAAATTGATTCGTAACAATGAAAAAGTGAAAAAAAAAACACTTTTTCATTTTTATGAATCAATTTGTGAAGCACCTGGGGTTCCAAGTGCTCACTATGCATCTAGATAGGTGCCTTGGGTGGTCTAGTTTCCAAAATGGGGTCACTTGTGGGGGAGCTCCAATATTTGGGCACACAGCGGCTCTCTAAATGCAACATGGTGTCCGCTAACAAATTTAACGCAAAATTGGCTCAAATTGTTAGCGACACCATGTTGCGTTTGGAGAGCCGCTGTGTGCCCAAACATTGGAGCTCCCCCACAAGTGACCCCATTTTGGAAACTAGACCCCCCAAGGCACCTATCTAGATGCATAGTGAGCACTTGGAACCCCCAGGTGCTTCACAAATTGATTCGTAACAATGAAAAAGTGAAAAAAAAAACACTTTTTCATTTTTATGAATCAATTTGTGAAGCACCTGGGGGTTCCAAGTGCTCACTATGCATCTAGAAAGGTGCCTTGGGGGGTCTAGTTTCCAAAATGGGGTCACTTGTGGGGGAGCTCCAAAGTTTGGGCACACAGGGACTCTCCAAATGCAACATGATATCCGCTAACAATTTGAGCCGACAATTTGTTAGCGGATATCATGTTGCATTTGGAGAGTCCCTGTGTGCCCAAACATTGGAGCTCCCCCACAAGTGACCCCATTTTGGAAACTAGACCCCCCAAGGCACCTATCTAGATTCATAGTGAGCACTTGGAACCCCAGGTGCTTCACAAATTGATTCATAAAAATGAAAAAGTGTTTTTTTTTTCACTTTTTCATTTTTACGAATCAATTTGTGAAGCACCTGGGGGTTCCAAGTGCTCACTATGCATCTAGAAAGGTGCCTTGGGGGGTCTAGTTTCCAAAATGGGGTCACTTGTGGGGGAGCTCCAAAGTTTGGGCACAGAGGGGCTCTCCAAACGCAATGTGGTGTCCGCTAACAATTTGAGCCGATTTTCCATTCAATTTGTTAGCGGATACCATGTTGCATTTAGAGAGTCCCTGTGTGCCCAAACATTGGAGCTCCCCCACAAGTGACCCCATTTTGGAAACTAGACCCCCCAAGGCACCTATCTAGATTCATAGTGAGCACTTGGAACCCCAGGTGCTTCACAAATTGATTCATAAAAATGAAAAAGTGTTTTTTTTTTCACTTTTTCATTTTTACGAATCAATTTGTGAAGCACCTGGGGGTTCCAAGTGCTCACTATGCATCTAGATAGGTGCCTTGGGGGGTCTAGTTTCCAAAATGGGGTCACTTGTGGGGGAGCTCCAATGTTTGGGCACACAGGGGCTCTCCAAACGCAACATGGCGTCCGCTAACAATTTGATCCGATTTTCCATTCAATTTGTTAGCGGACACCATGTCGCGTTTGGAGAGCCCGTGATGTGCCTAAACAGTGGAGCTCCCCCACAAGTTTCCCCATTTTGGAAACTATACCCCTCAAGGATTTTATTAAGGTGTATAGTGAACATTTTGAACCCAGAGGTACGGCACATTATTTGTTTACATTAGGTCATCATATTGAATAAGTTGTCATTATTCTTGAGCGCAAGTGCTCGCTACTTGAGTTTGCATCGGGTACTCAGGTATGCACCATGTACAGCGTGTGCTCGAGTGACATGCTCGAGTCCCTGCTCCGCATGTTTCACGGTTATTAGACACCCAAAAAAAAACATGCGGGGATCGCTCGTGCATGGCAGGCAATCCCCGTAAAGTTTTTTGGCCGCGAAGCATATGGGGCAGAGACTCGAGCATGTCACTCAAATACCCACGATACTCAATGCATACCAGAGCACCCGATGCAAACTCAAGTAGCGAGCACTTGCTCTCAACACTAGTCGCCATATCGTCATCTTTTTCTCTTACTTTTGAAAAAAATCCCAACCCCAGCCCTAACCCTAGCACAACCCTAGCCCCAGCACAACCCTAGCCCCAGCACAACCCTAGCCCCAAACCCAGCCCTAACCCTAGCCCAATCCTAACCCAAGAGTTTATTTTTGACGCCGTTCCTTGTGTGGTATAAGTGATTAGACGACTTTATTCTTCGGGTCGGTGTGATTACAGCAATGCCAGAATCATATGGGGTTTTTATGACTGACAGCTGTCACACACTAAAAGACGCATTTTTTGTAAAATCTAGTTTTTGCATCGCCATATTTTGAGAGCTATAATTTTTCCAGATTTTGGCAGACAGTCATGTGACGGCTCGTTTTTTGCGGGATGACTTGACGTTGTTATTGGTGCCATTTTCAGGCACGTGACATTTTTTGATCGCTTTCTATTCCGATTTTTGGGAGGCAGAATAAACAAAAACCAACAATTCAGGAATTGTTTTTTTTTTTTTTTTTATTCCGTTCCGCGTGTGGTAAAATTGATAAGGCAGCTTTATTCTTCGGGTCAGTACGTTTACAGCGGTACCACATTTGTATCATTTTTCTATGTTTTGGCGCTTATACACAATAAAAGCTATTTTATAGAAAAAAATATTTTTTAGTATCGCTTTATTCTGAGAGCTATAACTTTTTTATTTTTCGGCTGATGGAGCTGTATGGCGGCTTGTTTTTTGCGGGACGAGATGACGTTTTCAGCGGTATCATTTTTATTTATATGCGTCTTTTTGATCGCGTGTTATTCCACTTTTTGTTTGGTGGTATGGTGATAAAGCATTGTTTTTTGCTTCGTTTTTTTTTTTTTTTTTTTTTACCGTGTTCACTGAAGGGGTTAACTAGTGGGACAGTTTTATAGGTCAGGTTGTTCCGGACGCGGCGATACCAAATATGTGTACTTTTATTGTTTTTTTTTTATTTTTTTTATAATAATATTTATTGATGGGTACATTATATTTTTATTTTTGGTGTATTATTTTTTTTATTTTTTTATAATATTTTTGCACATTTTTTTTTTTTTTTCCACTTTCACACAGTTTATACACTTTATTACTTTGTCCCACTCTGGGACTTTCACTTTTTTTTTTCTGATCGCCTGCATGGCACAGGAATGGAGCACCATCCCTATGCCATGAAGGCTGTCAGAAGTGCACAGTGTGAAGATTGCTTGGAGATGCACTGCGCATGTCCAAGCAATCTTCCTGCAATCTGGTGACCCGGATGTTGTCATGACGACATCGGGTCGTCATGGCAACACCCGGGAAGCCTTTGCAGACTGCGCTGGAAGCCGGAAGAGGAGGTGAGTATCGCCGATCACCTCCCCTTGCCCCCGCAATGCCGCGATCGACTTTGATCGACTTCGATCGCAGCATCTCGGGGGTTAATGTGCTGGGAGCGGTGCAGGACCGCTCCCTGCACATAGTACCGGGTGTCAGCTGTGACAATCAGCTGACACCCGGCGGCGATCGCGCCCGCACAGCCTGTGTGCGCGCGCGATGACGTACTAATACGGGTCTGGCTCTTAAGTCCCAGGGCACAGACGCGTATTAGTACGTCAGATGTTATTAAGGGGTTAATCCTCCACTAAGTATGACAAATCTAACCCAAGCTGGGGTACAGAAACGCCTCAGTAACATTAAAATAAACAAATCACCAGGACCTGATGGCATACACCCACGGGTACTAAGGGAACTAAGTAATGTGATAGACAGACCGTTATATCTTATATTTAAGGACTCTGTTGAGACTGGGTCTGTGCCACTTGATTGGCGACAGGCGAATGTAGTGCCAATATTCAAAAAGGGAGCGAAAAGTGACACCGGAAACTATCGGCCGGTGAGTCTGACGTCCGTTGTGGGCAAAATTTTTGAAAGCTTCATTAAAGAGGCAATTACGGAGCATCTTGATGCTAATAATCTTTTAATCCCGAACCAACATGGATTCATGAGGAATCGCTCCTGCCAAACAAACCTGATTGACTTCTACGAGGAGGTGAGCTCTCGAGTAGATCAGGGGGAACCAGTGGATGTCGTGTATCTCGACTTCTCAAAAGCGTTCGATAGCGTGCCACATAATAGGTTGGTATACAAAATGAGAATGATGGGGCTGGGGGAAAATGTCTGCAAGTGGGTAGCTAACTGGCTAAAGGATAGAAGGCAGAGGGTGGTTATAAATGGAATATACTCAGATTGGGTAAGCGTCACTAGTGGGGTACCACAGGGGTCTGTACTAGGCCCAATGTTATTTAATATCTTTATTAACGACATAGTCAACAGGATAAATAGTAAAATATCAATATTAGCAGATGACACAAAGTTATGTAAAACAATTAATACAAAAGAGGACAGTGCAGACCTACAGAGGGATTTGGATAAGCTGGGTAGGTGGAGCACTAAATGGCAAATGAGGTTTAACGAGGAGAAATGTAAGGTCATACATATGGGAAGGAAAAATGGAAGTCACCAGTACTCACTGAATGGGAAATCATTGGGGAATTCAGAGATGGAGAAGGACTTGGGCATCTTGATTGATAGCAAACTAAATTGGAGTGCCCAAAGTCAGGCCGCTGCTGTAAGGGCAAACAGGGTAATGGGATGTATCAGAAGAGGTATAGCTGCAAAGGATGAGAACATTGTTCTTCCACTGTACAAAGCACTGGTCAGACCACACTTGGAATACTGTGCTCAGTTATGGGCCCCAATATATAGAAAGGATATAAATGAGCTTGAAAGGGTACAAAGGAGGGCAGCAAAATTAATAAAGGGAATGGAGGGACTGCAATACCCAGAGAGGTTGGCAAAACTAGGACTATTCAGCCTGGAAAAGAGAAGGTTGAGGGGGGACATAATAAATGTGTACAAATATGTTAGGGGACAGTATAGAGATCTTGCCCGGGATTTGTTCAAAAGGAGGGATATTACGGTAACAAGAGGGCATTCACTAAGACTGGAAGAGAAAAGGTTTCAGCACCAGCATAGGAAGGGGTTCTTTACGGTAAGAGCAGTGAGAATATGGAATTCACTGAGTGAGGAGACGGTAATGTCGGATTCACTACACCAGTTCAAGCGGGGACTGGATGCTTTTCTAGATACCAGGCAGATTTCTGCATATACTTAAAAATAGAATAAAATAGTAGGTTGATACAGGGATTTATTCTGACTGCTGGTTTCAGAGTCGGGAGGGAATTTTTCCTCAGGTGAAGATTGGCCAAATCATTTGGGGTTTTTGCCCTCCTCTGGATCAACTTTAGCAATTACAGAACTAACAGGTCGAACTTGATGGACGCAAGTCTTTATTCGGCTTTACAAACTATGTTACTATGTTACTATGTGCTGCTGAGAGGTGAGCGGGTTGCACTTGATTCAATATAGTGTAGACATCATGAGGTGTTAGCACGGTGAGCGGGTGGTCAAGAACAATGTCTGCGGATTTATGGAGTAATAGTCCAACAGCATGCAGAGCACGTACGCAGGATGGTGCACCTCTGGCTACCGCATCCAATCTGCCACTAAAGTAGGCAACAGGTCTCTGATTATCACCGTGTGTTTGAGTAAAAACTCCTGCTGCATGTCCAGCTTGTTCATGAAGGTACAGAGTAAATGGGAGCTCATAATTAGGGGTACCCAAAGCTGGAGAGGCCAAAATACGGTTCTTGAGAGAATAAAAACAGTCTATTGCCTCTGATGTTAGTACAAAAGGTGTTGGAGTAAGACAGTCATAGAGGGGCTTCATTAAAACAGAGACGGCATGAATCCACTGTCTGCAATAGGAAACAAGTCCAAGAAAAGTTCTGAGGGCTGCAACATTAATGGGGACGGTGAATGCCTGTACTGCTTGTTTGCGTGCATTTGTTAAATGACGAGCTCCTGGTGTAATGCAATGTCCCAAAAAGGTGACTGAAGATTTACAAAACTGAAGCTTATCTTTCGATGCCTTGCAGCCAGCGCGATAGAGAAACAACATAAGCGATATAGTTGCACTATGACATTGTTTCCTGGAGGGGGCACAAATGAGCAGGTCATCGACATATTGCAGAACAACGATATGTGGTTCAGACCATCCCTCCAGTATTTCCTGCAGACTTGCAGTGTACATTGTGGGTGAATTCTGGGCACCCTGTGGCAACACTGTCCATGTATATTGACTGCCCTGGAACGTGAAAGCAAACAGGTACTGGCAGTCAGGATGTAATGGTACACTGAAAAATGCATTTGCCAAATCGACCACTGAAAAGCAAAGAGAGTTAGAAGGTATCTGTGACAGGAGAGTATGCGGGTTGGGCACAACTGGTGTTAGAAGTTCTGTGGCTTTGTTAACCAACCGGAGGTCATGGACCATTCTATATGCGGCTGGTTGTCCTGGCACGCTCTTTCTTTACTGGGAACAGGGGAGTGTTGCAAGGGGACTGGGTTTTGACTAGGACTCCTCTCTGTAGTAATTTTTGGACTTGCTGGGCTATGGCATTCTCCTGAGCCGAGCTAAGGGGATACTGCCTCTGTTGAGGTAAGATGGCTCCTGGTTTTAATTTCACCATTACTGGTTGAACTCTTAACCTACCAACATCTGTTTTGTCTGAGGCCCAAAAATCATGTGGTACAGCCTGCTCCAATATCGGGGGAAACTCATTTGTCTCTTCTATGCTGGCAATATCTAGTGACATAATTTTGCAAAGGGTACTTGGTTTTAAACCTGGGGTCATGGTGACAGTGCCATCGGGATGATACTCAATATGTGCTTGTAATTGGGACAACACATCATTTCCCAAAAGGTTACATTGGCCTTGGGGCGATACCATGAGCTGGCTATGTACAGTAGCTCCTTGAATTTGCAGGGGAATTCTCTTCGTGACAGGAAGCAGGACAGACGGGGAATTGAAGGGGTTGGCAATGACATGATGTGAAAAATCAGTGTCAGTGTATGGCCAATCACCTTGCGTAATTACTGAATTGTCGGCCCCCGTATCTACTTGGAAATCGATTTCATGTCCCCCTGGTAGGTTCACCTGCACTATACAACTGGGAGTTGGGGGTAAGGAGATGAGGGGGTTCATGTGCAAGCTACCCTCATCCTATGGGGGCGTTGTTTGGTCGGCTGGAGGACCCGTACTCTGAGCATTTGGATACGGGTTGGTCCTACAGTTCTTTCTAAAATGTCCTGGCTTTTTACATCCGTAACACAGTTTCTGTCCTCCTCCTTCAGTCCGTCCTCTGCCTCTGTTGTTACTGGGGGTCGTCTCTACTATATGTATTCTGGCAGCTCTTTTTGCCTGCGCTATGTCATGCTGTGCCCCCTGAGCTATTCTAGCTAAATCTTCTGCCTTCACTGATCTCCAGTCCGGTCTACTTGCTTTTACCTTCTCTGCAATCTCTTTCTTTAGTCCATTCATGAAAGCACTTGCTAATACCCTCTCACTAGTCTTATTCCCGGGGTTGAACCCCATTTCTGACCAGTTTTCTTTAGTGCATAGAAATAATCCTTAGGATCTTCCTCCTTCCCCTGCACTCTATCTTCTAGTGTAACTTGCTTTTCTGCTTGCCTGTCTTGACATGCTTTTACCAACGCTGCTGCGAATAGGACTCCAGCTGCTGCATCATTAGATTCTGCGTCTACGGGTCCGGTCCTATTGGCATACTGTTTTTTTGTCTCATCTATCAACCTATCATAGCGGGCTTCATCTGCCAATTTTCCCTTAATTACCCCCTGCAGATCTATTCTAGTGGCATGATACGTATCCTGTATGGTGGTGATCATTCTAGCGAAACCCATAGGGGACTGGGATGGGTCTGGTAGCTGGGAGATCAGTGCCAACTGCTCTGAAGGACTCCATGGTCTATACATTAACATTGTACGAGCTTCCTGACCTGGAACCACTGCATCCCCCCCTGCTGCTGCTGCTGCTCCCGGTGCTCCTGGCATAACTACCGTCCTCATTGGGAATAGACTAGCTGGGTGGGGTCTCGGTCTTCCACATGCCACACAGATGTCTACTGTCAAGGGGTTCTGCTGTACACATCTGGGGCAAACCCAACATTTAGGTTCTTGAGAATTCTGGAACTGGGGTGGGGGTGACGTCGGGAGCAGACAGGGAGGAAAATCTGTCATTCCAGTTTTTGTCAGTCTGTAACGTCCGTCTCCTAATTCTTCAATCTTTCCTTCAAAATAAGCGCATGCATTCATCCATACATCCACTGTCTTCAACAGACCCTTATCTTTCAACCATCCATGATAGGAGTTAAAGAAGGATTTCCATTTCTCTCCATTCATCTCTCCATTCTCATTCATTCCCGCTTTACACAATATTTTGTCAATTCCAATCAGTGCCTGTTTCCCTTCTCTGCGTACCACTAAGTCTTTGGCTATAATGCCTTCCTTGGCATTTTGGTTCCCCATTTTTTTCGGTTCTCCTCACCTAGAAGAGACTCCTCAGTCACTTAGACAATGGTCACTTAGACAATGGGCCACAAAGGTTTCTGAACCATTCCACTACTAGCCTCTCTAGGACTTATACGCCAGCCAGAAAAAAAACAGACCAAAAAACATCAATCCCGGGACACATCCACAACACAATCATCGGATCCATACTTTCATTCTTAAATTCTCTAAAGGATAGAAGGCAGGACTGTCAATTTATCTGAGGGATTCTACTGGTTCAAAGGGACCTGAGCCAGACAACAATCTGTTGAATTACCTGGGGAGCCGACCGCTCGGGGGTGAGGGAGTCTCTTCTATGCAGTGATATAATTAGGTAGAATATAACAGTTATTCTTACCTCAGCGCTGTATATATCACCAACAGAGAGCTTCACTCGTCCCACGTCTCGGACCGGTCGAGCACCCTTGGGTAGATTAACTCAAGGTCCCTGTTCGGGCGCCAGCTGTCGTCACTGAATTTTGGGTCTTCTATCCTTTGGATTACGAGCTCGGAGAGAATGAAGACACAGGACAGGATGTTTGTGTCTAAACATACTCTAAACTTTATTACAAAACACAGGGCTAATATACACCCTGAAGGCAGGAAACGGATTTGCCATATATGGTTTGATTATACAGTTTAGCTGAACAAGCGAAAAAAAGCTAGTTTCTGTATGCTTTAAAATATTTAATTAGACTTATCTAGTTAGCAAGGTCATTTCATCTTTCTGCAAGAACACATTATTGTTACAAGAAGAAACATCTGGCCAGGGAGTATACTTTATCTTCTCCCAATGATACAAGAAGGAACATTCATAGCTGTTGTTTTCACCTAAAATAACTGTCAGACTTATATAGCATAGATTGGGCCTTTAAACTTGAGGGACTCCATCTTCTGCTATAACACTATCCTGTGTGATACTGTCTATTGAGCTGTGTATCTAATCCTATCCTGTGTGATACCATCTGCTGAGCTGTGTATCTAATCCCATCCCGTGTGATACTGTCTGATGAGCTGTGTATCTAATCCTATGGTGTGTGATACTGTCAGCTGAGCTGTGTATCTAATCATATGCTGTGTGATACTGTCTGCTGAGCCGTGTATCTAATCCTCTTCTATGTGATACTGTCTGATGAACTGTGTATCTAATCCTATCCTGTGTTCTACTGTCTGCTGAGCTGTGTATCTAATCCTATGCTGTGTGATACTGTCTGCTGAGCTGTGTATCTAATCCTATGCTGTGTGATACTGTTTGCTGAGCCGTGTATCTAATCCTCTCCTATGTGATACTGTCTGATGAACTGTGTATCTAATCCTCTCCTGTGTGATACTGTCTGCTGAGCTGTGTATCTAATCCACTCCTGTGTGATACTGTCTGCTGAGCTGTGTATCTAATCCTCTCCTGTGTGATACTGTCTGCTGAGCTGTGTATCTAATCCACTCCTTTGTGATACTGTCTGCTGAGCCGTGTATCTAATCCTATGCTGTGTGATACTGTCTGCTGAGCTGTGTATCTAATCCTCTCCTGTGTGATACTGTCTGCTGAGCCGTGTATCTAATCCTCTCCTATGTGATACTGTCTGATGAACTGTGTATCTAATCCTCTCCTGTGTGATACTCTCTGCTGAGCTGTGTATCTAATCCTCTCCTGTGTGATACTGTCTGCTGAGCCGTGTATCTAATCCTCTCCTGTGTGATACTGTCTGCTGAGCCGTGTATCTAATCCTCTCCTGTGTGATACTCTCTGCTGAGCTGAGTATCTAATCCTCTCCTACGAGAGTCCCTATCCACATTCTACAAGTACTCAACAACAGGCCCAGCCGATCTAACCTACCCGTCGCACCTGAGAAGGAAGATTAATTTCAATCATCAAATTTCTTTATATGTTTTATGTTTTTATCATATTAGCCTGGAGCATTTTTAATGAAATTTGTACACTAATCCTGGTGATACATATCACCCTTTTAAAACAATTTTTCCCCACCCCCATATATTTTATATCTTCTTAATAAAAGCTTCAAGCAAATTAAGTTATCCACCTCTGGTTTTCTTTCTCCAAACCCACTACCATTAGCGCGAATTTACACAATTATCTTAACCCTAGAACAAAAGATCCTCTAAAGCTAGACATCATGCTGCGATCCAAAGAAATTCAGGACCAAATGAGAAACAAAGTAATTGAGATCTATTAGTCTGGAAAAAGTTCTAAAGCCATTTCTAAAGATTTGGGACTCCAGCGAACCACAGTGGGAGTCATTATCCACAATAGGCGAAAATATGGAACAATGGTGAACTTTCCTAGGCGTGGCCGGCTGATCAAAATTACCCCAAGAGCGCAGCAACGATTCATCCACGAGGTCACAAATGACCCCACAACAACATCCAGAGAACTGCAGGTCTCACTTGCCTCAGTTAAGGACAGTGTTCATGACTCCACCATAAGAAAGAGACTGGGCAAAAATGACACGCATAGCAGAGTTCCAAGACAAAAACCACTGCTGAGCAATAAGAACAAAGGCTCATCTCAGTTTTGGCAGAAAACATCTTGATGATCGCCAAGACTTTTGGGAGAATACTCTGTGGACTGACAAGACAAAAGTTGAACTTTTTGGAAGGTGTATGTCCCATTACATCTGGCGTAGAAGTAACACTGCATTTCAAAAAAGGAACATCATACCAACAGTAAAATATGGTGGCGGTAGCGTGATGGTCTGGGACTGTTATGCTGCTTCAGGACCTGGAAGACTTGCTCTGGTAAATGGAACCATGAATTCTGCTGGTTAACCAAAAAATCCTGAAAGAGAATGTCCGGCCATCTGTTCATGACCTCAAGCTGAAGTGCACTTGGGTTATGCAGCAGGACAATGATCCAAAGCACACTATTAAGTCCACCTCTGAATGGCTTAAGGAAAACTAAATTAAGACTTTGCAGCGGCTTAGTCAAAGTCCTGACCTTAAGAAAGCGGTTCATCCTCGGAAACCCTCCAATGTGGCTAAATTACAACAATTTTGCAAAGATGAGTGGGCAAAAATTCCTCCAGAGTGTTGTAAAAGACTCATTGCCAATTATCCCAAACACTTGATTGTAGTTGTTGTTGCTGAGGGTGCTTCAACCAGTTATTAGGTTTAGAGGGCAATCACTTTTTCACACAGGGCCCTGTAGGTTTGGATTTCTTTTTCCCTTAATAATTAGGATCTTCATTTAAAAACTGCATTTTGTGTTTACTTGTGTTATCTTTGTCTAATATTAAAATTTGTTTTGAGATCTGAAATATTTAAGTATGACAAACATGCAAAAGAATGAGAAATCAGGAAGGGGCAAACAACTTTTCACACATACACATATACATATATATATATTCATCCCACAATGTCACATTCATGGTAGAAGAGAGGGATTGGTAAGATGGGACAACCATTACAAACCAGCCACCTGATCAGACGTTATTGAACACCTTTCCAGAAGCTTTAATCAATCTTATCTGCTGTTATTTTCTGAAGAGAGGAAACAAATGTCCTAAAAATAAAAAAATAGAAAAATGAAAGTTAAAAAAATAAAAATAAATAATAGTCTCACCTCCACTATGAGCATTTTTTGCTCTTCTAATAATCCAAGCTTTCCTAATTGTTCTTCTATTTGCTCCTGCGTCTTCATATTCCTCTCCAGCACAAATGATGCATGCTGGGGCTGTAAGAGCTGTAATAGAAGCCTAGAAGAACCATCAGAGGTCAGGCCCATCTGGTTACAGAAAGAACACAGATACACGCTGTATAAGACAATGGGATGGAAACAAGATTTTAAAAGGAGTTATCAAACACTTTTATACTCCACTGGATAGGTCATTAATATAAGATAGGTGGGGGTCCAACCATCGGCCCCCCGATGATCAGCTGTCATCACCTCTGGCAAGATGCAGGCAATGTTCAAAGTGGAACAAAACCGCTCCGTACACTGCGGCCGCTGCCGGGTGCAGACCAGCTATTGAGGAGTACCGGAGGTGATCTGCAGCACCAGGCAGTGGCCACTGGGGTGCGCTCTGTTCACAAGTTACATCCGGCCGTTGCCAGAGCTATAAACAGCTTATTGGTGGGGAGCCAAGAGTCGGACCTACAACGATCTGATATAGACCACCTATTTTATGCATAAATCATCTGCATTAAAGTATTAGAGAACGTCTTTAAGAGCCCTGCATTTTCAGAGCCAAACTTCAGTCAACATCTAATAACCAATTACAATGTCTTTCTTAGGACTCGTTCACACGAATGTATTTTCAGTAGGAAAGTTGTCTGTGGAACAAATGGACGGCACTCAGACCAATGGGATTCAATGGGAAAGTGCAGAGGAGTCATTTTTCTTTTTTGTCACTGATCGAATCTGTGTGTGAGCAAAAAATAAAGAAAGAAAATGGCAGCATGTCCTCGTTTCATCCGTCAGCCAAGATTCACCCATTCAAGTCTATGGGTACAGAAAAAAATCTGCTTTTTACAGATACATTGCAATCCTGTAGCCCTGGAAACTGTAAATGGTTAAAAAGCCAGATTAGATCTGGACTGCACATGGACGACAAGTGAGGAAAGAATTCTCCCACTTTTCTGGATGAAACTCTGAATGATATTTTATCTGCTTGTGTGAACAGGCCCTTAGAGGTCTCGACAAGACGGAGGAGCTGATCCAGAGTGTCCAGGGAAAGCTAGCAGTCCAGGTAATGGCGGATACGGAGGCAACCATCCACATCGTGCTCCATGCCCTTCTAACCTGACGTCCGTGACAGTGATGCTCAGTGTAAAGCCTGAGCTCAGGAGATGTGGGCTCGGACCCTGTTCAGACACACTGGCACTGATCAATCTCCATTCAACATTATGAACGTAAAACTGGAGCACTGGCCCTCTCAAATATATTGCATTATGGTCAAATCATTCCCTTTAGGAGCTGAGTGCTGTGTAATAGAGGAGGATAAGGCCCCCCGTATACAGCCATCTATTCTCTGATAGGCGAGAGGGCAGAGACGTCATCTCCTCCTTTCTGATAATGTCCCCTGTATCCTGCTGACAGTGATTGTGCCATCCCAGCAGGTGGCACTAGAGCCGCTCCCCGCTCTTAGGCTATGTGCCCATGTAAAACCGTCTGCCATGCAAAGCAATGTGAATTGGGATGTGCTGTGCACATGATGCGTTAATTAGCGCGCCGAATTCACATTGCGTTGCAAAACACAGCATGACCATTTCTACCGCGATTACGCGGCCATTGAAAAGCAGCAAACCCGCAGGTATATGTGGATTTGCTGCGTTTCAATTAAATTCAATGACCGAGAATTTGCAGCGTAATTGGGGTGCGTGTGGCACCCAGGATGAAGAAGAGACTACAACTCCTCTTCATCCCGGCTACCAAGCGGTGAAAAAAAGAAATAAATAAGTTAAAAATAAAAAAACCCTGTATACTCCCCTCTCCGGTCTGCTCCCGGCGGCGATCCTCTCTCCTCGGCGTCCAGCGGTGTACTGGCAGGACCTGCGGTGACGTCATCTAGTCAGCTGATGGTCACTCGACCGCTGACGTCAGAGGTCAGGTGATGGTCGCGTGACCATCAGCTGACTAGATGACGTCACCGCAGGTCCTGCCAGTATACCGCGGGACGCTGAAGAGAGAGAACGCCGCCGGGAGGAGACTGGAGAGGTGAGTATACAGGGTTTTTTTTATTTTTAACTTTTTAATTCTTTTTTTTTTTTACTATAGATGCAGCATTTAAAGCATCTAAGTTGGTCACACAATATAAATCCATGCCGGTTGCCGGTTGCATGGATTTATATTGTGTGACCAACTTGTCAAGCACTTTTCCAAGTGATGCTCAAAATCACTTGGAAAAGTGCTTGAAAAAATGCTGAAAAAATGCTGAAAAAATGCTGAAAAAACACTTCTCTCTGGCAGAAAAAATGCATGTAAATCTGCATGTAAATCTGCATATGTTTTTTTCTGCCAGAGAGAGGCAAAAACGCTCTGCATCAAATCTGCTATGTGGGCACATAGCCTTAGCGTGTATGTGCTGTACTTATCATTCAGGACTGTGCAAAGACCTGCCTGTGACCAAAAGAACAACAAGGCTGTGTGCACACGCTGCAGATTTGGTGCGTTTTTCAATGGAACAGGCTGCCACGAGAGGTGGTGAATTCTCCTTCAATGAAAGTCTTCAAACAGAGGCTGGACAGACATTTGTCTGAGATGGTTTAGTGAATCCTGCATTGAGCAGGGGTTGGACACTAGGACCCTGGAGGTTCCTCCAATTCTAATGTTCTAGGATTCTATGTATAAACACCAGCTGCAATCTTCCATGGAGAAGTAACTGTGGTTTCAGGAGAACTTGCAGCAGAAGGTCTGTGCCTTCTGCTAGCTCCTCCCCCTTCCGCTAGCTCCTCCCCCTTCCTTCTTTAAAGAGTATTAATAGCACTAACTGTCATCTATCTCACTAATAGGAAAGTTTGTCTTCACTGAATACAGATTTTACAGATGTTACCGCGAATTGAGACTGAAAGATCAATCCAGCAGGAAAAAGAAGACTTCTCTGATAAGATTATAAAATTACTTGTTTTAATTTTTGTTTTGTAAATTAATATTACACATTAAAATAACGGTTATTCTTTAACTAATAAAGCACTTAGGACACGGATTCATTAAGACTGGCCATATTCAAGCTGCTCTTGATGAGGGAGCGTGCTGGAGTCAGACGGTCCAGATTCATTAAGTGGCGCATGAATTATGCACTTCTGACAAGTGGTGTGTGCATCTTGCCACAAATCTTACTCCAGTCACGGACTGGAGTAAGATTTATGGTGTAAGGGAAGCCACAGTTCGCTATGAATTAGACAAGCTGTGGTGCCACACTTCCATCCTGCCCCAACTCTGCCCATTTTGGTGAAGCTGGGCAAAACTGACATGAAAACACCAAACGTCACAACATTTTTGATCAACTCAACAATGCACAAAAATTGTGACTTTTCAAAGTGATTTACACCAGAATTCTGGCATAATTGCATTGATCAATCAGGACTATAGTGTCCTAAGTTTTTATACTTCATTAAAACATCCTCCTCCTCCCAAGAGGTGGTCCTAGGTCCTGACCCTCGCAGTGTTCGGTCACTTCTGCTGCAGGACTGCTTGTCCGGCTTCTCGGTACAGATGAGATCCTCTATATACCTTGCCCTAATGAAGCCGGCACAGGACCACGTCCACAGCTGCCCCCTGTGTGTGGGGGCCGTCCACTTCTATTCCAGGGTCCTAGTACGGAGTGATCAGCTCTGGATACAGTGGGGTGGTCTGTTCTGGCAATGTCATGTATACATTGCTGGGGGGCTCCCAGTGATGTCTGAGCACATAAGCTGAATCTATGGCAGTTATGTGATGGATCCTCGCAGTCAGTGATGGAGGAAAAGCCTCATGGAAGATTCAGCCGGACAAATCCACAACTGTGGACTGAATGGAGGCAGAGAAATCAGTGGCTGCAAACAAGACATTTCTTCTTGTAGATTCCCAGATGATTGGGAATAGTTGCTTGAAGATGTAAGACCCCGGTCAGGTGATCGCTGTTATTAACTCCTTTTGCCTAAAAAAGATACAAATAAAATCTGCAGTCACTTTTGATAATTTTTGGTCACAGCTTCGAGCCTTAGTCTTTCTTCTCTAATTCTATCCAGTAATGGAGATTACAATGATAGCATACACGGCACCATCTAGAGCCACAATACATTTATATGGAAAGGAGTTCTAGAATAGCAGAAAATGTCTGTTTTGTCACAGAAACAATCACATTAAATAGGATCTGTCACTTGTCATAAATCTAGAACATTTATTTGGTGTAAATGCCGCTGTTCTTCTGGATCTGGGATTGGTTTTATTCCCTTTTCCATCGGCCACTCCACTCCTCTTACTTATAGATTCATCTTGTCCCTTTAGCTAAGTGGCAGTGATACAAAACTCCTCTACATGGGGGTCTTTTTAACCCCTTAATGACCGGAGCATTTTCCATTTTTGCATTTTCATTTTTTGCTCCCCTTCTTCCCAGACCCATAGCCTTTTTATTTTTAGGTCAATATTGCCATGTGAGGGCTTATTTTTTGCGGGACAAGTTGTACTTTTAATCCCATCACTGGTTTTACCATATCATGTACTGGAGAACGGGGACAAAAATTCCAAGCGCGGTGAAATTGCAAATGAAATGCAATTCCACGGTTGTTTTTTTTTTACCACGTTCACTGAATGCTATAACTGACCTGCAATTATGACTCTCCAGGTCATTACGAGTTTGTAGACACCAAACATGTATAGGTTCTTTTTTATTTAAGCGGTGAAAAAAAAATCCAAAGTTTGCTAAAAATGACGCCATTTTCAGAGACCCGTAGAGTCTCCATTTTTCGGGATCTGGGGCCAAGTGAGGGCTTATTTTTTGCGTGTCGAGCTGATCGCCCGTTATTTCATTTTATTTCAATGTTCTGACGACCAAAAAACATAATTCTGGCGTTTAGAATTTTCTCGTTACGCCGTTTACCGATCAGATTAATTATTTTTTTTATATTGATAGAATGGGCGATTCTGAACGCAGCAATACCAAATATGTGTATGTGTTTTTTCTTTATTATTATTATTTTATTTTGAATGGGGTGAAAGGGGGCGATTTAAACTTTTATATATTGTTTTACCTTTTTCATATTTTTAAAAACATTTTTTTCCACTTTCTGCATGCGTCAATAGTCTCCACAGGAGACCAGAAGCTGCAGTTACCTGATCGGCTCGGCTTCAGAAAGGCGATGAGCAGATTGCCTCTATGAAGCAGAAATGCTCATGTGCTATGAGCGCCAACCACTAGGTGGCGCTCATAGCAAGCAAGACATGACAACCACAGGGGTCTGCTGCAGACCCCGGGTTGCCATGCCCACGCATCGGTAACCCGCGATCACGTGACAGGTCACAGATGGGCGGGGCTAATGCCGCTGTCGGAGATTGACTGCGGCATTTAAGTGGTTAACAGCTGCGGGTGGATCGCAATTCCACCAACGGCTGTTGCAGCCACATGTCAGCTGTAAGAATCAGCTGACATGTGCCTGGTTCAGTGCGGGCTCAGCGCCGGAGCCAGTGCTGAACCGGGGGTGATGGCCTGGGGCGTACTAATACGCCCCTGGCCAGTAAGGGGTTAAAGACCACTCCGAGTTGGCTAAAAAGACTACTTTACACAAGGCGTAAAGTGCCATATCTTAGAAACGAAGGGGCACAGGAAAGAAAAACAAAATGACGCAGATTCATGAGAACGGAAAAAATTACACATTTATGTCAAGTGACAGCTTCTCTACAAAGGAAGTTGTTCAACAGAAAAAGTTGTCTTAATGTCCTTAAAATAAAAACTGCTGAAACTTCCTGTAACACGGCTGGGTGTGGACCCACTGCTCCTGGGGCCGGGCTTACCCTGGAGTGGCGTGACTAAGCAACTAACTGGTTTTCTCTAGAGCCTCTGGTGGCGAGGATAGTCTCGGCCGCAGGTAGTCGCCAGGTACCACTCCTGATCTCTGCAGGACAAAGCAGGGTTAAATTCCTGCAGAGACCGGCCATGCCCCCTAAGGCCAAATGGAAAACACCATGCTGTTGCAGCTGTGCAGAGGAGAGCGGCATGAGGCAAACCTCAGCGAGCCGACCTGATGGGAGGAGACACCGAACGCTGACGATGGAGAGTAGGACGACGCTGAGGAGGCACGTGAGTTACTGCTGGGACAGCACCCCCCTTACGCCCCACTGTTCTTTAGGCCAACCCGACGGAGAAACTGCTCAAAAATCACAGGGGGAGAACGATGTTGTCGGCAGGCTCCCAAGACCTTTCCTCAGGACCGAAACCCCTCCAATCAACTAGACAGGCAGGTGTGGAGAAACGCTGCATAGTGAAAATGGTTTAAAAAGTAGAAGTGGGGAGCGTGGCCTGGGCTTGGCTGATGTAGGTTGCAGAAGAGCTGAGCTCCGTACAGGCAACCAAATCAAAGCTACCTCAAAGCAATTTAAATGAGGAAATCCCAAATGCTCCTACAAAATCCGTCTGGGGAACGTCTCAGGAGTATTTTGAGACCTTCCCTGAAGAAATCGCACCAAAATTGAAGTTGTTCCAGCTACTTGAAGCCGGCGGCTGCACTTTCCCACCATCAGAAGCACAGCTCAAGTTCCCAAGGGAGAAGAGGGAAGGCGACAGCACCTCAGGCACCATTAACAAGCTGTGCCTCATCACAAACCCACATCCTTCCTGACACCCTTGGATCACGAAAAGGCCGACCGAGGTCCCACAGAGGAAGGCACGGAGGAGAAGATCCAGCACCACGGTGAGGAGGACAGCGCGGACTGCACGGAGGGAGCGAAGAGGACACCGGATCAGCGGAGACATAGTACAGGCTAGTACATACTCCCCCGTCCCGTCCCCCCTACTACCCGGCGAACGAAGGAATCATGGCGTCCTTCTCAGCTCCCACAGTGTGAATACAGACTGCTGACTGCTCTGCATTTAAATATTAACTGGCCCTTGTGGCACATTGCATCTATACATTGCAGTTCTGTCTCTTTTGGAACTCAGAGTGTGAATACAGATTGCCATCTGCATATCACAGCTACAACTCCCCTAACACCTACAGTGTTACACCTGACAGTCAACTGCCTCAACAGCAGAATCTAAGTGCATCTCGCAGCACTAATTGGAATTGCAAAACGTAACACTGTTCCCTACTTGAATCTACAGAATTACTTCTGCCAACTGCCAATCTTGAGCATAGATCACATCTGAATGCAAAATCTATGACACATATAACACGACAAAGTTGTGACTTCCTCAATTTTGGCACAATAAATCAGTGCTACTGATCTCTTAAGGTTCAATTCTCGTATCATTTACTTGGATCCCCTACAAAACTCTCCTATGTTCAGGCAATAGGTCTCAACCTGTCACTGGAAAAGAAGGAAAATCATATTAAACGTTAGGATTACAGAGTCCCACGGACTTATTTCCAACCGTCTAACTTGTATTTTTCTAACTTAGTAATACAGGTTAATTATATCTCTGACAGATTACCTCTGCTTGGTTGATATCATTTAATATCCAATAACATTTTTTTTTTCTTTACAAAAACCTATAAACTACAGACGTGTCGGATAAACTCATTTCAAAATCAAATCCTGTCTAAAAATTTCAAATTTTGCTCTAACTGACACAGTCAAACATAAGCTCTACTAAAAAAAGTGCTACTGCAAGTAGCAAATCCTCTAATTCTACAAATAAATCTAAAAATCCTGCCGAGAAAAATCCTGATTACCACACATACTGTAATACCCTGGAGGACTCTCCAAATACAGCAAGCCCTCTCAAGTCCAGATCTCCCCTCAAAAGGGAAGAAAAATCAACCTCCAGAAAAAATTCCCAAAAAGAAGTGTCACAAACTTCTTTCCAAAATCCCTCTTCCTCTATCCTATCCCCTCCAACAGTCATAAACAAGGACCATCCTCCTTCAATCGCACCTAACAATCTGAACTTCGAAGGAATGGACACCTCAATATCTCATAAAAGATCGAAACCTGAAAGCTGGGGTCACAAGGGCACAGTGTGCCAGGATCACGCTGAGTCTGACTCAGACTCTGACTTCACAGACTCATCCCCAAATCATAGCCCGGAAAAAAATAAGCAGAAAACAGATCACGGGCCCAAGACCCCCGATAAAGCTTCTTACAATTCAGGCATTTTCAAGGAATTTCCACCTCCCTCAAATAACACTGAATCTTACATGTTAGAATTGGCCAGAGTGATCAACGATAATATGAAAATTACTCTGGACAAACAAACAGAAACAATAAATTCCACTTTCCAAGTTTTCAATAAAAGACTGGAGGATTATGAAAAAAGACTTACTCTAGTAGAAGTCAAAACCGAAAAAACAACAAACGACCAGTATAATACCCATGCAGAGATCAACAAGCTCAGAGCAAAACTTGCGGATTTGGAGGACCGTAACCGCAGGAACAACCTCAAAATACGAGGTATCCCGGAGACAGTCCCACCACAAGATTTATCTGAATACGCTAAATCAGTGTTCAAAAAAGCTCTGCCCTTATTATCCAATCAAAAACTCACTATAGACAGGATCCACAGACTACCCCGTCCCAACTCAGTTGCAGCCGACACCCCAAGAGATACAATCTTACGAATTCACTTCTACCAAACAAAAGAAAAAATTCAAAACTTTATCAAGGTAGAAAAAACCTTTCCTGAACCATTTAAAGATCTCAAAATCTACACAGACCTGTCTAAGGAAACAATAGATGCCAGAAAATCCTTCAGAGACACCACAACATATTTGAGAGAATCGGGAGTGCCCTACAGATGGGGCTTCCCGCTAAAACTATTAGTTTTTCACAAAGGAAAAACCATCGTTCTTTTCTCCCCCGAGGAAGGGCGTAAATTTATTGCCTCGCTGAAGGACGATTCCTCATTTAAAGTCCCTCCTCTCTCCCAAAGGGACAATCGTTGAACTTCCGGCTAACCATTACCTTTTCTAAAAATTTGTTTACTGCTTAAAGCTGCAGTTTCCCTCCACGTTGTTGAAGGATTTAATGTTATGTTATAATTATATAACCTTTTCATCATACAGGTATTATGCGTTTCGTAGTGTGTTATATACCAACTGTATGCAATCCTAACTGGACCTCTTCACACTGGGATTTTCTCTTCTAACAACTTGGTTGTTCTACATCGGACAATTTCACAAACTTTTTTCCCCCAGAAAAAAAACCCTACGAACTAGTAGGTATCCCCTGGAGGTTTGTCTAGAAGTCGTGATTTTATTACACAAATATTCACTTCGCTTATCACGTACAATCCTAAAGTTGTGTTATTGTTCTCATTTGTTTGTTGTTTGCATTGTGAATTGTTCACACATTTTATGACACATTTATTATAATAACTCACCTGTGTAGTCATCTAAAAAGCTTTAACATACTACCTGATTCCAACTCCTAAATCTCTCCACCTTTCCCAATTGAATATAAGCATTCTCCTACTTGAGTATTAAAATATCATCATATAATGTTAAGGGACTAAATAGCCTGAATAAAAGATTATCCCTCTGGAAAGAAATTAACTCCCAAAAAGCGGATATTATCTGTCTACAAGAGACAAAATTCTCTGAATCCAATCATCCCAAATTCGGCCACAAAAACTTTACTAACATTTTTGAGTCTGCAAACAAGAATAAAAAAAAAGCGGGGGTCGCCACTATAATCAAAAATACCGTCCCCTTTAAACTTGAAGAAGAGGTTTCTGACCCTAATGGCAGATATCACATTCTTGTTTGTGGGGTCAATAACAAGATTTGTACAATTGTAAACATTTATGCTCCCAACAAAAGACAAATCAGCTTTCTTAACAAGGTGATGAAAAAGATTTCCAAAATCAAGAAGGGAGAACTGTTTATACTGGGTGATTTCAATATGGTTCCTGATGGTCATATGGACTCCTCATCCCCCAGAAGATGTCTATCTGCTTCCCTAAACCCGTGGCTAATAAAAAACGAGCTGTTTGACGCATTTAGGTGTATCAACACTACCTCAAAAGAGTACACGTTTTTTTCAGACGTCCACCAGACTGCGTCTAGAATAGACCTTATTCTAACTGATGTCTTTTCCATCTCAAAAATTGAAATTCTCCCAAAAACTATCTCTGACCACTCCCCTTTGCTGGGAGAAATTAGGTTAGGCCCACCCCTCACTAATAACTTTCTTTGGAAATGCAACCCGTCCCTCCTTTATTCACCAGAGTACAGATCTATAATTGAGAAAAATTTAAAACAATACTTCAATGAAAATGAAGATGAAACCATTAGTCCATTTACTCTCTGGAATGCTCATAAGGCAGTCCTCAGAGGGACATTGCTGAAACTGTCATCCTCCATCAAAAAGAAGAATAGGGCTAAAATTATAGAACTCCAAGCCTTAATTAGATCTAAGGAAGAGATCCAAACCAACACTTACCCACCCTCTCGAAAAATTGGCCAAGAAATTCATAATTTAAGAGTAGAACTCAAAAAAGAATTATTTGCCCCCTTTGAATCTCTAGTCAAGAACTCACAATTTAAAGTATATGCATCCTTGAACAAACCGACTAAATTTATGATGAACCGTATTAAGAAAAAGAGGATACAAAACAGGATTAATAAAGTTCTATCGGAGGATGGCACACTTAGACATCACCCAAAAGAGATAGTATTTCTCAAAAGTGGAGACTATCATAAACTATATAATATTAACACAAATGATTCCATACCAAAGCCTAACAAAGAACTCATCAACAAATTCCTTTCCTCAATTAATCTACCAAAAGCCAGTAAACATGACTTAGAAACGTTATCATCCCCCTTTACAGAAAAAGAGGTTGTCGAGGCATTAACACAACTAAAACCCTATAAATCCCCAGGCCCCGACGGATTCACCAACGAATATTTCAAAACGTTCGAATCTATTCTTACCCCTCACCTCACCCAAGTATTTAATAAGGCAGCGTCTCAGGGCTCATTCCCAGACGAAATGCTGGAAGCCATAATCATACTTATACCCAAACCCAAAGGAAATCCGGAGGATGTCAAAAACTTCAGGCCCATCTCCCTTATAAACACCGATGCCAAACTATACTCCAAAGTGTTGGCAAATAGATTAAAATCTATATTACCTACCTTAATAAACAACGATCAAATTGGCTTTGTCGAAAAAAGACAATCTACAGACGGAACGAGACGCCTCATTAATATTATCAAATTATTGAATTTATCCAAAACCCCATCAATCCTCCTGATGCTTGAAACTGAAAAAGCGTTCGATCGTCTCAACTTGCTATATTTAAAACTTGCACTAATGAAATTTGGTTTTGACGAAAAAATGTTGTCTTCCATCCTCGCGTTATACTCTAACCCCTCTGCCAAAATATACGCCAACAATCACTTATCTAGCCCAATAAAAATAAATAACGGAACCAGGCAGGGTTGCCCCCTACCACCTCTTTTGTTTGCTTTGGCAATTGAACCCCTCGCACAAAAAATCAGGGAAAATGAAAATATCAAAGGGATACAGGCAGGCTCCCCACAATTTACAATTAGTCTGTTTGCAGACGATATTCTCCTTACACTAGCTGACCCCCTCAATTCGGTCAAAGAGGTAACAAACACCCTGGAAAAATTCTCAGAAATATCGTATTTCAAAATAAACACCAAAAAATCAAAAATAATCCAAATCAACCTAAGCAACTGCATAATAAATACAATAAAAAAAGACTTTAACTACGATTGGGAAGAGGAGGAATTCACATACCTAGGAATCATCATCACAAAAAATATAAACTCAATTATCACCAAAAATATGGTTTCAATTACAGAAACAATAAAGACTTACAATACTTTAACGACAAAGACCTATCGTGGCTAGGCAAGTCGCTAATCCTGAAAGCATTTGCACTTCCTAAAATCTTATACGTACTAAGAAACCTTCCCTTAATTATTCCCGCCCCATACATAACCAAGATGCAATGCCTTATCAATACATTCATTTGGAGCGGTAAAAAAGCGAGGACCCCGACAGCTTTGCTATATAAAAGCAAAGTTAACGGTGGCATTGGTCTCATCAATGTGAACACTTACTATTTAGCAAATTTAATTAAACAAAGCCAATACTGGTTACATTCAAAACACCCTCCAGCATGGATTGAATTGGAGACATTGCTCAATGGTAACCTTCTTCCCCAAAATCTACTCCTTAATAATCTTTTCAAAAAATCCCGGTATACTCCATCCCACCCTATCTTCCAAGCTGCTTTATTTGCTCGGGGAAAGTTCATTACTCTCAATAGAAGCAAAAACAATTCAAATAACTCACTGAATTTTCCTCTTTCATATATCGCAGCAATCTACAATCACCCATTCCCCTCTCATTGGCCCATCATAGGCATAATCAAAATCAAAGACATTTTTAACAGTAGCAATTTTATTCCCTTCGCAGAACTAAAATCCAAATTTAAATTGACATCCGACGAGTTCTTCTACTACTCAATGACTAAGGACATGATTGGAATATTTCTATCCAGCAGGAAATCAATGTCTGAGGCCTCTATAAACTTACTTCGTAATACAAACCATAACATCTTCTGGAGTCTGAAATATATTTACTCAAGTTTTAACAAAGACGCATTTTTAAAAAAAACTACATTCATGAAAAAATGGGAAGTAGACTTAAATACATCCTTCACAATGGAGATGTGGGAAAACGCCCTCTGCTCATCATATTCCTCCAACATTTGCATGGCGTTACATGAGGGATACTATAAAACGTTATCACGTTGGTACTATACCCCTTTAAGGCCCTCGCATATAGACCCCAACAATTCCCCTCTCTGTTGGAGAAATTGCGGGCAATACGGAGATCTGATCCACATTTTCTGGAACTGCCCCAAAATTAAAAAAATCTGGGCTCAGACGTCTAAACTAATTAATAACCTAACCAACCAAGAAATCGCCCTTACACCTCAGAAGGCTCTCTTGTCCTTAGAGTTGGAATCACTGACCTCACACACTAGATACCTTATCATCCACATATGTTTGGTAATAAAAAATTCAATCGCATATAACTTGAAGAAACCAGATCCCCCTCGTTTCTTCGAACTTCTAGGCAGAATCTCACTCCATAAATCGTATGAGTTCAGATATGCTTCCAGCATAAATGGCTCAACAAGAAACTTAAAAAAATGGTCATTATGGTCAAAAAAATTCCCCGATTAAAGAGAAACCATAGACAGACAATCGTCATTCCCAAACCTTTCACACAGGTTTAACATGTTGTTCCAATGTGTCATTGCTAAGCGTATTCGCTTTTACTTGTTCTGTTTTGTTTTGATTTATATTATCTTGGATAAACAATGCTAATGTACCTGATTACCCTCCTTCCCCTTTCACAAATTCTCCCCCCCCCTTTCCCTCCCTCCCCACCCCCCCCCATACGAACCATGTTTGAGTTCGTGTTTAAATGTTGATAAAATTCAATAAAAATATTGTGAAACAAAATTAGAAAAATTTTGTCTCTGTCCAAATATATATGGACCTAACTGTAAGTTTACCACTAAAAGTACAATGTGTCAAAAACAAACAACCCAATCTCAATCATTGGGATTTGAAGCGTTCAGAGTTACTACAATATAAAGTGGCAGTGGTCTAAATTGTACAAGTTGGCCTAGTCATGAAGGTGAAACAAGGGTGAAGGGGTTAAAGAACTGATTAGCTCTTCACATGACATGGCTATCATTATCAGAAGGGATATTTTTACCACTTTTAAAATTACATTCATTGGGCAAGAAAAAAGCGAAAAGGACATCTACAGAATGGGAAGAATAGAACCAAGCAACAGCACATGTGAAAAAGACTTGGGTATAATAATAGATCACAGATTGCACATAAGTCAACCGTGTGATGCAGCAGAAATAAAGGCAAACAGTTCTGGGATGTATTAAGAGAAGCATAGAATCTAGATAAAGGGAAGTAATTATCCCCCTCTACTCCTCCATGGTCAGACCTCATCTGAAATACTGTGTCCACTTCTGGGCACCACATTTGAAAAAGACATCGAAAAACTGGAACAAGTTCAGAGAAGATCCACGAGGATATTGAGCGGACTGCAAACTATGTCCAACGAGGAACGGTTAAAGGATCTGAGAATGTTTAGCTTGCAAAAAGAAGGCCAAGAGGAGACTTAATAGCTGTCTACAAATATCTGAAGGGATGGGACAGTGTAGAGGGATCATCTTTATTCTAATTTGCACATGGAAACAAGAGAAGCAATGGAATAAAACTGAAAAGGGAGCAGATACAGATTAGATATTAGAAGAAACATTTTGACAGGGTGATCAATGAGTGGAACAGGCTGCCACGAGAGGTGGCGAGTTCGCCTTCAATAGAAGTCTTCAAACAGAGGCTGGACAGACATCTGTCCGGAGATGGTTTATTGAATCTTGCATTGAGCAGGGGGTTGAACACGATGAACCTGGAGGTCACTTACAGCTACGAATCTATGATTCTATTCAATGGCCCCAATTTTGATAGGTTGGGGTATCCTCATTATGAAAAAGCTAAATCTGTATAGTAATATTATGGACCAGGTTATCAATGAGACTTCTGATGCTCTGGCAGAAATCTCTTTAGAATTAGAACAGACATGTAGAGTAGCAGATTTCTTACTGGCAGCTCAAGGTTGTGTGTTCATTCGTGGAGGATTAATGTTGTATCTTTGATAGCTCTGAAGTTGTGATTGAGCATCTCAAGAATGTAAAAGAGCTCCAAGTGATAGCATCCAAAATAGGTTCCCTAGGAGCTCAGTTGATTGAGTTCTTTGTTTCATTCCTCAAAACTTATTGTTGCAATTTGTGTTATTATAATTCTAGACATTGCAAATACACATGAATATTCAAAATAGAAACAGTGTACTTTTAAGCTTGAAAAAGTAGCTATTGCTTTTAATTTTGTGATTCATAGAGTTGTTTACGTGCAAAACAAAGGTGGGAACTGATGAAAATAATCCGTATAGCTATTATAACAAGTAATATAACATATTGGCAAATGACGGATTATATGTCAGCTTTATAAAGTGATGTTTTGTTTCAGCTAAAAGAAACCAATTCTAATCAGGGGCGTATCTAAGGGGGTGCAGGTGTGGCATTAAACTTCAGTGCAGCCGGCCAGGGGGCGCCATCGGGCCACCTAAAGTCGCGGTCAGACGTGTCTCTGCCGCCCCCATAGTGGGATTCAGCTATTAGCTTGATGGCCGGCTCAGAGAAGGTGCAACAACGGCTCCCAGCAATCAACTTTACTCACGTCTTTCATGCACAAGAACAATTCAAGCACTGACTTCCCGCACTTCTGGGTCAGGGCGACGTCAGCAGCGTCATCAGGTCATCTGATTATACTGCTGATGACACTCTTCAGCGACACATAGGCGTGAAGAATGTCTGTTGGTGTGGCAAGCGCTCCAATTAAGCTGAAGGAACGAAAGAATTATTGTAATGCTGGGTGAATTTGAGGAGACAGTATGGAGAGAATGTGTGAAGAAACAGTACGGAGAGGAGGGGGGGGATGAGTGTGGGATCAGGATAGGGAGGGGGATGCATTGGGATACAGAATGGAGAGCAAGGGGAGAATGTGTGAGGAAACAGCATAGTGAGCGGGGGTGAGGAATGTGTGTGGAAACACTGCGGGGAGGGAATGTGTGAGGAGCAAGCGTGAATGGGTGTGTGGAAATAATGAGGAACGGGGGGGGGGGATGTGTGCAGAAATAGTATAAGGAATGGTGGGGGGGGGTGTCAGGAGACAGTATAGGAGGAGAAAAGCTTGTGCGGGCACATAATAGAGACTGGGTAATGTGGGGAAAGGGGTAACATGAAGAGACAGTGTGAGGACATACCAAGGAGGAGACAGTACATGTACTGATGGTGGTTCTGGTGTTGTACTGTATTGATGAGGGTTGTGATGCTGTATTTTTGCATACTGCTGGTAGTTATGTTGATGTATTATTGTGCAGTTATTGGTTCTGATCCTGTACACATTGAACAGTCCATAACTTATAAAATTACATGATACATGGCCATATTAATAAAGTGTTGTGCTGTCTGACAAGAGTTACTCTGTTTTTATTTGTTTTAGGAAAATTAAAAGGGTTGTTCAAATTTGTGATGAAAGTCTGCAATCACTGACAGCAGACCTCTGAATTCTCACCGTGCGCATGTGGACTGCATGCGGTCAGGACTCTCTGGCGCTAGTGGTGAGAGCAGGAAATCTTGAAACCACAGTTATGCGATTTGCATACACTTGGTCACATGCCAACTAGACATGCGTGGCCTCATTCTATACAAATGACTTGAGTGAGGCTGGTCACGTTTAGTTGGAATGTGGCCAGAAGTATGAAAATCTCATACTTGCACTCACATGACCTTTCAGGATTCTCCTGTGCTGGAGGAAAGGTGAAAGTGTGCAGTGCATGCGCTGCGAGTATTCAGAAGTCTGCAGCCACCTAGAGTTACTGCCGACTTTAATCACAAACCTGGACAACCCTTTTAATTATAAAATTAAGTACTGTAGCATGCCCAACCTTAACAGCGTGCAATATACTCAATGTCAGGATTCAGCTCTGCTAGCTGGGTCCAGCAGACACCACATGACCACTCGTATGTGATTTTCATACTTACGGTTATGTGACAACTAGCCTTTAATCCTGCTTCTCTTCATGAAATAGGGGCTGTAGTTTTTCACTGAAATTGAGAGAATTAGGAAGAGCAGCTAGTCACGTGACTGTCAAAAAGCAAATCGTATATGAGCGGTCACATGACTACTATTCAAACTGCATGAGCGGTGTGTGTGGGGGGCGCCAAACTGAAGTCTTGCTCCGGGTGCCGGAAAACAGATCTGCCTCTGTGCTAAGCTTCCGATATGGTCAGAAGGTTCTGTAAGACATTGCACTATAGATCAGATATTCTTTCAGAAACAAACCGCCTGGAAGCCTCCTTGTCAGATTTATGCTTAAGTACTAATTATATTTTACTTTAAATATTTCTAATAAAAAAAATAATCAATACAGTAATTATAATCCATAATTTTCCAATATGTTATATTACTTGTGATATGTCTGATATAGTCTAGCTTTATTAAATGATGTTTTGTTTCTGTAAAGGAAATCAAGGCTGAGCCTGCAGATATTGTTAGAAAGTTCTGTACCATGTTATTCTATAGATAAAATGTACTCACAGAAACCAGGCGTCTGGAGGTCTCCTGCAACAGACTTATCCTTGAGAACTAAGAATTGTAATGTTTAATCTGAACATGCATGGAAACTTTGTTACTGTGAGCCAGAACTTTGGTTTAGATCCTGCACTCTTCTGTAACAGAGTAGGTCCCTCTCTCATTCATAGGGGTCCTGTATACGCATTTTATGTCTCATCTCCATCTCTGAACTGTAACTATTATTCAAAATACATTTTTCTCTCATTCTAATCACCTGTGAATATGGATGTTTTGCTTGGAATACAGATTTCCATGTCATTTCATTATATTGTCTGGGCGTGCGTGGAAACTCCATGCATGAGAGAAATTTAGATTTAAATACTGCACCCTTTTGCAAGAAGGCAGACCCACTTCTCATTCATAGGGGTTTCTGGATAAGGTTTTTATATCTTATCCTTATCTATACCTTTACTTGTAACTTTATTCTAAATAAACCTCCATTTTATTCAATTACCTATGAAGACCTGGTTTGGCCATTCCAGCAGTGTCAGCACTGGCTCTCCCGGGGCCCGCGATCCCTGCGGCCAATCAGAGGTGTCGTCACTCTCTCGTACTTTGGAGGAATTGACCGCTGCAGCTGCTCTCCCACCTCCTCCAGATGTCAATGATGTCTGTAGGAGAGGAAAGTGAAGCCAGCACTGAATGTCACGCCAAATATGGCTGCCCTCCTATTATATAAATCTCACTATAACTCCACCACCAGCCTATCACATTCCTAGTTCCACATCCAACCTCCATACCAAACCCTGTAATAAACCCTTCATTACCTGGTCTTGTCAGGACCTCAATAAACCCAGCCTTTTTGAGGGCTAGTTCTGTACGGCCATTAATAATGCACTGGTGTAAATAATGTGTGTGAGGTAAATTGTGTGGAAAACCGGATTGTAATCAAGCAATGATTTCTTCAATTGGACTGCAATGTCCTGAACCATACGACTGGTACCAGTCATGTGACTTATGCTGCCCCAGGACTACAGCCATATTGGCCAAAGCTGTGATATCACAGAGGCACATACCAGCATGTGGAAGCATGGCGACATAGTGATGACATCACAATGGCAGGTGCCGGAATGTGGAATCTATGACATAGCGATGACATCACAATGGCAGGTGCCTGCATACACAGGAGCGCAGGTGAGAGGAGACACACGGGAGCTCACAAACCACAAGGAAGGCAAGAAGAATCGATTGGAGAATAGGGACAGGAGAAAGCCAAGAAGAACAGAATAACCCGCTTCTTAGCCTTCACTGAGCCATGACAAGACTGACCGGATGGAAGCGGAGGAGGAGACCCAGGACCCCGTCACATCCACCTGAATGATGAGAAAGGGGAGAAATTATGTAGATTATGGAGCAGAATTACAACTATTCTCGTTACCCATAGCAACCAGTCAGAGCTCAGCTTTTATTACAGGGGTATTCCCATCTCCAAATCCTCTCCCAATATGGAGTAGGTTGTAGTGGAGAGAAGATTTCCCTTTTTCGGCGCTTCCAGAGGATAAGGATCGTTACAGATGAATTTTTTTTCTCAAAATCAGATTTATTCGGACACTATATTAAGAACAAACAACGCGTTTCTGCCAGCAACGGCCTTCATCAGGTATAATATGCACTTGTAAGGACTTTAAGGGAAGACAATCTTTATAGACTAGTTACTCTTAAGATGTCGTGTTTTTTTTTTTCTTCTTTCCTTGACTTGGTTGAATTGATTAGGATTGACACCACACCCCAATTAAGTTAGGAGAGTGGGTAGTTGTTCAGCATTACATTCTAGCACCATTCTGTGTACTAGAATGGTATATTTTTTGATATTAGAATGAACATATATATAATAAAATTCCTTTCTCTTATCATTTCCTTCACTTTCACCTCCTTATATATATAGAAAGAGAAAGTGATATATAATAGTAATTTTAGAATACATAGTTGTGATTAAAATATACCTGGTGATGGTTATATTTATATATATAAAAAAATAAATAAATAAATTACATAGTACTGATCATAAAAATACATAATTGTTAGTCTAGTATATAAAAAAAAATCATAAAATATAACAGTTATTTTTACAGGAATGAGATCTTACAATAAAACAAATATTATTTTCAGTATTGGTAAATAGGACTGTGCATTATTAAATATACATTTTTTTTCTTCTTTTTCCCCCTCACACATTTTCCACTATATCATTGAGACCATCTGGATATAGGGTTTTCAATCTAAAGATCCAATAAGACTCTTTTCTGTTTAGTTTCTGGAGTTACCTTTATGTCAAATTGTTTGTGGTGTTTAACTAAAAGGTGTCTGGACAAACTGTGTTTTAAAAAACCTTTTTTGGTGTTGTGTCTGTGGCCATTCATACGCGACCGCAGTGTCTGTGTAGTGCGGCCCACGTATTGAAGACCACAGGCACAATTGATCACGTAGATAACGTGATCACTCTCACAAGTAAGGTGCTGGTTTATATTTATTGTCTCTGCTGTGCTTCTTGATGTGATACATTTTTGTTTGTGACTAATGATATTGCAGCAATGACATTTTTTTGATCCACATCTAAAAACTCCAAGGGGATTTTGTATAGGAGTCTTTTTTGGTCTTAAAGGAGAGAGGGGTTTCCCTAAGACACTAGGCGCAATAATGTTCCCAATAGTAACCCCCCTCCGGAATGTGATACCAGGATTCTCCGGTAGCCACTTTTTGAGAAAGGAATCCCTTCTTAGAATGTACCAATACTTTTTTAAAATCTGTCTTACTTTCACACTTCCCTGATTAAAAGCAGTAATAAAATTATATTGCCATCTTGTATTATTTTCTTTATCTCTCTTTTTGTACGTATTTGTTTGTTCATTGTCTATAACAGAGCACTGTTTTTTTTCTGTGAGTTTTTCATACAGACATTCATTTTGAGTTTTTTTCAGGTTGGTTTCATAGGCTTCTGCTATCAATTTTTTGGGGTGTTTTTTATCCAAGAATTTTTTAGTCCGAATTTTGGATTGTTCCACATAATCTTTGTCTTTCGTATTGTTCTTTCGGATGCGCAGCTATTGGCTGAACAGTATGTTCTGCTTCCATTTTGGATAATGTGCGCTCCGAAAGTCCAAAAATCCATTAGAATCCGTTTTTTTTAAAAAAGGTTTTACTTATAATTTTATTATTAGAGTGACTGATTTCCAGGTCCAGATAATGGATTTTTTCTTTATCCATGTTATATGTGAATGAAATACCCCAACTATTTTTGTTAAGTTCCTCTATAAGAGAAATAGCTTGTTTTTCTGTGCCCTTCCAGAAGATGATTAAATCATCTATATAGCGTCTATATAGCAATATGTGTTCCTTAAATGGTGTTTGGCTGATGGGAGATGAGGACTCGAATCGCCCCATAAAAAGATTAGCGAAACTTGGCGCGACCCGAGTCCCCATCGCGGTGCCAAACTGCTGCAGGAACAATTCACCCTGGAATTCAAAAACATTATGCTCCAATATAAACTTTAAGCCTGATAGAAGGAAATCTCTCTGGGCCGACGGCATATTTGGAATCTCAGATAAATAGTGTGATACTGCTTCAACTCCCATATTATGTTCTATATTGGAGTACAGAGCATTCACATCCAGTGTAATGAAAAGATAATCATTTTCCCAGTTTAAAGAACTATATTCCTTTATAAGTTGGTAAGAATCATGGAGGAAAGACGGTAGCTTTTTTACAAGGTCCTGAAGATGTAAGTCTATATAGTGAGATAACTGACTAGTTAGAGATCCAATACTGGAAATAATCGGTCTACCTGGTGGTACTACAGGGTTTTTGTGGACCTTTGGTAAATGATAAAAAATTGCTGTGTTTGGGTTTTTGTTTGTCAGGAAACGTTTTTTTTTTTATTGATAATATTTTGTGAATATGCTACATTTATGAACATGTGGTATTCTGATTTAAATGTTTTTGCAGGATCTGTATCTAATTTGTTATAGTATTTTTTATCTGCTAGGATATTGTGAGCTTCCTGCAGATATGTTTCCCTGTCCTGAATGACCACTCCACCTCCTTTATCAGCTTGTCTGATGACTATTTTTTTTATTATTTTTCAATTGCTTGAGAGCTAACTTCTCTGATTTTGAAATATTGTCTTTGGTACTGAATGATATTTTTTCAGTATTTTTGTATTTATTATTTTTAAAAAAAGTATTGGTACATTCTAAGAAGGGATTCCTTTCTCAAAAAGTGGCTACCGGAGAATCCTGGTATCACATTCCGGAGGGCGGTTACTATTGGGAACATTATTGCGCCTAGTGTCTTAGGGAAACCCCTCTCTCCTTTAAGACCAAAAAAGACTCCTATACAAAATCCCCTTGGAGTTTTTAGATGTGGATCAAAAAAATGTCATTGCTGCAATATCATTAGTCACAAACAAAAATGTATCACATCAAGAAGCACAGGAGAGACAATAAATATAAGCCAGCACCTTACTTGTGAGAGTGATCACATTATCTACGTGATCAATTGTGCCTGTGGTCTTCAATACGTGGGCCGCACTACACAGACACTGCGGTCGCGTATGAATGGCCACAGACACAACACCAAAAAAGGTTTTTTAAAACACAGTTTGTCCAGACACCTTTTAGTTAAACACCACAAACAATTTGACATAAAGGTAACTCCAGAAACTAAACAGAAAAGAGTCTTTTTGGATCTTTAGATTGAAAACCCTATATCCAGATGGTCTTAATGATATAGTGGAAAATGTGTGAGGGGGAAAAAGAAGAAAAAAAATGTATATTTAATAATGCACAGCCCTATTTACCAATACTGAAAATAATATTTGTTTTATTGTAAGATTTCATTCCTGTAAAAATAACTTATATTTTATGAATTTTTTTATATACTAGACTAACAATTATGTATTTTTATGATCAGTACTATGTAATTTATTTATTATTATTTTTTTATATATAAATATAACCATCACCAGGTATATTTTAATCACAACTATGCATTCTAAAATTACTATTATATATCACTTTCTCTTTCTATATATATAAGGAGGGGAAAGTGAAGGAAATGATAAGAGAAAGGAATTTTATTATATATATGTTCATTCTAATATAAAAAAATCTACCATTCTAGTACACAGAATGGTGCTAGAATGTAATGCTGAACAACTACCCACTCTCCTAACTTAATTGGGGTGTGGTGTCAATCCTAATCAATTCAACCAAGTCAAGGAAAGAAAAAAAAAAAAAAAACACGACATCTTAAGAGTAACTAGTCTATAAAGATTGTCTTCCCTTAAAGTCCTTACAAGTGCATTTTATACCTGATGAAGGCCGTTGCTGGCAGAAACACGTTGTTTGTTCTTAATATAGTGTCCGAATAAATCTGATTTTGAGAAAAAGAATTCATCTGTAACGATCCTTATCCTCTGGAAGCGCCGAAAAAGGGAAATCTTCTCTCCACTACAATATCCAACATGCAAGCCTTATACCAGGGCTGACATAGTTCCCGCATTTGTGCTGCAGACCAGAGGATTGCAAAGAGCTGATCCACTATACAGATCATTTGAGTGAAAATACAAGACATCTAAAGGGTGAGTGCAAAAAACAAATACTGTTGTGGCAAATGCACATATTCATCTACACTTAGACTCTGCGCCCCTTGTCTCCCCTTTTTATTCTTTTTTTATATCACTGTGGAATATGGAGTAGGTGTAATAATAATAATGTTAGCAAATACCTCCAATTAGAAATGTAGAACAGTTTTTCTGATTCGCCATGTCTCTTCCCTCATGTGCAGGCATTGCAGGACCTTAGCTATCCATGCTTACAAACCACTTATAGCGATAGTTATCTAGTTGCTAGTGGTCGTAACCATAGATACCTAAGGTCCTGCAATGCCTGCACATGAGGAAAGAAACATAGCGAATCAGAAAAAGTATTCTACATTTCTTATTGGAGGTATTTGCTAATATTATTATTATTACACCTACTATATATTGCGATAGGATCTTGGAGATGGGAATACCCTTTTAATTTCTGATTGCTATGGGTAACTAGGAGAGTTTTTTGTTGCTCAGCTTTGATAAGGGATGATAGATTTTACTAGGCTAAGTGGATATCACTGGTGCAACCAGTGCAGCTGCACAGGGGACTAATAGGTTAGGGGCTACCCTCTGGTGACTGTGGGGCGGTCATAAAACTACCCTCTGGTGACTGTGGGGCGGTCATAAAACTACCCTCTGGTGACTGTGGGGCGGTCATAAAACTACCCCCTCGGCTGACTGTGGGGCGGTCAAAAAACTACCCCCTCGGCTGACTGTGGGGCGGTCAGAAAACTACCCCCTCGGCTGACTGTGGGGCGGTCAGAAAACTACCCCCTCGGCTGACTGTGGGGCGGTCAGAAAACTACCCCCTCGGCTGACTGTGGGGCGGTCAGAAAACTACCCCCTCGGCTGACTGTGGGGCGGTCAATAAACTACCCCCTCGGCTGACTGTGGGGCGGTCAATAAACTACTCCCTCGGCTGACTGTGGGGCGGTCAAAAAGCTACCCCCTCGGCTGACTGTGGGGCGGTCAAAAAGCTACCCCCTCGGCTGACTGTGGGGCGGTCAAAAAGCTACCCCCTCGGCTGACTGTGGGGCGGTCAAAAAGCTACCCCCTCGGCTGACTGTGGGGCGGTCAAAAAGCTACCCCCTCGGCTGACTGTGGGGCGGTCAAAAAGCTACCCCCTCGGCTGACTGTGGGGCGGTCAAAAAGCTACCCCCTCGGCTGACTGTGGGGCGGTCAAAAAGCTACCCCCTCGGCTGACTGTGGGGCGGTCAAAAAGCTACCCCCTCGGCTGACTGTGGGGCGGTCAAAAAGCTACCCCCTCGGCTGACTGTGGGGCGGTCAAAAAGCTACCCCCTCGGCTGACTGTGGGGCGGTCAAAAAGCTACCCCCTCGGCTGACTGTGGGGCGGTCAAAAAGCTACCCCCTCGGCTGACTGTGGGGCGGTCAAAAAGCTACCCCCTCGGCTGACTGTGGGGCCTTCAAAAAGCTAATCCCTCGGCTGACTGTGGGGCGGTCAAAAAGCTACCCCCTCGGCTGACTGTGGGGCGGTCAAAAAGCTACCCCCTCGGCTGACTGTGGGGCGGTCAAAAAGCTACCCCCTCGGCTGACTGTGGGGCGGTCAAAAAGCTACCCCCTCGGCTGACTGTGGGGCGGTCAAAAAGCTACCCCCTCGGCTGACTGTGGGGCGGTCAAAAAGCTACCCCCTCGGCTGACTGTGGGGCGGTCAAAAAGCTACCCCCTCGGCTGACTGTGGGGCGGTCAAAAAGCTACCCCCTCGGCTGAATGTGGGGCGGTCAAAAAGCTACCCCCTCGGCTGACTGTGGGGCGGTCAAAAAGCTACCCCCTCGGCTGACTGTGGGGCGGTCAAAAAGCTACCCCCTCGGCTGAATGTGGGGCGGTCAAAAAGCTACCCCCTCGGCTGACTGTGGGGCGGTCAAAAAGCTACCCCCTCGGCTGACTGTGGGGCGGTCAAAAAGCTACCCCCTCGGCTGACTGTGGGGCGGTCAAAAAACTACCCCCTCGGCTGACTGTGGGGCGGTCAAAAAACTACCCCCTCGGCTGACTGTGGGGCGGTCAAAAAACTACCCCCTCGGCTGACTGTGGGGCGGTCAAAAAACTACCCCCTCGGCTGACTGTGGGGCGGTCAAAAAACTACCCCCTCGGCTGACTGTGGGGCGGTCAAAAAGCTACCCCCTCGGCTGACTGTGGGGCGGTCAAAAAGCTACCCCCTCGGCTGACTGTGGGGCGGTCAAAAAGCTACCCCCTCGGCTGACTGTGGGGCGGTCAAAAAGCTACCCCCTCGGCTGACTGTGGGGCGGTCAAAAAGCTACCCCCTCGGCTGACTGTGGGGCGGTCAAAAAGCTACCCCCTCGGCTGACTGTGGGGCCTTCAAAAAGCTAATCCCTCGGCTGACTGTGGGGCGGTCAAAAAGCTACCCCCTCGGCTGACTGTGGGGCGGTCAAAAAGCTACCCCCTCGGCTGACTGTGGGGCGGTCAAAAAGCTACCCCCTCGGCTGACTGTGGGGCGGTCAAAAAGCTACCCCCTCGGCTGACTGTGGGGCGGTCAAAAAGCTACCCCCTCGGCTGACTGTGGGGCGGTCAAAAAGCTACCCCCTCGGCTGACTGTGGGGCGGTCAAAAAGCTACCCCCTCGGCTGACTGTGGGGCGGTCAAAAAGCTACCCCCTCGGCTGACTGTGGGGCGGTCAAAAAGCTACCCCCTCGGCTGACTGTGGGGCGGTCAAAAAGCTACCCCCTCGGCTGACTGTGGGGCGGTCAAAAAGCTACCCCCTCGGCTGACTGTGGGGCGGTCAAAAAGCTACCCCCTCGGCTGACTGTGGGGCGGTCAAAAAGCTACCCCCTCGGCTGACTGTGGGGCGGTCAAAAAGCTACCCCCTCGGCTGACTGTGGGGCGGTCAAAAAACTACCCCCTCGGCTGACTGTGGGGCGGTCAAAAAACTACCCCCTCGGCTGACTGTGGGGCGGTCAAAAAACTACCCCCTCGGCTGACTGTGGGGCGGTCAAAAAACTACCCCCTCGGCTGACTGTGGGGCGGTCAAAAAACTACCCCCTCGGCTGACTGTGGGGCGGTCAAAAAACTACCCCCTCTGCTGACTGTGGGGCGGTCAAAAAACTACCCTCTGCTGACTGTGGGGCGGTCAAAAAACTACCCTCTGCTGACTGTGGGGCGGTCAAAAAACTACCCTCTGCTGACTGTGGGCGGTTCTCAAACTACTCCTAGTGCTGGCGGGCGGGTTCTAGTACTGCTCCTGGCGGGGCGGTTCTAGTACTGCTCCTGGCGGGGCGGCTCTAGTACTGCTCCTGGCGGGGCGGCTCTAGTACTGCTCCTGGCGGGGCGGCTCTAGTACTGCTCCTGGCGGGGCGGCTCTAGTACTGCTCCTGGCGGGGCGGCTCTAGTACTGCTCCTGGCGGGGCGGCTCTAGTACTGCTCCTGGCGGGGCGGCTCTAGTACTGCTCCTGGCGGGGCGGCTATAGTACTGCTCCTGGCGGGGCGGCTATAGTACTGCTCCTGGCGGGGCGGCTCTAGTACTGCTCCTGGCGGGGCGGCTCTAGTACTGCTCCTGGCGGGGCGGTTCTAGTACTGCTCCTGGTGCTGGCGGTTCTAGTACTGCTCATGGTGCTGGCGGTTCTAGTCCTGCTCCTGCTGCTGGTGGGCGGGTCTAGTACTGCTCCTGGCGGGGCGGGTCTAGTACTGCTCCTGGCGGGGCGGGTCTAGTACTGCTCCTGGCGGGGCGGGTCTAGTACTGCTCCTGGCGGGGCGGGTCTAGTACTGCTCCTGGCGGGGCGGGTCTAGTACTGCTCCTGGCGGGGCGGGTCTAGTACTGCTCCTGGCGGGGCGGGTCTAGTACTGCTCCTGGCGGGGCGGGTCTAGTACTGCTCCTGGCGGGGCGGGTCTAGTACAGCTCCTGGCGGGGCGGGTCTAGTACTGCTCCTGGCGGGGCGGGTCTAGTACTGCACCTGGTACTGGCGGTTCTAGTCCTGCTCCTGGTGCTGGCGGTTCTAGTCCTGCTCCTGGTGCTGGCGGTTCTAGTCCTGCTCCTGGTGCTGGCGGTTCTAGTCCTGCTCCTGGTGCTGGCGGTTCTAGTACTGCTCCTGGTGCTGGCGGGGCGGGTCTAGTACTGCTCCTGGCGGGGCGGGTCTACTACTGCTCCTGGCGGGGCAGGTCTTGTACTGCTCCTGGCGGGGCGGGTCTAGTACTGCTCCTGGCGGGGCGGGTCTAGTACTGCTCCTGGCGGGGCGGGTCTAGTACTGCTCCTGGCGGGGCGGGTCTAGTACTGCTCCTGGCGGGGCGGGTCTAGTACTGCACCTGGTACTGGCGGTTCTAGTCCTGCTCCTGGTGCTGGCGGTTCTAGTCCTGCTCCTGGTGCTGGCGGTTCTAGTCCTGCTCCTGGTGCTGGCGGTTCTAGTACTGCTCCTGGTGCTGGCGGTTCTAGTACTGCTCCTGGTGCTGGCGGGGCGGGTCTAGTACTGCTCCTGGCGGGGCGGGTCTACTACTGCTCCTGGCGGGGCAGGTCTTGTACTGCTCCTGGCGGGGCGGGTCTAGTACTGCTCCTGGCGGGGCGGGTCTAGTACTGCTCCTGGTGGGGCGGGTCTAGTACTGCTCCTGGCGGGGCGGGTCTAGTACTGCTCCTGGTGATGGCGGGTCTAGTACTGCTCCTGGCGGGGCGGGTCTAGTACTGGTGCTGGCGGTTCTAGTACTGCTCCTGGCGGGGCGGTTCTAGTACTGCTCCTGGTGATGGCGGTTCTAGTACTGCTCCTGGTGATGGCGGTTCTAGTACTGCTCCTGGTGCTGCCGGTTCTACTGTAGTACTGCTCCTGGTGCTGGCAGTTCTAGTACTGCTCCTGGTGTTGGCAGTTCTAGTACTGCTCCTGGTGCTGGTGGTTCTAGAACAACCCCTGGCGGATGGTTCTGGAACAACCCCTGGTGCTGATGGGCGGTTTTAGAAGTACTCCTAGTGTGCAGTTCTAGTACTGCTCCTGGTGGGCGGTTATATAACTACTCCTAGTTTTGGTGGGCGGTTCTAGAACTACCCTGGTGGGCGGTTCCAGAACAACCCCTGGTGATGGTGGGTGGTTCTAGAATTACTCCTGGTGCTGGAGGGCGGTTCTAGATCTACCCCTGGCGGGTGGTTCCTGAACAACCCCTGGTGATGGTGGGCGGTTCTAGAATTACCCCTGGTGGTTGGTTCTAGAACTACCCCTAGTTTTGGTGGGCGGTTCTAGAACTACCCCTGGTGGGCGGTTCCAGAACAACCCCTGGTGATGGTGGGCGGTTCTAGAATCACTCCTGGTGCTGGAGGGCGGTTCTAGATCTACCCCTGGCGGGCGGTTCCTGAACAACCCCTGGTGCCGGTGGGCGGTTCTAGAATTACTCCTAGCGTGCAAGTCCTCGTGGGCGGTTCTAGTACTGTTCCTGGTATGCTCCTGGTGGGCGGTTCCAGTACGACACCTGGCGCCAGTGGGCGGTTCCAGTACGACCCCTGGCGCCAGTGGGCGGTTCCAGTACGACCCCTGGCGCCAGTGGGCGGTTCCAGTACGACCCCTGGCGCCAGTGGGCGGTTCTAGTACGACCCCTGGCGCCAGTGGGCGGTTCCAGTACGACCCCTGGCGCCAGTGGGCGGTTCCAGTACGACCCCTGGCGCCAGTGGGCGGTTCCAGTACGACCCCTGGCGCCAGTGGGCGGTTCCAGTACTACCCCTGGCGCCAGTGGGCGGTTCCAGTACTACCCTTGGCGCCAGTGGGCGGTCCCAGTACTACCCTTGGCGCCAGTGGGCGGTCCCAGTACTACCCTTGGCGCCAGTGGGCGGTCCCAGTACTACCCTTGGCGCCAGTGGGCGGTTCCAGTACGACCCTTGGCGCCAGTGGGCGGTTCCAGTACGACCCCTGGCGCCAGTGGGCGGTTCCAGTACGACAGTGGGCGCCAGTGGGCGGTTCCAGTACGACCCCTGGCGCCAGTGGGCGGTTCCAGTATGACCTCTGGCGCCAGTGGGCGGTTCCAGTACTACCCCTGGCGCCAGTGGGCGGTTCCAGTACTACCCCTGGCGCCAGTGGGCGGTTCCAGTACTACCCTTGGCGCCAGTGGGCGGTCCCAGTACTACCCTTGGCGCCAGTGGGCGGTCCCAGTACTACCCTTGGCGCCAGTGGGCGGTCCCAGTACTACCCCTGGCACCAGTGGGCGGTTCCAGTACTACCCCTGGCGCCAGTGGGCGGTTCCAGTACTACCCCTGGTGCCAGTGGGCGGTTCCAGTACTAACCCTGGCGGGCGGTTCCAGTACTACCCCTGGCGGGCGGTTCTAGAACTACTCCTGGTAGTATACATCTATTCTATATTTTTCTATTTTAACTATTGTATGTACATTGGTGTGAGTGCCTGTCTCTACGGTGTCACTTACTTAACCGTGTATTCATTATACGTTTTTTAAATTTCCTATTTTTGCAGAATTTGACTATTTAGTTCGGTTGTTCTTGATTGGTTCTTTGGCATTCCTAGTTTGTCTATGGGCTCAATGCAACAAAATGAGTCATCTAGCGTCAATGAACTTTAACCACCTTCACTGCACACGTCAGTGTTGTGCCCTCCTCTCCCCACCCCCAAATAGCTGCAAAGTCCCACCTGTATAGTGGAGCCCAAGACCACACTCTGGATCTCTGGCACTCCTAATGTCACGTGCAGGGGCCCCAGGAGCCTCCGAACACCACACTGACATCTGTCTGCTCTCCTCCACAACTGAGCAGCAGCAGAAGCCCAGCTAACAGACATTGCTGTCACTGCAAACACTCATTGGATTAACTGACACGATGTCAGCGAGTTTCTGAAGATCCGGATACTGCAGCCATGAGATCTGTGGCTGCATTAGGCAGATGGGACATTGCAGCTAATAGAGAGTAAGAGTGTAACAGAGATGGCCCTAAACTGCATTTAAAGGGAATCTGTCACCAGGTTTATTGCCACCTGATCTGAGAGCAGCACAACGTGGGGACAAAGATCCCCAATTCCAGTGACGTGTTGCTTTCTGGGCTGATTGCTGTAGTTTTGATAAGAGATCCTCCACAAGCAGGAGACTGCCACCAGATGACTAGTAAAGCTTCTGCCATGTAGTCCAACCCTGTCCCCACAATGGATGGATAGTTCTGTACACTGTGCATAGGCAGAAAGCTACGAATCAGTGATGTGGGTGGGGTTATACAGAGCCCAGCATTCAGAGCATTTGTAGATCTGCAGCAGACACAGTTACTCTGAACTGCACCAAGTGATCCATCACTGTAATCAGGGTCTCTGCCCCTAAGTCATGCTGCTCTCAGATGGGGCAGCAAAATCCTGGTGACAAATTCACTAACCCCATCCAGATTCAGGTGCAAGTATTAGAATTGATTCTCATGCTCAAAATTAAATGTAAAGGCAAGTGGCTAATGGCAGGCAATAGGTACAGCAAGGTGTGGAAGAGTTACCTGCAGGATTGTAGGGAACAAACTTCTCAATGTCGGGGTACTGCTGCTCGTCTGTCTTATCAGAAGTGCCAGAAACCTAGAGGGGAACAGGAACCAGGTCACAAGCTTCATTTATCTAGTGTTTGCCATTAGGTTCTCCATATATGATCTGAAAAGGAGTCAGCCAAGCCCTTGTGGCATAGCTGTGGCCTGGCCATACACTGTTTGGCTAGCAGCCATCTCTCCCAACATACAGATGAGCTCTCATGTGTTCTGTGGGGAGGAGGGTAATCTGCTGCCTCTAAGCAATTTGTGCCTAGAGAACAAGGAGCGGGTATTTGAACTGAATATTTGTTAGGGCAGCCAGGAGACCCCCATACACATTACACAGCTAGATTAGCCAGATATTAGCCCACTTTAATCCAACAGATAATAATGGGACTTGTAATAGTAGAACATGCCATGTGATCTTCTTGCAGATGTTCCTGTGGCATTTTAGGATTATGTAGATACAAGTCTGTACATCAGTACAGGGCAGAACACAAGAGCGGTGTATGATCAGAGCTGCGGTAATACATTATACCTGTATAACAGCTGGCGCAGGCTTTGGCACTTTCCGGTCTCCTTTCAGAGGCTGCCCGTTCTTCTGGGTCATTACTTGCTTGTTGACATTTCCCAGAGCTTTTCTTGATGTTTTCCCACTTGATGCAGAACTGCGCACTTTGCCCTGGTGGCTTTTGACAAGCGACTTTCCTATAGGGAAAAAGTCAAGTTACTTACCGGTAACAGGATCTTTCGGAGACCATGACAGCACCATGGAGGGGGGGGGGGGGGGGTCAGCCCACCAAGGACAGCAAACCTACAGGCTTAACAAGGGGTGCCACTTCTCGCCTCAGTTTGGATTACAGAGTATTGAGAGGACTGCCAGGATAAACATAGCAAACAATCGCAAAATGACTCTATCATACACCACCCATTAAGTGTGAAATTCTAACAAACAGAGTGCTCCCACAAACATGAAGGGAGGAAATATAAGGGTGCTGTCATGGTCTCAGAAAAATCCCGTTACCGGTAAGTAACTTATGACCATCGGTCGACCATGACAGCACCACGAGAGAATTGTAGAGATTAAGAAGTCTAGGGAGGGTCCACAGCTTGGAGCACCCATCTCCCAAAGGTGAGGTCAGATGAAACACCCATATCCAGTCTATAGTGCCTATAGAATGTAGAGGGAGAAGACCAGGTAGCAGCCTTACATATGTCTATCGAGACACCCGTCTTCTCTGCCCAGGAGATAGACAGCCCGGGTGGAGTGAGCGTTCAACCCTTGTGATACTTCTTCGCCACTAAACGCATAAGCTAGAGAAATATCCTCCCTCATCCATCTAGCTACGGGGACCTTGACTTTAAACCCTTTCCTAACCCCTTGGTAGGATATAAACAATGAGCTCTCTTTCCTAAAGTCTTTGGTAACCGAGAGGTACCTAACCACACAACTCCTTACGTCTAATGTATGCAACTCTGCTTCCTTCTGGTTACTCGGATTAGGACAGAAGGAGGGTAGTACTACTTCCTGAAGTCAGTGGAAATGAGTAGCTACCTTAGGGAGATAGAGTCATTCTTAAACCTGATCCTGCCTATCATCCAAGATTTGAGTAAATGGTAAGGCCGTAGACAGAGCCTGAATGTGACCAATCCTCCTAGCAGAGGTTAAAGCTATTAGTAGTGCTGTTTTAAGGGAGAGGGATTTAAGGGTTGCTAATTCTACCACTGGGCGTGCCACCTGCTGGCCGTAGAGGTTATTGCAGCACTCCCTTTGGAGTCGGCACACATGTGGCCGGAACTTCCTGGTCCGGTCACGTGACCACCGGGGCGCACAGCAGCATCATGCCACGCCTCCGGCTACATAGAGAGACCGGAAGCGTGTGGCCCCGCCGTATCATGCGGCACTGAAGCTGCAACTTCCCACAGGGACACCACTGCCTGGCGCCAGAACGACACTGGGGCGGCCCACCCCAGACAGGGGCGCAGCTCCCCCTTACCATCTGGCACCAGCATGATGTTGGGGCTGCCAACCCCAGACAGGGGCACAGCCCCTGCTGCCATCCAGCGCCCATTTGATGCTGGGGCTGCCAACCCCAGACATAGGCGCCGCTCCACAGCCACTGACGCAGAGCGATGCTGGAGCTGCCGACCCCAGGCTGTGGGCGCTGCTCGACAGCTCGATTCTTCAGAATCCGTACATCTTCAACAGGTAAGCCTGCCACAGGTTCCCTTCATCAAGGATAGGAAACCAAACTGAGGCGAGAGGTGCCGCCCCTTTTAAGCCTGTAGGTTTCTTGTACTTGGTGGGCGGATTCCCTCTCTCGTGGTGCAGTCATGGTCGACCGATAAATAGATACTTTGAGGACTGTTCCCGAGCATCAATGGGCAAGAAACTGAAAGATTGCCAACACCAAAGCAGCAGTGGCAGAGTCTTCCAATACGCAAGGAACAGAATTATGCCCACCTGGATGTCAGGTGTACTAGTAATCCCAGCACCCATGCCCAATCTGAGCACATACTTGAAAATCATTTCTGCACTAAAAGTGAAAGAAAAAAAACCCACTGGAGTGGCACTTTAACCCCTTACCAACATGATTTGCAGTTACATCATATGCCAGCTGTGATATTTAGCCATCATCAACCTCTAATAGCCACATGTAGGGCAGAGCTCCACCTGTTAGAGACGGACAGCGGCATTAACAGCGAACTGAGAAGGGAGTCATGCCATGTGCCCATCTGTGCCCCTGTAACACGATCGTGGGATGCCATCACTGCCAGAAAGGAGTCTGCTGAAAAGACCCATGCCTGTCATGACAGATCTGTGAATGCTGGCTATATACTGCAGTATTGCTGTACGTAACAAGAAATCAGATGATTGCATGTTCAAGTCCCCTAAGGCTATGTGCCCACGATGCAGAAATACTCCGGATTTTTCCTGAGCGTTTCTGCATCTCCCCTGGCAGAAAAAACGCATGTGGATTGTACATGTGGATTGTACATGCGGATTGTACATGTGGATTGTACATGCGGATTGTACATGCGGATTGTACATGCGGATTGTACATGTGGATTGTACATGTGGATTGTACATGCGGATTGTACATGTGGATTGTACATGTGGATTGTACATGCGGATTGTACATGCAGATTGTACATGCGGATTGTACATGCATTTTCCTGCCAGGGACATGCGGAAATGAAGAGTTCTTAACATGCATTTCCGCATGCGGGTTGTCAAGCGCTTTCCAAGCGATTTTAGCATCACTTGGAAAGTGCTTGTCAACTTGGTCACACTATATAAATCCATGCAAACGGCATGGATTTATATAGTGTGACCCGAGAGAATGTCAAAAAATAAAAAATAAATCTATACTTACCTTCCGATGGACCCCAGAGTCTTGCTTCACTCGGTGCTGACTGCCGGCAGATCGCGGTACACTGCACTGAAGGACCTGCCGACGTCAGCGTCGCGTGACCCATCACATGACTATGACATCAGCGCAGGTCCTTCAGTCCATCGCGATTTGCCGGCATGAGAGGAGGAGCGCAGCGGGGGCCGCCAGAAGGTAAGTATCATATTTAGTTTTTATTTTATTCTTTTTTTCACAGTTTCTATAGTACCCGGGTCCGGAGGACGGTCTCCTCTCCTCTAGACCTGGGAACCATCCGCACATTGGAACGCGTGGATTGCGCATCTACATATACAGTGATGCGTAATCCATGCGTTCTAATGCAAGTAAGTGGCGGCGAAAAAGCAGCACTTCCGCAAAATAATTGGTAGTGCTGCGTTTTTTTTCTGCAATGATAATCCGCAGCAGAAATTTCCGCAGCATGTGCACAGCACATGCGGATTATCATTGGGGAACATGGCAGGCCTTCTACCATGTGTTTTTTAAGCGTTTCTGCAGCATTTTTGCCGCTGCGGAAACGCTTAAAAAATGCATCGTGGGCACACAGCCTAAGGGGACAAAAAGGAAAAAGTATAATCTGAACATTCAAATCACCCCTGCCCCTCTATGAACCATTTTAAAATAAACCATATGGGCGTTACTTCTGTAAAAGTCCAATCAAAATATAAAAATAATTTACCTGATCAGTGAACGGCATAAAAACAAAAACCCTCATATGGCTGTATTGACAGAAAGATAAAGTTACTGCTCTTAGAATAATAAGAAAAATGCAGAGATGGGAAATAACACGGTCAGGAAGGGGTTAAATTCTGCCACTTCTATAGAAAATTGAACCCATTTCGCTGACTGCCTTCAATGACAGCCAAATAAGGCAGAGGGTTAGAGAAATACCGACCTTATATTGTAGACTTCTAGGATGCTTAAGAAGTGGACATTCCCTTTAAGCTACATTGTGCAGACAAAGCCATGGCAGTGTAGAAGGCCGACAAGATCTCAGTGGAAAGGCTGCAGGTTTGCGTCTGCATTAGGCAAGTTATAGAGGTAGAAGTGTTGGGACCTTGTTGCTGTGCAGGTAGAATCTGGAGCCTCGGCACCGTCCTGCGTAGCCCATACTACAGGGAGGAGCAGCGCCATGTGTAGTAATCTGAGCAGGATAGTCAGTGTTCAGCCAGCACTGATGGAGACTGACACCCCAACTCATTACCCAATACATGACAGTCTTAAAGAACCTCTCCCATCAGAGCTTATCCTCTTAATATATTGTAATTATATAGGACTGTGTACTAACAATTGCTCACTTTACCTTTCTATCCAGTAAATTCTTTTCTATGTAGAAACAGGAAGCCTCTTCCCTGCAAAAATCATTCTCCTCTTCACCTCCTGACCCAGCTGCTCCCTCCTCCTCTGCAGGGACTTATGACTCATGCAGGAAAAGTTCACCTTGTGTTAACATAGAGATTAGAAGGATTCAGCTAGTCAGTTTTTAATCACATCTCTTTTCCATTAGGTAAATGACAATAAGCTGGGTAGAAAGGCAAAATGAGCAATTGTAAGTACACAGTGCTATATAATATGATGACTGCAATATATAGAGAATAAAAACTGATGGGAGAGATTCTTTAAAGATGGGTGGGCAAAAGTAAAAGCAAAGTTTATTATGAGGTGGACTCCACTTAACACTTCTGGTGAGGCGCACCATAGTGATGGGGTGCACTTAATTTATGGAAAGTTGTGACTCAGGTGGCTTCACCATGCTCCGTCCACTTGGCAGAGCTGGAGTGAAAGTGCTTAAATAAATAAATATATATATATTGAGTGCAAGGGATAATTTTATTTAATCGAACACGATGACAAAATCCCAAACCGACCCAAATTCATCTTCAAAAAGGCACGTAACCTAGGATCAATTATAGCCCCCACAGTAAGGATACACACCAGTTCTCAAAAACCTCAAACCCCATTCCATCAAAAACTAAAAGGCTTCTTTCCATGCAAAAAATGTAAGACATGCAAAACCCTAAACACACCAAAACAACACACCGTCAGCCACCAAAAAGAAATATACCCCATCACAGATTTTATAACATGCAACACCACAGGGGTCATATACGGGCTATATTGCCCATGTGGCAAATTATATATAGGCAGAACAAAAAGACCTATGAACATCAGGATCAACGAACATTTAAGGAACATCAAAAATAAATACATGGGCCACCCTCTCTCAAAACACTTTATAAAAAAACACAATGGGTCAATAAAAGGAATTAAAATAGTAGGTATACAAATCGTCCACAAGAACTGGAGACAAGGAGATTTTATTAAGAGCATGTCCAGGAAAGAAAGTGAGTGGATTTTTAAACTGAACACCTTAAGACCAAGAGGATTGAACAGCGAAATAGAGCTCTTTGCATTTAATGACTAACAAATTGACCTATGACGTCACCAGCCCTGCATATATAAGGACACCATTTGACTGGGTTAAGCCATCCCTGAGGAAGACAGCCGCAGTTGTTGAAACGCGTCGGACTGACCCTTAACACAGCTAAAGAGGCGCCCACAGGCCTCCGTACCTTGTGCACGCTGCACACCACGTGACCCCACGTCACGCTGCCCCCCTCTCGCGCGCTCTCCACATACTCTCTCTCTCCTCCTCCTACCCGGAAGTAGCGAGCACGCGGCAGTCACCGGCCAGGAATCCGCTCTCGCTCCGGACCTCGACCACCCCCAGACGGTGAAGCCCTCTACAGACCGTAAGTAACAACGGGCCCCTGCCCCACCAAGTCCATACTGTACGCAGCTGACCCTTTAACGTTTTTTCCCTGTTCCCCGCAGTACTTGCTATCAACCCCTTCAGTTGGGCTCTGCACCAGCCACCCTCCCTATTGCTGAATCTGGCACCCACTGTTTCCAGCCAGAGCCTCCTGGTGCACCCAACATAGGAAAACATAAGCCTCCTACTGTATCCTATCTCTGGTTACCTCTGACATAACTATAGCCTCCTACTACAGCACCCTGCTGTATCTACATTATGGAGACCTGAACCAGCATCTACTATTGAGACACTAATCCCTACGAAGCAGGTAAATCACGATCTCTGGGTAAAAACTGGAGGCTACAGCCACAATCCAGTGATACCTTAACAGATACACCCCCTCCCCCTCCCTACAGATCTCTATACAGCGAACAGAGGCATTACATGCTAGTACAAGCCTCTTGCTGCATCCTACTTCTGACCTCCTCATGCTACCTCCACTCAACAAGGGACCAGGACTACTACCTCCAGCTCATTCTAAGACGTCCCTGGATGCCCCTTGTACCTACCAACAGGTAACCCCAAACCTCTTGTCTCCAAGGCTTGTACCACAGCTACATCAGTTAATTTATGATCTATCCCTATTCCTTCCCCCTGCAGATCTAACTCAGATCATCAACCCACAGCCGTGTGTGACATATCCTCTACCTCTCTCCAAGAAGGACCAGGACCGATACCTCCTAGTCATCCAAAATAATCAGGACACCCCCCGCTACCCTCTAGAAGGTAACTAATCCAAAACTACCCTCTTTGAACCCCGTACCTTAACCCTTGAGCCCTGCACCCTATTCTTAATACTTGTCTCCTCTCACTCCCTATAGTACTGCTCCGGTGAATCCAGTATTATCCACACAGCCTGCTGACTGTCACACCAGTAGCAGTGCTACTGTGGATCAACAGCTAACTACTACCACAGTCTATTGAGTACCATACCAAGAACAGGTAACTCACGACCCAACTCAGAGTCCAGCAGAGACATCTCTGTCGAGTTCCACCCCCACTTATCCATACATTTTTTTGTGTACCCCACTCTAGGTACCCCTCGTCCTCCCTCCCAGGCACCAACACGTGCCACCAGTGAACCTCCATACCCCATACGAGGCACCAGTATCAGGTAACCACAGACAAACAGATACCTACCCCTTCCCCCATCGCTCATTAGTATACCATATTTATACATTCCTATTCTATCCCACCAGGTCTACAAGCCTTTGCCTCCTTATACATCTACTGCAACCGAACATCCTCAGACTACGAGGGAAAAAGGCCTATTTTTATCAATCAGTGATTACCTTGTATCAGTGGACACCGATCTATTTATCGATTTTATAACTTTTAATACTTTTAATAACTATTCTTATATCCGACCCAGTGACCTCACTGAGTCTGAATCATTTTAACTAGCTATTTTTAAGCACATGTTCGATTAAATAAAATTATCCCTTGCACTCAAAATCTCTCGTGCCGTCCTTCTGTTCACTACCACTAGCGCAAATTTACTTCTTCTCGGCTATATCAACACTTATTTGGACAACCCTGGTTCCCTGTCCACAAATTTGCTGCCACTAGTAGTGACGAGCCCACAGCGCCTCCTGTACCCATATACTAACCAATTATATATATATATATATATATTATATAAAAAAATTAACATCTAGTTGCATAAAAGTTTTGACCTGTCAGAGTTCTGCTAGAAATCTATTAAACCCCTTGATGAATTGGGGCCAGATCGGCCGTTACCTTTAGAAACCACTTACCGGCACCTGATAGTTGTGCACGATCTCTGGACAACAGCGCAGCATTAACATCACCGTTCTCCTGGTCACTGTAGATCACGGGCGCCATTATAGTCAGATTCTGCAGGCAAAATATAAGAATGAGCCACGTTTCATTTTAGAACACACCAACAAGTAGTGCCCTCCTCACCAACCCCTGGACAATCTCCTGACACCACAACTCAGGAATATTAGAGGAGCCCTTCATAATGCTGGTCCTTGTCAGGAGGAGTATAGCGTGAGCTCAGGAGAGGAAGCCATTCCTGGTAAGCAGGTGCCCAGTGTTATAGTGATGATCCTCCTACAGATGCCAGGACCAGAGAATAGAGGACTGTGCCTCCAACCACAGCAACAACCCATTACAGGAACCGGACAGATCCATAGAGCCATGAGCAGCACTGATCAGTAGCCATGTCTACACTGCAGCAATTACCCATTACAGGGTCCTGACAGATCCATAGGGCTATGAGCTGCATTGATCAGGAGCCATGTGTACACTGCAGCAATTGCCCATTACAGGGACCTGACAGATCCATAGTGCTATGAGCAGCACTGATCAGCTGCCATGTCTACACTGCAGCAATTACCCATTACAGGCACCTGACAGATCCATAGTGCTATGAGCTGCACTGATCAGGAGCCATGTGTACACTGCAGCAATTGCCCATTACAGGGACCTGACAGATCAATAGTGCTATGAGCAGCACTGATCAGCCGCCATGTCTACACTGCAGCAATTACCCATTACAGGGTCTTGATCGATCCATAGTGCTATGAGCAGCACTGATCAGCAGCCATATCTACACTGCAGCAATTACCCATTACAGGGTCCTGACAGATCCATAGTGCTATGAGCAGCACTGATCAGCAGCCATGTCTACACTGCAACAATTACCCATTACAGGGACCTGACAGATCCATAGTGCTATGAGCAGCACTGATCAGCAGCTATGCCTACACTGCAGCAATTACCCATTACAGGGACCTGACAGATCCATAGTGCTATGAGCAGCACTGATCAGTAGCCATGTCTACACTGCAGCAATTACCCATTACAGGGTCCTGACAGATCCATTCTGCTATGAGCAGCACTGAGCAGCAGCCATGTCTACACTGCAGCAATTACCCATTACAGGGACCTGACAGATCCATAGTGCTATGAGCAGCACTGATCAGCAGCCATGTCTACACTGCAGCAATTACCCATTACAGGGTCCTGACAGATCCATATTGCTATGAGCAGCACTGATCAGCAGCCGTGTCTACACTGCAGCAATTACGCATTACAGGGTCCTGACAGATCCATAGTGCTATGAGCAGCACTGATCAGCAGCCATGTCTACACTGCAGCAATTACCCATTACAGGGTCCTGACCGATCCATAGTGCTATGAGCAGCACTGATCAGCAGCCATGTCTACACTGCAGCAATTACCCATTACAGGGTCCTGACAGATCCATAGTGCTATGAGCAGCACTGATCAGCAGCCATGTCTACACTGCAGCAATTACCCATTACAGGGACCTGACAGATCCATAGTGCTATGAGCAGCACTGATCAGCAGCCATGTCTACACTGCAGCAATTACCCATTACAGGGTCCTGACAGATCCATAGTGCTATGAGCAGCACTGATCAGCAGCCATGTCTACACTGCAGCAATTACCCATTACAGGGTCCTGACAGATCCATAGTGCTATGGGCAGCACTGATCAGCAGCCATGTCTACACTGCAGCAATTACCCATTACAGGGACCTGACAGATCCATAGTGTTATGAGCAGCACTGATCAGCCGCCATGTCTGCACTGCAGCAATTACCCATTACAGGATCCTGACCGATCCATAGTGCTATGAGCAGCACTGATCAGCAGCCATGTCTACACTACAGCAATTACCCATTACAGGGTCCTGAGAGATCCATAGTGCTATGAGCAGCACTGATCAGCAGTCATGTCTACACTGCAGCAATTACCCATTACAGGGTCCTGACAGATCCATAGTGCTATGGGCAGCACTGATCAGCAGCCATGTCTACACTGCAGCAATTACCCATTACAGGGACCTGACAGATCCATAGTGTTATGAGCAGCACTGATCAGCCGCCATGTCTGCACTGCAGCAATTACCCATTACAGGGTCCTGACCGATCCATAGTGCTATGAGCAGCACTGATCAGCAGCCATGTCTACACTGCAGCAATTACCCATTACAGGGTCCTCACAGATCCATAGTGCTATGAGCAGCACTGATCAGCAGCCATGTCTACACTGCAGCAATTACCCATTACAGGGTCCTGACAGATCCATATTGCTATGAGCAGCACTGATCAGCAGCCATGTCTACACTGCAGCAATTACGCATTACAGGGTCCTGACAGATCCATAGTGCTATGAGCAGCACTGATCAGCAGCCATGTCTACACTGCAGCAATTACCCATTACAGGGTCCTGACCGATCCATAGTGCTATGAGCAGCACTGATCAGCAGCCTTGTCTACACTGCAGCAATTACCCATTACAGGGTCCTGACAGATCCATAGTGCTATGAACAGCACTGATCAGCAGCCATGTCTACACTGCAGCAATTACCCATTACAGGGACCTGACAGATCCATAGTGCTATGAGCAGCACTGATCAGCAGCCATGTCTACACTGCAGCAATTACCCATTACAGGGTCCTGACAGATCCATAGTGCTATGAGCAGCACTGATCAGCAGCCATGTCTACACTGCAGCAATTACCCATTACAGGGTCCTGACAGATCCATAGTGCTATGGGCAGCACTGATCAGCAGCCATGTCTACACTGCAGCAATTACCCATTACAGGGACCTGACAGATCCATAGTGCTATGAGCAGCACTGATCAGCAGCCATGTCTACACTGCAGCAATTACCCATTACAGGGTCCTCACAGATCCATAGTGCTATGAGCAGCACTGATCAGCAGCCATGTCTACACTGCAGCAATTACCCATTACAGGGTCCTGACAGATCCATATTGCTATGAGCAGCACTGATCAGCAGCCATGTCTACACTGCAGCAATTACCCATTACAGGGTCCTGACCGATCCATAGTGCTATGAGCAGCACTGATCAGCAGCCATGTCTACACTGCAGCAATTACCCATTACAGGGACCTGACAGATCCATAGTGCTATGAGCAGCACTGATCAGCAGCCATGTCTACACTGCAGCAATTACCCATTACAGGGTCCTGACAGATCCATAGTGCTATGAGCAGCACTGATCAGCAGCCATGTCTACACTGCAGCAATTACCCATTACAGGGTCCTGACAGATCCATAGTGCTATGGGCAGCACTGATCAGCAGCCATGTCTACACTGCAGCAATTACCCATTACAGGGACCTGACAGATCCATAGTGCTATGAGCAGCACTGATCAGCCGCCATGTCTGCACTGCAGCAATTACCCATTACAGGGTCCTGACCGATCCATAGTGCTATGAGCAGCACTGATCAGCAGCCATGTCTACACTGCAGCAATTACCCATTACAGGGTCCTCACAGATCCATAGTGCTATGAGCAGCACTGATCAGCAGCCATGTCTACACTGCAGCAATTACCCATTACAGGGTCCTGACAGATCCATAGTGCTATGAGCAGCACTGATCAGCCGCCATGTCTACACTGCAGCAATTACCCATTACAGGGTCCTGACAGATCCATAGTGCTATGAGCAGCACTGCTCAGCAGCCATGTCTACACTGCAGCAATTACCCATTACAGGGTCCTGACAGATCCATAGTGTTATGAGCAGCACTGATCAGCAGCCATGTCTACACTGCAATTACCCATTACAGGGTCCTGACAGATCCATAGTGCTATGGGCAGCACTGATCAGCAGCCATGTCTACACTGCAGCAATTACCCATTACAGGGACCTGACAGATCCATAGTGCTATGAGCAGCACTGATCAGCAGCCATGTCTACACTGCAGCAATTACCATTACAGGGTCCTGACAGATCCATAGTGCTATGAGCAGCACTGATCAGCCGCCATGTCTACACTGCAGCAATTACCCATTACAGGGTCCTGACAGATCCATTCTGCTATGAGCAGCACTGATCAGCAGCCATGTCTACACTGCAGCAATTACCCATTACAGGGTCCTGACAGATCCATTCTGCTATGAGCAGCACTGATCAGTAGCCATGTCTACACTGCAGCAATTACCCATTACAGGGTCCTGACAGATCCATAGTGCTATGAGCAGCACTGATCAGCAGCCATGTCTACACTGCAGCAATTACCCATTACAGGGACCTGACAGATCCATAGTGCTATGAGCAGCACTGATCAGCCGCCATGTCTACACTGCAGCAATTACCCATTACAGGGTCCTGACAGATAACATACAACATAAAAAATTTTTTTTATGGGCATCATAAACACCCTTTAAAAAAATTTGTGGGTGTTGCATCACGGACCACGGTCACCCTGGTGATATGGTGGTGGATGATGAGGAGAAGGAGGAGGACAAGAGCAAATAGCCACCAAAATCAGGAAGCGTATACCCATGTGTGGGTGTGAAAAGGTGCATGTGAATACACCTCCCAAAAAAAGACACTGGATTTGAGTTTATGTTACGCTGCTTTCATACTGTGGTGTTGAGAAGTCTGGCCCAATCCAGCCCTTGTTCATTTTTAGAAGAGACAGCCTGTCAGCATTTTCAGTTGACAGGCGGATGTGCTTATCAGTTATAATTCCACCGTCACTAAAAACCCGCTCTGATAAAACACTAGCGGCAGGGCAGGCCAGGACCTCCAAGGCGTAGAGAGCCAGTTCATTCCACGTATCCAGCTTGGATACCAAACAATTATAAGGCACAGAGGAATTACAGAGGACGTTGGTACGGTCGGCAAGGTACTCCCTCAGCATCTTCCCAAACTTTGCTCTCCTTGTGAGAGCACCCCGAGCCTCAGGGCCTGGGAGGGGCAGAGAAAATTCTCCCAGAACTTGGACAGTGTTCCACTGCCTCTGCTGGATTGGAGTTGTGTCTCTCGCCTCTGCTCCTTGGTTGTCCAACGAACTGTGACCTCTGCCACCAGCGTTTTCAGATTTTTAATAGTTCCGCAACAAGGGCCTTCTGGTACTGCCCCATTTTTGTAGACCTGTCCGCCTCAGGAATAAGAGATAGAAATTTCTACTTGTAGAGTGGGTCTAGAAGTGTCACCAACCAGTAATGACGGTCACCCAAAATTTTGAGAACGCGAGGGTCATGGGAAAGGCAGCATAACAAACTCAGCCATGCGTGCCAGACTGCTAACAGGCAATACTTCTGTGTCCTCACCAATAGGACCACTGACCATGCTCTCCTCCTCTCTGTCCCCAGGCCATCCAAGCTGAACAGACGGTATGACAGTAGTGCAGATAGTACCATCTATAGCGCAGGAAACTAGCTCCTGTTCTTACTCCTCCTCTTCCTCATTGTCACCCAATCCACATTGGGATGAGATGAGGCTGGGCTGTGTGTAATCACCCTGTATGGTTCCTTGCTCCATCTCATCGTGCTCCGCCAGCAGTGCATACTCTTTTATTGTGAGCAGAGAGCATTTCAGAAGACAGAAGCAGGATGGTGACGCTAAGGCTAAGTGCCCACATAGCGTTTTTCAAGCGTATATGCTGTGGAATTTCCGCAGCATAAACGCTTGTTAAACGCTAGGTAATCCGCCCCCCATGGTCCCCAAGGGGATTCCGCAAGTTCTATGCCCATGCTGCGGATGTTTCCGCAGCGTTTATGCTGCGCTCAAAAATCCGCAGCATGTCCATTAATTTTGAGGAAGCGCAGCGTAATCGCCGCCATTGACTTGCATTGAGACGCACATAATTCGTGTCAGTACATTTGTACTCACGGATTATATGCGTTTCAATGTGCGGATGGTACCCAGTTCTGGAGGAGAGGAGACTCTCATCCAGACCTGGGTACCATTGTACCTGTAAAAAAAAGAATAAAATAAAAAATAAAGTTTATATTCACCTTTCGACGGCCCCCGGTCTCCTTCCCTTTGCTTGCGGGCAGGACCGAAGGACCTGCGGTGACGTCACAGTCATGTGACCGCAGGCCCTTCAGTGCAGTGTCCCGCGATCACCTGGCAGACAGAAGCGAGCGCAGCTACACACGCCGGGCCATCGGAGGGTAAGCATAGGTTTATTTTTAAACATTCTTACGGTCACACTATATAAATCCATGCCGGTTGCATGGATTTATTTAGTGTGACCAAGTTGTCAAGCACTTTCCAAGTGATGCTAAAATCGCCTGGAAAGCGCTTGTGAATCCGCATGCAGAAACGCATGTGAAAACGCTTCAAATCCGCATGTATTTGGCAGGAAAAACGCATGCATAATCTGCCAGGGAGATGCAGAAATGATGCAGAAATTTTCTGCTTCATTTCTGCATCGTGGGCACATAGCCTAATTATGGCGTCATCGCCACTCACCATCTTGGTGGAGTCCTCAAAGTTTTGGAGGATATGTCTGACATCCATGTCCACTCCTGAGGTGTTACGTGGAGTCTGAACTGAATACCGACGGCCTTGTTGATGCTGGTAGTCAACAACTGCCCTCTTCTGCTCACAAATCCTTCCCAACATCTGCAGTGTAGAGTTCCAACGCGTAGGGACATCACATACCAGTCTATGAGCTGGAAGCTGCAAACGCTGCGGAAACACGGCAAGGGTGGCGGAAGCTGGAGGTGATTTTCTAAAATGGCACACAGGCGGCGTACTTTAACAAGCAGATCCGGCAGCTCCAGGTAGGATTTGAGACAGCGCTGAACCACGAGGTTAAGCACATGGGCCAGGCATGGTACGTGTGTGAGCTCGCCTCAGAGCAGCCACCAGGGTCCGGCCATTGTCACACACGACCATGCCTGGCTTTAGGCTCGGCGGTGTGAGCCACAGATCTACCTGCTCTCCCTCCACTGTCTGATTCCGGAGTGACTGACGAGCACAGCGGCCCCAGGTCTGATATAGACCTGATGACTCTGTGCGGCCAGCCAATCACTGTAATGCCACAACCAACATGGCCGCGGCATTACAATGAGTGACAGGCAATCCCTGCATGTTCATTAGCTCGGTAAAGAGCAACAAACATGCAGGAAGGGGACTCGAGCTCCCGCCGAGCAACCCCGGAAATACTCGGCGAGCGTGGAGCATCTCGAGCAGTGAGATGCTGGGACGAGCACCGAGCAGTAGAGAGCATGCTCGCTCATCACTAGTCTTCATGCATCAGGTCCATGTATTCAGCAGTACATGATTCATCTGCACTACCACAGACTGTAGAGACAAGGAGAAGAGGAAACCCCAGAGAATTAGTAGGGAGGTTTCTCTCTAACTACAGAAGCCGGGCGAAGAGCAGCTCACCATTCAGCCCCATGCTATACCTGCATCCACCACCAGGGGGAGCCCGGGGAACAGACTTGGGTTATAGAGCCCATATATGAAATCCTATGCACAGGGCTCCCCCTACTGGTGTCTAGCAGCAGCGCAAGACTAGAGTAAGCCACAGGAGAGCCAACATGGCGACATTACAGCTCCCGGCACACCAGCACCATCAGGACATAGGCGGGCATGCTGGGAGTTGTAGTCTCACGGCAGCTGACAAGCCAGCGCTTGTCATGTAACGGAGGTAATAAGACGCCATAACACAAACCGCCCTCCACCAGCAGCGTCACAGGCAGGGAAGCCGGGAACGTATTCACAGACGGTTACTAGACACCGCCTGACAGCCGCTCCTGAGAGCGGAGCGGGCACCGATAAAGAGCACGGACGGGAAGCCGGGACCGCCGATCCAGAACTGTCATCAGCGCGTCCTGATTGGTCGCTGCCCCGGCACCTCTGTAATCTGATTGGATAATGGACGGGCCGCGCTTATTGGCTGGAGACACGTTACCTACTCGCCTGTAATAGCGCTATAATAGTCCTGTTATCACTGTACAGGGGAGGAGCTTGGCTGCGCTTTATAGGGGGGGTTATAGGATTTCATCCCTGGGGGGTCTCATCTGTTTTATCCTATGTAACGTAAATCTGTAGGCTCCAAGATACATAAAAGCACGGGGTTTCCTGTGTCCCTGCTGGGCTCTTGTGGTTATTCTCAGTCCTCCTCTCCGTCCCCCCCTCCGTCCTCCGCTCCGCCCTCCCCTCCGCCCTCCGCTCCGCCCTCCCCTCCGTCCTCCGCTGCAGAATATTATATATACAGCTCATCTACTGCAGAATATTATATATACAGCTCATCTACTGCAGAATATTATAATATACAGCTCATCTACTGCAGAATATTATAATATACAGCTCATCTACTGCAGAATATTATATATACATCTCATCTACTGCAGAATATTATAATATACAGCTCATCTTCTGCAGAATATTATATATACAGCTCATCTACTGCAGAATATTATAATATACAGCTCATCTTCTGCAGAATATTATAATATACAGCTCATCTTCTGCAGAATATTATAATATACAGCTCATCTACTGCAGAATATTATATATACAGCTCATCTACTGCAGAATATTATAATATACAGCTCATCTACTGCAGAATATTATAATATACAGCTCATCTACTGCAGAATATTATATATACATCTCATCTACTGCAGAATATTATAATATACAGCTCATCTACTGCAGAATATTATATATACAGCTCATCTACTGCAGAATATTATATATACAGCTCATCTACTGCAGAATATTATAATATACAGCTCATCTACTGCAGAATATTATATATACATCTCATCTACTGCAGAATATTATAATATACAGCTCATCTACTGCAGAATATTATAATATACAGCTCATCTACTGCAGAATATTATATATACATCTCATCTACTGCAGAATATTATAATATACAGCTCATCTTCTGCAGAATATTATAATATACAGCTCATCTACTGCAGAATATTATATATACAGCTCATCTACTGCAGAATATTATAATATACAGCTCATCTTCTGCAGAATATTATATATACAGCTCATCTACTGCAGAATATTATAATATACAGCTCATCTACTGCAGAATATTATATATACAGCTCATCTACTGCAGAATATTATAATATACAGCTTATCATCCAGCTGCAGAATATTATATATACAGCTCATCTACTGCAGAATATTATATATACAGCTCATCTTCTGCAGAATATTATATATACAGCTCATCTACTGCAGAATATTATAATATACAGCTCATCTACTGCAGAATATTATATATACAGCTCATCTACTGCAGAATATTATAATATACAGCTCACCTGCTGCAGAATATTATATATACAGCTCATCTACTGCAGAATATTATATATACAGCTCACCTGCTGCAGAATATTATATATACAGCTCATCTACTGCAGAATATTATATATACAGCTCATCTACTGCAGAATATTATAATATACAGCTCACCTGCTGCAGAATATTATAATATACAGCTCATCTACTGCAGAATATTATATATACAGCTCATCTACTGCAGAATATTATATATACAGCTCATCTACTGCAGAATATTATATATACAGCTCATCTACTGCAGAATATTATATATACAGCTCATCTTCTGCAGAATATTATATATACAGCTCATCTACTGCAGAATATTATAATATACAGCTCATCTACTGCAGAATATTATATATACAGCTCATCTACTGCAGAATATTATAATATACAGCTCACCTGCTGCAGAATATTATATATACAGCTCATCTACTGCAGAATATTATAATATACAGCTCACCTGCTGCAGAATATTATATATACAGCTCATCTACTGCAGAATATTATATATACAGCTCATCTACTGCAGAATATTATAATATACAGCTCACCTGCTGCAGAATATTATAATATACAGCTCATCTACTGCAGAATATTATATATACAGCTCTACTGCAGAATATTATAATATACAGCTCAATACTACAGAATATTATATATACAGCTCATCTACTGCAGAATATTATAATATACAACTCATCTACTGCAGAATATTATATATACAGCTCATCTACTGCAGAATATTATAATATACAGCTCAATACTACAGAATATTATATATACAGCTCATCTTCTGCAGAATATTATAATATACAGCTCATCTACTGCAGAATATTATAATATACAGCTCATCTACTACAGAATATTATATATACAGCTCATCTACTGCAGAATATTATAATATACAGCTCATCTACTGCAGAATATTATAATATACAGCTCATCTACTGAAGAATATTATAATATACAGCTCATCTTCTGCAGAATATTATAATATACAGCTCATCTGCTGCAGAATATTATAATATACAGCTCATCTACTGCAGAATATTATAATATACAGCTCAATACTACAGAATATTATATATACAGCTCATCTGCTGCAGAATATTATAATATACAGCTCATCTGCTGCAGAATATTATAATATACAGCTCATCTACTGCAGAATATTATATATACAGCTCATCTACTGCAGAATATTATAATATACAGCTCATCTACTGCAGAATATTATAATATACAGCTCATCTACTGCAGAATATTATAATATACAGATCATCTACTGCAGAATATTATATATACAGCTCACCTGCTGCAGAATATTATATATACAGCTCATCTACTGCAGAATATTATATATACAGCTCATCTACTGCAGAATATTATATATACAGCTCATCTACTGCAGAATATTATAATATACAGCTCATCTACTGCAGAATATTATATATACAGCTCATCTACTGCAGAATATTATAATATACAGCTCATCTACTGCAGAATATTATATATACAGCTCATCTACTGCAGAATATTATATATACAGCTCATCTACTGCAGAATATTATAATATACAGCTCATCTACTGCAGAATATTATATATACAGCTCATCTACTGCAGAATATTATAATATACAGCTCATCTACTGCAGAATATTATATATACAGCTCATCTACTGCAGAATATTATATATACAGCTCACCTGCTGCAGAATATTATATATACAGCTCATCTACTACAGAATATTATATATACAGCTCATCTACTGCAGAATATTATAATATACAGCTCAATACTACAGAATATTATATATACAGCTCATCTGCTGCAGAATATTATAATATACAGCTCATCTACTGCAGAATATTATATATACAGCTCATCTACTGCAGAATATTATAATATACAGCTCATCTACTGCAGAATATTATAATATACAGCTCATCTACTGCAGAATATTATAATATACAGATCATCTACTGCAGAATATTATATATACAGCTCATCTACTGCAGAATATTATATATACAGCTCATCTACTGCAGAATATTATAATATACAGCTCATCTACTGCAGAATATTATAATATACAGCTCATCTACTGCAGAATATTATAATATACAGATCATCTACTGCAGAATATTATATATACAGCTCACCTGCTGCAGAATATTATATATACAACTCATCTACTGCAGAATATTATATATACAGCTCATCTACTGCAGAATATTATAATATACAGCTCATCTACTGCAGAATATTATAATATACAGATCATCTACTGCAGAATATTATATATACAGCTCACCTGCTGCAGAATATTATATATACAACTCATCTACTGCAGAATATTATATATACAGCTCACCTGCTGCAGAATATTATATATACAACTCATCTACTGCAGAATATTATATATACAGCTCACCTGCTGCAGAATATTATATATACAACTCATCTACTGCAGAATATTATATATACAGCTCATCTGCTGCAGAATATTATAATATACAGCTCACCTGCTGCAGAATATTATAATATACAGCTCATCTACTGCAGAATATTATAATATACAGATCATCTACTGCAGAATATTATATATACAGCTCATCTACTGCAGAATATTATAATATACAGCTCATCTACTGCAGAATATTATAATATACAGCTCATCTACTGCAGAATATTATAATATACAGATCATCTACTGCAGAATATTATATATACAGCTCATCTACTGCAGAATATTATAATATACAGATCATCTACTGCAGAATATTATATATACAGCTCATCTACTGCAGAATATTATATATACAGCTCATCTACTGCAGAATATTATATATACAGCTCATCTACTGCAGAATATTATATATACAGCTCATCTACTGCAGAATATTATAATATACAGATCATCTACTGCAGAATATTATATATACAGCTCATCTACTGCAGAATATTATAATATACAGATCATCTACTGCAGAATATTATATATACAGCTCATCTACTGCAGAATATTATAATATACAGATCATCTACTGCAGAATATTATATATACAGCTCATCTACTGCAGAATATTATATATACAGCTCATCTACTGCAGAATATTATAATATACAGCTTATCTACTGCAGAATATTATATATACAGCTCATCTACTGCAGAATATTATAATATACAGCTTATCTACTGCAGAATATTATAATATACAGATCATCTACTGCAGAATATTATATATACAGCTCATCTACTGCAGAATATTATAATATACAGCTCATCTACTGCAGAATATTATAATATACAGATCATCTACTGCAGAATATTATATATACAGATCATCTTCTGCAGAATATTATAATATACATCTCATCTACTGCAGAATATTATAATATACAGATCATCTACTGCAGAATATTATATATACAGCTCATCTACTGCAGAATATTATAATATACAGCTCATCTACTGCATAATATTATAATATACAGCTCATCTGCAGAATATTATAATATACAGCTCATCTACTGCAGAATATTATATATACAGCTCATCTACTGCAGAATATTATAATATACAGATCATCTACTGCAGAATATTATAATATACAGCTCATCTACTACAGAATAATATAATATACAGCTCATCTACTGCAGAATATTATAATATACAGCTCATCTACTGCAGAATATTATAATATACAGCTCATCTACTGTAGAATATTATAATATACAGCTCATCTACTGCAGAATATTATAATATACAGCTCATCTACTGCAGAATATTATATATACAGCTCATCTACTGCAGAATATTATAATATACAGCTCATCTACTGTAGAATATTATAATATACAGCTCATCTACTGCAGAATATTATAATATACAACTCATCTACTCCAGAATATTATAATATACAGCTCATCTACTGTAGAATATTATAATATACAGCTCATCTACTGCAGAATATTATAATATACAGCTCATCTACTACAGAATATTATAATATACAGCTCATCTACTGCAGAATATTATAATATACAGCTCATTTACTGCAGAATATTATAATATACAGCTCATCTACTGCAGAATATTATAATATACAGCTCATCTACTGCAGAATATTATATATACAGCTCATCTACTGCAGAATATTATATATACAGCTCATCTACTGCAGAATATTATAATATACATCTCATCTACTGAAGAATATTATAATATACAGCTCATCTACTGCAGAATATTATAATATACAGCTCATCTACTGCAGAATATTATATATACAGCTCATCTACTGCAGAATATTATATATACAGCTCATCTACTGCAGAATATTATAATATACAGCTCATCTGCTGCAGAATATTATAATATACAGCTCATCTACTGCAGAATATTATATATACAGCTCATCTACTGCAGAATATTATAATATACAGATCATCTACTGCAGAATATTATAATATACAGCTCATCTACTACAGAATAATATAATATACAACTCATCTACTGCAGAATATTATAATATACAGCTCATCTACTGCAGAATATTATAATATACAGCTCATCTACTGCAGAATATTATAATATACAGCTCATCTACTGCAGAATATTATAATATACAGCTCATCTACTGCAGAATATTATAATATACAGCTCATCTACTGTAGAATATTATAATATACAGCTCATCTTCTGCAGAATATTATAATATACAGCTCATCTACTGCAGAATATTATAATATACAGCTCATCTACTGTAGAATATTATAATATACAGCTCATCTACTGCAGAATATTATATATACAGCTCATCTACTGCAGAATATTATAATATACAACTCATCTACTCCAGAATATTATAATATACAGCTCATCTACTGTAGAATATTATAATATACAGCTCATCTACTGCAGAATATTATAATATACAGCTCATCTACTACAGAATATTATAATATACAGCTCACCTGCTGCAGAATATTATAATATACAACTCATCTACTCCAGAATATTATAATATACAGCTCATCTACTGTAGAATATTATAATATACAGCTCATCTACTGTAGAATATTATAATATACAGCTCATCTACTGCAGAATATTATAATATACAGCTCATCTACTGCAGAATATTATATATACAGCTCATCTACTACAGAATAATATAATATACAGCTCATCTACTGCAGAATATTATAATATACAGCTCACCTGCTGCAGAATATTATAATATACAGCTCATCTACTGCAGAATATTATATATACAGCTCATCTTCTGCAGAATATTATAATATACAGCTCATCTACTGCAGAATATTATATATACAGCTCATCTTCTGCAGAATATTATAATATACAGCTCATCTACTGCAGAATATTATAATATATAGCTCATCTACTGCAGAATATTATAATATACAGGTCACCTGCTGCAGAATATTATAATATACAGCTCATCTACTGCAGAATATTATAATATACAGGTCATCTACTGCAGAATATTATAATATACAGCTCATCTTCTGCAGAATATTATAATATATAGCTCATCTACTGCAGAATATTATAATATACAGGTCACCTGCTGCAGAATATTATAATATACAGCTCATCTACTGCAGAATATTATAATATACAGGTCATCTACTGCAGAATATTATAATATACAGCTCATCTACTGCAGAATATTATAGATACAGCTCATCTGCTGCAGAATATTATAATATACAGCTCACCTGCTGCAGAATATTATATATACAGCTCATCTTCTGCAGAATATTATATATACAGCTCATCTACTGCAGAATATTATAATATACAGCTCATCTACTGCAGAATATTATATATACAGCTCATCTACTGCAGAATATTATAATATACAGCTCACCTGCTGCAGAATATTATATATACAGCTCATCTACTGCAGAATATTATATATACAGCTCATCTACTGCAGAATATTATAATATACAGCTCATCTACTGCAGAATATTATAATATACAGCTCATCTACTGCAGAATATTATAATATACAGATCATCTACTGCAGAATATTATATATACAGCTCATCTACTGCAGAATATTATATATACAGCTCATCTACTGCAGAATATTATAATATACAGCTCATCTACTGCAGAATATTATAATATACAGCTCATCTACTGCAGAATATTATAATATATAGATCATCTACTGCAGAATATTATATATACAGCTCACCTGCTGCAGAATATTATATATACAACTCATCTACTGCAGAATATTATATATACAGCTCACCTGCTGCAGAATATTATATATACAACTCATCTACTGCAGAATATTATATATACAGCTCACCTGCTGCAGAATATTATATATACAACTCATCTACTGCAGAATATTATATATACAGCTCATCTGCTGCAGAATATTATAATATACAGCTCACCTGCTGCAGAATATTATAATATACAGCTCATCTACTGCAGAATATTATAATATACAGATCATCTACTGCAGAATATTATATATACAGCTCATCTACTGCAGAATATTATAATATACAGATCATCTACTGCAGAATATTATATATACAGCTCATCTACTGCAGAATATTATAATATACAGATCATCTACTGCAGAATATTATATATACAGCTCATCTACTGCAGAATATTATATATACAGCTCATCTACTGCAGAATATTATAATATACAGCTTATCTACTGCAGAATATTATATATACAGCTCATCTACTGCAGAATATTATAATATACAGCTTATCTACTGCAGAATATTATAATATACAGATCATCTACTGCAGAATATTATATATACAGCTCATCTACTGCAGAATATTATAATATACAGCTCATCTACTGCAGAATATTATAATATACAGATCATCTACTGCAGAATATTATATATACAGATCATCTTCTGCAGAATATTATAATATACATCTCATCTACTGCAGAATATTATAATATACAGATCATCTACTGCAGAATATTATATATACAGCTCATCTACTGCAGAATATTATAATATACAGCTCATCTACTGCATAATATTATAATATACAGCTCATCTGCAGAATATTATAATATACAGCTCATCTACTGCAGAATATTATATATACAGCTCATCTACTGCAGAATATTATAATATACAGATCATCTACTGCAGAATATTATAATATACAGCTCATCTACTACAGAATAATATAATATACAGCTCATCTACTGCAGAATATTATAATATACAGCTCATCTACTGCAGAATATTATAATATACAGCTCATCTACTGTAGAATATTATAATATACAGCTCATCTACTGCAGAATATTATAATATACAGCTCATCTACTGCAGAATATTATATATACAGCTCATCTACTGCAGAATATTATAATATACAGCTCATCTACTGTAGAATATTATAATATACAGCTCATCTACTGCAGAATATTATAATATACAACTCATCTACTCCAGAATATTATAATATACAGCTCATCTACTGTAGAATATTATAATATACAGCTCATCTACTGCAGAATATTATAATATACAGCTCATCTACTACAGAATATTATAATATACAGCTCATCTACTGCAGAATATTATAATATACAGCTCATTTACTGCAGAATATTATAATATACAGCTCATCTACTGCAGAATATTATAATATACAGCTCATCTACTGCAGAATATTATATATACAGCTCATCTACTGCAGAATATTATATATACAGCTCATCTACTGCAGAATATTATAATATACATCTCATCTACTGAAGAATATTATAATATACAGCTCATCTACTGCAGAATATTATAATATACAGCTCATCTACTGCAGAATATTATATATACAGCTCATCTACTGCAGAATATTATATATACAGCTCATCTACTGCAGAATATTATAATATACAGCTCATCTGCTGCAGAATATTATAATATACAGCTCATCTACTGCAGAATATTATATATACAGCTCATCTACTGCAGAATATTATAATATACAGATCATCTACTGCAGAATATTATAATATACAGCTCATCTACTACAGAATAATATAATATACAGCTCATCTACTGCAGAATATTATAATATACAGCTCATCTACTGCAGAATATTATAATATACAGCTCATCTACTGTAGAATATTATAATATACAGCTCATCTTCTGCAGAATATTATAATATACAGCTCATCTACTGCAGAATATTATAATATACAGCTCATCTACTGTAGAATATTATAATATACAGCTCATCTACTGCAGAATATTATATATACAGCTCATCTACTGCAGAATATTATAATATACAACTCATCTACTCCAGAATATTATAATATACAGCTCATCTACTGTAGAATATTATAATATACAGCTCATCTACTGCAGAATATTATAATATACAGCTCATCTACTACAGAATATTATAATATACAGCTCACCTGCTGCAGAATATTATAATATACAACTCATCTACTCCAGAATATTATAATATACAGCTCATCTACTGTAGAATATTATAATATACAGCTCATCTACTGCAGAATATTATAATATACAGCTCATCTACTGCAGAATATTATAATATACAGCTCATCTACTGCAGAATATTATATATACAGCTCATCTACTACAGAATAATATAATATACAGCTCATCTACTGCAGAATATTATAATATACAGCTCACCTGCTGCAGAATATTATAATATACAGCTCATCTACTGCAGAATATTATATATACAGCTCATCTTCTGCAGAATATTATAATATACAGCTCATCTACTGCAGAATATTATATATACAGCTCATCTTCTGCAGAATATTATAATATACAGCTCATCTACTGCAGAATATTATAATATATAGCTCATCTACTGCAGAATATTATAATATACAGGTCACCTGCTGCAGAATATTATAATATACAGCTCATCTACTGCAGAATATTATAATATACAGGTCATCTACTGCAGAATATTATAATATACAGCTCATCTTCTGCAGAATATTATAATATATAGCTCATCTACTGCAGAATATTATAATATACAGGTCACCTGCTGCAGAATATTATAATATACAGCTCATCTACTGCAGAATATTATAATATACAGGTCATCTACTGCAGAATATTATAATATACAGCTCATCTACTGCAGAATATTATAGATACAGCTCATCTGCTGCAGAATATTATAATATACAGCTCACCTGCTGCAGAATATTATATATACAGCTCATCTTCTGCAGAATATTATATATACAGCTCATCTACTGCAGAATATTATAATATACAGCTCATCTACTGCAGAATATTATATATACAGCTCATCTACTGCAGAATATTATAATATACAGCTCACCTGCTGCAGAATATTATATATACAGCTCATCTACTGCAGAATATTATATATACAGCTCATCTACTGCAGAATATTATAATATACAGCTCATCTACTGCAGAATATTATAATATACAGCTCATCTACTGCAGAATATTATAATATACAGATCATCTACTGCAGAATATTATATATACAGCTCATCTACTGCAGAATATTATATATACAGCTCATCTACTGCAGAATATTATAATATACAGCTCATCTACTGCAGAATATTATAATATACAGCTCATCTACTGCAGAATATTATAATATATAGATCATCTACTGCAGAATATTATATATACAGCTCACCTGCTGCAGAATATTATATATACAACTCATCTACTGCAGAATATTATATATACAGCTCACCTGCTGCAGAATATTATATATACAACTCATCTACTGCAGAATATTATATATACAGCTCACCTGCTGCAGAATATTATATATACAACTCATCTACTGCAGAATATTATATATACAGCTCATCTGCTGCAGAATATTATAATATACAGCTCACCTGCTGCAGAATATTATAATATACAGCTCATCTACTGCAGAATATTATAATATACAGATCATCTACTGCAGAATATTATATATACAGCTCATCTACTGCAGAATATTATATATACAGCTCATCTACTGCAGAATATTATATATACAGCTCACCTGCTGCAGAATATTATATATACAGCTCATCTACTACAGAATATTATATATACAGCTCATCTACTGCAGAATATTATAATATACAGCTCAATACTACAGAATATTATATATACAGCTCATCTGCTGCAGAATATTATAATATACAGCTCATCTACTGCAGAATATTATATATACAGCTCATCTACTGCAGAATATTATAATATACAGCTCATCTACTGCAGAATATTATAATATACAGCTCATCTACTGCAGAATATTATAATATACAGATCATCTACTGCAGAATATTATATATACAGCTCATCTACTGCAGAATATTATATATACAGCTCATCTACTGCAGAATATTATAATATACAGCTCATCTACTGCAGAATATTATAATATACAGCTCATCTACTGCAGAATATTATAATATACAGATCATCTACTGCAGAATATTATATATACAGCTCACCTGCTGCAGAATATTATATATACAACTCATCTACTGCAGAATATTATATATACAGCTCATCTACTGCAGAATATTATAATATACAGCTCATCTACTGCAGAATATTATAATATACAGATCATCTACTGCAGAATATTATATATACAGCTCACCTGCTGCAGAATATTATATATACAACTCATCTACTGCAGAATATTATATATACAGCTCACCTGCTGCAGAATATTATATATACAACTCATCTACTGCAGAATATTATATATACAGCTCACCTGCTGCAGAATATTATATATACAACTCATCTACTGCAGAATATTATATATACAGCTCATCTGCTGCAGAATATTATAATATACAGCTCACCTGCTGCAGAATATTATAATATACAGCTCATCTACTGCAGAATATTATAATATACAGATCATCTACTGCAGAATATTATATATACAGCTCATCTACTGCAGAATATTATAATATACAGCTCATCTACTGCAGAATATTATAATATACAGCTCATCTACTGCAGAATATTATAATATACAGATCATCTACTGCAGAATATTATATATACAGCTCATCTACTGCAGAATATTATATATACAGCTCATCTACTGCAGAATATTATATATACAGCTCATCTACTGCAGAATATTATATATACAGCTCATCTACTGCAGAATATTATAATATACAGCTCATCTACTGCAGAATATTATAATATACAGATCATCTACTGCAGAATATTATATATACAGCTCATCTACTGCAGAATATTATAATATACAGATCATCTACTGCAGAATATTATATATACAGCTCATCTACTGCAGAATATTATATATACAGCTCATCTACTGCAGAATATTATAATATACAGCTTATCTACTGCAGAATATTATATATACAGCTCATCTACTGTAGAATATTATAATATACAGCTTATCTACTGCAGAATATTATAATATACAGATCATCTACTGCAGAATATTATATATACAGCTCATCTACTGCAGAATATTATAATATACAGCTCATCTACTGCAGAATATTATAATATACAGATCATCTACTGCAGAATATTATATATACAGATCATCTTCTGCAGAATATTATAATATACATCTCATCTACTGCAGAATATTATAATATACAGATCATCTACTGCAGAATATTATATATACAGCTCATCTACTGCAGAATATTATAATATACAGCTCATCTACTGCATAATATTATAATATACAGCTCATCTGCAGAATATTATAATATACAGCTCATCTACTGCAGAATATTATATATACAGCTCATCTACTGCAGAATATTATAATATACAGATCATCTACTGCAGAATATTATAATATACAGCTCATCTACTACAGAATAATATAATATACAGCTCATCTACTGCAGAATATTATAATATACAGCTCATCTACTGCAGAATATTATAATATACAGCTCATCTACTGTAGAATATTATAATATACAGCTCATCTACTGCAGAATATTATAATATACAGCTCATCTACTGCAGAATATTATATATACAGCTCATCTACTGCAGAATATTATAATATACAGCTCATCTACTGTAGAATATTATAATATACAGCTCATCTACTGCAGAATATTATAATATACAACTCATCTACTCCAGAATATTATAATATACAGCTCATCTACTGTAGAATATTATAATATACAGCTCATCTACTGCAGAATATTATAATATACAGCTCATCTACTACAGAATATTATAATATACAGCTCATCTACTGCAGAATATTATAATATACAGCTCATTTACTGCAGAATATTATAATATACAGCTCATCTACTGCAGAATATTATAATATACAGCTCATCTACTGCAGAATATTATATATACAGCTCATCTACTGCAGAATATTATATATACAGCTCATCTACTGCAGAATATTATAATATACATCTCATCTACTGAAGAATATTATAATATACAGCTCATCTACTGCAGAATATTATAATATACAGCTCATCTACTGCAGAATATTATATATACAGCTCATCTACTGCAGAATATTATATATACAGCTCATCTACTGCAGAATATTATAATATACAGCTCATCTGCTGCAGAATATTATAATATACAGCTCATCTACTGCAGAATATTATATATACAGCTCATCTACTGCAGAATATTATAATATACAGATCATCTACTGCAGAATATTATAATATACAGCTCATCTACTACAGAATAATATAATATACAGCTCATCTACTGCAGAATATTATAATATACAGCTCATCTACTGCAGAATATTATAATATACAGCTCATCTACTGTAGAATATTATAATATACAGCTCATCTTCTGCAGAATATTATAATATACAGCTCATCTACTGCAGAATATTATAATATACAGCTCATCTACTGTAGAATATTATAATATACAGCTCATCTACTGCAGAATATTATATATACAGCTCATCTACTGCAGAATATTATAATATACAACTCATCTACTCCAGAATATTATAATATACAGCTCATCTACTGTAGAATATTATAATATACAGCTCATCTACTGCAGAATATTATAATATACAGCTCATCTACTACAGAATATTATAATATACAGCTCACCTGCTGCAGAATATTATAATATACAACTCATCTACTCCAGAATATTATAATATACAGCTCATCTACTGTAGAATATTATAATATACAGCTCATCTACTGTAGAATATTATAATATACAGCTCATCTACTGCAGAATATTATAATATACAGCTCATCTACTGCAGAATATTATATATACAGCTCATCTACTACAGAATAATATAATATACAGCTCATCTACTGCAGAATATTATAATATACAGCTCACCTGCTGCAGAATATTATAATATACAGCTCATCTACTGCAGAATATTATATATACAGCTCATCTTCTGCAGAATATTATAATATACAGCTCATCTACTGCAGAATATTATATATACAGCTCATCTTCTGCAGAATATTATAATATACAGCTCATCTACTGCAGAATATTATAATATATAGCTCATCTACTGCAGAATATTATAATATACAGGTCACCTGCTGCAGAATATTATAATATACAGCTCATCTACTGCAGAATATTATAATATACAGGTCATCTACTGCAGAATATTATAATATACAGCTCATCTTCTGCAGAATATTATAATATATAGCTCATCTACTGCAGAATATTATAATATACAGGTCACCTGCTGCAGAATATTATAATATACAGCTCATCTACTGCAGAATATTATAATATACAGGTCATCTACTGCAGAATATTATAATATACAGCTCATCTACTGCAGAATATTATAGATACAGCTCATCTGCTGCAGAATATTATAATATACAGCTCACCTGCTGCAGAATATTATATATACAGCTCATCTTCTGCAGAATATTATATATACAGCTCATCTACTGCAGAATATTATAATATACAGCTCATCTACTGCAGAATATTATATATACAGCTCATCTACTGCAGAATATTATAATATACAGCTCACCTGCTGCAGAATATTATATATACAGCTCATCTACTGCAGAATATTATATATACAGCTCATCTACTGCAGAATATTATAATATACAGCTCATCTACTGCAGAATATTATAATATACAGCTCATCTACTGCAGAATATTATAATATACAGATCATCTACTGCAGAATATTATATATACAGCTCATCTACTGCAGAATATTATATATACAGCTCATCTACTGCAGAATATTATAATATACAGCTCATCTACTGCAGAATATTATAATATACAGCTCATCTACTGCAGAATATTATAATATATAGATCATCTACTGCAGAATATTATATATACAGCTCACCTGCTGCAGAATATTATATATACAACTCATCTACTGCAGAATATTATATATACAGCTCACCTGCTGCAGAATATTATATATACAACTCATCTACTGCAGAATATTATATATACAGCTCACCTGCTGCAGAATATTATATATACAACTCATCTACTGCAGAATATTATATATACAGCTCATCTGCTGCAGAATATTATAATATACAGCTCACCTGCTGCAGAATATTATAATATACAGCTCATCTACTGCAGAATATTATAATATACAGATCATCTACTGCAGAATATTATATATACAGCTCATCTACTGCAGAATATTATATATACAGCTCATCTACTGCAGAATATTATATATACAGATCATCTACTGCAGAATATTATATATACAGCTCATCTACTGCAGAATATTATATATACAGCTCATCTACTGCAGAATATTATAATATACAGATCATCTACTGCAGAATATTATATATACAGCTCATCTACTGCAGAATATTATAATATACAGCTTATCTACTGCAGAATATTATATATACAGCTCATCTACTGCAGAATATTATAATATACAGCTTATCTACTGCAGAATATTATAATATACAGATCATCTACTGCAGAATATTATATATACAGCTCATCTACTGCAGAATATTATAATATACAGCTTATCTACTGCAGAATATTATAATATACAGCTCATCTACTGCAGAATATTATAATATACAGCTCATCTACTGCAGAATATTATAATATACAGATCATCTACTGCAGAATATTATATATACAGATCATCTTCTGCAGAATATTATAATATACATCTCATCTACTGCAGAATATTATAATATACAGATCATCTACTGCAGAATATTATATATACAGCTCATCTACTGCAGAATATTATAATATACAGCTCATCTACTGCAGAATATTATAATATACAGCTCATCTACTGCAGAATATTATATATACAGCTCATCTACTGCAGAATATTATAATATACAGATCATCTACTGCAGAATATTATAATATACAGCTCATCTACTACAGAATAATATAATATACAGCTCATCTACTGCAGAATATTATAATATACAGCTCATCTACTGCAGAATATTATAATATACAGCTCATCTACTGTAGAATATTATAATATACAGCTCATCTACTGCAGAATATTATAATATACAGCTCATCTACTGCAGAATATTATATATACAGCTCATCTACTGCAGAATATTATAATATACAGCTCATCTACTGTAGAATATTATAATATACAGCTCATCTACTGCAGAATATTATAATATACAACTCATCTACTCCAGAATATTATAATATACAGCTCATCTACTGTAGAATATTATAATATACAGCTCATCTACTGCAGAATATTATAATATACAGCTCATCTACTACAGAATATTATAATATACAGCTCATTTACTGCAGAATATTATAATATACAGCTCATCTACTGCAGAATATTATAATATACAGCTCATCTACTGCAGAATATTATATATACAGCTCATCTACTGCAGAATATTATATATACAGCTCATCTACTGCAGAATATTATAATATACATCTCATCTACTGAAGAATATTATAATATACAGCTCATCTACTGCAGAATATTATAATATACAGCTCATCTACTGCAGAATATTATATATACAGCTCATCTACTGCAGAATATTATATATACAGCTCATCTACTGCAGAATATTATAATATACAGCTCATCTGCTGCAGAATATTATAATATACAGCTCATCTACTGCAGAATATTATATATACAGCTCATCTACTGCAGAATATTATAATATACAGATCATCTACTGCAGAATATTATAATATACAGCTCATCTACTACAGAATAATATAATATACAGCTCATCTACTGCAGAATATTATAATATACAGCTCATCTACTGCAGAATATTATAATATACAGCTCATCTACTGTAGAATATTATAATATACAGCTCATCTTCTGCAGAATATTATAATATACAGCTCATCTACTGCAGAATATTATAATATACAGCTCATCTACTGTAGAATATTATATATACAGCTCATCTACTGCAGAATATTATATATACAGCTCATCTACTGCAGAATATTATAATATACAACTCATCTACTCCAGAATATTATAATATACAGCTCATCTACTGTAGAATATTATAATATACAGCTCATCTACTGCAGAATATTATAATACACAGCTCATCTACTACAGAATATTATAATATACAGCTCACCTGCTGCAGAATATTATAATATACAACTCATCTACTCCAGAATATTATAATATACAGCTCATCTACTGTAGAATATTATAATATACAGCTCATCTACTGTAGAATATTATAATATACAGCTCATCTACTGCAGAATATTATAATATACAGCTCATCTTCTGCAGAATATTATATATACAGCTCATCTACTGCAGAATATTATATATACAGCTCATCTACTGCAGAATATTATAATATACAGCTCATCTACTGCAGAATATTATATATACAGCTCATCTACTACAGAATAATATAATATACAGCTCATCTACTGCAGAATATTATAATATACAGCTCACCTGCTGCAGAATATTATAATATACAGCTCATCTACTGCAGAATATTATATATACAGCTCATCTTCTGCAGAATATTATAATATACAGCTCATCTACTGCAGAATATTATATATACAGCTCATCTTCTGCAGAATATTATAATATACAGCTCATCTACTGCAGAATATTATAATATATAGCTCACCTGCTGCAGAATATTATATATACAGCTCATCTACTGCAGAATAATATAATATACAGCTCATCTACTGCAGAATATTATAATATACAGCTCATCTACTGCAGAATATTATAATATACAGGTCACCTGCTGCAGAATATTATAATATACAGCTCATCTACTGCAGAATATTATAATATACAGGTCATCTACTGCAGAATATTATAATATACAGCTCATCTACTGCAGAATATTATAGATACAGCTCATCTGCTGCAGAATATTATAATATACAGCTCACCTGCTGCAGAATATTATATATACAGCTCATCTACTGCAGAATACTATAATATACAGCTCACCTGCTGCAGAATATTATATATACAGCTCATCTACTGCAGAATATTATAATATACAGCTCACCTGCTGCAGAATATTATATATACAGCTCATCTACTGCAGAATATTATAATATACAGCTCATCTACTGCAGAATATTATAATATACAGCTTACCTGCTGCAGAATATTATCTATACAGCTCATCTACTGCAGAATATTATAATATACAGCTCATCTTCTGCAGAATATTATAATATACAGCTCATCTACTGCAGAATATTATATATACAGCTCATCTACTGCAGAATATTATAATATACAGCTCACCTGCTGCAGAATATTATATGTACAGCTCATCTACTGCAGAATATTATAATATACAGCTCATCTACTGCAGAATATTATAATATACAGCTCACCTGCTGCAGAATATTATAATATACAGCTCATCTACTGCAGAATATTATATATACAGCTCATCTGCTGCAGAATATTATATATACAGCTCATCTACTGCAGAATATTATAATATACAGCTCATCTACTGCAGAATATTATAATATACAGCTCATCTTCTGCAGAATATTATAATATACAGCTCATCTTCTGCAGAATATTATAATATACAGCTCATCTACTGCAGAATATTATATATACAGCTCATCTACTGCAGAACATTATAATATACAGCTCATCTACTGCAGAATATTATAATATACAGCTCATCTACTGCAGAACATTATAATATACAGCTCATCTTCTGCAGAATATTATAATATACAGCTCATCTACTGCAGAATATTATATATACAGCTCATCTGCTGCAGAATATTATATATACAGCTCATCTACTGCAGAATATTATATATACAGCTCATCTTCTGCAGAATATTATAATATACAGCTCATCTACTGCAGAATATTATATATACAGCTCATCTACTGCAGAATATTATATATACAGCTCATCTACTGCAGAATATTATAATATACAGCTCACCTGCTGCAGAATATTATATATACAGCTCATCTTCTGCAGAATATTATAATATACAACTCATCTACTGCAGAATATTATAATATACAGCTCATCTTCTGCAGAATATTATAATATACAGCTCATCTACTGCAGAATATTATAATATACAGCTCATCTTCTGCAGAATATTATAATATACCGCTCACCTGCTGCAGAATATTATAATATACAGCTCATCTACTGCAGAATATTATATATACAGCTCATCTACTGCAGAATATTATAATATACATCTCATCTACTGCAGAATATTATAATATACAGCTCATCTACTGCAGAATATTATAATATACAGCTCATCTTCTGCAGAATATTATAATATACCGCTCACCTGCTGCAGAATATTATAATATACAACTCATCTACTGCAGAATATTATAATAAACAGCTCATCTACTGCAGAATATTATAATATACAGCTCATCTGCTGCAGAATATTATAATATACAGCTCATCTTCTGCAGAATATTATAATATCCATCTCATCTACTGCAGAATATTATAATAAACAGCTCATCTACTGCAGAATATTATATATACCGCTCACCTGCTGCAGAATATTATAATATACAGCTCATCTACTGCAGAATATTATATATACAGCTCATCTACTGCAGAATATTATAATAAACAGCTCATCTACTGCAGAATATTATATATACCGCTCACCTGCTGCAGAATATTATAATATACAGCTCATCTTCTGCAGAATATTATAATATCCATCTCATCTACTGCAGAATATTATAATAAACAGCTCATCTACTGCAGAATATTATATATACCGCTCACCTGCTGCAGAATATTATAATATACAGCTCATCTACTGCAGAATATTATATATACAGCTCATCTACTGCAGAATATTATATATACAGCTCATCTACTGCAGAATATTATAATATCCATCTCATCTACTGCAGAATATTATAATAAACAGCTCATCTACTGCAGAATATTATAATATACAGCTCATCTACTGCAGAATATTATAATAAACAGGTCATCTACTGCAGAATATTATATATACAGCTCATCTACTGCAGAATATTATAATAAACAGCTCAATACTACAGAATATTATAATATACAGCTCATCTACTGCAGAATATTATAATATACAGCTCATCTACTGCAGAATATCATATATACAGCTCATCTTCTGCAGAATATTATATATACAGCTCATCTACTGCAGAATATTATAATAAACAGCTCAATACTACAGAATATTATAATATACAGCTCATCTACTGCAGAATATTATAATATACATCTCATCTACTGCAGAATATCATATATACAGCTCATCTTCTGCAGAATATTATATATACAGCTCATCTACTGCAGAATATTATATATACAGCTCATCTTCTGCAGAATATTATAATATACAGCTCATCTACTGCAGAATATTATATATACAGCTCATCTATTGCAGAATATTATAATATACAGCTCATCTACTGCAGAATATTATAATATACAGCTCATCTACTGCAGAATATTATAATATACAGCTCATCTGCTGCAGAATATTATAATATCCATCTCATCTACTGCAGAATATTATAATATACAGCTCATCTGCTGCAGAATATTATATATACAGCTCATCTACTGCAGAATATTATATATACAGCTCATCTATTGCAGAATATTATAATATACAGCTTATCTACTGCAGAATATTATATATACAGCTCACCTGCTGCAGAATATTATAATATACAGCTCACCTGCTGCAGAATATTATATATACAGCTCATCTTCTGCAGAATATTATATATACAGCTCATCTACTGCAGAATATTATATATACAGCTCATCTACTGCAGAATATTATATATACAGCTCATCTACTGCAGAATATTATAATAAACAGCTCATCTACTGCAGAATATTATATATACAGCTCATCTGCTGCAGAATATTATATATACATCTCATCTACTGCAGAATATTATAATATACAGCTCATCTACTGCAGAATATTATATATACAGCTCATCTACTGCAGAATATTATATATACAGCTCATCTACTGCAGAATATTATATATACAGCTCATCTACTGCAGAATATTATAATAAACAGCTCATCTACTGCAGAATATTATAATAAACAGCTCATCTACTGCAGAATATTATATATACAGCTCATCTTCTGCAGAATATTATATATACATCTCATCTACTGCAGAATATTATAATATACAGCTCATCTACTGCAGAATATTATATATACAGCTCATCTACTGCAGAATATTATAATAAACAGCTCATCTACTGCAGAATATTATATATACAGCTCATCTGCTGCAGAATATTATATATACAGCTCATCTACTGCAGAATATTATATATACAGCTCATCTACTGCAGAATATTATATATACAGCTCATCTACTGCAGAATATTATATATACAGCTCATCTACTGCAGAATATTATAATATACAGCTCATCTACTGCAGAATATTATATATACAGCTCATCTACTGCAGAATATTATAATATACAACTCATCTACTGCAGAATATTATATATACAGCTCATCTTCTGCAGAATATTATAATATATAGCTCAATACTACAGAATAATATAATATACAGCTCATCTACTGCAGAATATTATAATATACAGCTCACCTGCTGCAGAATATTATAATATACAGCTCATCTACTGCAGAATATTATATATACAGCTCATCTACTGCAAAATATTATATATACAGCTCATCTACTGCAGAATATTATAATATACAACTCATCTACTGCAGAATATTATAATATACAGCTCATCTACTGCAGAATATTATAATATACAGCTCATCTTCTGCAGAATATTATATATACAGCTTATCTACTGCAGAATATTATAATATCCATCTCATCTACTGCAGAATATTATAATATACAGATCATCTTCTGCAGAATATTATATATACAGCTCATCTACTGCAGAATATTATAATATACAACTCATCTACTGCAGAATATTATAATATACAGCTCATCTGCTGCAGAATATTATAATATACAGCTCATCTGCTGCAGAATATTATAATATACAGCTCATCTACTGCAGAATATTATATATACAGCTCATCTTCTGCAGAATATTATATATACAGCTCATCTACTGCAGAATATTATAATATACAACTCATCTACTGCAGAATATTATAATATACAGCTCATCTACTGCAGAATATTATAATATACAGCTCATCTGCTGCAGAATATTATAATATACAGCTCATCTACTGCAGAATATTATAATATACAGGTCATCTACTGCAGAATATTATAATATACAGCTCATCTACTGCAGAATATTATAATATACAACTCATCTACTGCAGAATATTATAATATCCATCTCATCTACTACACAATATTATAATATACAGCTCATCTACTGCAGAATATTATAATATACAGCTCACCTGCTGCAGAATATTATATATACAGCTCACCTGCTGCAGAATATTATATATACAGCTCATCTGCTGCAGAATATTATATATACAGCTCATCTACTGCAGAATATTATAATATACAGCTCATCTACTGCAGAATATTATAATATACAGCTCATCTACTGAAGAATATTATATATACAGCTCATCTACTGCAGAATATTATTATATACAGCTCACCTGCTGCAGAATATTATAATATACAGCTCATCTTCTGCAGAATATTATAAAATGCAGCTCATCTTCTGCAGAATATTATATATACAGATCATCTACTACAGAATATTATAATATACAGCTCATCTTCTGCAGAATATTATAATATACAGCTCATCTGCTGCAGAATATTATAATATACAGCTCATCTACTGCAGAATATTATAATATACAGCTCATCTACTGCAGAATATTATAATATACAGCTCATCTACTGCAGAATATTATATATACAGCTCCTCTACTGCAGAATATTATAATATACAGCTCACCTGCTGCAGAATATTATATATACAGCTCACCTGCTGCAGAATATTATATATACAGCTCATCTACTGCAGAATATTATAATATACAGCTCATCTACTGCAGAATATTATAATATACAGCTCATCTTCTGCAGAATATTATATATACAGCTCATCTACTGCAGAATATTATAATATACAGCTCAATACTACAGAATATTATAATATACAGCTCATCTTCTGCAGCTGTATATTATAATATTCTGTAGTAGATGAGCTGTATATTATAATATTCTGCAGTAGATGAGCTGTATATATAATATTCTGCAGTAGATGAGCTGTATATTATAATATTCTGCAGTAGATAAGCTGTATATATAATATTCTGTAGTAGATGAGCTGTATATTATAATATTCTGCAGCAGATGAGCTGTATATTATAATATTCTGCAGCAGGTGAGCTGTATATTATAATATTCTGCAGCAGGTGAGCTGTATATTATAATATTCTGTAGTAGATGAGCTGTATATTATAATATTCTGCAGTAGATAAGCTGTATATTATAATATTCTGTAGTAGATGAGCAGTATATTATAATATTCTGCAGAAGATGAGCTGTATATTATAATATTCTGCAGTAGATGAGCTGTACATTATAATATTCTGCAGTAGATGAGCTGTACATTATAATATTCTGCAGCAGGTGAGCTGTATATTATAATATTCTGCAGTAATTGAGCTGTATATTATAATATTCTGCAGAAGATGAGCTGTATATTATAATATTCTGCAGAAGATGAGCTGTATATTATAATATTCTGCAGTAGATGAGCTGTACATTATAATATTTTGCAGTAGATGAGCTGTACATTATAATATTCTGCAGCAGATGAGCTGTATATATAATATTCTGCAGTAGATGAGCTGTATATTATAATATTCTGCAGCAGGTGAGCTGTATATATAATATTCTGTAGTAGATGAGCTGTATATTATAATATTCTGCAGTAGATGAGCTGTATATTATAATATTTGGCAGTAGATGAGCTGTATATTATAATATTCTGCAGCAGGTGAGCTGTATATTACAATATTCTGCAGAAGATGAGCTGTATATATAATATTCTGCAGTAGATGAGCTGTATATTATAATATTCTGCAGAATATTAGCTGTATATTATAATATTCTGCAGTAGATGAGTTGTATATTATAATATTCTGTAGTAGATGATCTGTATATATAATATTCTGCACGAGATGAGCTGTATATTATAATATTCTGCAGAAGATGAGCTGTATATTATAATATTCTGCAGTAGATGAGCTGTATATATAATATTCTGCAGTAGATGAGCTGTATATTATAATATTCTGCAGTAGATGAGTTGTATATTATAATATTCTGCAGTAGATGAGCTGTATATTATAATATTCTGCAGTAGATGAGCTGTATATTATAATATTCTGCAGTAGATGAGCTGTATATATAATATTCTGCAGCAGGTGAGCTGTATATATAATATTCTGCAGTAGATGAGCTGTATATTATAATATTCTGCAGTAGATGAGCTGTATATATAATATTCTGCAGCAGGTGAGCTGTATATTATAATATTCTGCAGCAGGTGAGCTGTATATTATAATATTCTGTAGTAGATGAGCTGTATATTATAATATTCTGCAGCAGGTGAGCTGTTTATTATAATATTCTGCAGTAGATGAGATGGATATTATAATATTCTGCAGCAGGTGAGCTGTATATTATATTATTCTGCAGTAAATGAGATGTATATTATAATATTCTGCAGTAGATGAGCTGTATATATAATATTCCTCAGCAGGTGAGCTGTATATTATAATATTCTGCGGTAGATGAGATGTATATTATAATATTCTTCAGTAGATGAGCTGTATTTTATAATATTCTGTAGTATTGAGCTATATATTATAATATTCAGCAGTAGATGAGCTGTATATTATAATATTCTGCAGTAGATGAGCTGTATATTATAATATTCTGCAGTAGATGAGCTGTATATTATATTATTCTGCAGTAGATGAGCTGTATATTATAATATTCTGCAGTAGATGAGCAGTATATTATAATATTCTGCAGCAGGTGAGCTGTATATTATATTATTCTGCAGCAGGTGAGCTGTATATATAATATTCTGCAGTAGATGAGCTGTATATTATAATATTCTGCAGTAGATGAGCTGTATATTATAATATTCTGCAGTAGATGAGCTGTATATTATAATATTCTGCAGCAGATGAGCTGTATATTATAATATTCTGCAGCAGGTGAGCTGTATATTATAATATTCGCAGTAGATAAGCTGTATATTATAATATTCTGCAGCAGATAAGCTGTATATTATAATATTCTGCAGTAGATGAGCTGTATATATAATATTCTGCAGTAGATGAGCTGTATATTATAATATTCTGCAGCAGGTGAGCTGTATATTATAATATTCTGCAGTAGATGAGCTGTATATTATAATATTCTGCAGCAGGTGAGCTGTATATAATAATATTCTGCAGTAGATGAGCTGTATATTATAATATTCTGCAGTAAATGAGCTGTATATTATAATATTCTGCAGCAGGTGAGCTGTATATTATAATAGTCTGCAGTAGATGAGCTGTATATTATAATATTCTGCAGTAGATGAGATGTATATTATAATATTCTGCAGAAGATGAGCTGTATATATAATATTCTGCAGCAGGTGAGCTGTATATTATATTATTCTGCAGTAGATGAGTTGTCTATTATAATATTCTGCAGTAGATGAGCTGTATATATAATATTCTGCAGAAGATGAGCTGTATATTATAATATTTTGCAGTAGATGAGCTGTATATTATAATATTCTGCAGTAGATGAGCTGTATATTATAATATTCTGCAGTAGATGAGCTGTATATTATAATATTCTGCAGCAGGTGAGCTGTATATTATATTATTCTGCAGTAGATGAGCTGTATATTATAATATTCTGCAGCAGGTGAGCTGTATATTATAATATTCTGTAGTAGATGAGCTGTATATTATAATATTCTGCAGCAGGTGAGCTGTATATTATAATATTCTGCAGAAGATGAGCTGTATATTATAATATTCTGCAGTAGATGAGCTGTATATTATAATATTCTGCAGCAGGTGAGCTGTATATTATAATATTCTGCAGTAGATGAGCTGTATATTATAATATTCTGCAGAAGATGAGCTGTATATTATAATATTCTGCAGTAGATGAGCTGTATATTATAATATTCTGCAGCAGATGAGCTGTATATTATAATATTCTGCAGCAGGTGAGCTGTATATTATAATATTCTGCAGTAGATGAGTTGTATATTATATTATTCTGCAGCAGGTGAGCTGTATATTATAATATTCTGCAGTAGATGAGCTGTATATTATAATATTCTGCAGCAGATGAGCTGTATATTATAATATTCTGCAGTAGATGAGCTGTATATTATAATATTCTGCAGTAGATGAGTTGTATATTATATTATTCTGTAGTAGATGAGCTGTATATATAATATTCTGCAGTAGATGAGCTGTATATTATAATATTCTGCAGCAGGTGAGCTGTATATTATAATATTCTGCAGTAGATGAGCTGTATATTATAATATTCTGCAGTAGATGAGCTGTATATATAATATTCTGCAGTAGATGAGCTGTATATTATAATATTCTGCAGTAGATGAGTTGTATATTATATTATTCTGCAGTAGATGAGCTGTATATTATAATATTCTGCAGCAGGTGAGCTGTATATTATATTATTCTGCAGTAGATAAGCTGTATATATAATATTCTGCAGCAGGTGAGCTGTATATATAATATTCTGCAGAAGATGAGCTGTATATTATAATATTCTACAGTAGATGAGCTGTATATATAATATTCTGTAGTAGATGAGCTGTATATTATAATATTCTGCAGTAGATGAGCTGTATATATAATATTCTGCAGTAGATGAGCTGTATATTATAATATTCTGCAGTAGATGAGCTGTATATTATAATATTCTGCAGTAGATGAGCTGTATATTATAATATTCTGCAGTAGATGAGCTGTATATTATAATATTCTGCAGTAGGTGAGCTGTATATTATAATATTATGCAGTAGATGAGTTGTATATTATAATATTCTGCAGTAGATGAGCTGTATATTATAATATTCTGCAGCAGGTGAGCTGTATATTATAATATTCTGTAGTAGATGAGCTGTATATTATAATATTCTGCAGAAGATGAGCTGTATATTATAATATTCTGCAGTAGATGAGCTGTATATTATAATATTCTGCAGTAGATGAGCTGTATATTATATTATTCTGTAGTAGATGAGCTGTATATATAATATTCTGCAGTAGATGAGCTGTATATTATAATATTCTGCAGCAGGTGAGCTGTATATTATAATATTCTGCAGTAGATGAGCTGTATATTATAATATTCTGCAGTAGATGAGCTGTATATATAATATTCTGCAGTAGATGAGCTGTATATTATAATATTCTGCAGTAGATGAGCTGTATATTATAATATTCTGCAGTAGATGAGCTGTATATATAATATTCTGCAGTAGATGAGCTGTATATATAATATTCTGCAGTAGATGAGCTGTATATTATAATATTCTGCAGTAGATGAGTTGTATATTATATTATTCTGCAGTAGATGAGCTGTATATTATAATATTCTGCAGCAGGTGAGCTGTATATTATATTATTCTGCAGTAGATGAGCTGTATATATAATATTCTGCAGTAGATGAGCTGTATATTATAATATTCTGCAGTAGATGAGTTGTATATTATATTATTCTGCAGTAGATGAGCTGTATATATAATATTCTGCAGCAGGTGAGCTGTATATTATATTATTCTGCAGTAGATAAGCACGGGGTCAGTGGGTGCTCTTGTCTGCTGGCCCAGCTATCTTTGGACCAGGGCTCATATCATTGAATGCCCGATCTCTTTTACCGTGGGCAGAACACTAAGACAACACAGAGTGATGGTAAACAGTGTGGCAATAATTTATTGAACCACCAGCAATCAATAACATGTAGAACAGTCCCAGCAAATACATCAGATGGTACAAATTACAGAGTCTCACCCTTCCGCTGGCCCGCTTGGATTAGAGCCGTGAGATATGTGGCCAGGTGACCTGATTGTCCCAACCTGGATTTTTCAAATCGTCTCTGAATTTCAGCAATGGTCGATGGAGCAGATCTGTATTTTTCCAGCCAGACTGTGGTCCCTTAGGCTAACATCATATAGAGTCTCCCCGAAAAGACGCAGATACTCCTTTTTTATAGTTCACATTTGTCCTTTCAAGCCATTATTCAGAATTTAAGGGTCAGGGATCATGATTAGTGTTGAGCGAGCATGCTCAACACTGCTCGGTACTTGCACGAGCATCTCACTACTCGGGATGTTCGGCGAGCACCGAGCATTTCCGGGTTACTCGGGCGGGAGCTCGGGTCTCCGCCCTGCATGTTTGGCGCTCTTTACAGAGCCAATGAACATGCAGGGATTGCCAGCCAGTCACTGTAATGCCGCAGCCTTGTTGGTTGTGGGCATTACAGTGATTGGCTGGCCGCACAGCGTCACCTTGAGTATTTAAAACCGGGTGCCGCCATCTTGGACACAGTCACTCCGGATCAGACAGTGTAGGGAGAGTGCTGCTGAGCTAGGGAGAGATTTATACTGCGAAATAGGTAGTGTAGAGTCTCTAAAGCTTGCAAAATCAAACAGTCCTTCTGAGGACTAATATTCATCCCAGATATCAGGCAGGCAGGCAGGCTGTAAAGGAGACGTAGTGGTTATACCAACAAACACTGCATTACAGTCCTGTGTGCTGCTGTTGCTCAAATTGCTAGACTTAGCCCCAGGTCTCAGGGGCCAGGAAAAATTCTTTTTTTTTTATCTAAATCCTCTTTTTTTTTTTTTTCCTCACTCAGACTGTACAAATACCCATCTTATTAACCTTTTGGTATTTTTTCCCCACAAAAAAAAATTGAGTGTGTCTGTGAGTGTTCAGACACAAATATATCTGTTTAAAAGAGTCTGGTTTCGGCCAGATAGCTAGAACTGTGGTTTTGCAGTTCCACGGTTCAAATCTATGAATTATCTACTTTTTTGCCTTTTTTCCATAATAAAAAACAGTTTGAGTGTCTCGCTGACTGTTCAGGCACAAATATATCTGTTTAAAATATTCTGGTGAAGGCCAGATAACTAGAACTGTGGTTTTCCTCTTCCACGGTTCAAATCTGGGTGTAATCCACCTTTTTGCCTTTTTTACATAAAAAAAACAGTTTGAGTGTCTCGCTGACTGTTCAGACACAAATATATCTGTTTAAAAGATTCTGGTGTAGGCCAGAGAAATAGAACTGTGGTTTTCCTCTTCCATGGTTCAAATCTGGGTTTAATCCACCTTTTTGCCTTTTTTACATAAAAAAAAACAGTTTGTGTGTCTCGCTGACTGTTCAGACACAAATATATCTGTTTAAAAGATTCTGGTGTAGGCCAGAGAAATAGAACTGCGGTTTTCCTCTTCCACTGTTCTAATCTCCTTTTTATTACCCTTTTGCCATTGATAGTGCGAGCGTAAGCTAGTATACTTCATTTACAATGGGCAAGGCGCGTGGCAAAGGACGTCGAACTGGACGTTCTGGTGATGGTGCGTGCAGAGGACGGGGCCGTGGCCAAGGTGAAAATGTGCCACAACCAACAGCCACATCTTCTCGCTTCCAGTTCTTGACCGAATTACTAGGGAAGCACACAACAAAAACACTTTTGCCAACTGATCAGTGTGAACAGATTATTAATTGGATAGCAGATAATACTTCCAGTCACCCTGGCACCACCATCTCCAGTCTGTCTTCCACACGATCAAGTCTTAGTAGCCGTGAGTCTCGACCGCATACTCCTCCTCACCCTGATGCTCCTTCCTCCCACCATGCCGAGTGTCCTCAGACAGCAACTAAATCCCACACTTGGACACTCTGAAGAGCTGTTCACTGGTCCATTTCCATATTTGGGCCCCTCGCCTGCTCCGCTTGAAGTGGTGAAAGAGGAGATCCCATGTAGCGATGGCCAAATATTTGAACAGCCACGGCCACAGGAAGGCGACGCTGGCAATTTGTCACAAGAGGTGGACGATGACGAAACACAATTGCCAGGAAGTGAGGAGGAGGACCGTGGTGCGGAAGTGGAAGAGGAGGAGGTGGTGGATGATCTAGTAAGTGACCCAACGTGGCAGGAGGACATGCAGAGCGAGGCAAGCAGCACACAGGGGGAGGGAGACAGAGTACCCCAACAGGAAGGAAGAAGCAGTGTGGTGGCCGCAGACAGAAGGCGGGCAACCATTCCCTGTAACACCAACACGAGGGACGTTGCCAGTACAACCGGTAGGTCTTCCAGAGTCTGAAATTTTTTTAAGACTCTGTTAATAACTCCAAAAAGGCCATTTGTACCACCTGCCAGGCCAGCATCAGCAGGGGTGACAAAACTACCAGCCTGACCACCACCAGCATGATCAGGCACATGTCAGCAAAGCACCCGACTTTGTGGGGTGAATCCCAGGGTCCACGACCAGTGTCAGTGGGTATCACCACTGCTTCTTCCTCTGTTGTGCATGTAAGAGAACCCCCTGTTGTGCGTGCAAGGCAATCCCCTGTCCATACTGCATGCAAAGATGCCCCCTCTTCTTAGTCTTCACTTGTTATGGCAGTTTCTCAAGAAACAGCATCAACGTCCACGTCCCACCGCAGCGTTCAATTGTCCATATCCCAGACATTTGAACGAAAGCGCAAATTTGCAGCCAAACGCCCCACAGGCCACAGTCCTAAATTTGCACATTTCACGACTGCTTGCGTTGGAAATGCTGGTGGAGACGGAATCCTTCCGCAACCTTATGGCGGTGGCCGTCCCTCGGTACTCGGTCCCCAGCCGACACTATTTTGCCCGGTGTGCCATCCCCGCACTACACAAGCACGTAACCCAAAACATCTGCCGTGCCCTCAACAACACAGTTACTGGGAGAGTCCACCCGAGAACGGACACTTGGACAAGTGCTTGTGGCCAGGGACGGTACATCTCCCTGACGGAACAATGGGTAAACATAGTGGAAGCCATGACCCAGTCGAACCTTGGGACGGAACACATCCTCCCCACACCGAGGATTGCGGGCCCTATGTCTGTCAGAGTTGCCCCCACAGTGTACAGCTCCTGCGTATCATCCTCCTCCTCCTCCTCATGTTCAGCCTCCATCTCAGATATCACCACATCAGTTACAAGCTGGAAGCACTGCAGTACTGCCTCAGCCAAGCGGCAACAGGCTGTGCTGAAACTCATAAGCTTAGGTGATAAACCTCACACTGCTTGTGAGTTGTGGACAGCTGTGAAAGAGCAGGCAGATCTGTGGCTGAGATCGCTGAACCTACATCCAGGCATGGTCGTGTGTGACAATGGCTGTAACCTGGTGGCGGCTCTGAGGCGAGGCGAGATCACACACGTACCATGCCTGGCTCATGTGCTTAACCTCGTGGTTCAGCGATTTCTTAAATCATATCCCGAGTTGCCAGATCTGCTCGTCAAAGTACGCCACCTGTCAGCTCATTTTCGGAACTCGGCTACAGCTTCCGCCGCCCTTGCTGTGTTGCTGCAGCGTTTGCAGCTTCCGGCACACCGACTGGTGTGTGATGGAACATTGGAACTCTACCCTCCACATGTTGCAAAGGATTTGTGAGCAGAAGAGAGCAGTTGTGGAGTACCAGCTGCAACAAGGCCGTCGATATTCAGGTCAGACTCCACACATAAGACCTCAGGAGTGGACCTGGATGTCTGACATATGTACCATCCTGACAAACTTTGAGGAGTCCACCAAGATGGTGAGTGGCGATGACGCCATCATTAGCGTCAGCATCCCACTTGTCTGTATTTTGCAATTCTCTCTGCAGAGAATTAAAGAGGAGGCATTGCGGCCAGAGTATGATGAGATGGATCAAGAAGCCATAGCGGGCAATTACACACAGCCAAGCCTCATCTCATCCTAACGTGCATTGGGGACAATGAGAGAGAGGAGGAGGAAGAACAGGAGCTGGTATCATGCGCTGTAGACGGTAGTACCTGTACAACGGACATACCATCGGTTCAGCGTGGATAGCCTGAGGACAGGGGGGTGGGGGAGGAGGAGGAGGAGAGCATGGTCAGTCGTCATCTTGGTGAGGACACGGAAATCTTGCCCGTTACCAGTCTGGCACGCATGGCTGACTTTATGTTACGCTGCCTTAACCGTGACCCTCGCGTTGTCAAAATGTTGGGTGACTCTAATTACTGGTTGGTGACACTTTTAGACTCCCGCTACAAGGAGAACTTTCACTCTCTTATTCCTGAGGTGGAGATGTCTACAAAAATGGGGCAGTACCAAAAGGTCCTTGCTGCAGAACTGTTAAAAAAATTCCAATCTGAACACGCTAACGGCAGAGGTCACAATTTGTTGCCCAACCAAGGCGTACATGCGAAAGAGACGCAACTCCAATCCAGCAGAGGCAGGGGAACACTGTCAACGTTCTGGAACAGTTTTCTGAGACCTGCCCAGCTTACAGGCCCTGAGGCGCGGGGTACTCTCACAAGGAGTGGAAAGTTTCTAAAGATGGTGATGGAGTACCTTGCTGACCGTGCCAGCGTCCTCCGTGATTCCTCTGTGCCTTTTAATTATTGGGTATCCAAGCTGGACACTTGGAATGAACTCGCTCTGTATGCTTTGGAGGTCCTGGCCTGCCCTGCCGCTAGCGTGTTATCGGAGCGTGTTTTTAGTGCCGCTGGAGGAATTATAACTGATAAGCGCACTCGCCTGTCAACTGACAGTGCTGACAAGCTGACCCTTATCAAAATGAACAAGGGCTGGATTGGGCCAGACTTCTCATCACCACCAAATGACAGCAGAGTAACATAAAGTCAAAACCACTGTGTTATTTAGGGAGGTGTAATCCCATGCACGGCTTCACACCCACACATGGGTATACGCTTCCTCATTTCAGCTGTTTTTTGCTCTTCTCCTTATCCTCAGCCTCCACCACCACTATACCACCAGGGTGACCGTTGTCCGTGTTTCCAGCATTGCAAGTTCCTCCGTCCTAATTTTTGGCAGCTTTTGCTTGGAAGGCATAGGCAAAGACTATGGGAGACCCACTCCCCAATAATGGGAATAATGTTTTTAATATGCTGTACTGCATGGCTCTTGTAAGGGGCATTAAAATCGTCTTGTTAAGCTACTGTGACCTCCACGTCTCTTCCAAGGGTCATTGATATTGTCTTTTTATTCCACTGGGACCTCCACCACTCTTCCAAGGGGCATTGATATTGTCTTTTTCTTCCACTGCGACCTCCACCACTCTTCCAAGGGGCATTGATATTGTCTTTTTATTCCACTGCGACCTCCACCACTCTTCCAAGGGGTATTTATATTGTCTTTTGATTCCACTGTAACCTCCACCACGCTTCCAAGGGGCATTGATAGTCTTTTTATTCCACTGGGACCTCCACCACTCTTCCAAGGGGCATTGATATTGTCTTTTTATTCCACTGGGACCTCCACGTCTCTTCCAAGGGGCATTAAAACCGTCTTGTTAAACCACTCTGAACTCCACGTCTCTTCCAAGGGGCATTAAAACCGTCTTGTTAAGCTACTGTGACCTCCACGTCTCTTCCAAGGGGCATTAAAACCTTCTTGTTAAACCACTCTGAACTCCACAGCTCTTCCAAGGGGCATTGAAATATTGTTTTTAATTACCTCTAACCTCCACGACTCTTCCAACGGGCATTGCATTTCCTCCTAATTTTAGTCAGTTTTTGCTTTTCAATGCATAGGCGAACACTAAGGGAGACCCACTCCCCAATAATGGGTAGAAGGTTTTTAGTATGCTGTAATCCACGTCTGTTTCAAGGGGCATTGCAGTTCCTCATAATTTTTGGAAAGCCTTCCATTCACTACTTAGGCTAACAGTGTACAGGAGACCCAGTTGCTATAAATGGAAAAAAAGGTTTAGTTAAGGCCCTCTGACCTCCATGTCACTTCCAAGGGGCATTGGAGTGCCTCAAAATTTTTGGTAGGCATTGCACTCACTGTATGCCCTACAACTGTGTAGCCAAACTGCTCCTTTTGGTACAGAAACATATCCTACAAGACATGTATGGTTGACTGGCCTGATATTGATGTGAATGGTCCCTGTTCCTCCTGCTCTTTCTCCTTTGCCACCACCTCATCCATCATTCATCACCTGAAGCTTTGTTTTAATGGGAGTCATAGAACTGGGATAGTAGCAGGAAAAAATCCAGCAATCCTCAGAGGAGGTAGGATATGCTTCCTGACGAAGCCATTTCCATGCGAAACGCGCGTCGAGGCTACTGCACATCCCCAGCATCTCGCTCTAAGCTGCCCCAGACTCTGCCAACATGACCCAAGGTAATGTTAATCTTTTGATGCCACTCTCCCTGCTCCGTTGATGTGGGTGTTGTTATAACATAACAATAGAAAGCAGTACTTAGTGTCCTGCAATTAACCCCTTCAACACCTGACATCCTATACAGGGGGAATCGTTATTTGCCATATCTTTCTTTACCATAGGGTCCCACTAATGCGGATTTCTCTGACTCTAAATCACCTGACCGAATCTGGACTAGGATTTTTACTTGACTATAATCTTGTACTACCTAGCTGGCAGCACAGACTTACATCTATTACATTTAATATTTTTGGTAGGCATTGCACTCACTGTATGCCCTACAACTGTGTAGCCAAACTGCTCCTTTTGGTACAGAAACATATCCTACAAGACATGTATGGTTGACTGGCCTGATATTGATGTGAATGGTCCCTGTTCCTCCTGCTCTTTCTCCTTTGCCACCACCTCATCCATCATTCATCACCTGAAGCTTTGTTTTAATGGGAGTCATAGAACTGGGATAGTAGCAGGAAAACATCCAGCAATCCTCGGAGGAGGTAGGATATGCGCCAAAACACTGACCACCTCAGGCCTATCCGCTACTACATACATGCGCTTCCATTCCAAGGAACAGAAAGCTAAGGAGATAGATGGCCTCATGATCATGAATAATTTACTCGTTGTGTAGGAGGCCGACCACTGCTGCAGTCTACCTTCTGAACTTTGTGTTGAAGCCTGATTTACCCAGGACCCGCAATCCTCTATGTCTAGAGGACATGTTGCATCCCAGTGTTCAACTGTGTCCCGGCTTCCACAATATTAACCCAGTGTGAAGGCATCAGTGAGATGGACCATCCCTGGCCACATTCACTTGTCCACGTGTTTGTGGTTAGGCTGTCCTTCCCACTAAATGCACTGGGGAGGGCTCAGGTAATGTTTTGGTATGCGTGCTTATGTATAAGGTGCACCGGGACAAATAGGGGCGGCTGGGGACCGAGTGTGGACACCCGGCCGCCGGGCGGCTGGGGACTGAGTATGGATACCAGGCCGCCGATGCAGCCATAACATGGTGGCCGGCGTCTGCCTCCACAAGCCTAAAAGGCCTCATTTCAAGTGCAAGCAAGCTAGCAGTATGGTATTGCAGCCTGGGGGTGGGTGGGTGGCAGGCTGCACACTTACGCTCACATTCCAAGAAAACAAAGCAGATGCTAACTTCTATCATCATCATGCTCCTCACCTTGGCACTCTCAACTCCCCTGATTGAGAAGCCAGGGCCCACCGGAGGAGTCTGGTTGTCTGGTGGGCTCGTCCAATGCTGCCCTAAAGCAGGCCAAGCTAAGAAAAGTGTGGGGAAGGTTCCCAGGACAAATAGTGGTGGCTGGGGACTGAGTATGGAGACCTCGCCACCGACGCAGCCATGAGGTAGTGGCCAGCTTCGGCCTTCTCCAAACTAAAAAGCCCCATTTCAAGTCCAAGCTAGCAGTATAGTATTGCAGCCTACAGGTGGGTGGGTGGTTGGCTGCATATTTGCGCTTGCATTGCAAGGAATGGGGGAGGTACAATTGAACACTGCCCTGGGACAAGGACTTGCACAGGGATAGTTGCAAGTCTGCATCTTCTGAAGCAGCAAGGATCACTTCCAATGGGCACACTTTTAGGAATTGACCTGGGTGTCAGAGATGCTTCCAGGGGTCTTCCCCATGCTGTTCCCATGTCTTTTCAGCACTGTATGCATGTGTCACACAGCACATGACCAGATAAGGTTGTAAAATGTTAAAATGACATTTCCTGGTGAATGCATTTGTCACGGTTGAAAGCAATACAAAAGTGCAAAAAGGCATAAAAAATGCTACTTGTGAACATAGCCCAAGGTGTGGAGGAGTATTTTTGTTTTTGGTTATTTATTTTACCTTATATACAAGACTTTACCCTGGAAAGGATGTTCCTTAACATATTTCAGAGGAAAACAGTTTCACTTTCGTTTTTGAACGTTTTATTGTGAGTCCAATGTGGTTGCTGTAGGAGAACTCTGCCCATAGAAGACGTTGTATCCAGTCATCCTGGTGAGCAGAAATAAAGGGGCAAGCATACTGTAGTTTTCAAGAGTTTTGTTAACTGGTTTCACTTGTCCATTGCTCTGTGGATGGCACGCGGTGGAGAAATCCAGCTGGACATTCAGCAGCTTGCAAAGATCTCTCCAAAATTTAGATGTAAACTGGACTCTGCGGTCAGAGACAATGTGGAGAGGGAAAGCATGAGGATGAAACTCATGCTGGAAGAACTATGTGGCAAGCTTGGGAGTCCAAGGTAGGCCGACCAAGGGGATAAAGTGACCCATCTTAGAGAACTGTTCCACCATGACCCAGATGGTGTTGTAACTAGAGATGAGCGTTGTTCTACTCGAACTGTTCGCCAATCTCAAATTCGAGTTGTTTTGGGCGGTGTTCGAGCCATTCGGCGAACACGAACAATTTGAGAAAAATTCGGCTGTTCGAGGTTATGTTCGATAACTGTTCGTGCACCAAAATCATAACTGGATTTTTTCTCAGTAATGATGAAAATTAATGTTAATACGCAGTTTGAGTGTACAGCGGGGTGGGGGGAGGGGCAGGGGATGGATCTCTGCAGGAACAATGAAGATCTCCATTTTTTTTTCTCTTTCCCGCATTTGCAGTGGGGAGGTGCAATCTGTCAGCCTATCAGCAGCGCACACACGGAGCGAAGTGCTTTTTTTCACACAAGCAAGGGCATGTGTCATTGGCAGTGTATGTCACATGTCCTTGCCCTATAAGACCAAGCCACTTTCCCCGTCGCCACCATTTTCTCACTGCTGCAGCTGCGTGTTAGACGGCACCGCTGTTGCTGTGTGCGCTATACCTTGTTAATTTCAAGCCAATTTTCGCACAAATATACAGATAGCTTGGGAGTAGGGAATAGTTGTGATTGCAGTCCTTTTAAGGACTAGGTTACAGCATTTCCTACGACTTTTATCAGGGAGGTCTGTGCTCTTAAATAGATAGGTTGTGGGAGTAAAGACTAATTGTAATTGGAGTCCTTTTCAGGACTAGGTTACATGAGTTCCTATCAGTTTTTGCCAGGCAGGTCTGTGCCAGTGCTGTGCAAGTTTTTTTCACAGCATTTGGCTGAATCTAGCAAAGCTAATCCTTTTTGGCCTATTGCAGAGTGTGTTAGTCAGTGGAGTAGCCTATCTGTGTTGCAAGATATAACACCTGTGTATAGAATACCAATTTTTTTACTGCACCTAGTGAAGTAAAATCTTTTGGGCATAGCATCATTCTATTAGTCCATCTATACTGACCTCCAGCAGGTTGCAAACTGAATATAATTTTTTTCTGCATCTAGCTCTGAAAAAATATTTGGGCTTCTAGCAGTGTGTGGGACTTGGTCTATTAGTCCATCTATACTGACCTCCATCAGGTTGCAAATTAAAAATAATTTTTTTCTTCATTTAGCTCTGAAAAAATATTTGGGCTTCTAGCAGTGTGTGGGACTTGTTCTATTAGTCCTTCTATACTGACCTCCATCAGGTTGCAAATTGAATATAATTTTTTTCTGCATCTAGCTCTGAAAAAATAGTTGGGCTTCTAGCGGTGTGTGGGACTTGGTCTATTAGTCCATCTATACTGACCTCCATCAGGTTGCAAATTAAAAATAATTTTTTTCTGCATCTAGCTCTGAAAAAATATTTGGGCTTCTAGCAGTGTGTGGGACTTGGTCTATTAGTCCATCTATACTGACCTCCATCAGGTTGCAAATTAAAAATAATTTTTTTCTGCATCTAGCTCTGAAAAAATATTTGGGCTTCTAGCAGTGTGTGGGACTTGGTCTATTAGTCCATCTATACTGACCTCCATCAGGTTGCAAATTAAAAATAATTTTTTTCTGCATCTAGCTCTGAAAAAATATTTGGGCTTCTAGCAGTGTGTGGGACTTGGTCTATTAGTCCATCTATACTGACCTCCATCAGGTTGCAAATTAAAAATAATTTTTTTCTGCATCTAGCTCTGAAAAAATATTTGGGCTTCTAGCGGTGTGTGGGACTTGGTCTATTAGTCCATCTATACTGACCTCCATCAGGTTGCAAATTAAAAATAATTGTTTTCTGCATCTAGCTCTGAAAAAATATTTGGGCTTCTAGCAGTGTGTGGGACTTGGTCTATTAGTCCATCTATACTGACCTCCATCAGGTTGCAAATTAAAAATAATTTTTTTCTTCATTTAGCTCTGAAAAAATATTTGGGCTTCTAGCAGTGTGTGGGACTTGTTCTATTAGTCCTTCTATACTGACCTCCAGCAGGTTGCAAATTGAATATAATTTTTTTCTGCATCTAGCTCTGAAAAAATAGTTGGGCTTCTAGCGGTGTGTGGGACTTGGTCTATTAGTCCATCTATACTGACCTCCATCAGGTTGCAAATTAAAAATAATTTTTTTCTGCATCTAGCTCTGAAAAAATATTTGGGCTTCTAGCAGTGTGTGGGACTTGGTCTATTAGTCCATCTATACTGACCTCCATCAGGTTGCAAATTAAAAATAATTTTTATCTGCATCTACAGTACCTCTGAAAAAATATTTGGGCTTCTAGCAGTGTGTGGGACTATTTGTATTAGTCCATCTATACTGACCTCCATCAGGTTGCAAATTCAAAATAATTTTTTTCTGCATCTAACCCAGCCAATAGTTTTGGCCTAATACCACAGTTTGGCCACTCAGCTCTGCTCGGTTACCATCCATTGTTTTTTTGTGCAAACAACTCCAGAGTTGTGAATTAGTTAACCACCAAAATGAGTGGAAAAAGGCCTGCTGCTGGTGGAAAGGGGAATAGGCGTGTTGGGAAGGGGAAAAAAGGTTGTGTCCGTGGGGTAGGTGTTAAAGCAACAGTAACATCTGCAGAAGAAAGACCATCTTCCAGCCAAACTAAAATGTCTACTTCTTTTAGCGGACAATGTGATAAGATCCCTTTCTTACGGCCACGCCAATCGCTACAAATTCCAGATGAGGCACAAAAACAGCAGGTGCTTCAACGGATATCAAGTGCTCCTTTAAGTGGGCTCTCCTCCACATCAACTTCAACATCACAAATACTCCAGTCCTCAAAGGTGTCACCCAAATCGCACTTGCTTCCTCACAGCTCCCAAATCTCCAGCTGCCCGTCTGAGTATGAGGTAGAACAGATGGTTGAGTCTGCAGAGCTGTTTACTCATAGTATAGCCTGGGAATCAGAGGTCGACTCCAGCGCTTCTGTGAATCCAGACGAGGAAATGATCTGCACTGATGCCCAGAATCTTTATGAGTCGGATCCAGGACCAGACGCAGAAGGTTCTGACCATAATGTAGACCCTCATTCCCAAACTGTAACTCCTGTTGGTGGAGACAATGAGGAAGACGATGATAAGACTCAAATACCTGATTGGAGCGACAACTTTAGTTTTTTGTCAGGGCAGGAACAGGTTGGCTCTGAGGACGACGGGTGTGATAACGCACAGGGTGATGATGATGAGGTCGGAGATCCCACTTACTGTCAACCCACAGTCAGCCAAGAGATGAGGTCAGCAGAGGAGGTGGAGGAAGATGCTAGTGACGACGAGGTCAGGTTGCGCCTTCCTGGACAGAGACGTAGTACTGGAAGCACGTCAACAACTGCATCCTCAAACACAACTCTGCCTCTCACCACAAGTCGTGGTGGCTCTTCAGGTCGCATGGGTGCTAAGCCTTGCATAGCCTGGGCATTTTTTCAGATCGATAAAGATGACCCAACTCGTGTTATCTGTAACATTTGTCAGCAAAAGCTAAGTAGAGGCCAAAAAATACATAGTTTGAGTACTTCATGCATGAACCGGCACATGGACATGAAGCATAAGTTGCAGTGGGAAGCTCAGTGTGCTACAATGCGGCCTAGCCGGCCGGGCCAATCACCGTCTGCCATATCTTGTGCATCCGTGGCCTCTTCATCCTCTGTGACTGGGGGGACAGCAGTCACACCTGTTTTGGGGCGCAGACCTGCCACCTCTTTACCCGCAACAGCCAGCGTGATTGGCAGGTCATCATTTTCTTTGGAGGTGGTAACACCAGCTGGTGTTGAGCGCTGTCCGACATCGATAGCACCACCTTTGGATCAAGGCAACCTAACATGTCCGCCTGCATCTTCCTCACAGACCGGCAGTTTGCCGGGGACACCCTTATCAACCCCGTCTAAGCACAATAGCCAGCCCTCGGTCCCTCAGATGTGGACAAGTAAAAGACCATTTCCTCCTAGCCATGAGAAAGCTAAGAGGTTGAATTTCACCATCTGCAAGCTCTTGGCTACAGAAATGCTGCCTTTCCGCCTGGTGGACACAGAGGATTTTCGAGACCTTATGTCCGTCGCAGTGCCCCAGTACCAGATGCCCAGTCGGCACTACTTCTCAAAGAAAGGTGTGCCTGCGCTCCACCAGCATGTCGCACACAAGATCACCGCTTCTTTGAGAAACTCTGTGTGTGACAGGGTGCATTTCACCACAGACACTTGGACGAGTAGGCATGGACAGGGGCGTTACATGTCGCTGACTGGGCACTGGGTAACTATGGTGACAGCAGGACAAGGGGCTGCTGTCCAAGTCTTGCCGTCCCCACGAGTTGTGCGTCAATCCTCTTTATGTCAAAGTTCCTCCACTGCTTCTGCCTCCTCAACCTCCTCTCGGTCTTCCACCTGCACCCAAAGCCTGTCTGGTCATGCCACAAGCTTTCTAACTGCGCAGAAGGGATCCTGCACACCTCCTTACTATGCTGGCAGTAGGGCTCAACGTCATCAGGCGGTTTTTACATTGAAATGTCTGGGAAATGTGAGTCACACAGCTGAGGAGTTGTGGTCAGCTCTGGAGAACCAATTTCATGAATGGTTGTCTCCACTGGACCTGAAACCAGGGAAGGCCGTGTGCGACAATGCTGCAAACCTGGGTGCGGCCCTTCGCCGGGGCAATGTCACACACGTGCCTTGTATGGCTCACGTGTTGAACCTGGTTGTCCAGCAATTTTTAGCCCACTATCCCAGACTAGATGGCCTTCTGCAGAGGGCACGGTCGCTGTGTGCTCACTTCCGCCGTTCGCATCCCGCAGCTCAGCGACTTACATCTCTACAGAAGTCGTTGGGCCTGCCACTTCACCGGCTAAAATGCGATGTGCCTACCCGGTGGAATTCAACTCTGCACATGTTGCAGCGACTGTGGCAGCACCGACAAGCCCTGGTGCAATACGTTCTGACGTATAGCCTGGGCCAACGAGATTCAGAGGTGGGGCAAATCACGCTGGAGGAGTGGTCTCAGATCAGGGACCTATGCACCCTTCTGCACAGTTTTGAAATGGCGACGAAGATGTTTAGTGCTGACGATGCCATTATCAGCATGACTATTCCGGTGATTTACATGCTGGAGCACATGTTAAACAGAATTCGGAGTCAGGTGGTGGCACAAGAGGAGGTGGAGGAAGTAGAGGAGGAGGAGTTGTATGCGGAAGGGCTAACATCTGCAAGGTCCAGACGGTCGGCAGCACCAAGGCGGCAGGCATGTGAGGGTGGGGGAGATGGTTTTACCAGGGCGCATGGTAGCAGCCAAACTAGTGAGGAAGGTGCAGGAGCCCAGGAAGAAGTGGAGGACGAACTGATGGAAGACTCATCAGATGAGGGAGACCTTGATCACATTTCTGTTGTGCGAGGTTGGGGGGAGAGGACAGAGGAAGGAAGCATGATTGTTACCTCGCCACCAACACAACAGGGACTTGGTGCTCCTGGATGCGCAACACACATGAGTGCCTTCTTGCTGCACTACCTGCAACATGACCCTCGAATTGTGAGAATTAGAAATAATCCTGACTACTGGGTTGCCACACTGTTAGATCCCCGGTACAAAAGTAAATTTGCAGAAATTATTCCTGCCATAGAAAGGGATGCACGCATGCAGGAGTATCAGCAGAGACTGTTGCAGAATCTTACATGTGCTTTTCCACAAAATACCAGTGGTGCACGTAGTGAATCTCACAGTTCCAACTTGCCAACCGTGGGACCGTCAAGTGTTCAGCACTCAAACCGTAACAGAACCACAGTATCTGCTGGTAACATCAATTTTGCGGAATCATTTCACCACTTTTTTAGCCCATCCTTTGCAAGGCCACAGGAGACAAGAAGTCTGACACATAGTCAACGCCTAGAGACGATGGTACAGGAGTATCTCCAAGTAAACATTGAAGCCACGACTGTGTCACTGGACCCTTGCTCTTTTTGGGCTTCCAATCTGGATAAATGGCCGGAGCTAGCCACTTACGCCTTGGAGATCTTGTCATGCCCCGCAGCCAGCGTTCTGTCTGAACGTGTGTTCAGCGCTGCTGGTGGTGTGCTGACAGATAAGCGCACGTGGCTCTCCACTGATAATGTAGACAGACTCACGTTCATAAAGATGAACAAATCATGGATCCGAAACGACTTTTCTACCCCTGTGTCATCCTGGGGAGAGTAAAAGCTTGATGATTGGTTAAAATCACCCTACCAACCGTTTTAAGCTTTCAAATTACTAATCATGTTTATCTGTATCTTGACTGGAAAATAATTTGGGCTTTGTAGCAGTGTGCAGCACTGATCCTATTAGGCCATCTATACTAAAGCTTCACCAGATTTAAAATTAAAAATAATTTTTAGCTGCATCTAGCCCGGAAAATAATTTTGGGGCTCCGAGATGCGCAAGGCACATAAGTGCCTTCTTGCTGCACTACCTGCAGCATGACCCTCATATTGTCAGAATTCGAAGTAATCATGACTACTGGGTTGCCACACTCTTAGATCCCCCAAACTTTTCGATCAACCTTTTCATTTTAATAAAGACCAAAAAAATGGTCATTTTTGAAATTATAAGCATTAGCAGGTTGTTAGAAACTGAAATCAAACAGTTTTCAACTCAAAACTTTATTCTAGGTGATGTTACATTTTCACATAGGACCCCTTGTTCGAAAGGAGCTTCTGAACTCTCTCGTCCATTGAATTTGTCAGGTTTTGGATGGTTTCTGCTTCAATTGTTTTGCATGAGGACAGAATACCCTCCCAGAGCTGTTGCTTAGATGTGAACTGCCTCCCGCCATCATAGACACTCCTTTTAATGATGCTCCAAAGGTTCTGAATGGGGTAGAGGTCAGGGGAGCATGGGGGTCACACCATAAGTTTGTCCCCTTTTATGCCCATATCAGCCAGAGATGCAGATGTTTTATGTGCAGCATGAGATGGTGCATTATCATGCAGAAAAATGATCTTGCTGTGAAATACACGGTTCTTCTTCTTGAACCATGGCAGGAAGTGCTGTTTGAGAAAATCCACATACATTATGGAGTTCATCTTTAGCGCCTTCAGGGATCCTAAAGGGGCCGACAATCTCTCTCCCCATGATTCCAGCCCAAAACATTACTCCACCTCCTCCTTGTTGGCGCTGTAGCCGTGTTTGCGTGGGGTGTCCATCAACCAGCCATCCTCCACTCCATCCATCTGGACCATCGAGCGCTGCACGGCACTCATCCGTGAACAAAACAGTTTTGAAATCAGTCTTCATGTAATGTTTGGCCCACTGGAGCCGTTTCTGCTTGTGTGAAGTGGATAGAGGAGGTCGACAGGATGGCGCATGCACAGCTGCAAACCTCTGAAGGACCCTGCATCTTGTTGTTCGGGGGACGTTGGAGGCACAAGCAGCTTCAAAAACTTGTCTGCTGCTATGACAAGGCTTTTTTGCCGCTGCTCTTTCAACCTGACGTAATTGCCTGTAGGAAAGAGTCCTCAATTTGCCCTTATCAGCACGCACACGTGTGTACTGTGAATCAGCTACATACTTCTTGATTGCCAAGACACTTCATCCTGATCATCGCACAATGTTGATTGTAGTCATGCCTTGACCTAAACACTCCACAATTTGTTGCTTCTCAGCAGCCGACACATCCTTTTTCTTTCCCATTTTGGCAGAAAATGTAGGCTGCTTAATAATGTGAGAGAGCCTTCTTAAGTAGTCTTGCCTTTCATTGGACACACCTGCCAAACTATTTAGCACAGGTGTCTGCAGTTGCTTACAGTGATATAAAGAGCCCTGACACACATCACCATCAATGAGTTTAACTGACAAACAAACAAATTCTTCCCTTATCACTCCTAAACACTTTTTGTATAATAATTTGGAACGCAGTGTACATGTGCTTTTCCACAAAACACCAGTGGTTCACGTAGTGAATCTTACAGTTCTAACTTGCCAACCGTGGTCTGTGTAGTGCCGGCGTCCCTGCCCTCTGCTAGGCAGGGACACTGCTCCCCTCACCGCTCTGCCCCGTGCCCGGCGTCCCTCTCCCGCTCTGCTGTCAGCGCGCGCTCCTTCCCGGCGTCCTCCTCCCGCTCTGCTCTCAGCGCGCGCTCCTTCCCGGCCCCTGTGCTTAGGGCGCGCGCGCGCGTGCTCCCCTCCTCTTAAAGGGGCCGCGCGCGTCGTCCTAAGGAGTCCCCGGCCAATGGCCGGAGGACTTCATCATATATAAGGCACCTCCTCCAAAATGGAGGTGCCCGAGCAATGTTGTTTGCACCTGTGTCTCACCTGTGCTTCAGCCCTCAGGTCCCGTTGCCAGTTACCTGCCTGTTACCTGTCAGATTCCTGCCTGATTACTTGCTACCTGTCTGCTAGTCTGAGGTCCGACGGTCTGCCTTACTACTCCTGTCAGTCTGTCTAAGGACCAGCCTGCCCGCTCACCTGGGAGCGCTTCTCCGCTACCTGCCTGCTTGCCTGCCCGGAGGCTCCGCTGTCACGTGCTGTGACCACCAGCTATTCCAGAGACTCTTGCCCGCTCACCTGGGAGCGCACATCAGCTACCTGCCTGCCTGCCTGAGGTCCGACGGTCTGCCTACCAACTCCTGTCAGTCTGTCTATGGACCAGCTTGCCCGCTTACCTGGGAGCGCACATCTGCTATCTGCCTGCTAGCCTACCTGGAGGCTCCGCCGTCACGTGCTGTGACCACCTGCCTGTCCAGTGACTCCTGCCCGCTCACCTGGGAGCGCTCATCTGCTACCTGTCTGTCTGCCTACCCGGAGGCTCTGCCGTCACGTGCTGTGACCACCCGCCTGTCCAGAGACTTCTGCCCGCTCACCTGGGAGCGCTCATCTGTCGCCTGTCCACTGGTCTTCCTGGAGGCTCCGCCGTCACATGCTGTGACCACCCGTTCATCCAGAGACTCTCGCCTGCTCACCTGGGAGCTCTCGTCTATCTTCAGCCGCCACAGGTCGTACCAACCCTATACCTAGAGACTGCCCAGGTCACTTGCCGTGACCTCCAGCCCCGTTCACTCAGAGACTGTCCCGTTCACTCAGAGACTGTCCAGGTCACCTCCTGTGACTGCCTGCCTGGTCGCCACCCGCTCCCTTACAAGGACCGCCCCCTTGTATTGTAGCCCAGAGGTTCCGCCTCCCAGACCCGTTACAGTTTGCTCGGGCCTTGGAACCCGGTGGCACCCAAGCTCCCTCGCTCTCGGACCTGTGTCATGAACTGTCCCGTCAAAGGTCCCAACAGGAGTCCATCCTGGGTCACCTGCGGAATGTCAATACTCGCCTGGATACTCTGACTGCTCCACCGACAACCTCCGCCAGTGCCATGTCTCGCAATCCGGCAGCTCCGCTGCCCACTAATACCATGGTATCCTACCCCGGACCCCGGCTTTCTGCACCTCCTCGCTTCAGAGGCGACTCCGTCCAGGCTCGGGGCTTCATAAATCAGTGCACCCTGCACTTTGAACTATTGTCCCACCAGTTTAACTCCGACCGAGCCAAAATTGCATTCATCATGTCCCATCTCACCGGGGAGGCTCTGGCCTGGCTAAATCCTCTATGGGAGAGAGGAGACTCCCTGGTGTCCAACTTGCCTGCTTTTCTCACGGCTTTCCGGAAAGTCTTCGACGAACCCGGACGGAAGACCTCATCCGCATCATCATTGCTACGCCTCCGTCAGGAAAGCCTCACCGTGGGCCAATATGCCATACGGTTCCGTACCCTTGCCTCGGAGCTGGCCTGGGATAACGACGCTCTGGTTTCCGTCTTCTGGGAGGGTCTGTCCGGCCGTATTAAAGATGAACTTGCCGGTCGGGACATTCCTACCACTCTCGATGACTTAATAACTCTTGCCACCCGGACTGACCTACGGTTCCAGGAGCGTGCCAGAGAGGTCACCCGTGAGAGGAGGTTACTACGTCTAGCTCCTACTTTTCAGAAACCCGTCACTCCTTCTGTCTCTAACCAGGTACACCCTCCTGAGCCTATGCAGGTCGACCAGACCAAGATGGTCAAGACCCGTCAGGACTTACGCCGTGCCGAGGGGACCTGCTTCTACTGTGGCAGTAAGGAGCAGCGGATCCGTGCCTGCCCGGAGAGGTCGGGAAACGCCTGTGTCTAGGTTCGCTCAGAGAGGTCCACCTAGACAAGAATAAATCCTCTCCATCCCTGCTGTTGTCAGTTTCAATCGTCTACGGGGAGAACCGTTATTTCGAACTAGCCCAACTGGACTCTGGAGCAGCCGGGAATCTTATTTCACAGTCCCTGGTAGAGAAATACCGCATCCCCACCAAACCTCTGGCTGTACCCTTGTCTGTGGCTGCCGTGGATGGGGGGCTCTTACCACGCCCCATCCAACTCATCACCGAATCCATTACTCTGCAGGTGGGAATGCTGCATTCTGAAAGTATCTCCTTTCATGTTCTGCCTGGACTCTCTCACGCCCTCTTGCTAGGTCTGCCTTGGCTCCAGAAACATGCACCCGTGCTTGACTGGCAGACCGGAGAAGTCCTTCGCTGGGGACAAGACTGTCATAAGACCTGCCTGGTCCCCGTCCATCCCGTCCGTCCCTCTCCTACCCCAGCTAATCTACCTGGACTTCCGATTCCTTATTGGTCTTATGCTGATGTCTTTAATAAAAAGGAGGCAGAGACATTACCCCCTCATAGACCATACGACTGTCCCATCGACCTGTTACCCGGTACTACTCCTCCCCGTGGGCGTATTTATCCTTTATCCGCTGCTGAGACCCGGTCGATGTCCGAATATATTGAGGAGAATCTGGCCAGGGGATTCATCCGGAAATCTACCTCCCCGGCGGGAGCAGGCTTCTTTTTCGTCAAAAAGAAGGACGGCTCTCTCCGTCCCTGTAAAGACTATAGAGGCCTAAACCAGATCACGGTGAAGAATAAGTACCCCCTTCCGCTCATTCCAGAATTATTTGATCGTCTGAGGGGGGCTAGAATCTTCACCAAACTAGACCTCCGTGGGGCGTACAACCTGGTTCGTATCCGTCAGGGGGATGAATGGAAGACGGCATTCAACACCCGGGACGGCCACTATGAATACCTGGTAATGCCCTTTGGTCTCTGTAACGCTCCTGCCGTCTTTCAAGAGTTGGTCAATGACATCTTCCGGGACCTTCTCTACTCCTGCGTAGTAGTGTACCTGGACGACATCTTGGTCTTCTCTCCGGATCTCCAGACTCACCGGAGGGACGTTCGTCAGGTCCTGCTCAGGCTCAGGCAGAATCACCTCTTCGCTAAATACGAGAAGTGCCTCTTTGAGCAGACCTCGCTTCCGTTTTTGGGCTACATTATTTCTCAGACAGGCCTACGAATGGATCCAGAGAAACTGTCTGCCATCGAGAAATGGCCCCGACCGGAGGGGTTGAAAGCCATTCAGCGGTTCCTGGGCTTCGCCAACTACTACCGCCTCTTCATACCACACTTCTCTTCCCGGACTGCCCCAATTTCCGCGCTCACCCGTAAGGGTACTAATCCCAAACAGTGGCCGCCCGAAGCAGAAGAAGCCTTTCTTTCCTGAAAACAGGCCTTCTCTTCCGCCCCGGTGCTGCATCGCCCGGACGGCAACAAGCAGTTCTTCCTGGAAGTGGACGCCTCCTCCTCTGGAGCTGGAGCGGTACTTACTCAAAGATCTTCCTCCGGGAGGATGGTAACTTGCGGCTTCTTCTCTAAACTCTTCTCCTCCTCAGAGCGCAATTATTCCATAGGAGATCGAGAGTTATTGGCCATCAAACTGGCATTGGAGGAGTGGCGTTACCTGCTTGAGGGGGCTCTTCACCCGGTAATAATTTACACTGACCACAAGAACTTGGCTTACCTCCAGCATGCCCAGAGACTTAACCCGCGCCAAGCCCGGTGGTCCTTGTTTTTTGCTCGTTTTGATTTTGTCCTTCATTTTCGCCCGGCTGACAAAAACGTCAAGGCGGACGCCTTGTCTCGATCCTTTCTGGTATCTGATCTCGAGGAAGATCCGAAACACATCATCGATCCCGCCAAAGTAATGCAGGTGGCTCCCGTAAGTCTAAATCGTCTCCCTCCCGGAAAGACGTTCGTATCAGTACCTGATCGGGAGAAGATCCTTCACTGGGGTCACTCGTCTAAACTGGCTGGCCACGCTGGTCAGAAGAAGACCCTCCAGCTTATTTCCCGGCACTACTGGTGGCCTACCCTGCACAAGGATGTAATAGACTTTGTTTCTGCCTGTGTGTCCTGCGCCCGCAACAAGGTTCCTAGACATCTGCCAGCCGGTCGCCTCCTTCCGCTCCCAGTACCTGCTGCCCCCTGGCAGCATATTGCAATGGACTTCATAACTGACCTCCCACTCTCTGCCGGTTGTACGGTCATTTGGGTGGTCGCTGACCGCTTCTCCAAGATGGCTCATTTCGTTCCCCTACCAGGCCTCCCGTCTGCACCCGAGCTAGCTAGAGACTTTATTTGTCACATCTTCCGTCTTCATGGCCTGCCCCTCCACATCGTGTCGGATCGTGGGGTACAGTTCACCTCACGCTTCTGGAGAGCCACTTGTAAACTACTAGACGTCACCCTGGACTTCTCTTCCGCTTACCACCCACAGTCCAATGGTCAAGTGGAGCGGATCAATCAGAACCTGACCAGTTACCTCCGGCACTTCGTTAATGCCCACCATTCTGACTGGGTGGATCTCCTACCATGGGCCGAGTTCTCTTACAATAATCACGAGAGCGAATCCTCCTCCAAATCCCCGTTTTTTGTAGTCTTTGGTCAGCATCCTCGGATTCCTTTTCCTGTCTCCACCTCGGTGGACAACCCGGCTGCGGAATCTCTCGTTAGCAAATTTTCCTCCATTTGGGAGAGTACCCGATCCGCACTCCTTCAGTCGTCCGAACGGATGAAAAGACACGCTGACAAAAAACGCCTGGATCCTCCTCAATTTCGTCCAGGAGATAAGGTCTGGCTCTCATCTAAATATGTTCGACTCAAGATACCTTCTTACAAGTTAGGGCCTCGGTTCATCGGACCTCTGGAGGTCACCAGTCAGATCAACCCGGTGGCCTATAAATTGAAACTCCCGGCCAACTTACGGATCCCTAACTCCTTCCATGTATCTCTCCTCAAACCTGTGGTACTTAACTCTTTTTCCAAGTCTACAGGTACGCCTCCTGCTCCGGTTTCCGCTGAGGACGAGTTTGAGGTAGAGAACATTCTTGCCACCAAAAGGGTAAGAGGAAAGACCTTTTTTCTGGTAGATTGGAAGGGGTTTGGTCCTGAGGAGAGAACGTGGGAGCCCCGGGAGAACATCCATGCCCCTCTCATCCTAGCTAAATTTCTGTCTGGCCTAAAAAAGGGGGGGCCTAAAGGGGGGGGTACTGTAGTGCCGGCGTCCCTGCCCTCTGCTAGGCAGGGACGCTGCTCCCCTCACCGCTCTGCCCCGTGCCCGGCGTCCCTCTCCCGCTCTGCTGTCAGCGCGCGCTCCTTCCCGGCGTCCTCCTCCCGCTCTGCTCTCAGCGCGCGCTCCTTCCCGGCCCCTGTGCTTAGGGCGCGCGCGCGCGTGCTCCCCTCCTCTTAAAGGGGCCGCGCGCGTCGTCCTAAGGAGTCCCCGGCCAATGGCCGGAGGACTTCATCATATATAAGGCACCTCCTCCAAAATGGAGGTGCCCGAGCAATGTTGTTTGCACCTGTGTCTCACCTGTGCTTCAGCCCTCAGGTCCCGTTGCCAGTTACCTGCCTGTTACCTGTCAGATTCCTGCCTGATTACTTGCTACCTGTCTGCTAGTCTGAGGTCCGACGGTCTGCCTTACTACTCCTGTCAGTCTGTCTAAGGACCAGCCTGCCCGCTCACCTGGGAGCGCTTCTCCGCTACCTGCCTGCTTGCCTGCCCGGAGGCTCCGCTGTCACGTGCTGTGACCACCAGCTATTCCAGAGACTCTTGCCCGCTCACCTGGGAGCGCACATCAGCTACCTGCCTGCCTGCCTGAGGTCCGACGGTCTGCCTACCAACTCCTGTCAGTCTGTCTATGGACCAGCTTGCCCGCTCACCTGGGAGCGCACATCTGCTATCTGCCTGCTAGCCTACCTGGAGGCTCCGCCGTCACGTGCTGTGACCACCTGCCTGTCCAGTGACTCCTGCCCGCTCACCTGGGAGCGCTCATCTGCTACCTGTCTGTCTGCCTACCCGGAGGCTCTGCCGTCACGTGCTGTGACCACCCGCCTGTCCAGAGACTTCTGCCCGCTCACCTGGGAGCGCTCATCTGTCGCCTGTCCGCTGGTCTTCCTGGAGGCTCCGCCGTCACATGCTGTGACCACCCGTTCATCCAGAGACTCTCGCCTGCTCACCTGGGAGCTCTCGTCTATCTTCAGCCGCCACAGGTCGTACCAACCCTATACCTAGAGACTGCCCCGGTCACTTGCCGTGACCTCCAGCCCCGTTCACTCAGAGACTGTCCCGTTCACTCAGAGACTGTCCAGGTCACCTCCTGTGACTGCCTGCCTGGTCGCCACCCGCTCCCTTACAAGGACCGCCCCCTTGTATTGTAGCCCAGAGGTTCCGCCTCCCAGACCCGTTACAGTTTGCTCGGGCCTTGGAACCCGGTGGCACCCAAGCTCCCTCGCTCTCGGACCTGTGTCATGAACTGTCCCGTCAAAGGTCCCAACAGGAGTCCATCCTGGGTCACCTGCGGAATGTCAATACTCGCCTGGATACTCTGACTGCTCCACCGACAACCTCCGCCAGTGCCATGTCTCGCAATCCGGCAGCTCCGCTGCCCACTAATACCATGGTATCCTACCCCGGACCCCGGCTTTCTGCACCTCCTCGCTTCAGAGGCGACTCCGTCCAGGCTCGGGGCTTCATAAATCAGTGCACCCTGCACTTTGAACTATTGTCCCACCAGTTTAACTCCGACCGAGCCAAAATTGCATTCATCATGTCCCATCTCACCGGGGAGGCTCTGGCCTGGCTAAATCCTCTATGGGAGAGAGGAGACTCCCTGGTGTCCAACTTGCCTGCTTTTCTCACGGCTTTCCGGAAAGTCTTCGACGAACCCGGACGGAAGACCTCATCCGCATCATCATTGCTACGCCTCCGTCAGGAAAGCCTCACCGTGGGCCAATATGCCATACGGTTCCGTACCCTTGCCTCGGAGCTGGCCTGGGATAACGACGCTCTGGTTTCCGTCTTCTGGGAGGGTCTGTCCGGCCGTATTAAAGATGAACTTGCCGGTCGGGACATTCCTACCACTCTCGATGACTTAATAACTCTTGCCACCCGGACTGACCTACGGTTCCAGGAGCGTGCCAGAGAGGTCACCCGTGAGAGGAGGTTACTACGTCTAGCTCCTACTTTTCAGAAACCCGTCACTCCTTCTGTCTCTAACCAGGTACACCCTCCTGAGCCTATGCAGGTCGACCAGACCAAGATGGTCAAGACCCGTCAGGACTTACGCCGTGCCGAGGGGACCTGCTTCTACTGTGGCAGTAAGGAGCAGCGGATCCGTGCCTGCCCGGAGAGGTCGGGAAACGCCTGTGTCTAGGTTCGCTCAGAGAGGTCCACCTAGACAAGAATAAATCCTCTCCATCCCTGCTGTTGTCAGTTTCAATCGTCTACGGGGAGAACCGTTATTTCGAACTAGCCCAACTGGACTCTGGAGCAGCCGGGAATCTTATTTCACAGTCCCTGGTAGAGAAATACCGCATCCCCACCAAACCTCTGGCTGTACCCTTGTCTGTGGCTGCCGTGGATGGGGGGCTCTTACCACGCCCCATCCAACTCATCACCGAATCCATTACTCTGCAGGTGGGAATGCTGCATTCTGAAAGTATCTCCTTTCATGTTCTGCCTGGACTCTCTCACGCCCTCTTGCTAGGTCTGCCTTGGCTCCAGAAACATGCACCCGTGCTTGACTGGCAGACCGGAGAAGTCCTTCGCTGGGGACAAGACTGTCATAAGACCTGCCTGGTCCCCGTCCATCCCGTCCGTCCCTCTCCTACCCCAGCTAATCTACCTGGACTTCCGATTCCTTATTGGTCTTATGCTGATGTCTTTAATAAAAAGGAGGCAGAGACATTACCCCCTCATAGACCATACGACTGTCCCATCGACCTGTTACCCGGTACTACTCCTCCCCGTGGGCGTATTTATCCTTTATCCGCTGCTGAGACCCGGTCGATGTCCGAATATATTGAGGAGAATCTGGCCAGGGGATTCATCCGGAAATCTACCTCCCCGGCGGGAGCAGGCTTCTTTTTCGTCAAAAAGAAGGACGGCTCTCTCCGTCCCTGTAAAGACTATAGAGGCCTAAACCAGATCACGGTGAAGAATAAGTACCCCCTTCCGCTCATTCCAGAATTATTTGATCGTCTGAGGGGGGCTAGAATCTTCACCAAACTAGACCTCCGTGGGGCGTACAACCTGGTTCGTATCCGTCAGGGGGATGAATGGAAGACGGCATTCAACACCCGGGACGGCCACTATGAATACCTGGTAATGCCCTTTGGTCTCTGTAACGCTCCTGCCGTCTTTCAAGAGTTGGTCAATGACATCTTCCGGGACCTTCTCTACTCCTGCGTAGTAGTGTACCTGGACGACATCTTGGTCTTCTCTCCGGATCTCCAGACTCACCGGAGGGACGTTCGTCAGGTCCTGCTCAGGCTCAGGCAGAATCACCTCTTCGCTAAATACGAGAAGTGCCTCTTTGAGCAGACCTCGCTTCCGTTTTTGGGCTACATTATTTCTCAGACAGGCCTACGAATGGATCCAGAGAAACTGTCTGCCATCGAGAAATGGCCCCGACCGGAGGGGTTGAAAGCCATTCAGCGGTTCCTGGGCTTCGCCAACTACTACCGCCTCTTCATACCACACTTCTCTTCCCGGACTGCCCCAATTTCCGCGCTCACCCGTAAGGGTACTAATCCCAAACAGTGGCCGCCCGAAGCAGAAGAAGCCTTTCTTTCCTGAAAACAGGCCTTCTCTTCCGCCCCGGTGCTGCATCGCCCGGACGGCAACAAGCAGTTCTTCCTGGAAGTGGACGCCTCCTCCTCTGGAGCTGGAGCGGTACTTACTCAAAGATCTTCTTCCGGGAGGATGGTAACTTGCGGCTTCTTCTCTAAACTCTTCTCCTCCTCAGAGCGCAATTATTCCATAGGAGATCGAGAGTTATTGGCCATCAAACTGGCATTGGAGGAGTGGCGTTACCTGCTTGAGGGGGCTCTTCACCCGGTAATAATTTACACTGACCACAAGAACTTGGCTTACCTCCAGCATGCCCAGAGACTTAACCCGCGCCAAGCCCGGTGGTCCTTGTTTTTTGCTCGTTTTGATTTTGTCCTTCATTTTCGCCCGGCTGACAAAAACGTCAAGGCGGACGCCTTGTCTCGATCCTTTCTGGTATCTGATCTCGAGGAAGATCCGAAACACATCATCGATCCCGCCAAAGTAATGCAGGTGGCTCCCGTAAGTCTAAATCGTCTCCCTCCCGGAAAGACGTTCGTATCAGTACCTGATCGGGAGAAGATCCTTCACTGGGGTCACTCGTCTAAACTGGCTGGCCACGCTGGTCAGAAGAAGACCCTCCAGCTTATTTCCCGGCACTACTGGTGGCCTACCCTGCACAAGGATGTAATAGACTTTGTTTCTGCCTGTGTGTCCTGCGCCCGCAACAAGGTTCCTAGACATCTGCCAGCCGGTCGCCTCCTTCCGCTCCCAGTACCTGCTGCCCCCTGGCAGCATATTGCAATGGACTTCATAACTGACCTCCCACTCTCTGCCGGTTGTACGGTCATTTGGGTGGTCGCTGACCGCTTCTCCAAGATGGCTCATTTCGTTCCCCTACCAGGCCTCCCGTCTGCACCCGAGCTAGCTAGAGACTTTATTTGTCACATCTTCCGTCTTCATGGCCTGCCCCTCCACATCGTGTCGGATCGTGGGGTACAGTTCACCTCACGCTTCTGGAGAGCCACTTGTAAACTACTAGACGTCACCCTGGACTTCTCTTCCGCTTACCACCCACAGTCCAATGGTCAAGTGGAGCGGATCAATCAGAACCTGACCAGTTACCTCCGGCACTTCGTTAATGCCCACCATTCTGACTGGGTGGATCTCCTACCATGGGCCGAGTTCTCTTACAATAATCACGAGAGCGAATCCTCCTCCAAATCCCCGTTTTTTGTAGTCTTTGGTCAGCATCCTCGGATTCCTTTTCCTGTCTCCACCTCGGTGGACAACCCGGCTGCGGAATCTCTCGTTAGCAAATTTTCCTCCATTTGGGAGAGTACCCGATCCGCACTCCTTCAGTCGTCCGAACGGATGAAAAGACACGCTGACAAAAAACGCCTGGATCCTCCTCAATTTCGTCCAGGAGATAAGGTCTGGCTCTCATCTAAATATGTTCGACTCAAGATACCTTCTTACAAGTTAGGGCCTCGGTTCATCGGACCTCTGGAGGTCACCAGTCAGATCAACCCGGTGGCCTATAAATTGAAACTCCCGGCCAACTTACGGATCCCTAACTCCTTCCATGTATCTCTCCTCAAACCTGTGGTACTTAACTCTTTTTCCAAGTCTACAGGTACGCCTCCTGCTCCGGTTTCCGCTGAGGACGAGTTTGAGGTAGAGAACATTCTTGCCACCAAAAGGGTAAGAGGAAAGACCTTTTTTCTGGTAGATTGGAAGGGGTTTGGTCCTGAGGAGAGAACGTGGGAGCCCCGGGAGAACATCCATGCCCCTCTCATCCTAGCTAAATTTCTGTCTGGCCTAAAAAAGGGGGGGCCTAAAGGGGGGGGTACTGTAGTGCCGGCGTCCCTGCCCTCTGCTAGGCAGGGACGCTGCTCCCCTCACCGCTCTGCCCCGTGCCCGGCGTCCCTCTCCCGCTCTGCTGTCAGCGCGCGCTCCTTCCCGGCGTCCTCCTCCCGCTCTGCTCTCAGCGCGCGCTCCTTCCCGGCCCCTGTGCTTAGGGCGCGCGCGCGCGTGCTCCCCTCCTCTTAAAGGGGCCGCGCGCGTCGTCCTAAGGAGTCCCCGGCCAATGGCCGGAGGACTTCATCATATATAAGGCACCTCCTCCAAAATGGAGGTGCCCGAGCAATGTTGTTTGCACCTGTGTCTCACCTGTGCTTCAGCCCTCAGGTCCCGTTGCCAGTTACCTGCCTGTTACCTGTCAGATTCCTGCCTGATTACTTGCTACCTGTCTGCTAGTCTGAGGTCCGACGGTCTGCCTTACTACTCCTGTCAGTCTGTCTAAGGACCAGCCTGCCCGCTCACCTGGGAGCGCTTCTCCGCTACCTGCCTGCTTGCCTGCCCGGAGGCTCCGCTGTCACGTGCTGTGACCACCAGCTATTCCAGAGACTCTTGCCCGCTCACCTGGGAGCGCACATCAGCTACCTGCCTGCCTGCCTGAGGTCCGACGGTCTGCCTACCAACTCCTGTCAGTCTGTCTATGGACCAGCTTGCCCGCTCACCTGGGAGCGCACATCTGCTATCTGCCTGCTAGCCTACCTGGAGGCTCCGCCGTCACGTGCTGTGACCACCTGCCTGTCCAGTGACTCCTGCCCGCTCACCTGGGAGCGCTCATCTGCTACCTGTCTGTCTGCCTACCCGGAGGCTCTGCCGTCACGTGCTGTGACCACCCGCCTGTCCAGAGACTTCTGCCCGCTCACCTGGGAGCGCTCATCTGTCGCCTGTCCGCTGGTCTTCCTGGAGGCTCCGCCGTCACATGCTGTGACCACCCGTTCATCCAGAGACTCTCGCCTGCTCACCTGGGAGCTCTCGTCTATCTTCAGCCGCCACAGGTCGTACCAACCCTATACCTAGAGACTGCCCCGGTCACTTGCCGTGACCTCCAGCCCCGTTCACTCAGAGACTGTCCCGTTCACTCAGAGACTGTCCAGGTCACCTCCTGTGACTGCCTGCCTGGTCGCCACCCGCTCCCTTACAAGGACCGCCCCCTTGTATTGTAGCCCAGAGGTTCCGCCTCCCAGACCCGTTACAGTTTGCTCGGGCCTTGGAACCCGGTGGCACCCAAGCTCCCTCGCTCTCGGACCTGTGTCATGAACTGTCCCGTCAAAGGTCCCAACAGGAGTCCATCCTGGGTCACCTGCGGAATGTCAATACTCGCCTGGATACTCTGACTGCTCCACCGACAACCTCCGCCAGTGCCATGTCTCGCAATCCGGCAGCTCCGCTGCCCACTAATACCATGGTATCCTACCCCGGACCCCGGCTTTCTGCACCTCCTCGCTTCAGAGGCGACTCCGTCCAGGCTCGGGGCTTCATAAATCAGTGCACCCTGCACTTTGAACTATTGTCCCACCAGTTTAACTCCGACCGAGCCAAAATTGCATTCATCATGTCCCATCTCACCGGGGAGGCTCTGGCCTGGCTAAATCCTCTATGGGAGAGAGGAGACTCCCTGGTGTCCAACTTGCCTGCTTTTCTCACGGCTTTCCGGAAAGTCTTCGACGAACCCGGACGGAAGACCTCATCCGCATCATCATTGCTACGCCTCCGTCAGGAAAGCCTCACCGTGGGCCAATATGCCATACGGTTCCGTACCCTTGCCTCGGAGCTGGCCTGGGATAACGACGCTCTGGTTTCCGTCTTCTGGGAGGGTCTGTCCGGCCGTATTAAAGATGAACTTGCCGGTCGGGACATTCCTACCACTCTCGATGACTTAATAACTCTTGCCACCCGGACTGACCTACGGTTCCAGGAGCGTGCCAGAGAGGTCACCCGTGAGAGGAGGTTACTACGTCTAGCTCCTACTTTTCAGAAACCCGTCACTCCTTCTGTCTCTAACCAGGTACACCCTCCTGAGCCTATGCAGGTCGACCAGACCAAGATGGTCAAGACCCGTCAGGACTTACGCCGTGCCGAGGGGACCTGCTTCTACTGTGGCAGTAAGGAGCAGCGGATCCGTGCCTGCCCGGAGAGGTCGGGAAACGCCTGTGTCTAGGTTCGCTCAGAGAGGTCCACCTAGACAAGAATAAATCCTCTCCATCCCTGCTGTTGTCAGTTTCAATCGTCTACGGGGAGAACCGTTATTTCGAACTAGCCCAACTGGACTCTGGAGCAGCCGGGAATCTTATTTCACAGTCCCTGGTAGAGAAATACCGCATCCCCACCAAACCTCTGGCTGTACCCTTGTCTGTGGCTGCCGTGGATGGGGGGCTCTTACCACGCCCCATCCAACTCATCACCGAATCCATTACTCTGCAGGTGGGAATGCTGCATTCTGAAAGTATCTCCTTTCATGTTCTGCCTGGACTCTCTCACGCCCTCTTGCTAGGTCTGCCTTGGCTCCAGAAACATGCACCCGTGCTTGACTGGCAGACCGGAGAAGTCCTTCGCTGGGGACAAGACTGTCATAAGACCTGCCTGGTCCCCGTCCATCCCGTCCGTCCCTCTCCTACCCCAGCTAATCTACCTGGACTTCCGATTCCTTATTGGTCTTATGCTGATGTCTTTAATAAAAAGGAGGCAGAGACATTACCCCCTCATAGACCATACGACTGTCCCATCGACCTGTTACCCGGTACTACTCCTCCCCGTGGGCGTATTTATCCTTTATCCGCTGCTGAGACCCGGTCGATGTCCGAATATATTGAGGAGAATCTGGCCAGGGGATTCATCCGGAAATCTACCTCCCCGGCGGGAGCAGGCTTCTTTTTCGTCAAAAAGAAGGACGGCTCTCTCCGTCCCTGTAAAGACTATAGAGGCCTAAACCAGATCACGGTGAAGAATAAGTACCCCCTTCCGCTCATTCCAGAATTATTTGATCGTCTGAGGGGGGCTAGAATCTTCACCAAACTAGACCTCCGTGGGGCGTACAACCTGGTTCGTATCCGTCAGGGGGATGAATGGAAGACGGCATTCAACACCCGGGACGGCCACTATGAATACCTGGTAATGCCCTTTGGTCTCTGTAACGCTCCTGCCGTCTTTCAAGAGTTGGTCAATGACATCTTCCGGGACCTTCTCTACTCCTGCGTAGTAGTGTACCTGGACGACATCTTGGTCTTCTCTCCGGATCTCCAGACTCACCGGAGGGACGTTCGTCAGGTCCTGCTCAGGCTCAGGCAGAATCACCTCTTCGCTAAATACGAGAAGTGCCTCTTTGAGCAGACCTCGCTTCCGTTTTTGGGCTACATTATTTCTCAGACAGGCCTACGAATGGATCCAGAGAAACTGTCTGCCATCGAGAAATGGCCCCGACCGGAGGGGTTGAAAGCCATTCAGCGGTTCCTGGGCTTCGCCAACTACTACCGCCTCTTCATACCACACTTCTCTTCCCGGACTGCCCCAATTTCCGCGCTCACCCGTAAGGGTACTAATCCCAAACAGTGGCCGCCCGAAGCAGAAGAAGCCTTTCTTTCCTGAAAACAGGCCTTCTCTTCCGCCCCGGTGCTGCATCGCCCGGACGGCAACAAGCAGTTCTTCCTGGAAGTGGACGCCTCCTCCTCTGGAGCTGGAGCGGTACTTACTCAAAGATCTTCTTCCGGGAGGATGGTAACTTGCGGCTTCTTCTCTAAACTCTTCTCCTCCTCAGAGCGCAATTATTCCATAGGAGATCGAGAGTTATTGGCCATCAAACTGGCATTGGAGGAGTGGCGTTACCTGCTTGAGGGGGCTCTTCACCCGGTAATAATTTACACTGACCACAAGAACTTGGCTTACCTCCAGCATGCCCAGAGACTTAACCCGCGCCAAGCCCGGTGGTCCTTGTTTTTTGCTCGTTTTGATTTTGTCCTTCATTTTCGCCCGGCTGACAAAAACGTCAAGGCGGACGCCTTGTCTCGATCCTTTCTGGTATCTGATCTCGAGGAAGATCCGAAACACATCATCGATCCCGCCAAAGTAATGCAGGTGGCTCCCGTAAGTCTAAATCGTCTCCCTCCCGGAAAGACGTTCGTATCAGTACCTGATCGGGAGAAGATCCTTCACTGGGGTCACTCGTCTAAACTGGCTGGCCACGCTGGTCAGAAGAAGACCCTCCAGCTTATTTCCCGGCACTACTGGTGGCCTACCCTGCACAAGGATGTAATAGACTTTGTTTCTGCCTGTGTGTCCTGCGCCCGCAACAAGGTTCCTAGACATCTGCCAGCCGGTCGCCTCCTTCCGCTCCCAGTACCTGCTGCCCCCTGGCAGCATATTGCAATGGACTTCATAACTGACCTCCCACTCTCTGCCGGTTGTACGGTCATTTGGGTGGTCGCTGACCGCTTCTCCAAGATGGCTCATTTCGTTCCCCTACCAGGCCTCCCGTCTGCACCCGAGCTAGCTAGAGACTTTATTTGTCACATCTTCCGTCTTCATGGCCTGCCCCTCCACATCGTGTCGGATCGTGGGGTACAGTTCACCTCACGCTTCTGGAGAGCCACTTGTAAACTACTAGACGTCACCCTGGACTTCTCTTCCGCTTACCACCCACAGTCCAATGGTCAAGTGGAGCGGATCAATCAGAACCTGACCAGTTACCTCCGGCACTTCGTTAATGCCCACCATTCTGACTGGGTGGATCTCCTACCATGGGCCGAGTTCTCTTACAATAATCACGAGAGCGAATCCTCCTCCAAATCCCCGTTTTTTGTAGTCTTTGGTCAGCATCCTCGGATTCCTTTTCCTGTCTCCACCTCGGTGGACAACCCGGCTGCGGAATCTCTCGTTAGCAAATTTTCCTCCATTTGGGAGAGTACCCGATCCGCACTCCTTCAGTCGTCCGAACGGATGAAAAGACACGCTGACAAAAAACGCCTGGATCCTCCTCAATTTCGTCCAGGAGATAAGGTCTGGCTCTCATCTAAATATGTTCGACTCAAGATACCTTCTTACAAGTTAGGGCCTCGGTTCATCGGACCTCTGGAGGTCACCAGTCAGATCAACCCGGTGGCCTATAAATTGAAACTCCCGGCCAACTTACGGATCCCTAACTCCTTCCATGTATCTCTCCTCAAACCTGTGGTACTTAACTCTTTTTCCAAGTCTACAGGTACGCCTCCTGCTCCGGTTTCCGCTGAGGACGAGTTTGAGGTAGAGAACATTCTTGCCACCAAAAGGGTAAGAGGAAAGACCTTTTTTCTGGTAGATTGGAAGGGGTTTGGTCCTGAGGAGAGAACGTGGGAGCCCCGGGAGAACATCCATGCCCCTCTCATCCTAGCTAAATTTCTGTCTGGCCTAAAAAAGGGGGGGCCTAAAGGGGGGGGTACTGTAGTGCCGGCGTCCCTGCCCTCTGCTAGGCAGGGACGCTGCTCCCCTCACCGCTCTGCCCCGTGCCCGGCGTCCCTCTCCCGCTCTGCTGTCAGCGCGCGCTCCTTCCCGGCGTCCTCCTCCCGCTCTGCTCTCAGCGCGCGCTCCTTCCCGGCCCCTGTGCTTAGGGCGCGCGCGCGCGTGCTCCCCTCCTCTTAAAGGGGCCGCGCGCGTCGTCCTAAGGAGTCCCCGGCCAATGGCCGGAGGACTTCATCATATATAAGGCACCTCCTCCAAAATGGAGGTGCCCGAGCAATGTTGTTTGCACCTGTGTCTCACCTGTGCTTCAGCCCTCAGGTCCCGTTGCCAGTTACCTGCCTGTTACCTGTCAGATTCCTGCCTGATTACTTGCTACCTGTCTGCTAGTCTGAGGTCCGACGGTCTGCCTTACTACTCCTGTCAGTCTGTCTAAGGACCAGCCTGCCCGCTCACCTGGGAGCGCTTCTCCGCTACCTGCCTGCTTGCCTGCCCGGAGGCTCCGCTGTCACGTGCTGTGACCACCAGCTATTCCAGAGACTCTTGCCCGCTCACCTGGGAGCGCACATCAGCTACCTGCCTGCCTGCCTGAGGTCCGACGGTCTGCCTACCAACTCCTGTCAGTCTGTCTATGGACCAGCTTGCCCGCTCACCTGGGAGCGCACATCTGCTATCTGCCTGCTAGCCTACCTGGAGGCTCCGCCGTCACGTGCTGTGACCACCTGCCTGTCCAGTGACTCCTGCCCGCTCACCTGGGAGCGCTCATCTGCTACCTGTCTGTCTGCCTACCCGGAGGCTCTGCCGTCACGTGCTGTGACCACCCGCCTGTCCAGAGACTTCTGCCCGCTCACCTGGGAGCGCTCATCTGTCGCCTGTCCGCTGGTCTTCCTGGAGGCTCCGCCGTCACATGCTGTGACCACCCGTTCATCCAGAGACTCTCGCCTGCTCACCTGGGAGCTCTCGTCTATCTTCAGCCGCCACAGGTCGTACCAACCCTATACCTAGAGACTGCCCCGGTCACTTGCCGTGACCTCCAGCCCCGTTCACTCAGAGACTGTCCCGTTCACTCAGAGACTGTCCAGGTCACCTCCTGTGACTGCCTGCCTGGTCGCCACCCGCTCCCTTACAAGGACCGCCCCCTTGTATTGTAGCCCAGAGGTTCCGCCTCCCAGACCCGTTACAGTTTGCTCGGGCCTTGGAACCCGGTGGCACCCAAGCTCCCTCGCTCTCGGACCTGTGTCATGAACTGTCCCGTCAAAGGTCCCAACAGGAGTCCATCCTGGGTCACCTGCGGAATGTCAATACTCGCCTGGATACTCTGACTGCTCCACCGACAACCTCCGCCAGTGCCATGTCTCGCAATCCGGCAGCTCCGCTGCCCACTAATACCATGGTATCCTACCCCGGACCCCGGCTTTCTGCACCTCCTCGCTTCAGAGGCGACTCCGTCCAGGCTCGGGGCTTCATAAATCAGTGCACCCTGCACTTTGAACTATTGTCCCACCAGTTTAACTCCGACCGAGCCAAAATTGCATTCATCATGTCCCATCTCACCGGGGAGGCTCTGGCCTGGCTAAATCCTCTATGGGAGAGAGGAGACTCCCTGGTGTCCAACTTGCCTGCTTTTCTCACGGCTTTCCGGAAAGTCTTCGACGAACCCGGACGGAAGACCTCATCCGCATCATCATTGCTACGCCTCCGTCAGGAAAGCCTCACCGTGGGCCAATATGCCATACGGTTCCGTACCCTTGCCTCGGAGCTGGCCTGGGATAACGACGCTCTGGTTTCCGTCTTCTGGGAGGGTCTGTCCGGCCGTATTAAAGATGAACTTGCCGGTCGGGACATTCCTACCACTCTCGATGACTTAATAACTCTTGCCACCCGGACTGACCTACGGTTCCAGGAGCGTGCCAGAGAGGTCACCCGTGAGAGGAGGTTACTACGTCTAGCTCCTACTTTTCAGAAACCCGTCACTCCTTCTGTCTCTAACCAGGTACACCCTCCTGAGCCTATGCAGGTCGACCAGACCAAGATGGTCAAGACCCGTCAGGACTTACGCCGTGCCGAGGGGACCTGCTTCTACTGTGGCAGTAAGGAGCAGCGGATCCGTGCCTGCCCGGAGAGGTCGGGAAACGCCTGTGTCTAGGTTCGCTCAGAGAGGTCCACCTAGACAAGAATAAATCCTCTCCATCCCTGCTGTTGTCAGTTTCAATCGTCTACGGGGAGAACCGTTATTTCGAACTAGCCCAACTGGACTCTGGAGCAGCCGGGAATCTTATTTCACAGTCCCTGGTAGAGAAATACCGCATCCCCACCAAACCTCTGGCTGTACCCTTGTCTGTGGCTGCCGTGGATGGGGGGCTCTTACCACGCCCCATCCAACTCATCACCGAATCCATTACTCTGCAGGTGGGAATGCTGCATTCTGAAAGTATCTCCTTTCATGTTCTGCCTGGACTCTCTCACGCCCTCTTGCTAGGTCTGCCTTGGCTCCAGAAACATGCACCCGTGCTTGACTGGCAGACCGGAGAAGTCCTTCGCTGGGGACAAGACTGTCATAAGACCTGCCTGGTCCCCGTCCATCCCGTCCGTCCCTCTCCTACCCCAGCTAATCTACCTGGACTTCCGATTCCTTATTGGTCTTATGCTGATGTCTTTAATAAAAAGGAGGCAGAGACATTACCCCCTCATAGACCATACGACTGTCCCATCGACCTGTTACCCGGTACTACTCCTCCCCGTGGGCGTATTTATCCTTTATCCGCTGCTGAGACCCGGTCGATGTCCGAATATATTGAGGAGAATCTGGCCAGGGGATTCATCCGGAAATCTACCTCCCCGGCGGGAGCAGGCTTCTTTTTCGTCAAAAAGAAGGACGGCTCTCTCCGTCCCTGTAAAGACTATAGAGGCCTAAACCAGATCACGGTGAAGAATAAGTACCCCCTTCCGCTCATTCCAGAATTATTTGATCGTCTGAGGGGGGCTAGAATCTTCACCAAACTAGACCTCCGTGGGGCGTACAACCTGGTTCGTATCCGTCAGGGGGATGAATGGAAGACGGCATTCAACACCCGGGACGGCCACTATGAATACCTGGTAATGCCCTTTGGTCTCTGTAACGCTCCTGCCGTCTTTCAAGAGTTGGTCAATGACATCTTCCGGGACCTTCTCTACTCCTGCGTAGTAGTGTACCTGGACGACATCTTGGTCTTCTCTCCGGATCTCCAGACTCACCGGAGGGACGTTCGTCAGGTCCTGCTCAGGCTCAGGCAGAATCACCTCTTCGCTAAATACGAGAAGTGCCTCTTTGAGCAGACCTCGCTTCCGTTTTTGGGCTACATTATTTCTCAGACAGGCCTACGAATGGATCCAGAGAAACTGTCTGCCATCGAGAAATGGCCCCGACCGGAGGGGTTGAAAGCCATTCAGCGGTTCCTGGGCTTCGCCAACTACTACCGCCTCTTCATACCACACTTCTCTTCCCGGACTGCCCCAATTTCCGCGCTCACCCGTAAGGGTACTAATCCCAAACAGTGGCCGCCCGAAGCAGAAGAAGCCTTTCTTTCCTGAAAACAGGCCTTCTCTTCCGCCCCGGTGCTGCATCGCCCGGACGGCAACAAGCAGTTCTTCCTGGAAGTGGACGCCTCCTCCTCTGGAGCTGGAGCGGTACTTACTCAAAGATCTTCTTCCGGGAGGATGGTAACTTGCGGCTTCTTCTCTAAACTCTTCTCCTCCTCAGAGCGCAATTATTCCATAGGAGATCGAGAGTTATTGGCCATCAAACTGGCATTGGAGGAGTGGCGTTACCTGCTTGAGGGGGCTCTTCACCCGGTAATAATTTACACTGGGAGCGCACATCTGCTATCTGCCTGCTAGCCTACCTGGAGGCTCCGCCGTCACGTGTTGTGACCACCTGCCTGTCCAGTGACTCCTGCCCGCTCACCTGGGAGCGCTCATCTGCTACCTGTCTGTCTGCCTACCCGGAGGCTCTGCCGTCACGTGCTGTGACCACCCGCCTGTCCAGAGACTTCTGCCCGCTCACCTGGGAGCGCTCATCTGTCGCCTGTCCGCTGGTCTTCCTGGAGGCTCCGCCGTCACATGCTGTGACCACCCGTTCATCCAGAGACTCTCGCCTGCTCACCTGGGAGCTCTCGTCTATCTTCAGCCGCCACAGGTCGTACCAACCCTATACCTAGAGACTGCCCCGGTCACTTGCCGTGACCTCCAGCCCCGTTCACTCAGAGACTGTCCCGTTCACTCAGAGACTGTCCCGTTCACTCAGAGACTGTCCAGGTCACCTCCTGTGACTGCCTGCCTGGTCGCCACCCGCTCCCTTACAAGGACCGCCCCCTTGTATTGTAGCCCAGAGGTTCCGCCTCCCAGACCCGTTACAGTCTGTATGGAGTTGTTCAATAAAGGGCCCAAAATTAAGATAACATAGATGGGAGAGGTCTCTATGAATAGGAATTCCTAAGTATTTGATACCCTGTGAGGGCCAGGCAAAGGGAAAGTTGGACTGGATGGAATCCTATATGGATTTAGGGAGGGAGACATCGAGGGCCTCAGACTTCGCTGCATTGATTTTAAAATTTTACCATGTAACAAAGTGATCTATTTCAGCCATAACAGCATGGATGGATATATGTGATTGAGTGATATATACTAGGACATCATCAGCAAATAGAGAGCACTTGTACTCGGTGCCTCCCACCTCAATCCACCTAATATTGGGGTTATGGCGAATTGATGAGAGCAGGTGCTCCGTCACTAGGATGTATAAGAGAGGGGACAGAGGACATCACTGCCTTGTCCCATTGGTGATTGTGAAAGGTGATGAAAATGTTCTGACGCACCCCCTGGGCCTTGGGACACCCGGAGCCGGACCCTTTTTGGTGGATGCTGGTGGTTGTAGTCTTCATGGCGGCGACCCAGTTCCGTGGCTCAGGGCGGTCAAACCAGTGGCGGAACTATTTATGTGGTTTTCATGTTTAAATGTCCGACTACGCCACCCGTGGATTGCGGTCAGAGTGAACCGCCGCTACAGGGCAGACCACTGAGGCTGGTGTTGTGGGTGCAGCAGAGCGTAGCATAACTCCCCACGGGAGGAGTATAGCCTCAGGGCAGTGTATGCGGAGGATGGGGGTGATGGTGCAGGGCAGCAGCAGTAACGACACGGAGTCAGTCATGCAGTTCAGGGCCTTTACTCACAGTTCTTATTATCCAGACCACGTCTGCAGGTAACGGCTGCCCACGTCGTACTGTGCTCACCAGGTGAGGGGCTCAGACAACTCCCAGATAACTTTGGAGCACTTCACAGGACCCCCTTTGTGTGTCCTTTGTCTGGCCTTTCTTACCAACACTTCTGTCCGGCTGCCTCGGGCCTCCTCTTGGTAAACTTGGCGCCAGTTTCCCTGACCCTATGTGGTGCCTTCCTAGCGGGTGTAGCGAGGGGCTGCGCCACATAAAATGTCAGAGCCTCCGGTTTCTAGCTGAGGGTCGTTTCCTGCCTCCACTAGTTCGGGGACCGGTCTCCCCCTTTGGCCTGACCCCTCCACGCAGGTGGATTCGGGCGTGCGGTGGCGACTCGCCCGTCTGCACCCCTGGGATCCCTTCATTCCTCGTTACTGGAGCCTTCTCCGCTCCTATTCCTTCCTTCTCCCTCTTCCAGGCCTGGGCCTCTGTTACTAGGCCCGCCTCCGGAGCAGAGCTCATGCAGAGCCCCTGCTCCCTGCCACTTCTGCTCAGACTTCTCTGCACTGAACTAAGATGGTGCCCACCTTTTATACTCCCTTCTCAATGCACCCAGGAACTGCTTCCTCCCTGCTCCTGCACTACAGGGTTCCCCTTCCTCAGTGTTCCCTCCCCCCACTCCAGTCAGGGACAGGGACTGTCGTGCCCATCTCAGGGGCATATTGGTCGCCCTGCCCCACGGCAATGTGGTGTAATGCATGCAGGTGTCGGGTCCTGATCCACACTCCATCCTTACCTGAGAGTGAGATATCACACCTCTGGGTGAGGTGCAATATGTCTGTAGCAACCGAGCCCTCAGGGTGCTACAGTTCCATTTATCTTCAGCCTAGGTGACGTATTGCGATACAGGGCCGTGATTTTGGCTATAAAAGGGTCCCCTAGACCCCTACCCCAAGCTTTTTAAGAGAATCATATATGGCGTGCCAGGAGACTCTATGGAATGCTTTCTCAGCATCCAACGAGAGTATCTAATTACAAATTTTTAACTGCATCTAGCCCAGGAAATACTTTGTGCCTAGTAGCAGTGTCTGCTAGTGAGCGGATTATCCCGGCTGTTAAGCAAGCTGCACCACCTGTAGTTTAGACACTTAATTTTTTCAAAGGAAATGCTTCGGGACCATGGGATACTTAGTGAAGAGCATCAGGAGGCACCCCAAGGCATAGGGGCTGGGACTGGCAGTAGGATGCCTTGCGGTGGACAGCCGAGCTCGATCCTTATAAAAGCTTTTTAACTGCAGCAGCTTTAGTGGACGCTACTGGAGCTGGAATTACCGCGGCTGCTGGCATGAGACTTGCCCTCCAATAGATCCTTGTAAATGGATTTAAAGTGTATTCATTCAAATTAGAGAGACAATTTAAATTAAAAAGCTTAGAGCTGCCTCCACCACAGGGGGGCTCGCTCGACCCACCAGCGGACAGGCACCAGTATTGGGAGAGGGGGGCTGGCCGTCAGGGTTCACCGCGGCTCTGGCACAAACCCGGCGACACGGAGGTGGCACGGGCAGGAGCGGACTGGCCGTGTCGGCTTCTCACTTTTTGGATTTTAGAAGGGCATGACATGCCTATATCTGTGTCTCCCCCTCCTTTTACTCCTCCACCTCTTTTATTTTCGCATGACTATATGTACTTGTCACTTTTCCATGTGTTAGTTATGTCTTCTGAGCAGTTTGTCAGCTTTTGGACACCTGGCTTGACGAGGAGTGCCCACCTGGCTTGACGAGGATTTAGCCGTTGGGTTGACTGCAGAAAGGTTAAGTTCTTATGATCAGTGTATATAATAACTGGAGAGCTGGTGCCTTCCAGTAGATGACGCCATCCTTCTAGCACCATCTTAATGGCCAGTAGTTCGCAATCCCTAATAGAGTAATTACGCTCAGTCGGTGAGAACAGTTTAGAAAAGAATCCACAGGAGACAGATTCCCAGAAGAAGTTTTTTGCAGAGGAACTTCCCCAGCATCGATAAAGGAGGCATCCACTTCTAGTAGAAACTGTTTGTTAGGGTCAGGGTGATGCAGCACCGGAGTTCTCATAAAGGCCTCTTCTAAGTGCTGGATAGAAGACACGACAGACTCATTAATTGTTCTCCCATAGACGCTGCAGAACCTGACGTACGTGTCTTCTATGGGTGGATACAGTAGATAATGAGAGAATATCAGGATGTCGTCCAAATATACAACCATTTTAATATAAAGAAGGTCCCTGAAGATGTCATCTACTCGTTGCCTTTGCATATCTGGATCAAGTTATAATACACTATTAGATCCAATTTGATGAAAATCTTAGCCCCACGGATTCTGTCAAAAAGTTCTGAAATCAAGGGCAGAGGATAATTGTTTTTGATGGTGATTTTGTTAAGGCCCTGATAGTCAATGTAGGTAACCATCCTTCTTTGTCACGAAGAAGAAGCTGGCAGCAGCAGGAGAAGAGGACTTACGAAGAAATCCCTTGGCAAGGTTCTCTTGGATATATTCTGATATGGTCTGAGTCTCTGGTAGTGATAGAGGGTATACCCAGCCTCGGGGAGGAGAGGTGCCAGACTGAAGGTCTATGGGGCAATCGTAAGGTCTATGAGGTGGCAAGACCTCTGCCTTCAATGTCAAGCCTGCAAAGGCTTGACAATAGGTGGGCAGAGAAGAACAGTTCGTAGGCATGGAAGGCAGAGACTAGGTCAAGACCTTGGCGAGGCAAGCGGTAGCGCACGACAGTCCCCACTGAAGCACTTAACCGGAGGACAAATCGACAGCTGGCACGTGTGAACGCAACCATGGCAGACCCAGCAGGACAGAGTTCACAGATTTTGACAGCACGCAGAACAAAATCTTTTCAGAATGCAGAGCTCCAATCTGGAACCTGACGAGCTATCTCATGAATTGGATAGGCTCAGCCAAGAGTTGTTCATGTATGGAAGCACTAGCCATGGGTTGATCAAGTCGTTGTGTCGGAAGTTGAAGCTCAAAAGCCATGTCCTGACAGGATGAAGTTGGCAGCCGAACTGGAATCAATATGGGCGGTAGTGTAGAGAGACTTCTCACCACAGGCCACTGTGACTTCGGTCACTAGTTTATGAGAGCAATCTTTTTCACCTAGGGTCATCTCTTTCCGACCTACCCTAGGTGTTGCAGTTTCCCGGCTTCACTGGGCACAGGAGAACTTAATGCCCTTTGCCTCCAGAATACATGCATTGGTTCTTACTTATACCTTCGCTAACTCTCCTTTACAGAAAATATGACCTGCTCCACTAGCATTGGCTCAACAGCAGGAGGTGTAACTTGCGGCAGCAAGAGATACTGGAAGGCTGTTCCCAGCAAAATGAGATTGCCTTGTTGTTGGCTTCTGGGCATGCATGAATTGGCAAAATTATGCGCAAAGCATCTCCATTTTTTCTTATTATCTAGAGTAATTCAATTTAAATTTCTAATGTTTCATGTGTACATGCTATAGCACTACAGAATTCAACTTTATTTTTTTATTTGACGTGCCCCCCAGGGCAATGGGGTGCTCGGCAGCCGGGCCTTTAGATACTGGGGAATGAGATATATGTATGCCACAGTGGCTGCGGCCCGGTCCGTGGCCCAGGGCGGTCAACAAAAAGGGGATTATTTACAAGGGAGTTGTAGTTTGATCGTGACGCCACCTGTGGTTTCCGGTAATCGGTACCGGCGCTGCTGCAGACCTCTGGGGCAGTTGATAGGGCAGCTTGGTTGGAACGGCTCCCCACAGGTGGAGCCGGCTCCAGGGCAGTGTAGGATGGATGGGGATGCAGGTGAGAGGTGGCCAGGTTGGATCAGGGGGAATGACGGACACGCACACAGGGGTTCCCTTCAGTACCTTTACTGGTGTGGATAACTGGTACGGTCCAGGGAACTCGGTGGTAAGGGTGCACTTCTGGACTCTTCCCAGTGAGCGGGTATAAGGCCTCCTGGTCCGTTGCTTCCTCTTTCTAAGCTTCTGACCTGCCTGGAGCTAGGCCTGGCTTCTATGCTGTTTCTCTCTCTCTCTCTCTCTCACCTGCTGGCTTTGTAGAAGGACTTTCCTCTTGGCAACCACTCTCCCTGGATGCTGGGGCCTTCGTGGTTCCTAGTCCTGTCGATGGGTTTAGCTTCAGGTCGACCGGGGACTTGTAGTCCTCCTGGTATGCCGGTGATCCCTACTGGGTGTAGATGCCCCCGTTCTGGGGTGAGCCTATGATGCTCCTCTGCCCCCTTATCACTTCTCTCCTTCTCTCCTTGCCTCCGGCCACACTCGGGGCCCTCAACTCAGGCTTCAGCATGTGCTGCAGGCCTCAACTTGCCTCAGCACAGCAGCCAGCGTGCTGCTACTTCACTGAGCACACTCTTAACTGATCTAGCAGACTGATCTGACTACCTAACTCCACCCTCCAATATATATGTCACTGACAGACTCCCTCTGGTGGTATGAGGTGGAAGGGTGGAGGTGTTTGTGTGTAGCGAGGGTCTCTTGTGGAGAAGCCCATCCATGCACCCTTTTGAGTCCTGTGGTACCTGTGAACAGCAGGGCGCCACATTCCCCCCTAGTACAATTCAGTACTCCTGGACTCAAGCATTTTGTAAAAGGTTACAACAACAACAATTATAATAACAATAATAACATTTCCTTAAAACATATAATACACCCTTCTAAAGTCTCAGTGAGATCCATTACAGGTGTCCATCTCATTGGTGAAGGTGCAAATGGAGCAGTATGAGGGACCCGTCCGAAAACCCTCAACGTAGGCCCTCGTCTTGGCTGCAGGGCATAGGTGATCCAGGTGTTGGACCACGTCTTCGGCCACTCCAAACGGGTTTTTGTTCTGAGGTCATGTGTTGCATAAATAAAATCAATAAAGGGGGCACTTTAAGGAGTACAACTATTTACAAATAAAGTTTTTGGCTGCTCACAGTCCTCAGCCTACAAGTCTTTAAACCCTTACGGGTAACTAAACACACATATATATTTTCAGTTCACATAAATAATAACAGCAGGCAATACCCAACTGGATAACTATTTACACTGCAGCCATTTTTAACTTATTCCCTATACCTGGCAGGGATTTGGCCTTGTGTGCTGCGTGTAGACCTACGTAGCACTGGGGTGTTATTAGTGTCTGTGCGTGCACTATCCGCTAACCTATCAGATCTACGTGTGGGTAAATTATAGAACTGCCTCAATCTCTCTATGGGACTGGCAAGTACAGTGTTTACTGGGCCTTCTGGCTCTGCTTCAACTGGTGATCCTTCTTCTGGGGATTCTTCTTGTTCCTGAGCAGGCTCTTCCTGGGCGCTTACAGGTTCTACTTGCTGTGGAGGTTCTTCTGGTTGCTGATAGAAGTGCATCACTGGTATGATAACTGCTCCATCAAGTTGAGGCCAGTCTGCAGGGAAATCTCCTAGAACTGTATGAAGTACATCTTCTTTGGGTTCTTCCGGTACTATAAGAGGTACTTCCTTCTCCTGTGGCTTCAATAGACCTGGGCATAATTTCAAGTGGTCTCTTGAGACTGTTGCAGTTGTCTTACCTCCGTCTTTACTGATCAGGCAGGTTTTGCTGTTATCAAATCTAGAATTTAACACAGTGTAGGGTTCTCTTTCCCACTGGTCATCGAGCTTGTGACCTCTTCTTTTCCGCTTGAGCACGATTTCTCCAGGTGCCAAGGGTTCTGCTGCTGCATGCTTATTATACTAGCCTTCTTGCTTTTCCCTTACTCTGTTTAGACTGTCTTTGACACAGGCCTGTACTCTCCTGTACTGCTCTTGTCGAGTTGTGTCCCAGTCTTCAGTGGACACATCTGCATCAGGTTCTACCACTCCGAGGTCCAGGTCCATGGGCAACTTTCCGGGTCTTGCGCTCATGAGGTACGCTGGGGTACAATTAGTAGAACTCACAGGTATGTGATTGTACAGATCTACCAGGTCAGGTAGTTTGTCTGGCAACTGGTTCCTTTCTTCCAAGGATAAGGTTTTCAGCAGGTCTATGACGATGTTGTTCATTTTCTAGCACAAACCTTTGGTTTGAGGGTGATACGGTGTAGTCCGGATCTTCTTGCACCCATACAGATGACAGAATTCTTTAAACAGCTCGGCTTCAAAGGCAGGGCCTTGATCTGTCAGCACCTTGTCCGGGTATCCATGGGGCCTGCAGAAGTATGCTTGGAACGTTCTTGCTGCAGTTTCTGCTATCAGATCTTTGACAGGGGCTACCACCAGGAACCAGGAATAGTGATCCACCATGGTCAGGGCATAGGAATAGCCTGACCTGCTGGGTGACAACTTGACGTGATCCAGAGCGACAATCTCCAAGGGTCGAGTTGTTTTGATGGGCTGCAGGGGTGCTTTCTGGCTGCCGTAGTCCTTCCTTCTGAGGCTACAGGGCCCACAATTCCGGCACCACCTTTCTATGGAGCTCCGCATTCCAACCAAATAAAACCGGTCTTTCAGCAGGGTTTCCAGTTTCTTCCAGCCAAAGTGACCTGCTTGATTGTGGTAGGCCTCTAACACCATCTGGATGTCTGTCCTGGGTACTACAATCTGCCACACCATTTCATGGGTTCTGGGGTTGACATACCTTCTGCACAGCTTCTCTCTGTAGATGAACAGCCGGCTTCTCTCATTCCACAGTTGCTTAGCTTGTGGAGGAGCATCCTTCTCCAGGTGAGAACCTTCTTGGGTTATCAGTAGTGTTGAGCGAGCACTAAAATGCTCGGGTGCTCGAAGCTCGGGCCGAGCTCGCCGTGATACTCGGGTGCTCGACCCGAGCAACAAGCCCAATGTTAGTCTATGGGAGACTCGAGCATTTTTGCGGTGGCACCCCGGGCAGTCTTTTAAAAGCCTAACAAGTGCCCAAAACGATAGTGACAGTGCTCAAATGACATGGAGACAGCATGGGGATCGCCCCAGGAAGCATTTCTGACCCCTAGGTCACTGCTGTCAACAACGTGGTCAGAGGTATTAAGCCACTTTTACGGGCTCACAATAAAACGTTCAAAAACGAAAGTGAAACTTTTTTCCTGTGAAATATGTTAAGGAACATCCTTTCCAGGGAAAAGACTTGTGTATAAGTTAAAATAAATGACCAAAAACAAAAATACTCCTCCACACCTTCGGCTATGTTCACAAGTAGCATTTTTTATGCGTTTTTGCACTTTTGTATTGCTTTCAACTATGACAAATGCATTCACCGTGAAATGTCATTTTAACATTTTACAACCTTATCTGGCCATGTGCTGTGTGACACATGCATAAAGTGCTGAAAAGACAAGGGAACAGCATGGGGAAGACCCCTGGAAGCATCTCTGACTCCCAGGTCACTGTCTAAAAGTGTGCCCATCATAAGTGATCCTTACCGCATCAGAAGATGCAGACTTGCAACTATCCCCATGCAAGTTCTAGTCCCAGGGCAGTGTTCAATTGTACCTCCCCCATTTCTTGCAATAAAAGCTCAAGTATGCAGCCTGCCACCCACCCACCCCCAGGCTGCAATACCATACTGCTTGCTTGCTTGAACTTGAAATTGGGCCTTTTAGGCATGTGGAGGTGGAATCTGGCCACCACGTCATGGCTGTGTTGGCGGCCTGGAATCCATACTCAGTCCCCAGCCACCCGGCGGCCGGGTGTCCATACTCGGTCCCCAGCCGCCCCGCGGCCGGGTGTCCACACACGGTCCCCAGCCGCCTGGGGGCAGCCGGGTGTCCATAAACGGTCCCCAGCCGCCCCTATTTCTCCTTGGAACATCCCCCCACACACTTTTCTTAGCCCGGCCTGCTTTAGGCAGCATTGGACGAGCCCACCAGAGAACCAGACTACTCCCGTGGGCCCTGACTTCTCCATCGGTGGAGTTGAGAGTGCCAAGGTGAGGAGCATGATGATGATGACAGAAGTTAGCATCTGCTATGTTTTCTTTTAATGCAAGTGTAAGTGTGCAGCCTGCCACCCACCCACCCCCAGACTGCAATTCCATACTGCTAGCTTGCACTTGAAATGGGGCCTTTTAGTTTGGAGGAGGCCGAAGCTGGCCACTACCACATGGCTGCTTCGGCAGCGAGGTATCCATACTCAGTCCCCAGCCGCCCATATTTGTCCTGGTGTGCCTTTTACATAAGATTAAGCGCGTATACCAAAACATTACCTGTGCCCTCCCCAGTGCATTTAGTGGGAAGGAGAGCCTATTCCGCTGTAGTGTGTGCATGCCAAAACCCTGTTCATGGTACATGCGAAGATGCCTCCCACCTTGCACCTGTCATTGCAGACTTGCAACTATCCCCATTCAAGTCCTTGTCCCAGGGCAGTGTTCAATTGTACCTCTCCCATTCCTTGCAATGCAAGCGCAAGTATGCAGCCTGCCACCCACCCACCCCCAGGCTGCAATACCATACTGCTTGCTTGATTGCACTTTAAATTGGGCCTTTTAGGCATGTGGAGGCGGAATCTGGCCACCACGCCATGGCTGTGTCGACGGCCTGGTATCCATACTCAGTCCCCAGCCGCCTGGTGGCCGGGTGTCCCCGCTTGCTCCCCAGCCTCCAGGGGGTGGCCGGGTGTCCATACTCGGTCCCCAGCCACCCCTATTTGTCCCGGTAACCTTTCCCACACTTTTCTTAGCCTGGCCTGCTTTAGGGCAGCATTGGCCGAGCCCACCGGACTATCAGACTCCTCCGGTGGGCCCTGGCTTCTCCATCAGGGGAGTTGAGAGTGCCAAGGTGAGGAGCATGATGAGGATGATAGAAGTTAGCATCTGCTTTGTTTTGTTGTAATGCAAGCGCATGTATGTAGTAGCAGCTAGGCCTGAGGTGGTCAGCGTTTTGGCGCATATCCTACCTCCTCCGAGGATTGCTGGATGTTTTCCTGCTACTATCCAAGTTCTATGACTCCCGTTAAAACAAAGCTTCAGGTGATAAATGATGGATGAGGTAGTGGCAAAGGAGAAAGAGCAGGAGGAACAGGGACCATTCACATCAATATCAGGCCAGTCAACCAGATATGTCTTGTAGGATATGTTTCTGTAACAAAAGGAGCGGTTCGGCTACACAGTTATAGGGCATACAGTGAGTGCAATGCCTACCAAAAATTTCGAGCCACTCCAATGCCCCTTGGAAATGACATGGAGGTCAGAGGGCATTAACTAAACCTTTTTTTCCATTTATAGCAACTGGGTCTCCCGTGCACTGTTGGCCTAAGCAGTGAATGGAAGGCTTTCCAAAAATTATGAGGAACTGCAATGCCCCTTACAAGAGCCATGTTTGGCACCCCAGGGGTCTGGTCACCACAGTAATAGAGATATTACGTCGGAGAGCAAGTGGGAGGTTTCCTGGTCAGGATCCCTTAAACATGCAACATCCTCCTGCCCCAGTCCTGGGAGGGGAGAATTCTGCCCTTATAAACTGGATCTGGGGCGGGGTTGAGTGAGTCAGAGAACAGTCAGAGTCAGAGTGAGAGCAAGGGAAAGTAACAGCAAGGAGCTCTGTAGGAGCTAGGAGCTAAAGACCAGAGGCTGGAAGCTGAGCAGAGCTCGCCCTGGCAGAAGACAATAGGAACCGGACACAGGAGTCCGAAGCTGTGAGGACTTATATATCCAGCAGCAGAAACCAGCCGGCAGGGGATTTCAGGTCCTCTGGCCATAGAAGCCCGGTGGCTCAGTCACAAGCAAGGGACCAGCACCGCCGTCGTGGAGCAGAGGCTAACAGAAGGCCCCAAGTCACCAGCCATATGGGTGAGCACTACACGGTACACTCAGGGACGTGGGCTACTTCTACCCGCTTACAGCAAGGTAGCCAGGAAGAGTGCAGACAGACGGGGAGGCCTACAACTCCACCTGGCCAGGGGAACTCCTGCTTGCTCACAGACTGACCAGGCCTCTTATGTTAGCCAGTACTCCCGGGAGGGTCTACCTTATAATCATCAGTAAAGACCCTGAACTGCACTGCAAAGACTCTGAGTCGTTCCTGCTGCACTCGTGCACCAACACCCCCATCATCCACACTCACTGCCCTGAGGCTATACTCCTCCCGAGGGGAGTTATCCCATTCTATGCTGCGCACACAACACCAGCCTCAGCGGTCTGCCTCGCAGCGGTGGTACTCCCTGACCGCAATCCACGGGTGGCGCAGTCGGACAATTAACCTCAAAACTTAAGAAAGACTGCCACTGGTTTGACCAGCCTGAGCCACGGGACCGGGTCACTGCCACGGAGTCTACAGACCCCAGAGATCCGGCACCGGGTATCCCACACACGTGTACACACGGCCCAGGGGGCGCGTCACATGCAGTACAGCATATTACAAACATAAGTCCCATTATTGGGGAGTGGGTGTCCCATGGTATTTGCTTATGCTTTCCTAGCAAAAGCTGCCAAAAATTAGGACGGAGCAACTAGCAATGCCCCTTACAAGAGCCATGCAGTACAGCATATTACAAGCATAACTCCCATTATTGGGGAGTGGGTGTCCCATAGTATTTGCTTATGCCTTGCAAGCAAAAGCTGCCAAAAATTAGGATGGAGCAACTTGCAATGCCCCTTACAAGAGCCATGCAGTACAGCATATTACAAACATAAGTCCCATTATTGGGGAGTGGGTATCCCATTGTATTTGCTTATGCTTTCCAAGCAAAAGCTGCCAAAAATTAGGACGGAGCAACTTGCAATGCCCCTTACAAGAGCCATGCAGTACAGCATATTACAAACATAAGTCCCATTATTGGGGAGTGGGTCTCCCATAGTATTTGCTTATGCCTTGCAAGCAAAAGCTGCGAAAAATTAGGATGGAGCAACTTGCAATGCCCCTAACAAGAGCCATGCAGTACAGCATATTACAAACATAAGTCACATTATTGGGGAGTGGGTGTCCCATAGTATTTGCTTATGCTTTCCCAGCAAAAGCTGCCAAAAATTAGGACGGAGCAACTTGCAATGCCCCTTACAAGAGCCATGCAGTACAGCATATTACAAACATAAGTCCCATTATTGGGAAGTGGGTGTCCCATGGTATTTGCTTATGCTTTCCAAGCAAAAGCTGCCAAAAATTAGGACGAAGCAACTTGCAATGCCCCTTACAAGAGCCATGCAGTACAGCATATTACAAACATAAGTCCCATTATTGGGGAGTGGGTGTCCCATAGTATTTGCTTATGCCTTGAAAGCAAAAGCTGCCAAAAATTAGGACGGAGCAACTTGCAATGCCCCTTACAAGAGCCATGCAGTACAGCATATTACAAACATAAGTCCCATTATTGGGGAGTGGGTATCCCATTGTATTTGCTTATGCTTTCCAAGCAAAAGCTGCCAAAAATTAGGACGGAGCAACTTGCAATGCCCCTTACAAGAGCCATGCAGTACAGCATATTACAAACATAAGTCCCATTATTGGGGAGTGGGTGTCCCATAGTATTTGCTTATGCCTTGCAAGCAAAAGCTGCGAAAAATTAGGACGGAGCAACTTGCAATGCCCCTAACAAGAGCCATGCAGTACAGCATATTACAAACATAAGCCCCATTATTGGGGAGTGGGTGTCCCATGGTATTTGCTTATGCTTTCCAAGCAAAAGCTGCCAAAAATTAGGACGGAGCAACTTGCAATGCCCCTTACAAGAGCCATGCAGTACAGCATATTACAAACATAAGTCCCATTATTGGGGAGTGGGTGTCCCATAGTATTTGCTTATGCTTTCCCAGCAAAAGCTGCCAAAAATTAGGACGGAGCAACTTGCAATGCCCCTTACAAGAGCCATGCAGTACAGCATATTACAAACATAAGTCCCATTATTGGGGAGTGGGTGTCCCATGGTATTTGCTTATGCTTTCCAAGCAAAAGCTGCCAAAAATTAGGACGGAGCAACTTGCAATGCCCCTTACAAGAGCCATGCAGTACAGTATATTACAAACATAAGTCCCATTATTGGGGAGTGGGTGTCCCATAGTATTTGCTTATGCTTTCCAAGCAAAAGCTGCCAAAAATTAAGACGGAGCAACTTGCAATGCCCCTTACAAGAGCCATGCAGTACAGCATATTACAAACATAAGTCCCATTATTGGGGAGTGGGTGTCCCATGGTATTTGCTTATGCTTTCCAAGCAAAAGCTGCCAAAAATTAGGACGGAGAAACTTGCAATGCCCCTTACAAGAGCCATGCAGTACAGCATATTACAAACATAAGTCCCATTATTGGGGAGTGGGTGTCCCATAGTATTTGCTTATGCTTTCCCAGCAAAAGCTGCCAAAAATTAGGACGGAGCAACTTGCAATGCCCCTTACAAGAGCCATGCAGTACAGCATATTACAAACATAAGTCCCATTATTGGGGAGTGGGTGTCCCATGGTATTTGCTTATGCTTTCCAAGCAAAAGCTGCGAAAAATTAGGACGGAGCAACTTGCAATGCCCCTTACAAGAGCCATGCAGTACAGCATATTACAAACATAAGTCCCATTATTGGGGAGTGGGTGTCCCATAGTATTTGCTTATGCCTTGCAAGCAAAAGCTGCCAAAAATTAGGACGGAGCAACTTGCAATGCCCCTTACAAGAGCCATGCAGTACAGCATATTACAAACATAAGTCTCATTATTGGGGAGTGGGTGTCCCATGGTATTTGCTTATGCTTTCCAAGCAAAAGCTGCCAAAAATTAGGATGGAGCAACTTGCAATGCCCCTTACAAGAGCCATGCAGTACAGCATATTACAAACATAAGTCCCATTATTGGGGAGTGGGTGTCCCATAGTATTTGCTTATGCCTTGCAAGCAAAATCTGCCAAAAATTAGGACGGAGCAACTTGCAATGCCCCTTACAAGAGCCATGCAGTACAGCATATTACAAACATAAGTCCCATTATTGGGGAGTGGGTGTCCCATAGTATTTGCTTATGCTTTCCAAGCAAAAGCTGCCAAAAATTAGGATGGAGCAACTTGCAATGCCCCTTACAAGAGCCATGCAGTACAGCATATTACAAACATAAGTCCCATTATTGGGGAGTGGGTGTCCCATAGTATTTGCTTATGCCTTGCAAGCAAAAGCTGCCAAAAATAAGGACGGAGGAACTTGCAATGCTGGCACCCTGGTGGTATAGTGGTGGTGGAGGCTGAGGATAAGGAGAAGAAGATAAAACAGCCGAAACGAGGAAGCGTATACCCATGTGTGGGTGTGAAGCGGTGCATGTGAATACACCTCCCGAAATAACACAGTGGATTTGACTTTATGTTACTCTGCTGTCATTTGGTGGTGATGAGAAGTCTGGCCCAATCCAGCCCTTGTTCATTTTGATAAGGGTCAGCTTGTCAGCATTGTCAGTTGACAGGCGAGTGCGCTTATCAGTTATAATTCCCCCAGCGGCACTAAAAACATGCTCCGATAACACGCTAGCGGCAGGGCAGGCCAGGACCTCCAAGGCGTACAGAGCGAGTTCATTCCAAGAGTCCAGCTTGGATACCCAATAATTAAAAGGCACAGAGGAATCACGGAGGACGCTGGTACGATCGGCAAGGTACTCCCTCACCATCTTTTGAAACTTTCCACTCCTTGTGAGAGTACCCCGCGCCTCAGGGCCTGTAAGCTGGGCGGGTGTCAGAAAACTGTCCCAGAACGTTGACAGTGTTCCCCTGCCTCTGCTGGATTGGAGTTGCATCTCTCTCGCCTGTACGCCTTGGTTGGGCAACGAACTGTGACCTCTGCCGCTAGCGTGTTCAGATGGGAATTTTTTTAAGAGTTCTGCAGCAAGGGCCTTCTGGTACTGCCCCATTTTTGTAGACCTCTCCACCTCAGGAATAAGAGAGTGAAAGTTCTCCTTGTAGCGGGGGTCTACAAGTGTCACCAACCAGTAATGACTGTCACCCAACATTTTGACAACGCGAGGGTCACGGTTAAGGCAGCGTAACATAAAGTCAGCCATGCGTGCCAGACTGGTAACGGGCAAGATTTCCGTGTCCTCACCAAGATGACGACTGACCATGCTCTCCTCCTCCTCCTCCTCTCCCCCCCCCCCCGTCCTCAGGCCACCCACGCTGAACCGACGGTATGACACTTGTACAGGTACTACCGTCTACAACGCATGATAGCAGCTCCTGTTCTTCCTCCTCCTCCTCCTCCTCCTCTCCCTCATTGTCCCCCAATGCACATTGGAATGAGATGAGGCTGGGCTGTGTGTAATCGCCCGCTACGGCTTCTTGATCCATCTCATCACACTCTGGCTGCAATGCCTCCTCTTTAATTCTCTGCAGAGAGCGTTGCAAAAGACAGACAAGTGGGATGCTGACACTAATGATGGCGTCATCGCCACTCACCATCTTGGTGGCCTCCTCAAAGTTTGTCAGGATGGTACAAATGTCAGACATCCAGGTCCACTCCTGAGGTCTTATGTGTGGAGTCTGACCTGAATATCGACGGCCTTGTTGCAGCTGGTACTCCACAACTGCTCTGTTCTGCTCACAAATCCTTTGCAACATGTGGAGGGTAGAGTTCCAGCATGTGGGGACATCACACACCAGTCGGTGTGCCGGAAGCTGCAAACGCTGCTGCAACACAGCAAGGGCGGCGGAAGCTGTAGCCGACTTGCGAAAATGAGCTGACAGGCGGCGTACTTTCACGAGCAGATCTGGCAACTCGGGGTACGATTTAAGAAACCGCTGAACCACGAGGTTAAGCACATGAGCCAGGCATGGTACGTGTGTGATCTCACCTCGCCTCAGAGCCGCCACCAGGTTAAGGCCATTGTCACACACGACCATGCCGGGATGTAGGTTCAGCGGTCTCAGCCACAGATCTGCCTGCTCTTTCACAGCTGTCCACAACTCACAAGCAGTGTGAGGTTTATCACCTAAGCTTATGAGTTTCAGCACAGCCTGTTGCCGCTTGGCGGAGGCAGTACTGCAATGCTTCCAGCTTGTAACTGATGTGGTGATATCTGAGATGGAGGCTGAACATGAGGAGGAGGAGGAGGATGCGCAGGAGCTGTACACTGTGGGGGCAACTCTGACTGACATAGGGCCCGCAATCCTCGGTGTGGGGAGGATGTGTTCCATCCCAAGGTCCGACTGGGTCCCGGCTTCCACTATGTTTACCCAGTGTGCCGTCAGAGAGATGTACCGTCCCTGGCCACAAGCACTTGTCCACGTGTCCGTTGTCAGGTGGACTCTCCCAGTAACTGCGTTGTTGAGGGCACGGCAGATGCTTTGGGACACGTGCTTGTGTAGTGCGGGGATGGCACACCGGGCAAAATAGTGTCGGCTGGGGACCGAGTACCGAGGGACGGCCACCGCCATAAGATTGCGGAAGGATTCCGTCTCCACCAGCCTAAAAGGCAGCATTTCCAATGCAAGCAGTCGTGAAATGTGCGAATTTAGGACTGTGGCCTGTGGGGCGTTAGCTGCGAATTTCCGCTTTCGTTCAAAGGTCTGGGATATGGACAATTGAACGCTGCGGTGGGACGTGGACGTGGACGTTGATGCTGTTTCTTGAGAAACTGCCATAACAAGTGAAGACTGAGAGGAGGGGGCATTTTTACATGCAGTATGGACAGGGGATTGCCTTGCACACACAACAGGGGGTTCTATTGCACGCACAACAGTGGAAGAAGCAGTGGTGACACCCGCTGACACTTGTCGTGGACCCTGGGTTTCGCCCCACAAAGTCGGGTGCTTTGCTGCCATGTGCCTGATCATGCTGGTGGTGGTCAGGCTGGTAGTTTTGTCACCCCTGCTGATGCTGGCATGGCAGGTGGAACATATGGCCTTTTTGGGGTTATCAGCAGAGTCTTTAAAAAAATTCCAGACTCTGGAAGACCTACCGCTTGTACTGGCAACGTCCCTCGTGTTGGTGTTACGGGGAACGGTTGCCTGCCTTCTGTCTGCGGCCACCACACTGCTTCTTCCTGCCTGTTGGGGTACTCTGCCTCCCTCCCCCTGTGTGCTGCTGGCCTCACTCTGCATGTCCTCCTTCCACGTTGGGTCAGTTACTAGATCATCCACCACCTCCTCCTCTTCCACTTGCGCACCACGATCCTCCTCCTCACTTCCTGGCAATTGTGTCTCGTCATCGTCCACCTCTTGTGACAGATTGCCAACGTCGACTTCCTGTGGCCGTGGCTGTTCAAATATTTGGGCATCGCAACATGGGATCTCCTCTGCCACCACTTCAAGCGTATCAGGCGAGGGGCCCAAATATGGAAATGGACCAGTGAACAGCTCTTCAGAGTGTCCAAGTGTGGGATCACTTGCTGTCTGACGACACTCGGCATGGTGGGAGGAAGGAGCATCAGGGTGAGGAGGAGTATGCGGTCGAGACTCACGGCTACTAAGAGTTGACCGTGGTGGTGCCCAGGTAACTGGAAGTATTGTCTGCTATCCAATTAATAACCTGTTCACACTGATCAGTTCTCAATACTGGTGTTGTTCTGTGCTTCCCTAGTAATTCGGTCAAGAAGTGGGAGCGAGAAGATGTGGCTGTTGGTTGTGGCACATTTTCACCTTGGCCACGGCGCCGTCCTCTGCACGAACCATCACAGAACGTCCACTTCCACGTCCCTTGCCACGCGCCTTGCCCATTATAAATGAAGTAAAATAGCTTACACTTGCACTATCAATGGAAAAAGGGTAATAAAGAGTAGATTAGAACCGTGGCAGAGGAAAACCACAGTTATTGTTTACTGGGGTATACCACACTTTTTTAAATAGAGATATTTGCGGCTGAACAGTGAGCGACACACTCAAACTGCTTTTTTTTTAGATACCAAAGGCCCAAAACTGGATAGTACAGCGATTTGACCCGTGGAACTGCGAAACCACACTGGGATGTCGGGCCTACACAAGACTATTTTCAACAGATATATTTTTGTGTCACAACAGTTAGGAGACACTACTGTTTTTCTTTACGGAAAAAACTACCAAAATATGAATAATAGAGATTTTTTTACCGTGGAACAGCAAAACCACAGTTATAATTTACTGGTGTATACCAGGCTTTTTAAAATATATATATATTTGCGGCTGAACAGTGAGCGACACACTCAAACTGTTTTATTTAGATACAAATGGCCCAAAAGTGGATAATACAGAGGTTTGTACCGTGGAACTGCAAAACCACACTTGTATTTCTTGGGCCTACACCAGACTATTTTCAACAGATATATTTGTGTCTGAAAAATCAGGGAGACACTAGTATTATTTTTATACAGCAAAAAATGCCAAAAACAGGATAATAGAGATGTTTTACCGTGGAACATCAAAACCACAGTAATAATTTACTGGTGTATACCAGGCTTTTTAAAATATATATATATTTGCGGCTGAACAGTGAGCGACACACTCAAACTGTTTTTTTTAGATACAAATGGCCCAAAAGTGGATAATACAGAGGTTTGTACCGTGGAACTGCAAAACCACACTTGTATTTCTCGGGCCTACACCAGACTATTTTCAACAGATATATTTGTGTCTGAAAAATCAGGGAGACACTATTTTTTTTTTTTTTTACAGCAAAAAATGCAAAAAGCAGGATAATAGAGATTTTTTACCGTGGAACAGCAAAAGCACACTTCTGTCTCTCTGGCCTACACCAGACTATTTTCAACAGATATATTTGTGTCTGAAAAATCAGGGAGACACTATTATTATTTTTATACAGCAAAAAATGCCAAAAACAGGATAATAGAGATGTTTTACCGTGGAACATCAAAACCACAGTAATAATTTACTGGTGTATACCAGGCTTTTTAAAATATACATATATTTGCGGCTGAACAGTGAGCGACACACTCAAACTGTTTTTTTTAGATACAAATGGCCCAAAAGTGGATAATACAGAGGTTTGTACCGTGGAACTGCAAAACCACACTTGTATTTCTCGGGCCTACACCAGACTATTTTCAACAGATATATTTGTGTCTGAAAAATCAGGGAGACACTATTTTTTTTTTTTTTACAACAAAAAATGCAAAAAGCAGGATAATAGAGATTTTTTACCATGGAACAGCAAAAGCACACTTCTGTCTCTCTGGCCTACACCAGACTATTTTCAACAGATATATTTGTGTCTGAAAAATCAGGGAGACACTATTATTATTTTTATACAGCAAAAAATGCCAAAAACAGGATAATAGAGATGTTTTACCGTGGAACATCAAAACCACAGTAATAATTTACTGGTGTATACCAGGCTTTTTAAAATATATATATATTTGCGGCTGAGCGACACACTCAAACTGTTTTTTTTAGATACAAATGGCCCATAGAACTGCAAAACCACACTTCTGTTTCTCTGGCCTACACCAGACTATTTTCAACAGATATATTTGTGTCTGAAAAATCAGAGGCACACTTTTTTTTGGGGGGGGACGGGACACCAAACGGTTAATAAGATGGGTATTTGTACATTGTGAAGGAGGTAAAAAAAAAGAGGATTTTGATAAAAAAAAAAGGATTTTTCCTGGCCCCCGGGACCTGGAGCTAAGTCCAGCAATTTCAGCAACAGGAGCAGCACACAGGACTGTAATGCAGCGTTTGCTGGTATAACCACTGCGTCTCCTATACAGCCTGCCTGCCTGCCTGCCTGATATACCTGGGATGGATATTAGTCCTGAGAAGGACTGTTTGTTTGATCTGGCAGCCTTTACAGACCCTACACTATCTATTTTGCAGGATATATCTCTCCCTAAATCAGCAGCGCTGTCCCTACACTGTCTGATCCGGAGCGACTGTGTCCAAGATGGCGGCACCCGGTTTTAAATACTCGAGGTGACGCTGTGCGGCCAGCCAATCACTGTAATGCCCACAAACAACATGGCTGCGGCATTACAGTGACTGGCTGGCAATCCCTGCATGTTCATTGGCTCTGTAAAGAGCGCCAAACATGCAGGGCGGAGACCCGAGCTCCCGCCCGAGTAACCCGGAAATGCTCGGTGCTCGCCGAACATCCCGAATAGCGTGATGCTCGGGCGAGTACCGAGCAGTGTCGAGCATGTTCGCTCAACACTAGTCCTTACATTTCCAGGAGGGATTACAGAGGAAGTGCGTATAGTAAAGTTCTTACATTTCCATGAGGAATTAAAAAGGAAGCGCACAAAGTACACTCGTTACATTTCCAGGAGTATTTACAGAGGAAGTGCAAAAAGTAAAGTTCTTACATTTCCAGGAGGGATTACAGAGGAAGGGCATAAAGTAAAGTTCTTACATTTCCAGGAGGGATTACAGAGGAAGTGCATAAACAAAAGCTCTTACATTTCCAGGAGGAATTACAGAGGAAATGCACAACGTTCTTACATTTCCAGGAGGGATTACAGAGGAAGTGCACAAAGTAGATTTCTTACATTTCCAGGAGGGATTACAGAGGAAGTGCATAAAGTAAAGTTCTTACATTTCCAGGAGGGATTACAGAGGAAGGGCATAAAGTAAAGTTCTTACATTTCCAGGAGGGATTACAGAGGAAGTGCACAAAGTAGATTTCTTACATTTCCAGGAGGGATTACATTGTAAGTGCATAAAGTAAAATTCTTACAATTCCAGGAGGGATTACAGAGGAAGTGCATAAAGTAAAGTTCTTACATTTCCAGGGGGGATTACAGAGGAAGTGCATAAAGTAAAGTTCTTACATTTCCAGGAGTAATTAAAGAGGAAGTGCACAAAGTAGAGTCCTTACATTTCCAGGAGGATTTACAGAGGAAGTGCACAAAGTAAAGTTCTTACATTTCCAGGAGGGATTACAGAGGAAGTGCATATAGTAAAGTTCTTACATTTCCATGAGGAATTAAAGAGGAAGTGCAGAAAGTAGAGTCCTTACATTTCCAGGAGGGATTACAGAGGAAGTGCACAAAGTAGAGTCCTTACATTTCCAGGAGGGATTACAGGGGATGTGCACAAAGTAGAGATCTTACATTTCCAGGAGTATTTACAGAGGAAGTGCAAAAAGTAAAGTTCTTACATTTCCAGGAGGGATTACAGAGGAAATGCATAAAGTAAAGTTCTCACATTTCCATGAGGAATTAAAGAGGAAATGCACAAAGTAGAGTTCTTACATTTCCAGGAGGGATTACAGAGGAAGTGCATAAAGTAGAGTTCTTACATTTCCAGGAGGGATTACAGAGGAAGTGCAAAAAGTAAAGTTCTTACATTTCCAGGAGGGATTACAGAGGAAGTGCATAAAGTAAAGTTCTTACATTTCCAGGGGGAATTAAAGAGGAAGTGCAGAAAGTGGAGTCCTTACATTTCCAGGAGGGATTACAGGGGATGTGCACAAAGTAGAGTTCTTACATTTCCAGGAGGATTTACAGAGGAAGTGCAAAAAGTAAAATTCTTACATTTCCAGGAGGGATTACAGAGGAAGTGCATAAAGTAAAATTCTTACATTTCCAGGAGGGATTACAGAGGAAGTGCATAAAGTAAAGTTCTTACATTTCCAGGAGGGATTACAGGGGATATGCACAAAGTAGAGTTCTTACTTTTCCAGGAGGATTTACAGAGGAAGTGCATAAAGTAAAATTCTTACATTTCCAGGAGGGATTACAGGGGATGTGCACAAAGTAGACTTCTTACATTTCCAGGAGGGATTACAGAGGAAGTGCATAAAGTAAAGTTCTTACATTTCCAGGAGGGATTACAGCGGAAGTGCATAAAGTAAAGTTCTTACATTTCCAGGACAGATTACAGAGGAAGTGCATAAAGTAAAGTTCTTACATTTCCAGGAGGGATTACAGAGGAAATGCATAAAGTAAAGTTCTTACATTTCCAGGAGGGATTACAGGGGATGTGCACAAAGTAGAGTTCTTAAATTTCAGGAGGGATTACAGAGGAAGTGCATAAAGTAAAGTTCTTACATTTCCAGGAGGGATTACAGAGGAAGTGCATAAAGTAAAGTTCTTACATTTCCAGGAGGGATTACAGAGGAAATGCATAAAATAAAGTTCTTACATTTCCAGGAGGGATTACAGGGGATGTGCACAAAGTAGAGTTCTTAAATTTCAGGAGGGATTACAGAGGAAGTGCATAAAGTAAAGTTCTTACATTTCCAGGAGGGATTACAGAGGAAGTGCATAAAGTAAAATTCTTACATTTCCAGGAGGGATTACAGAGGAAGTGCATAAAGTAAAGTTCTTACATTTCCAGGAGGGAATACAGAGGAAGTGCATAAATTAAAGTTCTTACATTTCCAGGAGTAATTAAAGAGGAAGTGCACAAAGTAGAGTCCTTACATTTCCAGGAGGATTTACAGAGGAAGTGCACAAAGTAAAGTTCTTACATTTCCAGGAGGGATTACAGAGGAAGTGCACAAAGTAGAGTCCTTACATTTCCAGGAGGGATTACAGGGGAAGTGCAGAAAGTAAAGTTCTTACATTTCCAGGAGGAATTACAGAGGAAATGCATAATGTTCTTACATTTCCAGGAGGGATTACAGAGGAAGAGCACAAAGTAGATTTCTTACATTTCCAGGAGAGATTACAGAGGAAGTGCATAAAGTAAAGGTCTTACATTTCCAGGAGGGATTACAGAGGAAGTGCATAAAGTAAAGTTCTTACATTTCCAGGAGAGATTACAGAGGAAGTGCATAAAGTAGAGTTCTTACATTTCCAGGAGGGATTACAAAGGAAGTGCATAAAGTAAAATTCTTACATTTCCAGGAGGGATTACAGAGGAAGTGCATAAAGTAAAGTTCTTACATTTCCAGGAGGGATTACAGGGGATATGCACAAAGTAGAGTTCTTACTTTTCCAGGAGGACTTACAGAGGAAGTGCATCAAGTAAAATTCTTACATTTCCAGGAGGGATTACAGGGGATGTGCACAAAGTAGAGTTCTTACATTTCCAGGAGGGATTACAGAGGAAGTGCATAAAGTAAAGTTCTTACATTTCCAGGAGGGATTACAGAGGAAGTGCATAAAGTAAAGTTCTTACATTTCCAGGACGGATTACAGAGGAAGTGCATAAAGTAAAGTTCTTACATTTCCAGGAGGGATTACAGAGGAAATGCATAAAGTAAAGTTCTTACATTTCCAGGAGGGATTACAGGGGATGTGCACAAAGTAGAGTTCTTAAAATTCAGGAGGGATTACAGAGGAAGTGCATAAAGTAAAGTTCTTACATTTCCAGGAGGGATTACAGAGGAAGTGCATAAAGTAAAGTTCTTACATTTCCAGGAGGGATTACAGAGGAAATGCATAAAGTAAAGTTCTTACATTTCCAGGAGGGATTACAGGGGAAGTGCATAAAGTAAAGTTCTTACATTTCCAGGAGGGATTACAGAGGAAGTGCATAAAGTAAAGTTCTTACATTTCCAGGAGGGATTACAGGGGAAGTGCACAAAGTAAAGTTCTTACATTTCCAGGAGGGATTACAGAGGAAGTGCATAAAGTAAAGTTCTTACATTTCCAGGGGGAATTAACGAGGAAGTGCAGAAAGTGGAGTCCTTACATTTCCAGGAGGGATTACAGGGGATGTGCACAAAGTAGAGTTCTTACATTTCCAGGAGGATTTACAGAGGAAGTGCAAAAAGTAAAATTCTTACATTTCCAGGAGGGATTACAGAGGAAGTGCATAAAGTAAAGCTCTTACATTTCCAGGAGGGATTACAGAGGAAGTGCACAAAGTAGATTTCTTACATTTCCAGGAGGGATTACAGTGGAAGTGCATAAAGTAAAGTTCTTACATTTCCAGGAGGGATTACAGAGGAAGTGCATAAAGTAAAGTTCTTACATTTCCAGGAGGGATTATAGAGGAAGTGCATAAAGTAAAGTTCTTACATTTCCAGGAGTAATTAAAGAGGAAGTGCACAAAGTAGAGTCCTTACATTTCCAGGAGGATTTACAGAGGAAGTGCACAAAGTAAAGTTCTTACATTTCCAGGAGGGACTACAGAGGAAGTGCACAAAGTAGAGTCCTTACATTTCCAGGAGGGATTACAGGGGAAGTGCAGAAAGTAAAGTTCTTACATTTCCAGGAGGAATTACAGATGAAATGCACAACGTTCTTACATTTCCAGGAGGGATTACAGAGGAAGTGCACGAAGTAGATTTCTTACATTTCCAGGAGGGATTACAGAGGAAGTGCATAAAGTAAAGTTCTTACATTTCCAGGAGGGATTACAGAGGAAGTGCATAAAGTAAAGTTCTTACATTTCCAGGAGGGATTACAGAGGAAGTGCATAAAGCAAAGTTCTTACTTTTCCAGGAGGGATTACAGAGGAAGTGCATAAAGTAAAGTTCTTACATTTCCAGGAGGAATTACAGAGGAAGTCCATAAAGTAAAGTTCTTACATTTCCAGGAGGGATTACAGGGGAAGTGCAGAAAGTAAAGTTCTTACATTTCCAGGAGGAATTACAGAGGAAATGCACAACGTTCTTACATTTCCAGGAGGGATTACAGAGGAAGTGCATGAAGTAAAGTTCTTACATTTCCAGGAGGGATTACAAAGGAAGTGCATAAAGTAAAGTTCATACATTTCCAGGAGGGATTACAGAGGAAGTGCATAAAGCAAAGTTCTTACATTTCCAGGAGGGATTACAGAGGAAGTGCATAAAGTAAAGTTCTTACATTTCCAGGAGGAATTACAGAGGAAGTCCATAAAGTAAAGTTCTTACATTTCCAGGAGGAATTACAGAGGAAGTGCAAAAAGTAAAGTTCTTACATTTCCAGGAGGGATTACAGAGGAAGTCCATAAAGTAAAGTTCTTACATTTCCAGGAGGAATTACAGAGGAAATGCACAACATTCTTACATTTCCAGGAGGGATTACAGAGGAAGTGCACAAAGTAGATTTCTTACATTTCCAGGAGGGATTACGGAGGAAGTGAAGTAAAGTTCTTGCATTTCCAGGAGGGATTACAGAGGAAGTGCATAAAGTTCTTACATTTCCAGGAGGGATTACAGAGGAAGTGCATAAAGTAAAGTTCTTACATTTCCAGGAGGGATTACAGAGGAAGTGCATAAAGTAAAGTTCTTACATTTCCAGGAGGGATTACAGAGGAAGTGCATAAAGTAAAGTTCTTACATTTCCAGGAGTAATAAAAGAGGAAGTGCACAAAGTAGAGTCCTTACATTTCCAGGAGGATTTACAGAGGAAGTGCACAAAGTAAAGTTCTTACATTTCCAGGAGGGACTACAGAGGAAGTGCACAAAGTAGAGTCCTTACATTTCCAGGAGGGATTACAGGGGAAGTGCAGAAAGTAAAGTTCTTACATTTCCAGGAGGGACTACAGAGGAAGTGCACAAAGTAGAGTCCTTACATTTCCAGGAGGGATTACAGGGGAAGTGCAGAAAGTAAAGTTCTTACATTTCCAGGAGGAATTACAGAGGAAATGCACAACGTTCTTACATTTCCAGGAGGGATTACAGAGGAAGTGCACAAAGTAGATTTCTTACATTTCCAGGAGGGATTACAGAGGAAGTGCATAAAGTAAAGTTCTTACATTTCCAGGAGGGATTACAGAGGAAGTGCATAAAGTAAAGTTCTTACATTTCCAGGAGGGATTACAGAGGAAGTGCATAAAGCAAAGTTCTTACTTTTCCAGGAGGGATTACAGAGGAAGTGCATAAAGTAAAGTTCTTACATTTCCAGGAGGAATTACAGAGGAAGTCCATAAAGTAAAGTTCTTACATTTCCAGGAGGGATTACAGGGGAAGTGCAGAAAGTAAAGTTCTTACATTTCCAGGAGGAATTACAGAGGAAATGCACAACGTTCTTACATTTCCAGGAGGGATTACAGAGGAAGTGCACAAAGTAGATTTCTTACATTTCCAAGAGGGATTACAGAGGAAGTGCATAAAGTAAAGTTCTTACATTTCCAGGAGGGATTACAGAGGAAGGGCATAAAGTAAAGTTCTTACATTTCCAGGAGGGATTACAGAGGAAGTGCACAAAGTAGATTTCTTACATTTCCAGGAGGGATTACAGTGTAAGTGCATAAAGTAAAGTTCTTACAATTCCAGGAGGGATTACAGAGGAAGTGCATAAAGTAAAGTTCTTACATTTCCAGGGGGGATTACAGAGGAAGTGCATAAAGTAAAGTTCTTACATTTCCAGGAGTAATTAAAGAGGAAGTGCACAAAGTAGAGTCCTTACATTTCCAGGAGGATTTACAGAGGAAGTGCACAAAGTAAAGTTCTTACATTTCCAGGAGGGATTACAGAGGAAGTGCATATAGTAAAGTTCTTACATTTCCATGAGGAATTAAAGAGGAAGTGCAGAAAGTAGAGTCCTTACATTTCCAGGAGGGATTACAGAGGAAGTGCACAAAGTAGAGTCCTTACATTTCCAGAAGGGATTACAGGGGATGTGCACAAAGTAGAGATCTTACATTTCCAGGAGTATTTACAGAGGTAGTGCAAAAAGTAAAGTTCTTACATTTCCAGTAGGGATTACAGAGGAAATGCATAAAGTAAAGTTCTCACATTTCCATGAGGAATTAAAGAGGAAATGCACAAAGTAGAGTTCTTACATTTCCAGGAGGGATTACAGAGGAAGTGCATAAAGTAGAGTTCTTACATTTCCAGGAGGGATTACAGAGGAAGTGCAAAAAGTAAAGTTCTTACATTTCCAGGAGGGATTACAGAGGAAGTGCATAAAGTAAAGTTCTTACATTTCCAGGGGGAATTAAAGAGGAAGTGCAGAAAGTGGAGTCCTTACATTTCCAGGAGGGATTACAGGGGATGTGCACAAAGTAGAGTTCTTACATTTCCAGGAGGATTTACAGAGGAAGTGCAAAAAGTAAAATTCTTACATTTCCAGGAGGGATTACAGAGGAAGTGCATAAAGTAAAATTCTTACATTTCCAGGAGGGATTACAGAGGAAGTGCATAAAGTAAAGTTCTTACATTTCCAGGAGGGATTACAGGGGATATGCACAAAGTAGAGTTCTTACTTTTCCAGGAGGATTTACAGAGGAAGTGCATAAAGTAAAATTCTTACATTTCCAGGAGGGATTACAGGGGATGTGCACAAAATAGAGTTCTTACATTTCCAGGAGGGATTACAGAGGAAGTGCATAAAGTAAAGTTCTTACATTTCCAGGAGGGATTACAGAGGAAGTGCATAAAGTAAAGTTCTTACATTTCCAGGACGGATTACAGAGGAAGTGCATAAAGTAAAGTTCTTACATTTCCAGGAGTGATTACAGAGGAAATGCATAAAGTAAAGTTCTTACATTTCCAGGAGGGATTACAGGGGATGTGCACAAAGTAGAGTTCTTAAATTTCAGGAGGGATTACAGAGGAAGTGCATAAAGTAAAGTTCTTACATTTCCAGGAGGGATTACAGAGGAAGTGCATAAAGTAAAGTTCTTACATTTCCAGGAGGGATTACAGAGGAAATGCATAAAGTAAAGTTCTTACATTTCCAGAAGGGATTACAGGGGATGTGCACAAAGTAGAGTTCTTAAATTTCAGGAGGGATTACAGAGGAAGTGCATAAAGTAAAGTTCTTACATTTCCAGGAGGGATTACAGAGGAAGTGCATAAAGTAAAATTCTTACATTTCCAGGAGGGATTACAGGGGAAGTGCAGAAAGTAGAGTTCTTACATTTCCAGGAGGGATTACAGAGGAAGTGCATAAATTAAAGTTCTTACATTTCCAGGAGTAATTAAAGAGGAAGTGCACAAAGTAGAGTCCTTACATTTCCAGGAGGATTTACAGAGGAAGTGCACAAAGTAAAGTTCTTACATTTCCAGGAGGGATTACAGAGGAAGTGCACAAAGTAGAGTCCTTACATTTCCAGGAGGGATTACAGGGGAAGTGCAGAAAGTAAAGTTCTTACATTTCCAGGAGGAATTACAGAGGAAATGCACAATGTTCTTACATTTCCAGAAGGGATTACAGAGGAAGAGCACAAAGTAGATTTCTTACATTTCCAGGAGAGATTAAAGAGGAAGTGCATAAAGTAGAGTTCTTACATTTCCAGGAGGGATTACAGAGGAAGTGCAAAAAGTAAAGTTCCTACATTTCCAGGAGGGATTACAGAGGAAGTGCATAAAGTAAAGTTCTTACATTTCCAGGGGGAATTAACGAGGAAGTGCAGAAAGTGGAGTCCTTACATTTCCAGGAGGGATTACAGGGGATGTGCACAAAGTAGAGTTCTTACATTTCCAGGAGGATTTACAGAGGAAGTGCAAAAAGTAAAATTCTTACATTTCCAGGAGGGATTACAGAGGAAGTGCATCAAGTAAAGTTCTTACATTTCCAGGAGGGATTACAGAGGAAGTGCACAAAGTAGATTTCTTACATTTCCAGGAGAGATTACAGTGGAAGTGCATAAAGTAAAGTTCTTACATTTCCAGGAGGGATTACAGAGGAAGTGCATATAGTAAAGTTCTTACATTTCCAGGAGGGATTATAGAGGAAGTGCATAAAGTAAAGTTCTTACATTTCCAGGAGTAATTAAAGAGGAAGTGCACAAAGTAGAGTCCTTACATTTCCAGGAGGATTTACAGAGGAAGTGCACAAAGTAAAGTTCTTACATTTCCAGGAGGGACTACAGAGGAAGTGCACAAAGTAGAGTACTTATATTTCCAGGAGGGATTACAGGGGAAGTGCAGAAAGTAAAGTTCTTACATTTCCAGGAGGAATTACAGATGAAATGCACAACGTTCTTACATTTCCAGGAGGGATTACAGAGGAAGTGCACAAAGTAGATTTCTTACATTTCCAGGAGGGATTACAGAGGAAGTGCATAAAGTAAAGTTCTTACATTTCCAGGAGGGATTACAGAGGAAGTGCATAAAGTAAAGTTCTTACATTTCCAGGAGGGATTACAGAGGAAGTGCATAAAGCAAAGTTCTTACTTTTCCAGGAGGGATTACAGAGGAAGTGCATAAAGTAAAGTTCTTACATTTCCAGGAGGAATTACAGAGGAAGTCCATAAAGTAAAGTTCTTACATTTCCAGGAGGGATTACAGGGGAAGTGCAGAAAGTAAAGTTCTTACATTTCCAGGAGGAATTACAGAGGAAATGCACAACGTTCTTACATTTCCAGGAGGGATTACAGAGGAAGTGCACAAAGTAGATTTCTTACATTTCCAGGAGGGATTACAGAGGAAGTGCATAAAGTAAAGTTCTTACATTTCCAGGAGGGATTACAGAGGAAGTGCATAAAGTAAAGTTCATACATTTCCAGGAGGGATTACAGAGGAAGTGCATAAAGCAAAGTTCTTACATTTCCAGGAGGGATTACAGAGGAAGTGCATAAAGTTCTTACATTTCCAGGAGGAATTACAGAGGAAGTCCATAAAGTAAAGTTCTTACATTTCCAGGAGGAATTACAGAGGAAGTGCAAAAAGTAAAGTTCTTACATTTCCAGGAGGGATTACAGAGGAAGTCCATGAAGTAAAGTTCTTACATTTCCAGGAGGAATTACAGAGGAAATGCACAACGTTCTTACATTTCCAGGAGGGATTACAGAGGAAGTGCACAAAGTAGATTTCTTACATTTCCAGGAGGGATTACGGAGGAAGTGAAGTAAAGTTCTTGCATTTCCAGGAGGGATTACAGAGGAAGTGCATAAAGTTCTTACATTTCCAGGAGGGTTTACAGAGGAAGTGCATAAAGTAAAGTTCTTACATTTCCAGGAGGGATTACAGAGGAAGTGCATAAAGTAAAGTTCTTACATTTCCAGGAGGGATTACAGAGGAAGTGCATAAAGTAAAGTTCTTACATTTCCAGGAGTAATAAAAGAGGAAGTGCACAAAGTAGAGTCCTTACATTTCCAGGAGGATTTACAGAGGAAGTGCACAAAGTAAAGTTCTTACATTTCCAGGAGGGACTACAGAGGAAGTGCACAAAGTAGAGTCCTTACATTTCCAGGAGGGATTACAGGGGAAGTGCAGAAAGTAAAGTTCTTACATTTCCAGGAGGGACTACAGAGGAAGTGCACAACGTTCTTACATTTCCAGGAGGGATTACAGAGGAAGTGCACAAAGTAGATTTCTTACATTTCCAGGAGGGATTACAGAGGAAGTGCACAAAGTAAAGTTCTTACATTTCCAGGAGGGATTACAGGGGAAGTGCAGAAAGTAAACTTCTTACATTTCCAGGAGGAATTACAGAGGAAATGCACAACGTTCTTACATTTCCAGGAGGGATTACAGAGGAAGTGCACAAAGTAGATTTCTTACATTTCCAGGAGGGATTACAGAGGAAGTGCATAAAGTAAAGTTCTTACATTTCCAGGAGGGATTACAGAGGAAGTGCATAAAGTAAAGTTCTTACATTTCCAGGAGGAATTACAGAGGAAGTCCATAAAGTAAAGTTCTTACATTTCCAGGAGGGATTACAGGGGAAGTGCAGAAAGTAAAGTTCTTACATTTCCAGGAGGAATTAGAGAGGAAATGCACAACGTTCTTACATTTCCAGGAGGGATTACAGAGGAAGTGCACAAAGTAGATTTCTTACGTTTCCAGGAGGGATTACAGAGGAAGTGCATAAAGTAAAGTTCTTACATTTCCAGGAGGGATTACAGAGGAAGTGCATAAAGTAAAGTTCTTACATTTCCAGGAGGGATTACAGAGGAAGTGCATAAAGTAAAGTTCTTACATTTCCAGGAGTAATAAAAGAGGAAGTGCACAAAGTAGAGTCCTTACATTTCCAGGAGGATTTACAGAGGAAGTGCATAAAGTAAAGTTCTTACATTTCCAGGAGGGATTACAGAGGAAGTGCATAAAGTAAAGTTCATACATTTCCAGGAGGGATTACAGAGGAAGTGCATGAAGCAAAGTTCTTACATTTCCAGGAGGGATTACAGAGGAAGAGCATAAAGTAAAGTTCTTACATTTCCAGGAGGAATTACAGAGGAAGTCCATAAAGTAAAGTTCTTACATTTCCAGGAGGGATTACAGAGGAAGTCCATAAAGTAAAGTTCTTACATTTCCAGGAGGAATTACAGAGGAAATGCACAACGTTCTTACATTTCCAGGAGGGATTACAGAGGAAGTGCACAAAGTAGATTTCTTACATTTCCAGGAGGGATTACGGAGGAAGTGAAGTAAAGTTCTTGCATTGACAGGAGGGATTACAGAGGAAGTGCATAAAGTTCTTACATTTCCAGGAGGGATTACATAGGAAGTGCATAAAGTAAAGTTCTTACATTTCCAGGAGGGATTACAGAGGAAGTGCATAAAGTAAAGTTCTTACATTTCCAGGAGGGATTACAGAGGAAGTGCATAAAGTAAAGTTCTTACATTTTCAGGAGTAATAAAAGAGGAAGTGCACAAAGTAGAGTCCTTACATTTCCAGGAGGATTTACAGAGGAAGTGCACAAAGTAAAGTTCTTACATTTCCAGGAGGGATTACTGAGGATGTGCATAAAGTAGAGTCCTTACATTTCCAGGAGGGATTACAGGGGAAGTGCAGAAAGTAAAGTTCTTACATTTCCAGGAGGAATTACAGAGGAAATGCACAACGTTCTTACATTTCCAGGAGGGATTACAGAGGAAGTGCACAAAGTAGATTTCTTACATTTCCAGGAGGGATTACAGAGGAAGTGCATAAAGTAAAGTTCTTACATTTCCAGGAGGGATTACAGAGGAAGTGCATAAAGTAAAGTTCTTACATTTCCAGGAGGGATTACAGAGGAAGTGCATAAAGCAAAGTTCTTACTTTTCCAGGAGGGATTATAGAGGAAGTGCATAAAGTAAAGTTCTTACATTTCCAGGAGGAATTACAGAGGAAGTCCATAAAGTAAAGTTCTTACATTTCCAGGAGGGATTACAGGGGAAGTGCAGAAAGTAAAGTTCTTACATTTCCAGGAGGAATTACAGAGGAAATGCACAACGTTCTTACATTTCCAGGAGGGATTACAGAGGAAGTGCACAAAGTAGATTTCTTACGTTTCCAGGAGGGATTACAGAGGAAGTGCATAAAGTAAAGTTCTTACATTTCCAGGAGGGATTACAGAGGAAGTGCATAAAGTAAAGTTCATACATTTCCAGGAGGGATTACAGAAGAAGTCCATAAAGCAAAGTTCTTACATTTCCAGGAGGGATTACAGAGGAAGTGCATAAAGTAAAGTTCTTACATTTCCAGGAGGAATTACAGAGGAAGTCCATAAAGTAAAGTTCTTACATTTCCAGGAGGAATTACAGAAGAAGTGCAAAAAGTAAAGTTCTTACATTTCCAGGAGGGATTACAGAGCAAGTCCATAAAGTAAAGTTCTTACATTTCCAGGAGGAATTACAGAGTAAATGCACAACTTTCTTACATTTCCAGGAGGGATTACAGAGGAAGTGCACAAAGTAGATTTCTTACATTTCCAGGAGGGATTACGGAGGAAGTGAAGTAAAGTTCTTGCATTTCCAGGAGGGATTACAGAGGAAGTGCATAAAGTAAAGTTCTTACATTTCCAGGAGGGATTACAGAGGAAGTGCATAAAGTAAAGTTCTTACATTTCCAGGAGGGATTACAGAGGAAGTGCATAAAGTAAAGTTCTTACATTTCCAGGAGTAATAAAAGAGGAAGTGCACAAAGTAGAGTCCTTACATTTCCAGGAGGATTTACAAAGGAAGTGCACAAAGTAAAGTTCTTACATTTCCAGGAGGGATTACAGAGGAAGTGCACAAAGTAGAGTCCTTACATTTCCAGGAGGGATTACAGGGGAAGTGCAGAAAGTAAAGTTCTTACATTTCCAGGAGGAATTACAGAGGAAATGCACAACGTTCTTACATTTCCAGGAGGGATTACAGGGGAAGTGCAGAAAGTAAAGTTCTTACATTTCCAGGAGGAATTACAGAGGAAATGCACAACGTTCTTACATTTCCAGGAGGGATTACAGAGGAAGTGCACAAAGTAGATTTCTTACATTTCCAGGAGGGATTATAGAGGAAGTGCATAAAGCAAAGTTCTTACTTTTCCAGGAGGGATTATAGAGGAAGTGCATAAAGTAAAGTTCTTACATTTCCAGGAGGGATTACAGAGGAAGTGCATAAAGTAAAGTTCTTACATTTCCAGGAGGGATTACAGAGGAAGTGCATAAAGTAAAGTTCATACATTTCCAGGAGGGATTACAGAAGAAGTCCATAAAGCAAAGTTCTTACATTTCCAGGAGGGATTACAGAGGAAGTGCATAAAGTAAAGTTCTTACATTTAAAGGAGGAATTACAGAGGAAGTCCATAAAGTAAAGTTCTTACATTTCCAGGAGGAATTACAGAGGAAGTGCAAAAAGTAAAGTTCTTACATTTCCAGGAGGGATTACAGAGGAAGTCCATAAAGTAAAGTTCTTACGTTTTCAGGAGCAATTACAGAGTAAATGCACAACGTTCTTACATTTCCAGGAGGGATTACAGAGGAAGTGCACAAAGTAGATTTCTTACATTTCCAGGAGGGATTACGGAGGAAGTGAAGTAAAGTTCATGCATTTCCAGGAGGGATTACAGAGGAAGTGCATAAAGTAAAGTTCTTACATTTCCAGGAGGGATTACAGAGGAAGTGCATAAAGTAAAGTTCTTACATTTCCAGGAGGGATTACAGAGGAAGTGCATAAAGTAAAGATCTTACATTTCCAGGAGGGATTACAGAGGAAGTGCATAAAGTAAAGTTCTTACATTTCCAGGAGTAATAAAAGAGGAAGTGCACAAAGTAGAGTCCTTACATTTCCAGGAGGATTTACAGAGGAAGTGCACAAAGTAAAGTTCTTACATTTCCAGGAGGGATTACAGAGGAAGTGCACAAAGTAGAGTCCTTACATTTCCAGGAGGGATTACAGGGGAAGTGCAGAAAGTAAAGTTCTTACATTTCCAGGAGGAATTACAGAGGAAATGCACAACGTTCTTACATTTCCAGGAGGGATTACAGAGGAAGTGTACAAAGTAGATTTCTTACATTTCCAGGAGGGATTACAGAGGAAGTGCATAAAGTAAAGTTCTTACATTTCCAGGAGGGATTACAGAGGAAGTGCATAAAGTAAAGTTCTTACATTTCCAGGAGGGATTACAGAGGAAGTGCATAAAGCAAAGTTCTTACTTTTCCAGGAGGGATTATAGAGGAAGTGCATAAAGTAAAGTTCTTACATTTCCAGGAGGAATTACAGAGGAAGTCCATAAAGTAAAGTTCTTACATTTCCAGGAGGGATTACAGGGGAAGTGCAGAAAGTAAAGTTCTTACATTTCCAGGAGGAACTACAGAGGAAATGCACAACGTTCTTACATTTCCAGGAGGGATTACAGAGGAAGTGCACAAAGTAGATTTCTTACGTTTCCAGGAGGGATTACAGAGGAAGTGCATAAAGTAAAGTTCTTACATTTCCAGGAGGGATTACAGAGGAAGTGAATGAAGTAAAGTTCATACATTTCCAGGAGGGATTACAGAAGAAGTCCATAAAGCAAAGTTCTTACATTTCCAGGAGGGATTACAGAGGAAGTGCATAAAGTAAAGTTCTTACATTTCCAGGAGGAATTACAGAGGAAGTCCATAAAGTAAAGTTCTTACATTTCCAGGAGGAATTACAGAGGAAGTGCAAAAAGTAAAGTTCTTACATTTCCAGGAGGGATTACAGAGCAAGTCCATAAAGTAAAGTTCTTACATTTCCAGGAGGAATTACAGAGTAAATGCACAACGTTCTTACATTTCCAGGAGGGATTACAGAGGAAGTGCACAAAGTAGATTTCTTACATTTCCAGGAGGGATTACGGAGGAAGTGAAGTAAAGTTCTTACATTTCCAGGAGGGATTACAGAGGAAGTGCATAAAGTAAAGTTCTTACATTTCCAGGAGGGATTACAGAGGAAGTGCATAAAGTAAAGTTCTTACATTTCCAGGAGTAATAAAAGAGGAAGTGCACAAAGTAGAGTCCTTACATTTCCAGGAGGATTTACAGAGGAAGTGCACAAAGTAAAGTTCTTACATTTCCAGGAGGGATTACAGAGGAAGTGCACAAAGTAGAGTCCTTACCTTTCCAGGAGGGATTACAGGGGAAGTGCAGAAAGTAAAGTTCTTACATTTCCAGGAGGAATTACAGAGGAAATGCACAACGTTCTTACATTTCCAGGAGGGATTACAGGGGAAGTGCAGAAAGTAAAGTTCTTACATTTCCAGGAGGGATTACAGAGGAAGTGCATAAAGTAAAGTTCTTACATTTCCAGGAGGGATTACAGAGGAAGTGCATAAAGTAAAGTTCTTACATTTCCAGGAGGGATTACAGAGGAAGTGCATAAAGCAAAGTTCTTACTTTTCCAGGAGGGATTATAGAGGAAGTGCATAAAGTAAAGTTCTTACATTTCCAGGAGGGATTACAGAGGAAGTGCATAAAGTAAAGTTCTTACATTTCCAGGAGGGATTACAGAGGAAGTGCATAAAGTAAAGTTCATACTTTTCCAGGAGGAATTACAGAGGAAGTGCAAAAAGTAAAGTTCTTACATTTCCAGGAGGGATTACAGAGGAAGTCCATAAAGTAAAGTTCTTACATTTTTAGGAGCAATTACAGAGTAAATGCACAACGTTCTTACATTTCCAGGAGGGATTACAGAGGAAGTGCACAAAGTAGATTTCTTACATTTCCAGGAGGGATTACGGAGGAAGTGAAGTAAAGTTCTTGCATTTCCAGGAGGGATTACAGAGGAAGTGCATAAAGTAAAGTTCTTACATTTCCAGGAGGGATTACAGAGGAAGTGCATAAAGTAAAGTTCTTACATTTCCAGGAGGGATTACAGAGGAAGTGCATAAAGTAAAGTTCTTACATTTCCAGGAGGGATTACAGAGGAAGTGCATAAAGTAAAGTTCTTACATTTCCAGGAGTAATAAAAGAGGAAGTGCACAAAGTAGAGTCCTTACATTTCCAGGAGGGATTACAGGGGAAGTGCAGAAAGTAAAGTTCTTACATTTCGAGAAGGAATTACAGAGGAAATGCACAACGTTCTTACATTTCCAGGAGGGATTACAGAGGAAGTGCATAAAGTAAAGTTCTTACATTTCCAGGAGGATTTACAGAGGAAGTGCACAAAGTAGAGTCCTTACATTTCCAGGAGGGATTACAGGGGAAGTGCAGAAAGTAAAGTTCTTACATTTCGAGAAGGAATTACAGAGGAAATGCACAACGTTGTTACATTTCCAGGAGGGATTACAGAGGAAGTGCACAAAGTAGATTTCTTACATTTCCAGGAGGGATTACAGAGGAAGTGCATAAAGTAAAGTTCTTACATTTCCAGGAGGGATTACAGAGGAAGTGCATAAAGTAAAATTCTTACATTTCCAGGAGGGATTACAGAGGAAGTGCATAAAGCAAAGTTCTTACTTTTCCAGGAGGGATTATAGAGGAAGTGCATAAAGTTCTTACATTTCCAGGAGGAATTACAGAGGAAGTCCATAAAGTAAAGTTCTTACATTTCCAGGAGGGATTACAGGGGAAGTGCAGAAAGTAAAGTTCTTACATTTCTAGGAGGAATTACAGAGGAAATGCACAACGTTCTTACATTTCCATGAGGGATTACAGAGGAAGTGCACAAAGTAGATTTCTTACATTTCCAGGAGGGATTACAGAGGAAGTGCATAAAGTAAAGTTCTTACATTTCCAGGAGGGATTACAGAGGAAGTGCATAAAGTTCATACATTTCCAGGAGGGATTACAGAAGAAGTCCATAAAGCAAAGTTCTTACATTTCCAGGAGGGATTACAGAGGAAGTGCATAAAGTAGATTTCTTACATTTCCAGGAGGGATTACGGAGGAAGTGAAGTAAAGTTCTTGCATTTCCAGGAGGGATTACAGAGGAAGTGCATAAAGTAAAGTTCTTACATTTCCAGGAGGGATTACAGAGGAAGTCCATAAAGTAAAGTTCTTACATTTCCAGGAGGGATTACAGAGGAAGTGCATAAAGTAAAGTTCTTACATTTTCAGGAGGGATTACAGAGGAAGTGCATAAAGTAAAGTTCTTACATTTCCAGGAGTAATTAAAGAAGAAGTGCACAAAGTAAAGTCCTTACATTTCCAGGAGGATTTACAGAGGAAGTGCACAAAGTAAAGTTCTTACATTTCCAGGAGGGACTACAGAGGAAGTGCACAAAGTAGAGTCCTTACATTTCCAGGAGGGATTACAGGGGAAGTGCAGAAAGTAAAGTTCTTACATTTCCAGGAGGAATTACAGATGAAATGCACAACGTTCTTACATTTCCAGGAGGGATTACAGAGGAAGTGCACGAAGTAGATTTCTTACATTTCCAGGAGGGATTACAGAGGAAGTGCATAAAGTAAAGTTCTTACATTTCCAGGAGGGATTACAGAGGAAGTGCATAAAGTAAAGTTCTTACATTTCCAGGAGAGATTACAGAGGAAGTGCATAAAGCAAAGTTCTTACTTTTCCAGGAGGGATTACAGAGGAAGTGCATAAAGTAAAGTTCTTACATTTCCAGGAGGAATTACAGAGGAAGTCCATAAAGTAAAGTTCTTACATTTCCAGGAGGGATTACAGGGGAAGTGCAGAAAGTAAAGTTCTTACATTTCCAGGAGGAATTACAGAGGAAATGCACAACGTTCTTACATTTCCAGGAGGGATTACAGAGGAAGTGCACAAAGTAGATTTCTTACGTTTCCAGGAGGGATTACAGAGGAAGTGCATGAAGTAAAGTTCTTACATTTCCAGGAGGGATTACAGAGGAAGTGCATAAAGTAAAGTTCATACATTTCCAGGAGGGATTACAGAGGAAGTGCATAAAGCAAAGTTCTTACATTTCCAGGAGGGATTACAGAGGAAGTGCATAAAGTAAAGTTCTTACATTTCCAGGAGGAATTACAGAGGAAGTCCATAAAGTAAAGTTCTTACATTTCCAGGAGGAATTACAGAGGAAGTGCAAAAAGTAAAGTTCTTACATTTCCAGGAGGGATTACAGAGGAAGTCCATAAAGTAAAGTTCTTACATTTCCAGGAGGAATTACAGAGGAAATGCACAACGTTCTTACATTTCCAGGAGGGATTACAGAGGAAGTGCACAAAGTAGATTTCTTACATTTCCAGGAGGGATTACAGAGGAAGTCCATAAAGTAAAGTTCTTGCATTTCCAGGAGGGATTACAGAGGAAGTGCATAAAGTTCTTACATTTCCAGGAGGGATTACAGAGGAAGTGCATAAAGTAAAGTTCTTACATTTCCAGGAGGGATTACAGAGGAAGTGCATAAAGTAAAGTTCTTACATTTCCAGGAGGGATTACAGAGGAAGTGCATAAAGTAAAGTTCTTACATTTCCAGGAGTAATAAAAGAGGAAGTGCACAAAGTAGAGTCCTTACATTTCCAGGAGGATTTACAGAGGAAGTGCACAAAGTAAAGTTCTTACATTTCCAGGAGGAACTACAGAGGAAGTGCACATAGTAGAGTCCTTACATTTCCAGGAGGGATTACAGGGGAAGTGCAGAAAGTAAAGTTCTTACATTTCCAGGAGGGACTACAGAGGAAGTGCACAAAGTAGAGTCCTTACATTTCCAGGAGGGATTACAGGGGAAGTGCAGAAAGTAAAGTTCTTACATTTCCAGGAGGAATTACAGAGGAAATGCACAATGTTCTTACATTTCCAGGAGGGATTACAGAGGAAGTGCACAAAGTAGATTTCTTACATTTCCAGGAGGGATTACAGAGGAAGTGCATAAAGTAAAGTTCTTACATTTCCAGGAGGGATTACAGAGGAAGTGCATAAAGCAAAGTTCTTACTTTTCCAGGAGGGATTACAGAGGAAGTGCATAAAGTAAAGTTCTTACATTTCCAGGAGGAATTACAGAGGAAGTCCATAAAGTAAAGTTCTTACATTTCCAGGAGGGATTACAGGGGAAGTGCAGAAAGTAAAGTTCTTACATTTCCAGGAGGAATTACAGAGGAAATGCACAACGTTCTTACATTTCCAGGAGGGATTACAGAGGAAGTGCACAAAGTAGATTTCTTACATTTCCAGGAGGGATTACAGAGGAAGTGCATAAAGTAAAGTTTTTACATTTCCAGGAGGGATTACAGAGGAAGGGCATAAAGTAAAGTTCTTACATTTCCAGGAGGGATTACAGAGGAAGTGCACAAAGTAGATTTCTTACATTTCCAGGAGGGATTACAGTGTAAGTGCATAAAGTAAAGTTCTTACAATTCCAGGAGAGATTACAGAGGAAGTGCATGAAGTAAAGTTCTTACATTTCCAGGGGGGATTACAGAGGAAGTGCATAAAGTAAAGTTCTTACATTTCCAGGAGTAATTAAAGAGGAAGTGCACAAAGTAGAGTCCTTACATTTCCAGGAGGATTTACAGAGGAAGTGCACAAAGTAAAGTTCTTACATTTCCAGGAGGGATTACAGAGGAAGTGCATATAGTAAAGTTCTTACATTTCCATGAGGAATTAAAGAGGAAGTGCAGAAAGTAGAGTCCTTACATTTCCAGGAGGGATTACAGAGGAAGTGCACAAAGTAGAGTCCTTACATTTCCAGGAGGGATTACAGGGGATGTGCACAAAGTAGAGATCTTACATTTCCAGGAGTATTTACAGAGGTAGTGCAAAAAGTAAAGTTCTTACATTTCCAGGAGGGATTACAGAGGAAATGCATAAAGTAAAGTTCTCACATTTCCATGAGGAATTAAAGAGGAAATGCACAAAGTAGAGTTCTTACATTTCCAGGAGGGATTACAGAGGAAGTGCATAAAGTAGAGTTCTTACATTTCCAGGAGGGATTACAGAGGAAGTGCAAAAAGTAAAGTTCTTACATTTCCAGGAGGGATTACAGAGGAAGTGCATAAAGTAAAGTTCTTACATTTCCAGGGGGAATTAAAGAGGAAGTGCAGAAAGTGGAGTCCTTACATTTCCAGGAGGGATTACAGGGGATGTGCACAAAGTAGAGTTCTTACATTTCCAGGAGGATTTACAGAGGAAGTGCATAAAGTAAAATTATTACATTTCCAGGAGGGATTACAGAGGAAGTGCATAAAGTAAAGTTCTTACATTTCCAGGAGGGATTACAGGGGATATGCACAAAGTAGAGTTCTTACTTTTCCAGGAGGATTTACAGAGGAAGTGCATAAAGTAAAATTCTTACATTTCCAGGAGGGATTACAGGGGATGTGCACAAAATAGAGTTCTTACATTTCCAGGAGGGATTACAGAGGAAGTGCATAAAGTAAAGTTCTTACATTTCCAGGAGGGATTACAGAGGAAGTGCATAAAGTAAAGTTCTTACATTTCCAGGACGGATTACAGAGGAAGTGCATAAAGTAAAGTTCTTACATTTCCAGGAGTGATTACAGAGGAAATGCATAAAGTAAAGTTCTTACATTTCCAGGAGGGATTACAGGGGATGTGCACAAAGTAGAGTTCTTAAATTTCAGGAGGGATTACAGAGGAAGTGCATAAAGTAAAGTTCTTACATTTCCAGGAGGGATTACAGAGGAAGTGCATAAAGTAAAGTTCTTACATTTCCAGGAGGGATTACAGAGGAAATGCATAAAGTAAAGTTCTTACATTTCCAGGAGGGATTACAGGGGATGTGCACAAAGTAGAGTTCTTAAATTTCAGGAGGGATTACAGAGGAAGTGCATAAAGTAAAGTTCTTACATTTCCAGGAGGGATTACAGAGGAAGTGCATAAAGTAAAATTCTTACATTTCCAGGAGGGATTACAGGGGAAGTGCAGAAAGTAGAGTTCTTACATTTCCAGGAGGGATTACAGAGGAAGTGCATAAATTAAAGTTCTTACATTTCCAGGAGTAATTAAAGAGGAAGTGCACAAAGTAGAGTCCTTACATTTCCAGGAGGATTTACAGAGGAAGTGCACAAAGTAAAGTTCTTACATTTCCAGGAGGGATTACAGAGGAAGTGCACAAAGTAGAGTCCTTACATTTCCAGGAGGGATTACAGGGGAAGTGCAGAAAGTAAAGTTCTTACATTTCCAGGAGGAATTACAGAGGAAATGCACAATGTTCTTACATTTCCAGAAGGGATTACAGAGGAAGAGCACAAAGTAGATTTCTTACATTTCCAGGAGAGATTACAGAGGAAGTGCATAAAGTAAAGGTCTTACATTTCCAGGAGGGATTACAGAGGAAGTGCAAAAAGTAAAGTTCTTACATTTCCAGGAGGGATTACAGAGGAAGTGCATAAAGTAAAGTTCTTACATTTCCAGGGGGAATTAACAAGGAAGTGCAGAAAGTGGAGTCCTTACATTTCCAGGAGGGATTACAGGGGATGTGCACAAAGTAGAGTTCTTACATTTCCAGGAGGATTTACAGAGGAAGTGCAAAAAGTAAAATTCTTACATTTCCAGGAGGGATTACAGAGGAAGTGCATCAAGTAAAGTTCTTACATTTCCAGGAGGGATTACAGAGGAAGTGCACAAAGTAGATTTCTTACATTTCCAGGAGGGATTACAGTGGAAGTGCATAAAGTAAAGTTCTTACATTTCCAGGAGGGATTACAGAGGAAGTGCATATAGTAAAGTTCTTACATTTCCAGGAGGGATTATAGAGGAAGTGCATAAAGTAAAGTTCTTACATTTCCAGGAGTAATTAAAGAGGAAGTGCACAAAGTAGAGTCCTTACATTTCCAGGAGGATTTACAGAGGAAGTGCACAAAGTAAAGTTCTTACATTTCCAGGAGGGACTACAGAGGAAGTGCACAAAGTAGAGTACTTACATTTCCAGGAGGGATTACAGGGGAAGTGCAGAAAGTAAAGTTCTTACATGTCCAGGAGGAATTACAGATGAAATGCACAACGTTCTTACATTTCCAGGAGGGATTACAGAGGAAGTGCACAAAGTAGATTTCTTACATTTCCAGGAGGGATTACAGAGGAAGTGCATAAAGTAAAGTTCTTACATTTTCAGGAGGGATTACAGAGGAAGTGCATAAAGCAAAGTTCTTACTTTTCCAGGAGGGATTACAGAGGAAGTGCATAAAGTAAAGTTCTTACATTTCCAGGAGGAATTACAGAGGAAGTCCATAAAGTAAAGTTCTTACATTTCCAGGAGGGATTACAGGGGAAGTGCAGAAAGTAAAGTTCTTACATTTCCAGGAGGAATTACAGAGGAAATGCACAACGTTCTTACATTTCCAGGAGGGATTACAGAGGAAGTGCACAAAGTAGATTTCTTACGTTTCCAGGAGGGATTACAGAGGAAGTGCATAAAGTAAAGTTCTTACATTTCCAGGAGGGATTACAGAGGAAGTGCATAAAGTAAAGTTCATACATTTCCAGGAGGGATTACAGAGGAAGTGCATAAAGCAAAGTTCTTACATTTCCAGGAGGGATTACAGAGGAAGTGCATAAAGTAAAGTTCTTACATTTCCAGGAGGAATTACAGAGGAAGTCCATAAAGTAAAGTTCTTACATTTCCAGGAGGAATTACAGAGGAAGTGCAAAAAGTAAAGTTCTTACATTTCCAGGAGGGATGACAGAGGAAGTCCATGAAGTAAAGTTCTTACATTTCCAGGAGGAATTACAGAGGAAATGCACAACGTTCTTACATTTCCAGGAGGGATTACAGAGGAAGTGCACAAAGTAGATTTCTTACATTTCCAGGAGGGATTACGGAGGAAGTGAAGTAAAGTTCTTGCATTTCCAGGAGGGATTACAGAGGAAGTGCATAAAGTTCTTACATTTCCAGGAGGGATTACAGAGGAAGTGCATAAAGTAAAGTTCTTACATTTCCAGGAGGGATTACAGAGGAAGTGCATAAAGTAAAGTTCTTACATTTCCAGGAGGGATTACAGAGGAAGTGCATAAAGTAAAGTTCTTACATTTCCAGGAGTAATAAAAGAGGAAGTGCACAAAGTAGAGTCCTTACATTTCCAGGAGGATTTACAGAGGAAGTGCACAAAGTAAAGTTCTTACATTTCCAGGAGGGACTACAGAGGAAGTGCACAAAGTAGAGTCCTTACATTTCCAGGAGGGATTACAGGGGAAGTGCAGAAAGTAAAGTTCTTACATTTCCAGGAGGGACTACAGAGGAAGTGCACAACGTTCTTACATTTCCAGGAGGGATTACAGAGGAAGTGCACAAAGTAGATTTCTTACATTTCCAGGAGGGATTACAGAGGAAGTGCACAAAGTAAAGTTCTTACATTTCCAGGAGGGATTACAGGGGAAGTGCAGAAAGTAAACTTCTTACATTTCCAGGAGGAATTACAGAGGAAATGCACAACGTTCTTACATTTCCAGGAGGGATTACTGAGGAAGTGCACAAAGTAGATTTCTTACATTTCCAGGAGGGATTACAGAGGAAGTGCATAAAGTAAAGTTCTTACATTTCCAGGAGGGATTACAGAGGAAGTGCATAAAGTAAAGTTCTTACATTTCCAGGAGGAATTACAGAGGAAGTCCATAAAGTAAAGTTCTTACATTTCCAGGAGGGATTACAGGGGAAGTGCATAAAGTAAAGTTCTTACATTTCCAGGGGGAATTAACGAGGAAGTGCAGAAAGTGGAGTCCTTACATTTCCAGGAGGGATTACAGGGGATGTGCACAAAGTAGAGTTCTTACATTTCCAGGAGGATTTACAGAGGAAGTGCAAAAAGTAAAATTCTTACATTTCCAGGAGGGATTACAGAGGAAGTGCATCAAGTAAAGTTCTTACATTTCCAGGAGGGATTACAGAGGAAGTGCACAAAGTAGATTTCTTACATTTCCAGGAGGGATTACAGTGGAAGTGCATAAAGTAAAGTTCTTACATTTCCAGGAGGGATTACAGAGGAAGTGCATATAGTAAAGTTCTTACATTTCCAGGAGGGATTATAGAGGAAGTGCATAAAGTAAAGTTCTTACATTTCCAGGAGTAATTAAAGAGGAAGTGCACAAAGTAGAGTCCTTACATTTCCAGGAGGATTTACAGAGGAAGTGCACAAAGTAAAGTTCTTACATTTCCAGGAGGGACTACAGAGGAAGTGCACAAAGTAGAGTACTTACATTTCCAGGAGGGATTACAGGGGAAGTGCAGAAAGTAAAGTTCTTACATTTCCAGGAGGAATTACAGATGAAATGCACAACGTTCTTACATTTCCAGGAGGGATTACAGAGGAAGTGCACAAAGTAGATTTCTTACATTTCCAGGAGGGATTACAGAGGAAGTGCATAAAGTAAAGCTCTTACATTTCCAGGAGGGATTACAGAGGAAGTGCATAAAGTAAAGTTCTTACATTTCCAGGAGGGATTACAGAGGAAGTGCATAAAGCAAAGTTCTTACTTTTCCAGGAGGGATTACAGAGGAAGTGCATAAAGCAAAGTTCTTACATTTCCAGGAGGAATTACAGAGGAAGTCCATAAAGTAAAGTTCTTACATTTCCAGGAGGGATTACAGGGGAAGTGCAGAAAGTAAAGTTCTTACATTTCCAGGAGGAATTACAGAGGAAATGCACAACGTTCTTACATTTCCAGGAGGGATTACAGAGGAAGTGCACAAAGTAGATTTCTTACGTTTCCAGGAGGGATTACAGAGGAAGTGCATAAAGTAAAGTTCTTACATTTCCAGGAGGGATTACAGAGGAAGTGCATAAAGTAAAGTTCATACATTTCCAGGAGGGATTACAGAGGAAGTGCATAAAGCAAAGTTCTTACATTTCCAGGAGGGATTACAGAGGAAGTGCATAAAGTAAAGTTCTTACATTTCCAGGAGGAATTACAGAGGAAGTCCATAAAGTAAAGTTCTTACATTTCCAGGAGGAATTACAGAGGAAGTGCAAAAAGTAAAGTTCTTACATTTCCAGGAGGGATTACAGAGGAAGTCCATGAAGTAAAGTTCTTACATTTCCAGGAGGAATTACAGAGGAAATGCACAACGTTCTTACATTTCCAGGAGGGATTACAGAGGAAGTGCACAAAGTAGATTTCTTACATTTCCAGGAGGGATGACGGAGGAAGTGAAGTAAAGTTCTTGCATTTCCAGGAGGGATTACAGAGGAAGTGCATAAAGTTCTTACATTTCCAGGAGGGATTACAGAGGAAGTGCATAAAGTAAAGTTCTTACATTTCCAGGAGGGATTACAGAGGAAGTGCATAAAGTAAAGTTCTTACATTTCCAGGAGGGATTACAGTGGAAGTGCATAAAGTAAAGTTCTTACATTTCCAGGAGTAATAAAAGAGGAAGTGCACAAAGTAGAGTCCTTACATTTCCAGGAGGATTTACAGAGGAAGTGCACAAAGTAAAGTTCTTACATTTCCAGGAGGGACTACAGAGGAAGTGCACAAAGTAGAGTCCTTACATTTCCAGGAGGGATTACAGGGGAAGTGCAGAAAGTAAAGTTCTTACATTTCCAGGAGGGACTACAGAGGAAGTGCACAACGTTCTTACATTTCCAGGAGGGATTACAGAGGAAGTGCACAAAGTAGATTTCTTACATTTCCAGGAGGGATTACAGAGGAAGTGCACAAAGTAAAGTTCTTACATTTCCAGGAGGGATTACAGGGGAAGTGCAGAAAGTAAACTTCTTACATTTCCAGGAGGAATTACAGAGGAAATGCACAACGTTCTTACATTTCCAGGAGGGATTACAGAGGAAGTGCACAAAGTAGATTTCTTACATTTCCAGGAGGGATTACAGAGGAAGTGCATAAAGTAAAGTTCTTACATTTCCAGGAGGGATTACAGAGGAAGTGCATGAAGTAAAGTTCTTACATTTCCAGGAGGAATTACAGAGGAAGTCCATAAAGTAAAGTTCTTACATTTCCAGGAGGGATTACAGGGGAAGTGCAGAAAGTAAAGTTCTTACATTTCCAGGAGGAATTACAGAGGAAATGCACAACGTTCTTACATTTCCAGGAGGGATTACAGAGGAAGTGCACAAAGTAGATTTCTTACGTTTCCAGGAGGGATTACAGAGGAAGTGCATAAAGTAAAGTTCTTACATTTCCAGGAGGGATTACAGAGGAAGTGCATAAAGTAAAGTTCATACATTTCCAGGAGGGATTACAGAGGAAGTGCATAAAGTAAAGTTCTTACATTTCCAGGAGGAATTACAGAGGAAGTCCATAAAGTAAAGTTCTTACATTTCCAGGAGGGATTACAGAGGAAGTCCATAAAGTAAAGTTCTTACATTTCCAGGAGGAATTACAGAGGAAATGCACAACGTTCTTACATTTCCAGGAGGGATTACAGAGGAAGTGCACAAAGTAGATTTCTTACATTTCCAGGAGGGATTAAGGAGGAAGTGAAGTAAAGTTCTTGCATTTCCAGGAAGGATTACAGAGGAAGTGCATAAAGTTCTTACATTTCCAGGAGGGATTACATAGGAAGTGCATAAAGTAAAGTTCTTACATTTCCAGGAGGGATTACAGAGGAAGTGCATAAAGTAAAGTTCTTACATTTCCAGGAGGGATTACAGAGGAAGTGCATAAAGTAAAGTTCTTACATTTTCAGGAGTAATAAAAGAGGAAGTGCACAAAGTAGAGTCCTTACATTTCCAGGAGGATTTACAGAGGAAATGCACAAAGTAAAGTTCTTACATTTCCAGGAGGGATTACTGAGGATGTGCACAAAGTAGAGTCCTTACATTTCCAGGAGGGATTACAGGGGAAGTGCAGAAAGTAAAGTTCTTACATTTCCAGGAGGAATTACAGAGGAAATGCACAACGTTCTTACATTTCCAGGAGGGATTACAGAGGAAGTGCACAAAGTAGATTTCTTACATTTCCAGGAGGGATTACGGAGGAAGTGAAGTAAAGTTCTTTCATTTCCAGGAGGGATTACAGAGGAAGTGCATAAAGTAAAGTTCTTACATTTCCAGGAGGGATTACAGAGGAAGTGCATAGAGTAAAGTTCTTACATTTCCAGGAGGGATTACAGAGGAAGTGCAAAAAGTAAAGTTCTTACATTTCCAGGAGTAATAAAAGAGGAAGTGCACAAAGTAGAGTCCTTACATTTCCAGGAGGATTTACAGAGGAAGTGCACAAAGTAAAGTTCTTACATTTCCAGGAGGGATTACAGAGGAAGTGCACAAAGTAGAGTCGTTACATTTCCAGGAGGGATTACAGGGGAAGTGCAGAAAGTAAAGTTCTTACATTTCCAGGAGGAATTACAGAGGAAATGCACAACGTTCTTACATTTCCAGGAGGGATTACAGAGGAAGTGCACAAAGTAGATTTCTTACATTTCCAGGAGGGATTACAGAGGAAGTGCATAAAGTAAAGTTCTTACATTTCCAGGAGGGATTACAGAGGAAGTGCATAAAGTAAAGTTCTTACATTTCCAGGAGGGATTACAGAGGAAGTGCATAAAGCAAAGTTCTTACTTTTCCAGGAGGGATTATAGAGGAAGTGCATAAAGTAAAGTTCTTACATTTCAAGGAGGAATTACAGAGGAAGTCCATAAAGTAAAGTTCTTACATTTCCAGGAGGGATTACAGGGGAAGTGCAGAAAGTAAAGTTCTTACATTTCCAGGAGGAATTACAGAGGAAATGCACAACGTTCTTACATTTCCAGGAGGGATTACAGAGGAAGTGCACAAAGTAGATTTCTTACGTTTCCAGGAGGGATTACAGAGGAAGTGCATAAAGTAAAGTTTTTACATTTCCAGGAGGGATTACAGAGGAAGTGCATAAAGTAAAGTTCATACATTTCCAGGAGGGATTACAGAAGAAGTCCATAAAGCAAAGTTCTTACATTTCCAGGAGGGATTACAGAGGAAGTGCATAAAGTAAAGTTCTTACATTTCCAGGAGGAATTACAGAGGAAGTCCATAAAGTAAAGTTCTTACATTTCCAGGAGGAATTACAGAGGAAGTGCAAAAAGTAAAGTTCTTACATTTCCAGGAGGGATTACAGAGCAAGTCCATAAAGTAAAGTTCTTACATTTCCAGGAGGAATTACAGAGTAAATGCACAACGTTCTTACATTTCCAGGAGGGATTACAGAGGAAGTGCACAAAGTAGATTTCTTACATTTCCAGGAGGGATTACGGAGGAAGTGAAGTAAAGTTCTTGCATTTCCAGGAGGGATTACAGAGGAAGTGCATAAAGTAAAGTTCTTACATTTCCAGGAGGGATTACAGAGGAAGTGCATAAAGTAAAGTTCTTACATTTCCAGGAGGGATTACAGAGGAAGTGCATAAAGTAAAGTTCTTACATTTCCAGGAGTAATAAAAGAGGAAGTGCACAAAGTAGAGTCCTTACATTTCCAGGAGGATTTACAGAGGAAGTGCACAAAGTAAAGTTCTTACATTTACAGGAGGGATTACAGAGGAAGTCCATAAAGTAAAGTTCTTACATTTCCAGGAGGAATTACAGAGGAAATGCACAACGTTCTTACATTTCCAGGAGGGATTACAGAGGAAGTGCACAAAGTAGATTTCTTACATTTCCAGGAGGGATTACGGAGGAAGTGAAGTAAAGTTCTTGCATTTCCAGGAGGGATTACAGAGGAAGTGCAAAAAGTTCTTACATTTCCAGGAGGGATTACATAGGAAGTGCATAAAGTAAAGTTCTTACATTTCCAGGAGGGATTACAGAGGAAGTGCATAAAGTAAAGTTCTTACATTTCCAGGAGGGATTACAGAGGAAGTGCATAAAGTAAAGTTCTTACATTTTCAGGAGTAATAAAAGAGGAAGTGCACAAAGTAGAGTCCTTACATTTCCAGGAGGATTTACAGAGGAAATGCACAAAGTAAAGTTCTTACATTTCCAGGAGGGATTACTGAGGATGTGCACAAAGTAGAGTCCTTACATTTCCAGGAGGGATTACAGGGGAAGTGCAGAAAGTAAAGTTCTTACACTTCCAGGAGGAATTACAGAGGAAATGCACAACGTTCTTACATTTCCAGGAGGGATTACAGAGGAAGTGCACAAAGTAGATTTCTTACATTTCCAGGAGGGATTACGGAGGAAGTGAAGTAAAGTTCTTTCATTTCCAGGAGGGATTACAGAGGAAGTGCATAAAGTAAAGTTCTTACATTTCCAGGAGGGATTACAGAGGAAGTGCATAAAGTAAAGTTCTTACATTTCCAGGAGGGATTACAGAGGAAGTGCAAAAAGTAAAGTTCTTACATTTCCAGGAGTAATAAAAGAGGAAGTGCACAAAGTAGAGTCCTTACATTTCCAGGAGGATTTACAGAGGAAGTGCACAAAGTAAAGTTCTTACATTTCCAGGAGGGATTACAGAGGAAGTGCACAAAGTAGAGTCCTTACATTTCCAGGAGGGATTACAGGGGAAGTGCAGAAAGTAAAGTTCTTACATTTCCAGGAGGAATTACAGAGGAAATGCACAACGTTCTTACATTTCCAGGAGGGATTACAGAGGAAGTGCACAAAGTAGATTTCTTACATTTCCAGGAGGGATTACAGAGGAAGTGCATAAAGTAAAGTTCTTACATTTCCAGGAGGGATTACAGAGGAAGTGCATAAAGTAAAGTTCTTACATTTCCAGGAGGGATTACAGAGGAAGTGCATAAAGCAAAGTTCTTACTTTTCCAGGAGGGATTATAGAGGAAGTGCATAAAGTAAAGTTCTTACATTTCAAGGAGGAATTACAGAGGAAGTCCATAAAGTAAAGTTCTTACATTTCCAGGAGGGATTACAGGGGAAGTGCAGAAAGTAAAGTTCTTACATTTCCAGGAGGAATTACAGAGGAAATGCACAACGTTCTTACATTTCCAGGAGGGATTACAGAGGAAGTGCACAAAGTAGATTTCTTACGTTTCCAGGAGGGATTACAGAGGAAGTGCATAAAGTAAAGTTCTTACATTTCCAGGAGGGATTACAGAGGAAGTGCATAAAGTAAAGTTCATACATTTCCAGGAGGGATTACAGAAGAAGTCCATAAAGCAAAGTTCTTACATTTCCAGGACGGATTACAGAGGAAGTGCATAAAGTAAAGTTCTTACATTTCCAGGAGGAATTACAGAGGAAGTCCATAAAGTAAAGTTCTTACATTTCCAGGAGGAATTACAGAGGAAGTGCAAAAAGTAAAGTTCTTACATTTCCAGGAGGGATTACAGAGCAAGTCCATAAAGTAAAGTTCTTACATTTCCAGGAGGAATTACAGAGTAAATGCACAACGTTCTTACATTTCCAGGAGGGATTACAGAGGAAGTGCACAAAGTAGATTTCTTACATTTCCAGGAGGGATTACGGAGGAAGTGAAGTAAAGTTCTTGCATTTCCAGGAGGGATTACAGAGGAAGTGCATAAAGTAAAGTTCTTACATTTCCAGGAGGGATTACAGAGGAAGTGCATAAAGTAAAGTTCTTACATTTCCAGGAGGGATTACAGAGGAAGTGCATAAAGTAAAGTTCTTACATTTCCAGGAGTAATAAAAGAGGAAGTGCACAAAGTAGAGTCCTTACATTTCCAGGAGGATTTACAGAGGAAGTGCACAAAGTAAAGTTCTTACATTTCCAGGAGGGATTACAGAGGAAGTGCACAAAGTAGAGTCCTTACATTTCCAGGAGGGATTACAGGGGAAGTGCAGAAAGTAAAGTTCTTACATTTCCAGGAGGAATTACAGAGGAAATGCACAACGTTCTTACATTTCCAGGAGGGATTACAGGGGAAGTGCAGAAAGTAAAGTTCTTACATTTCCAGGAGGAATTACAGAGGAAATGCACAACGTTCTTACATTTCCAGGAGGGATTACAGAGGAAGTGCACAAAGTAGATTTCTTACATTTCCAGGAGGGATTACAGAGGAAGTGCATAAAGTAAAGTTCTTACATTTCCAGGAGGGATTACAGAGGAAGTGCATGAAGTAAAGTTCTTACATTTCCAGGAGGGATTACAGAGGAAGTGCATAAAGCAAAGTTCTTACTTTTCCAGGAGGGATTATAGAGGAAGTGCATAAAGTAAAGTTCTTACATTTCCAGGAGGGATTACAGAGGAAGTGCATAAAGTAAAGTTCTTACATTTCCAGGAGGGATTACAGAGGAAGTGCATAAAGTAAAGTTCATACATTTCCAGGAGGGATTACAGAAGAAGTCCATAAAGCAAAGTTCTTACATTTCCAGGAGGGATTACAGAGGAAGTGCATAAAGTAAAGTTCTTACATTTCCAGGAGGAATTACAGAGGAAGTCCATAAAGTAAAGTTCTTACATTTCCAGGAGGAATTACAGAGGAAGTGCAAAAAGTAAAGTTCTTACATTTCCAGGAGGGATTACAGAGGAAGTCCATAAAGTAAAGTTCTTACATTTTCAGGAGCAATTACAGAGTAAATGCACAACGTTCTTACATTTCCAGGAGGGATTACAGAGGAAGTGCACAAAGTAGATTTCTTACATTTCCAGGAGGGATGACGGAGGAAGTGAAGTAAAGTTCATGCATTTCCAGGAGGGATTACAGAGGAAGTGCATAAAGTAAAGTTCTTACATTTCCAGGAGGGATTACAGAGGAAGTGCATAAAGTAAAGTTCTTACATTTCCAGGAGGGATTACAGAGGAAGTGCATAAAGTAAAGATCTTACATTTCCAGGAGGGATTACAGAGGAAGTGCATAAAGTAAAGTTCTTACATTTCCAGGAGTAATAAAAGAGGAAGTGCACAAAGTAGAGTCCTTACATTTCCAGGAGGATTTACAGAGGAAGTGCACAAAGTAAAGTTCTTACATTTCCAGGAGGGATTACAGAGGAAGTGCACAAAGTAGAGTCCTTACATTTCCAGGAGGGATTACAGGGGAAGTGCAGAAAGTAAAGTTCTTACATTTCCAGGAGGAATTACAGAGGAAATGCACAACGTTCCTACATTTCCAGGAGGGATTACAGAGGAAGTGTACAAAGTAGATTTCTTACATTTCCAGGAGGGATTACAGAGGAAGTGCATAAAGTAAAGTTCTTACATTTCCAGGAGGGATTACAGAGGAAGTGCACAAAGTAAAGTTCTTACATTTCCAGGAGGGATTACAGAGGAAGTGCATAAAGCAAAGTTCTTACTTTTCCAGGAGGGATTATAGAGGAAGTGCATAAAGTAAAGTTCTTACATTTCCAGGAGGAATTACAGAGGAAGTCCATAAAGTAAAGTTCTTACATTTCCAGGAGGGATTACAGGGGAAGTGCAGAAAGTAAAGTTCTTACATTTCCAGGAGGAACTACAGAGGAAATGCACAACGTTCTTACATTTCCAGGAGGGATTACAGAGGAAGTGCACAAAGTAGATTTCTTACGTTTCCAGGAGGGATTACAGAGGAAGTGCATAAAGTAAAGTTCTTACATTTCCAGGAGGGATTACAGAGTAAGTGCATACAGTAAAGTTCATACATTTCCAGGAGGGATTACAGAAGAAGTCCATAAAGCAAAGTTCTTACATTTCCAGGAGGGATTACAGAGGAAGTGCATAAAATAAAGTTCTTACATTTCCAGGAGGAATTACAGAGGAAGTCCATAAAGTAAAGTTCTTACATTTCCAGGAGGAATTACAGAGGAAGTGCAAAAAGTAAAGTTCTTACATTTCCAGGAGGGATTACGGAGCAAGTCCATAAAGTAAAGTTCTTACATTTCCAGGAGGAATTACAGAGTAAATGCACAACGTTCTTACATTTCCAGGAGGGATTACAGAGGAAGTGCACAAAGTAGATTTCTTACATTTCCAGGAGGGATTACGGAGGAAGTGAAGTAAAGTTCTTGCATTTCCAGGAGGGATTACAGAGGAAGTGCATAAAGTAAAGTTCTTACATTTCCAGGAGGGATTACAGAGGAAGTGCATAAAGTAAAGTTCTTACATTTCCAGGAGGGATTACAGAGGAAGTGCATAAAGTAAAGTTCTTACATTTCCAGGAGGGATTACAGAGGAAGTGCAAAAAGTAAAGTTCTTACATTTCCAGGAGTAAGAAAAGAGGAAGTGCACAAAGTAGAGTCCTTACATTTCCAGGAGGATTTACAGAGGAAGTGCACAAAGTAAAGTTCTTACATTTCCAGGAGGGATTACAGAGGAAGTGCACAAAGTAGATTTCTTACATTTCCAGGAGGGATTACGGAGGAAGTGAAGTAAAGTTCTTGCATTTCCAGGAGGGATTACAGAGGAAGTGCATAAAGTAAAGTTCTTACATTTCCAGGAGGGATTACAGAGGAAGTGCATAAAGTAAAGTTCTTACATTTCCAGGAGGGATTACAGAGGAAGTGCATAAAGTAAAGTTCTTACATTTCCAGGAGTAATAAAAGAGGAAGTGCACAAAGTAGAGTCCTTACATTTCCAGGAGGATTTACAGAGGAAGTGCACAAAGTAAAGTTCTTACATTTCCAGGAGGGATTACAGAGGAAGTCCATAAAGTAAAGTTCTTACATTTCCAGGAGGAATTACAGAGGAAATGCACAACGTTCTTACATTTCCAGGAGGGATTACAGAGGAAGTGCACAAAGTAGATTTCTTACATTTCCAGGAGGGATTACGGAGGAAGTGAAGTAAAGTTCTTGCATTTCCAGGAGGGATTACAGAGGAAGTGCATAAAGTTCTTACATTTCCAGGAGGGATTACATAGGAAGTGCATAAAGTAAAGTTCTTACATTTCCAGGAGGGATTACAGAGGAAGTGCATAAAGTAAAGTTCTTACATTTCCAGGAGGGATTACAGAGGAAGTGCATAAAGTAAAGTTCTTACATTTTCAGGAGTAATAAAAGAGGAAGTGCACAAAGTAGAGTCCTTACATTTCCAGGAGGATTTACAGAGGAAATGCACAAAGTAAAGTTCTTACATTTCCAGGAGGGATTACTGAGGATGTGCACAAAGTAGAGTCCTTACATTTCCAGGAGGGATTACAGGGGAAGTGCAGAAAGTAAAGTTCTTACATTTCCAGGAGGAATTACAGAGGAAATGCACAACGTTCTTACATTTCCAGGAGGGATTACAGAGGAAGTGCACAAAGTAGATTTCTTACATTTCCAGGAGGGATTACGGAGGAAGTGAAGTAAAGTTCTTTCATTTCCAGGAGGGATTACAGAGGAAGTGCATAAAGTAAAGTTCTTACATTTCCAGGAGGGATTACAGAGGAAGTGCATAAAGTAAAGTTCTTACATTTCCAGGAGGGATTACAGAGGAAGTGCAAAAAGTAAAGTTCTTACATTTCCAGGAGTAATAAAAGAGGAAGTGCACAAAGTAGAGTCCTTACATTTCCAGGAGGATTTACAGAGGAAGTGCACAAAGTAAAGTTCTTACATTTCCAGGAGGGATTACAGAGGAAGTGCACAAAGTAGAGTCCTTACATTTCCAGGAGGGATTACAGGGGAAGTGCAGAAAGTAAAGTTCTTACATTTCCAGGAGGAATTACAGAGGAAATGCACAACGTTCTTACATTTCCAGGAGGGATTACAGAGGAAGTGCACAAAGTAGATTTCTTACATTTCCAGGAGGGATTACAGAGGAAGTGCATAAAGTAAAGTTCTTACATTTCCAGGAGGGATTACAGAGGAAGTGCATAAAGTAAAGTTCTTACATTTCCAGGAGGGATTACAGAGGAAGTGCATAAAGCAAAGTTCTTACTTTTCCAGGAGGGATTATAGAGGAAGTGCATAAAGTAAAGTTCTTACATTTCAAGGAGGAATTACAGAGGAAGTCCATAAAGTAAAGTTCTTACATTTCCAGGAGGGATTACAGGGGAAGTGCAGAAAGTAAAGTTCTTACATTTCCAGGAGGAATTACAGAGGAAATGCACAACGTTCTTACATTTCCAGGAAGGATTACAGAGGAAGTGCACAAAGTAGATTTCTTACGTTTCCAGGAGGGATTACAGAGGAAGTGCATAAAGTAAAGTTCTTACATTTCCAGGAGGGATTACAGAGGAAGTGCATAAAGTAAAGTTCATACATTTCCAGGAGGGATTACAGAAGAAGTCCATAAAGCAAAGTTCTTACATTTCCAGGAGGGATTACAGAGGAAGTGCATAAAGTAAAGTTCTTACATTTCCAGGAGGAATTACAGAGGAAGTCCATAAAGTAAAGTTCTTACATTTCCAGGAGGAATTACAGAGGAAGTGCAAAAAGTAAAGTTCTTACATTTCCAGGAGGGATTACAGAGCAAGTCCATAAAGTAAAGTTCTTACATTTCCAGGAGGAATTACAGAGTAAATGCACAACGTTCTTACATTTCCAGGAGGGATTACAGAGGAAGTGCACAAAGTAGATTTCTTACATTTCCAGGAGGGATTACGGAGGAAGTGAAGTAAAGTTCTTGCATTTCCAGGAGGGATTACAGAGGAAGTGCATAAAGTAAAGTTCTTACATTTCCAGGAGGGATTACAGAGGAAGTGCATAAAGTAAAGTTCTTACATTTCCAGGAGGGATTACAGAGGAAGTGCATAAAGTAAAGTTCTTACATTTCCAGGAGTAATAAAAGAGGAAGTGCACAAAGTAGAGTCCTTACATTTCCAGGAGGATTTACAGAGGAAGTGCAGAAAGTAAAGTTCTTACATTTCCAGGAGGGATTACAGAGGAAGTGCACAAAGTAGAGTCCTTACATTTCCAGGAGGGATTACAGGGGAAGTGCAGAAAGTAAAGTTCTTACATTTCCAGGAGGAATTACAGAGGAAATGCACAACGTTCTTACATTTCCAGGAGGGATTACAGGGGAAGTGCAGAAAGTAAAGTTCTTACATTTCCAGGAGGAATTACAGAGGAAATGCACAACGTTCTTACATTTCCAGGAGGGATTACAGAGGAAGTGCACAAAGTAGATTTCTTACATTTCCAGGAGGGATTACAGAGGAAGTGCATAAAGTAAAGTTCTTACATTTCCAGGAGGGATTACAGAGGAAGTGCATGAAGTAAAGTTCTTACATTTCCAGGAGGGATTACAGAGGAAGTGCATAAAGCAAAGTTCTTACTTTTCCAGGAGGGATTATAGAGGAAGTGCATAAAGTAAAGTTCTTACATTTCCAGGAGGGATTACAGAGGAAGTGCATAAAGTAAAGTTCTTACATTTCCAGGAGGGATTACAGAGGAAGTGCATAAAGTAAAGTTCATACATTTCCAGGAGGGATTACAGAAGAAGTCCATAAAGCAAAGTTCTTACATTTCCAGGAGGGATTACAGAGGAAGTGCATAAAGTAAAGTTCTTACATTTCCAGGAGGAATTACAGAGGAAGTCCATAAAGTAAAGTTCTTACATTTCCAGGAGGAATTACAGAGGAAGTGCAAAAAGTAAAGTTCTTACATTTCCAGGAGGGATTACAGAGGAAGTCCATAAAGTAAAGTTCTTACATTTTCAGGAGCAATTACAGAGTAAATGCACAACGTTCTTACATTTCCAGGAGGGATTACAGAGGAAGTGCACAAAGTAGATTTCTTACATTTCCAGGAGGGATGACGGAGGAAGTGAAGTAAAGTTCAAGCATTTCCAGGAGGGATTACAGAGGAAGTGCATAAAGTAAAGTTCTTACATTTCCAGGAGGGATTACAGAGGAAGTGCATAAAGTAAAGTTCTTACATTTCCAGGAGGGATTACAGAGGAAGTGCATAAAGTAAAGATCTTACATTTCCAGGAGGGATTACAGAGGAAGTGCATAAAGTAAAGTTCTTACATTTCCAGGAGTAATAAAAGAGGAAGTGCACAAAGTAGAGTCCTTACATTTCCAGGAGGATTTACAGAGGAAGTGCACAAAGTAAAGTTCTTACATTTCCAGGAGGGATTACAGAGGAAGTGCACAAAGTAGAGTCCTTACATTTCCAGGAGGGATTACAGGGGAAGTGCAGAAAGTAAAGTTCTTACATTTCCAGGAGGAATTACAGAGGAAATGCACAACGTTCCTACATTTCCAGGAGGGATTACAGAGGAAGTGTACAAAGTAGATTTCTTACATTTCCAGGAGGGATTACAGAGGAAGTGCATAAAGTAAAGTTCTTACATTTCCAGGAGGGATTACAGAGGAAGTGCATAAAGTAAAGTTCTTACATTTCCAGGAGGGATTACAGAGGAAGTGCATAAAGCAAAGTTCTTACTTTTCCAGGAGGGATTATAGAGGAAGTGCATAAAGTAAAGTTCTTACATTTCCAGGAGGAATTACAGAGGAAGTCCATAAAGTAAAGTTCTTACATTTCCAGGAGGGATTACAGGGGAAGTGCAGAAAGTAAAGTTCTTACATTTCCAGGAGGAACTACAGAGGAAATGCACAATGTTCTTACATTTCCAGGAGGGATTACAGAGGAAGTGCACAAAGTAGATTTCTTACGTTTCCAGGAGGGATTACAGAGGAAGTGCATAAAGTAAAGTTCTTACATTTCCAGGAGGGATTACAGAGTAAGTGCATACAGTAAAGTTCATACATTTCCAGGAGGGATTACAGAAGAAGTCCATAAAGCAAAGTTCTTACATTTCCAGGAGGGATTACAGAGGAAGTGCATAAAGTAAAGTTCTTACATTTCCAGGAGGAATTACAGAGGAAGTCCATAAAGTAAAGTTCTTACATTTCCAGGAGGAATTACAGAGGAAGTGCAAAAAGTAAAGTTCTTACATTTCCAGGAGGGATTACAGAGCAAGTCCATAAAGTAAAGTTCTTACATTTCCAGGAGGAATTACAGAGTAAATGCACAACGTTCTTACATTTCCAGGAGGGATTACAGAGGAAGTGCACAAAGTAGATTTCTTACATTTCCAGGAGGGATTACGGAGGAAGTGAAGTAAAGTTCTTGCATTTCCAGGAGGGATTACAGAGGAAGTGCATAAAGTAAAGTTCTTACATTTCCAGGAGGGATTACAGAGGAAGTGCATAAAGTAAAGTTCTTACATTTCCAGGAGGGATTACAGAGGAAGTGCATAAAGTAAAGTTCTTACATTTCCAGGAGTAATAAAAGAGGAAGTGCACAAAGTAGAGTCCTTACATTTCCAGGAGGATTTACAGAGGAAGTGCACAAAGTAAAGTTCTTACATTTCCAGGAGGGATTACAGAGGAAGTGCACAAAGTAGAGTCCTTACATTTCCAGGAGGGATTACAGGGGAAGTGCAGAAAGTAAAGTTCTTACATTTCCAGGAGGAATTACAGAGGAAATGCACAACGTTCTTACATTTCCAGGAGGGATTACAGGGGAAGTGCAGAAAGTAAAGTTCTTACATTTCCAGGAGGAATTACAGAGGAAATGCACAACGTTCTTACATTTCCAGGAGGGATTACAGAGGAAGTGCACAAAGTAGATTTCTTACATTTCCAGGAGGGATTACAGAGGAAGTGCATAAAGTAAAGTTCTTACATTTCCAGGAGGGATTACAGAGGAAGTGCATGAAGTAAAGTTCTTACATTTCCAGGAGGGATTACAGAGGAAGTGCATAAAGCAAAGTTCTTACTTTTCCAGGAGGGATTATAGAGGAAGTGCATAAAGTAAAGTTCTTACATTTCCAGGAGGGATTACAGAGGAAGTGCATAAAGTAAAGTTCTTACATTTCCAGGAGGGATTACAGAGGAAGTGCATAAAGTAAAGTTCATACATTTCCAGGAGGGATTACAGAAGAAGTCCATAAAGCAAAGTTCTTACATTTCCAGGAGGGATTACAGAGGAAGTGCATAAAGTAAAGTTCTTACATTTCCAGGAGGAATTACAGAGGAAGTCCATAAAGTAAAGTTCTTACATTTCCAGGAGGAATTACAGAGGAAGTGCAAAAAGTAAAGTTCTTACATTTCCAGGAGGGATTACAGAGGAAGTCCATAAAGTAAAGTTCTTACATTTTCAGGAGCAATTACAGAGTAAATGCACAACGTTCTTACATTTCCAGGAGGGATTACAGAGGAAGTGCACAAAGTAGATTTCTTACATTTCCAGGAGGGATGACGGAGGAAGTGAAGTAAAGTTCATGCATTTCCAGGAGGGATTACAGAGGAAGTGCATAAAGTAAAGTTCTTACATTTCCAGGAGGGATTACAGAGGAAGTGCATAAAGTAAAGTTCTTACATTTCCAGGAGGGATTACAGAGGAAGTGCATAAAGTAAAGATCTTACATTTCCAGGAGGGATTACAGAGGAAGTGCATAAAGTAAAGTTCTTACATTTCCAGGAGTAATAAAAGAGGAAGTGCACAAAGTAGAGTCCTTACATTTCCAGGAGGATTTACAGAGGAAGTGCACAAAGTAAAGTTCTTACATTTCCAGGAGGGATTACAGAGGAAGTGCACAAAGTAGAGTCCTTACATTTCCAGGAGGGATTACAGGGGAAGTGCAGAAAGTAAAGTTCTTACATTTCCAGGAGGAATTACAGAGGAAATGCACAACGTTCCTACATTTCCAGGAGGGATTACAGAGGAAGTGTACAAAGTAGATTTCTTACATTTCCAGGAGGGATTACAGAGGAAGTGCATAAAGTAAAGTTCTTACATTTCCAGGAGGGATTACAGAGGAAGTGCACAAAGTAAAGTTCTTACATTTCCAGGAGGGATTACAGAGGAAGTGCATAAAGCAAAGTTCTTACTTTTCCAGGAGGGATTATAGAGGAAGTGCATAAAGTAAAGTTCTTACATTTCCAGGAGGAATTACAGAGGAAGTCCATAAAGTAAAGTTCTTACATTTCCAGGAGGGATTACAGGGGAAGTGCAGAAAGTAAAGTTCTTACATTTCCAGGAGGAACTACAGAGGAAATGCACAACGTTCTTACATTTCCAGGAGGGATTACAGAGGAAGTGCACAAAGTAGATTTCTTACGTTTCCAGGAGGGATTACAGAGGAAGTGCATAAAGTAAAGTTCTTACATTTCCAGGAGGGATTACAGAGTAAGTGCATACAGTAAAGTTCATACATTTCCAGGAGGGATTACAGAAGAAGTCCATAAAGCAAAGTTCTTACATTTCCAGGAGGGATTACAGAGGAAGTGCATAAAATAAAGTTCTTACATTTCCAGGAGGAATTACAGAGGAAGTCCATAAAGTAAAGTTCTTACATTTCCAGGAGGAATTACAGAGGAAGTGCAAAAAGTAAAGTTCTTACATTTCCAGGAGGGATTACGGAGCAAGTCCATAAAGTAAAGTTCTTACATTTCCAGGAGGAATTACAGAGTAAATGCACAACGTTCTTACATTTCCAGGAGGGATTACAGAGGAAGTGCACAAAGTAGATTTCTTACATTTCCAGGAGGGATTACGGAGGAAGTGAAGTAAAGTTCTTGCATTTCCAGGAGGGATTACAGAGGAAGTGCATAAAGTAAAGTTCTTACATTTCCAGGAGGGATTACAGAGGAAGTGCATAAAGTAAAGTTCTTACATTTCCAGGAGGGATTACAGAGGAAGTGCATAAAGTAAAGTTCTTACATTTCCAGGAGGGATTACAGAGGAAGTGCAAAAAGTAAAGTTCTTACATTTCCAGGAGTAAGAAAAGAGGAAGTGCACAAAGTAGAGTCCTTACATTTCCAGGAGGATTTACAGAGGAAGTGCACAAAGTAAAGTTCTTACATTTCCAGGAGGGATTACAGAGGAAGTGCACAAAGTAGATTTCTTACATTTCCAGGAGGGATTACGGAGGAAGTGAAGTAAAGTTCTTGCATTTCCAGGAGGGATTACAGAGGAAGTGCATAAAGTAAAGTTCTTACATTTCCAGGAGGGATTACAGAGGAAGTGCATAAAGTAAAGTTCTTACATTTCCAGGAGGGATTACAGAGGAAGTGCATAAAGTAAAGTTCTTACATTTCCAGGAGTAATAAAAGAGGAAGTGCACAAAGTAGAGTCCTTACATTTCCAGGAGGATTTACAGAGGAAGTGCACAAAGTAAAGTTCTTACATTTCCAGGAGGGATTACAGAGGAAGTCCATAAAGTAAAGTTCTTACATTTCCAGGAGGAATTACAGAGGAAATGCACAACGTTCTTACATTTCCAGGAGGGATTACAGAGGAAGTGCACAAAGTAGATTTCTTACATTTCCAGGAGGGATTACGGAGGAAGTGAAGTAAAGTTCTTGCATTTCCAGGAGGGATTACAGAGGAAGTGCATAAAGTTCTTACATTTCCAGGAGGGATTACATAGGAAGTGCATAAAGTAAAGTTCTTACATTTCCAGGAGGGATTACAGAGGAAGTGCATAAAGTAAAGTTCTTACATTTCCAGGAGGGATTACAGAGGAAGTGCATAAAGTAAAGTTCTTACATTTTCAGGAGTAATAAAAGAGGAAGTGCACAAAGTAGAGTCCTTACATTTCCAGGAGGATTTACAGAGGAAATGCACAAAGTAAAGTTCTTACATTTCCAGGAGGGATTACTGAGGATGTGCACAAAGTAGAGTCCTTACATTTCCAGGAGGGATTACAGGGGAAGTGCAGAAAGTAAAGTTCTTACATTTCCAGGAGGAATTACAGAGGAAATGCACAACGTTCTTACATTTCCAGGAGGGATTACAGAGGAAGTGCACAAAGTAGATTTCTTACATTTCCAGGAGGGATTACGGAGGAAGTGAAGTAAAGTTCTTTCATTTCCAGGAGGGATTACAGAGGAAGTGCATAAAGTAAAGTTCTTACATTTCCAGGAGGGATTACAGAGGAAGTGCATAAAGTAAAGTTCTTACATTTCCAGGAGGGATTACAGAGGAAGTGCAAAAAGTAAAGTTCTTACATTTCCAGGAGTAATAAAAGAGGAAGTGCACAAAGTAGAGTCCTTACATTTCCAGGAGGATTTACAGAGGAAGTGCACAAAGTAAAGTTCTTACATTTCCAGGAGGGATTACAGAGGAAGTGCACAAAGTAGAGTCCTTACATTTCCAGGAGGGATTACAGGGGAAGTGCAGAAAGTAAAGTTCTTACATTTCCAGGAGGAATTGCAGAGGAAATGCACAACGTTCTTACATTTCCAGGAGGGATTACAGAGGAAGTGCACAAAGTAGATTTCTTACATTTCCAGGAGGGATTACAGAGGAAGTGCATAAAGTAAAGTTCTTACATTTCCAGGAGGGATTACAGAGGAAGTGCATAAAGTAAAGTTCTTACATTTCCAGGAGGGATTACAGAGGAAGTGCATAAAGCAAAGTTCTTACTTTTCCAGGAGGGATTATAGAGGAAGTGCATAAAGTAAAGTTCTTACATTTCAAGGAGGAATTACAGAGGAAGTCCATAAAGTAAAGTTCTTACATTTCCAGGAGGGATTACAGGGGAAGTGCAGAAAGTAAAGTTCTTACATTTCCAGGAGGAATTACAGAGGAAATGCACAACGTTCTTACATTTCCAGGAAGGATTACAGAGGAAGTGCACAAAGTAGATTTCTTACGTTTCCAGGAGGGATTACAGAGGAAGTGCATAAAGTAAAGTTCTTACATTTCCAGGAGGGATTACAGAGGAAGTGCATAAAGTAAAGTTCATACATTTCCAGGAGGGATTACAGAAGAAGTCCATAAAGCAAAGTTCTTACATTTCCAGGAGGGATTACAGAGGAAGTGCATAAAGTAAAGTTCTTACATTTCCAGGAGGAATTACAGAGGAAGTCCATAAAGTAAAGTTCTTACATTTCCAGGAGGAATTACAGAGGAAGTGCAAAAAGTAAAGTTCTTACATTTCCAGGAGGGATTACAGAGCAAGTCCATAAAGTAAAGTTCTTACATTTCCAGGAGGAATTACAGAGTAAATGCACAACGTTCTTACATTTCCAGGAGGGATTACAGAGGAAGTGCACAAAGTAGATTTCTTACATTTCCAGGAGGGATTACGGAGGAAGTGAAGTAAAGTTCTTGCATTTCCAGGAGGGATTACAGAGGAAGTGCATAAAGTAAAGTTCTTACATTTCCAGGAGGGATTACAGAGGAAGTGCATAAAGTAAAGTTCTTACATTTCCAGGAGTAATAAAAGAGGAAGTGCACAAAGTAGAGTCCTTACATTTCCAGGAGGATTTACAGAGGAAGTGCAGAAAGTAAAGTTCTTACATTTCCAGGAGGGATTACAGAGGAAGTGCACAAAGTAGAGTCCTTACATTTCCAGGAGGGATTACAGGGGAAGTGCAGAAAGTAAAGTTCTTACATTTCCAGGAGGAATTACAGAGGAAATGCACAACGTTCTTACATTTCCAGGAGGGATTACAGGGGAAGTGCAGAAAGTAAAGTTCTTACATTTCCAGGAGGAATTACAGAGGAAATGCACAACGTTCTTACATTTCCAGGAGGGATTACAGAGGAAGTGCACAAAGTAGATTTCTTACATTTCCAGGAGGGATTACAGAGGAAGTGCATAAAGTAAAGTTCTTACATTTCCAGGAGGGATTACAGAGGAAGTGCATGAAGTAAAGTTCTTACATTTCCAGGAGGGATTACAGAGGAAGTGCATAAAGCAAAGTTCTTACTTTTCCAGGAGGGATTATAGAGGAAGTGCATAAAGTAAAGTTCTTACATTTCCAGGAGGGATTACAGAGGAAGTGCATAAAGTAAAGTTCTTACATTTCCAGGAGGGATTACAGAGGAAGTGCATAAAGTAAAGTTCATACATTTCCAGGAGGGATTACAGAAGAAGTCCATAAAGCAAAGTTCTTACATTTCCAGGAGGGATTACAGAGGAAGTGCATAAAGTAAAGTTCTTACATTTCCAGGAGGAATTACAGAGGAAGTCCATAAAGTAAAGTTCTTACATTTCCAGGAGGAATTACAGAGGAAGTGCAAAAAGTAAAGTTCTTACATTTCCAGGAGGGATTACAGAGGAAGTCCATAAAGTAAAGTTCTTACATTTTCAGGAGCAATTACAGAGTAAATGCACAACGTTCTTACATTTCCAGGAGGGATTACAGAGGAAGTGCACAAAGTAGATTTCTTACATTTCCAGGAGGGATGACGGAGGAAGTGAAGTAAAGTTCATGCATTTCCAGGAGGGATTACAGAGGAAGTGCATAAAGTAAAGTTCTTACATTTCCAGGAGGGATTACAGAGGAAGTGCATAAAGTAAAGTTCTTACATTTCCAGGAGGGATTACAGAGGAAGTGCATAAAGTAAAGATCTTACATTTCCAGGAGGGATTACAGAGGAAGTGCATAAAGTAAAGTTCTTACATTTCCAGGAGTAATAAAAGAGGAAGTGCACAAAGTAGAGTCCTTACATTTCCAGGAGGATTTACAGAGGAAGTGCACAAAGTAAAGTTCTTACATTTCCAGGAGGGATTACAGAGGAAGTGCACAAAGTAGAGTCCTTACATTTCCAGGAGGGATTACAGGGGAAGTGCAGAAAGTAAAGTTCTTACATTTCCAGGAGGAATTACAGAGGAAATGCACAACGTTCCTACATTTCCAGGAGGGATTACAGAGGAAGTGTACAAAGTAGATTTCTTACATTTCCAGGAGGGATTACAGAGGAAGTGCATAAAGTAAAGTTCTTACATTTCCAGGAGGGATTACAGAGGAAGTGCATAAAGTAAAGTTCTTACATTTCCAGGAGGGATTACAGAGGAAGTGCATAAAGCAAAGTTCTTACTTTTCCAGGAGGGATTATAGAGGAAGTGCATAAAGTAAAGTTCTTACATTTCCAGGAGGAATTACAGAGGAAGTCCATAAAGTAAAGTTCTTACATTTCCAGGAGGGATTACAGGGGAAGTGCAGAAAGTAAAGTTCTTACATTTCCAGGAGGAACTACAGAGGAAATGCACAACGTTCTTACATTTCCAGGAGGGATTACAGAGGAAGTGCACAAAGTAGATTTCTTACGTTTCCAGGAGGGATTACAGAGGAAGTGCATAAAGTAAAGTTCTTACATTTCCAGGAGGGATTACAGAGTAAGTGCATACAGTAAAGTTCATACATTTCCAGGAGGGATTACAGAAGAAGTCCATAAAGCAAAGTTCTTACATTTCCAGGAGGGATTACAGAGGAAGTGCATAAAGTAAAGTTCTTACATTTCCAGGAGGAATTACAGAGGAAGTCCATAAAGTAAAGTTCTTACATTTCCAGGAGGAATTACAGAGGAAGTGCAAAAAGTAAAGTTCTTACATTTCCAGGAGGGATTACAGAGCAAGTCCATAAAGTAAAGTTCTTACATTTCCAGGAGGAATTACAGAGTAAATGCACAACGTTCTTACATTTCCAGGAGGGATTACAGAGGAAGTGCACAAAGTAGATTTCTTACATTTCCAGGAGGGATTACGGAGGAAGTGAAGTAAAGTTCTTGCATTTCCAGGAGGGATTACAGAGGAAGTGCATAAAGTAAAGTTCTTACATTTCCAGGAGGGATTACAGAGGAAGTGCATAAAGTAAAGTTCTTACATTTCCAGGAGGGATTACAGAGGAAGTGCATAAAGTAAAGTTCTTACATTTCCAGGAGTAATAAAAGAGGAAGTGCACAAAGTAGAGTCCTTACATTTCCAGGAGGATTTACAGAGGAAGTGCACAAAGTAAAGTTCTTACATTTCCAGGAGGGATTACAGAGGAAGTGCACAAAGTAGAGTCCTTACATTTCCAGGAGGGATTACAGGGGAAGTGCAGAAAGTAAAGTTCTTACATTTCCAGGAGGAATTACAGAGGAAATGCACAACGTTCTTACATTTCCAGGAGGGATTACAGGGGAAGTGCAGAAAGTAAAGTTCTTACATTTCCAGGAGGAATTACAGAGGAAATGCACAACGTTCTTACATTTCCAGGAGGGATTACAGAGGAAGTGCACAAAGTAGATTTCTTACATTTCCAGGAGGGATTACAGAGGAAGTGCATAAAGTAAAGTTCTTACATTTCCAGGAGGGATTACAGAGGAAGTGCATAAAGTAAAGTTCTTACATTTCCAGGAGGGATTACAGAGGAAGTGCATAAAGTAAAGTTCATACATTTCCAGGAGGGATTACAGAAGAAGTCCATAAAGCAAAGTTCTTACATTTCCAGGAGGGATTACAGAGGAAGTGCATAAAGTAAAGTTCTTACATTTCCAGGAGGAATTACAGAGGAAGTCCATAAAGTAAAGTTCTTACATTTCCAGGAGGAATTACAGAGGAAGTGCAAAAAGTAAAGTTCTTACATTTCCAGGAGGGATTACAGAGGAAGTCCATAAAGTAAAGTTCTTACATTTTCAGGAGCAATTACAGAGTAAATGCACAACGTTCTTACATTTCCAGGAGGGATTACAGAGGAAGTGCACAAAGTAGATTTCTTACATTTCCAGGAGGGATTACGGAGGAAGTGAAGTAAAGTTCTTGCATTTCCAGGAGGGATTACAGAGGAAGTGCATAAAGTAAAGTTCTTACATTTCCAGGAGGGATTACAGAGGAAGTGCATAAAGTAAAGTTCTTACATTTCCAGGAGGGATTACAGAGGAAGTGCATAAAGTAAAGTTCTTACATTTCCAGGAGGGATTACAGAGGAAGTGCATAAAGTAAAGTTCTTACATTTCCAGGAGTAATAAAAGAGGAAGTGCACAAAGTAGAGTCCTTACATTTCCAGGAGGATTTACAGAGGAAGTGCACAAAGTAAAGTTCTTACATTTCCAGGAGGGATTACAGAGGAAGTGCACAAAGTAGAGTCCTTACATTTCCAGGAGGGATTACAGGGGAAGTGCAGAAAGTAAAGTTCTTACATTTCCAGGAGGAATTACAGAGGAAATGCACAACGTTCTTACATTTCCAGGAGGGATTACAGGGGAAGTGCAGAAAGTAAAGTTCTTACATTTCCAGGAGGAATTACAGAGGAAATGCACAACGTTCTTACATTTCCAGGAGGGATTACAGAGGAAGTGCACAAAGTAGATTTCTTACATTTGCAGGAGGGATTACAGAGGAAGTGCATAAAGTAAAGTTCTTACATTTCCAGGAGGGATTACAGAGGAAGTGCATAAAGTAAAGTTCTTACATTTCCAGGAGGGATTACAGAGGAAGTGCATAAAGCAAAGTTCTTACTTTTCCAGGAGGGATTATAGAGGAAGTGCATAAAGTAAAGTTCTTACATTTCCAGGAGGGATTACAGAGGAAGTGCATAAAGTAAAGTTCTTACATTTCCAGGAGGGATTACAGAGGTAGTGCATAAAGTAAAGTTCATACATTTCCAGGAGGGATTACAGAAGAAGTCCATAAAGCAAAGTTCTTACATTTCCAGGAGGGATTACAGAGGAAGTGCATAAAGTAAAGTTCTTACATTTCCAGGAGGAATTACAGAGGAAGTCCATAAAGTAAAGTTCTTACATTTCCAGGAGGAATTACAGAGGAAGTGCAAAAAGTAAAGTTCATACATTTCCAGGAGGGATTACAGAGGAAGTCCATAAAGTAAAGTTCTTACATTTTCAGGAGCAATTACAGAGTAAATGCACAACGTTCTTACATTTCCAGGAGGGATTACAGAGGACGTGCACAAAGTAGATTTCTTACATTTCCAGGAGGGATTACGGAGGAAGTGAAGTAAAGTTCTTGCATTTCCAGGAGGGATTACAGAGGAAGTGCATAAAGTAAAGTTCTTACATTTCCAGGAGGGATTACAGAGGAAGTGCATAAAGTAAAGTTCTTACATTTCCAGGAGGGATTACAGAGGAAGTGCATAAAGTTCTTACATTTCCAGGAGGGATTACAGAGGAAGTGCATAAAGTAAAGTTCTTACATTTCCAGGAGTAATAAAAGAGGAAGTGCACAAAGTAGAGTCCTTACATTTCCAGGAGGATTTACAGAGGAAGTGCACAAAGTAGAGTCCTTACATTTCCAGGAGGGATTACAGGGGAAGTGCAGAAAGTAAAGTTCTTACATTTCCAGAAGGAATTACAGAGGAAATGCACAACGTTCTTACATTTCCAGGAGGGATTACAGAGGAAGTGCACAAAGTAGATTTCTTACATTTCCAGGAGGGATTACAGAGGAAGTGCATAAAGTAAAGTTCTTACATTTCCAGGAGGGATTACAGAGGAAGTGCATAAAGTAAAATTCTTACATTTCCAGGAGGGATTACAGAGGAAGTGCATAAAGCAAAGTTCTTACTTTTCCAGGAGGGATTATAGAGGAAGTGCATAAAGTTCCTACATTTCCAGGAGGAATTACAGAGGAAGTCCATAAAGTAAAGTTCTTACATTTCCAGGAGGGATTACAGGGGAAGTGCAGAAAGTAAAGTTCTTACATTTCCAGGAGGAATTACAGAGGAAATGCACAACGTTCTTACATTTCCATGAGGGATTACAGAGGAAGTGCACAAAGTAGATTTCTTACATTTCCAGGAGGGATTACAGAGGAAGTGCATAAAGTAAAGTTCTTACATTTCCAGGAGGGATTACAGAGGAAGTGCATAAAGTAAAGTTCATACATTTCCAGGAGGGATTACAGAAGAAGTCCATAAAGCAAAGTTCTTACATTTCCAGGAGGGATTACAGAGGAAGTGCATAAAGTAAAGTTCTTACATTTCCAGGAGGAATTACAGAGGAAGTCCATAAAGTAAAGTTCTTACATTTCCAGAAGGAATTACAGAGGAAGTGCAATAAAGTAAAGTTCTTACATTTCCAGGAGGGATTACAGAGGAAGTCCATAAAGTAAAGTTCTTACATTTCCAGGAGGAATTACAGAGGAAATGCACAACGTTCTTACATTTCCAGGAGGGATTACAGAGGAAGTGCACAAAGTAGATTTCTTACATTTCCAGGAGGGATTACAGAGGAAGTGCATAAAGTAAAGTTCTTACATTTCCAGGAGGGATTACAGAGGAAGTGCATAAAGTAAAGTTCTTACATTTCCAGGAGGGATTACAGAGGAAGTGCATAAAGTAAAGTTCTTACATTTTCAGGAGGGATTACAGAGGAAGTGCATAAAGTAAAGTTCTTACATTTCCAGGAGTAATTAAAGAAGAAGTGCACAAAGTAAAGTCCTTACATTTCCAGGAGGATTTACAGAGGAAGTGCACAAAGTAAAGTTCTTACATTTCCAGGAGGGATTACAGAGGAAATGCACAAAGTAGAGTCCTTAGATTTCCAGGAGGGATTACAGGGGAAGTACAGAAAGTAAAGTTCTTAAATTTCCAGGAGGAATTACAGAGGAAATGCACAACGTTCTTACATTTCCAGGATGGATTACAGAGGAAGTGCACAAAGTAGATTTCCTACATTTCCAGGAGGGATTACAGAGGAAGTGCATAAAGTAAAGTTCTTACATTTCCAGGAGGGATTACAGAGGAAGTGCATAAAGCAAAGTTCTTACATTTCCAGGAGGGATTACAGAGGAAGTGCATAAAGTAAAGTTCTTACATTTCCAGGAGGAATTACAGAGGAAGTCCATAAAGTAAAGTTCTTACATTTCCAGGAGGAATTACAGAGGAAGTGCAAAAAGTAAAGTTCTTACATTTCCAGGAGGGATTACAGAGGAAGTCCATAAAGTAAAGTTCTTACATTTCCAGGAGGAATTACAGAGGAAATGCACAACGTTCTTACATTTCCAGGAGGAATTACAGAGGAAGTGCACAAAGTAGATTTCTTACATTTCCAGGAGGGTTTACGGAGGAAGTGAAGTAAAGTTCTTGCATTTCCAGGAGGGATTACAGAGGAAGTGCATAAAGTAAAGTTCTTACATTTCCAGGAGGGATTACAGAGGAAGTGCATAAAGTAAAGTTCTTACATTTCCAGGAGGGAATACAGAGGAAGTGCATAAAGTAAAGTTCTTACATTTCCAGGAGGGATTACAGAGGAAGTACATAAAGTAAAGTTCTTACATTTCCAGGAGTAATTAAAGGGGAAGTGCACAAAGTAGAGTCCTTACATTTCCAGGAGGATTTACAGAGGAAGTGCACAAAGTAAAGTTTTTACATTTCCAGGAGGGATTACAGAGGAAGTGCATAAAGTAAAGTTCTTACATTTCCAGGAGTATTTACAGAGGAAGTGCATATAGTAATGTTCTTACATTTCCATGAGGAATTAAAGAGGAAGTGCAGAAAGTAGAGTCCTTACATTTCCAGGAGGGATTACAGAGGAAGTGCGTATAGTAAAGTTCTTACATTTCCATGAGGAATTAAAGAGGAAGTGCACAAAGTAGAGTCCTTACATTTCCAGGAGTATTTACAGAGGAAGTGCAAAAAGTAAAGTTCTTACATTTCCAGGAGGGATTACAGAGGAAGTGCATAAAGTAAAGTTCTTACATTTCCAGGAGGGATTACAGAGGAAGTGCATAAAGCAAATTTCTTACTTTTCCAGGAGGGATTATAGAGGAAGTGCAAAAAGTAAAGTTCTTACATTTCCAGGAGGAATTACAGAGGAAGTCCATAAAGTAAAGTTCTTACATTTCCAGGAGGGATTACAGGAGAAGTGCAGAAAGTAAAGTTCTTACATTTCCAGGAGGAATTACAGAGGAAATGCACAACATTCTTACATTTCCATGAGGGATTACAGAGGAAGTGCACAAAGTAGATTTCTTACGTTTCCAGGAGGGATTACAGAGGAAGTGCATAAAGTAAAGTTCTTACATTTCCAGGAGAGATTACAGAGGAAGTGCATAAAGTAAAGTTCATACATTTCCAGGAGGGATTACAGAAGAAGTCCATAAAGCAAAGTTCTTACATTTCCAGGAGGGATTACAGAGGAAGTGCATAAAGTAAAGTTCTTACATTTCCAGGAGGAATTACAGAGGAAGTCCATAAAGTAAAGTTCTTGCATTTCCAGGAGGGATTACAGAGGAAGTGCATAAAGTAAAGTTCTTACATTTCCAGGAGGGATTACAGAGGAAGTGCATAAAGTAAAGTTCTTACATTTCCAGGAGGGATTACAGAGGAAGTGCTTAAAGTAAAGTTCTTACATTTCCAGGAGGGATTACAGAGGAAGTGCATAAAGTAAAGTTCTTACATTTCCAGGAGGAATTACAGAGGAAATGCACAACGTTCTTACATTTCCAGGAGGGATTACAGAGGAAGTGCACAAAGTAAATTTCTTACATTTCCAGGAGGGATTGCAGAGGAAGTGCACAAAGTAGAGTCCTTACATTTCCAGGAGGGATTACAGGGGAAGTGCAGAAAGTAAAGTTCTTACATTTCCAGGAGGAATTTCAGAGGAAATGCACAACGGTCTTACATTTCCAGGAGGGATTACAGAGGAAGTGCACAAAGTAGATTTCTTACATTTCCAGGAGGGATTACAGAGGAAGTGCATAAAGTAAAGTTCTTACATTTCCAGGAGGGATTACAGAGGAAGTGCATAAAGTAAAGTTCTTACATTTCCAGGAGGGATTACAGAGGAAGTGCATAAAGTAAAGTTCTTACATTTCCAGGAGGAATTACAGAGGAAGTCCATGAAGTAAAGTTCTTACATTTCCAGGAGGGATTACAGGGGAAGTGCAGAAAGTAAAGTTCTTACAATTCCAGGAGGAATTACAGAGGAAATGCACAACGTTCTTACATTTCCAGGAGGGATTACAGAGGAAGTGCACAAAGTAGATTTCTTACGTTTCCAGGAGGGATTACAGAGGAAGTGCATAAAGTAAAGTTCTTACATTTCCAGGAGGGATTACAGAGGAAGTGCATAAAGTAAAGTTCTTACATTTCCAGGAGGGATTACAGAAGAAGTCCATAAAGCAAAGTTCTTACATTTCCAGGAGGGATTACAGAGGAAGTGCATAAAGTAAAGTTCTTACATTTCCAGGAGGAATTACAGAGGAAGTCCATAAAGTAAAGTTCTTACATTTCCAGGAGGAATTACAGAGGAAGTGCAAAAAGTAAAGTTCTTACATTTCCAGGAGGGATTACAGAGGAAGTCCATAAAGTAAAGTTCTTACATTTCCAGGAGGAATTACAGAGGAAATGCACAACGTTCTTACATTTACAGGAGGGATTAAAGAGGAAGTGCACAAAGTAGATTTCTTACATTTCCAGGAGGGATTACGGAGGAAGTGAAGTAAAGTTCTTGCATTTCCAGGAGGGATTAAAGAGGAAGTGCATAAAGTAAAGTTCTTACATTTCCAGGAGGGATTAGAGAGGAAGTGCATAAAGTAAAGTTCTTACATTTCCAGGAGGGATTACAGAGGAAGTGCATAAAGTAAAGTTCATACATTTCCAGGAGGGATTACAGAGGAAGTGCATAAAGTAAAGTTCTTACATTTCCAGGAGTAATTAAAGAAGAAGTGCACAAAGTAGAGTTCTTACATTTCCAGGAGGATTTACAGAGGAAGTGCACAAAGTAAAGTTCTTACATTTCCAGGAGGGATTACAGAGGAAATGCACAAAGTAGAGTCCTTACATTTCCAGGAGGGATTACAGCGGAAGTGCAGAAAGTAAAGTTCTTACATTTCCAGGAGGAATTACAGAGGAAATGCACAACGTTCTTACATTTCCAGGAGGGATTACAGAGGAAGTGCACAAAGTAGATTTCTTACATTTCCAGGAGGGATTACAGAGGAAGTGCATAAAGTAAAGTTCTTACATTTCCAGGAGGGATTACAGAGGAAGTGCATAAAGTAAAGTTCTTACATTTCCAGGAGGGATTACAGAGGAAGTGCATAAAGCAAAGTTCTTACATTTCCAGGAGGGATTACAGAGGAAGTGCATAAAGTAAAGTTCTTACATTTCCAGGAGGAATTACAGAGGAAGTCCATAAAGTAAAGTTCTTACATTTCCAGGAGGAATTACAGAGGAAGTGCAAAAAGTAAAGTTCTTACATTTCCAGGAGGGAATACAGAGGAAGTCCATAAAGTAAAGTTCTTACATTTCCAGGAGGAATTACAGAGGAAATGCACAACGTTCTTACATTTCCAGGAGGGATTACAGAGGAAGTGCATAAAGTAAAGTTCTTACATTTCCAGGAGGATTTACAGAGGAAGTGCACAATGTAAAGTTCTTACATTTCCAGGAGGGATTACAGAGGAAGTGCATAAAGTAAAGTTCTTACATTTCCAGGAGTATTTACAGAGGAAGTGCATATAGTAAAGTTCTTACATTTCCATGAGGAATTAAAGAGGAAGTGCAGAAAGTAGAGTCCTTAAATTTCCAGGAGGGATTACAGAGGAAGTGCGTATAGTAAAGTTCTTACATTTCCATGAGGAATTAAAGAGGAAGTGCACAAAGTAGAGTCCTTACATTTCCAGGAGTATTTACAGAGGAAGTGCAAAAAGTAAAGTTCTTACATTTCCAGGAGGGATTACAGAGGAAGAGCATAAAGTAAAGTTCTTACATTTCCAGGAGGGATTACAGAGGAAGTGCATAATGTAAAATTCTTACATTTCCAGGAGGAATTACAGAGGAAATGCACAACGTTCTTACATTTCCAGGAGGGATTACAGAGAAAGTGCACAAAGTAGATTTCTTACATTTCCAGGAGGGATTACAGAGGAAGTGCACAAAGTAGATTTCTTACATTTCCAGGAGGGATTACAGAGGAAGTGCATAAAGTAAAGTTCTTACATTTCCAGGAGGGATTACAGAGGAAGTGCACAAAGTAGATTTCTTACATTTCCAGGAGGGATTACAGAGGAAGTGCATAAAGCAAAGTTCTTACATTTCCAGGAGGGATTACAGAGGAAGTGAATTAAAGTAAAGTTCTTACATTTCCAGGAGGACTTACAGAGGAAGTCCATAAAGTAAAGTTCTTACATTTCCAGGAGGAATTACAGAGGAAGTGCAAAAAGTAAAGTTCTTACATTTCCAGGAGGGATTACAGAGGAAGTCCATAAAGTAAAGTTCTTACATTTCCAGGAGGAATTACAGAGGAAATGCACAACGTTCTTACATTTCCAGGAGGAATTACAGAGGAAGTGCACAAAGTAGATTTCTTACATTTCCAGGAGGGTTTACGGAGGAAGTGAAGTAAAGTTCTTGCATTTCCAGGAGGGATTACAGAGGAAGTGCACAAAGTAAAGTTCTTACATTTCCAGGAGGGATTACAGAGGAAGTGCATAAAGTAAAGTTCTTACATTTCCAGGAGGAATTACAGAGGAAGTGCATAAAGTAAAGTTCTTACATTTCCAGGAGGGATTACAGAGGAAGTGCATAAAGTAAAGTTCTTACATTTCCAGGAGTAATTAAAGGGGAAGTGCACAAAGTAGAGTCCTTACATTTCCAGGAGGATTTACAGAGGAAGTGCACAAAGTAAAGTTCTTACATTTCCAGGAGGGATTACAGAGGAAGTGCATAAAGTAAAGTTCTTACATTTCCAGGAGTATTTACAGAGGAAGTGCATATAGTAAAGTTCTTACATTTCCATGAGGAATTAAAGAGGAAGTGCAGAAAGTAGAGTCCTTACATTTCCAGGAGGGATTACAGAGGAAGTGCGTATAGTAAAGTTCTTACATTTCCATGAGGAATTAAAGAGGAAGTGCACAAAGTAGAGTCCTTACATTTCCAGGAGTATTTACAGAGGAAGTGCAAAAAGTAAAGTTCTTACATTTCCAGGAGGGATTACAGAGGAAGTGCAGAAAGTAAAGTTCTTACATTTCCAGGAGGATTTACAGAGGAAGTGCATAAAGTAAAGTTCTTACATTTCCAAGAGGGATTACAGAGGAAGTGCATAATGTAAAATTCTTACATTTCCAGGAGGAATTACAGAGGAAATGCACAACGTTCTTACATTTCCAGGAGGGATTACAGAGAAAGTGCACAAAGTAGATTTCTTACATTTCCAGGAGGGATTACAGAGGAAGTGCATAAAGTAAAGTTCTTACATTTCCAGGAGGGATTACAGAGGAACTGCATAAAGTAAAGTTCTTACATTTCCAGGAGGGATTACAGAGGAAGTGCACAAATTAGATTTCTTACATTTCCAGGAGGGATTACAGTGGAAGTGCATAAAGTAAAGTTCTTACATTTCCAGGAGGGATTACAGAGGAAGTGCGTAAAGTAAAGTTCTTACATTTCCAGGAGTAATTAAAGAGGAAGTGCACAAAGTAGAGTCCTTACATTTCCAGGAGGATTTACAGAGGAAGTGCACAAAGTAAAGTTCTTACATTTCCAGGAGGGATTACAGAGGAAGTGCATATAGCAAAGTTCTTACATTTTCATGAGGAATTAAAAAGGAAGTGCAGAAAGTAGAGTCCTTACATTTCCAGGAGGGATTACAGAGGAAGTGTACAAAGTAGAGTTCTTACATTTCCAGGAGGGATTACAGGGGATGTGCACAAAGTAGAGTTCTTACATTTGCAGGAGTATTTACAGTGGAAGTGCAAAAAGTAAAGTTCTTACATTTCCAGCAGGGATTACAGAGGAAGTGCATAAAGTAAAGTTCTTACATTTCCAGGGGGAATTAAAGAGGAAGTGCAGAAAGTAGAGTCCTTACATTTCCAGGAGGTATTACAGGGGATGTGCACAAAGTAGAGTTCTTACATTTCCAGGAGGATTAACAGAGGAAGTGCAAAAAGTAAAGTTCTTACATTTCCAGGAGGAATTACAGAGGAAGTCCATAAAGTAAAGTTCTTATATTTCCAGGAGGAATTACAGAGGAAGTGCAAAAAGTAAAGTTCTTACATTTCCAGGAGGGATTACAGAGGAAGTCCATAAAGTAAAGTTCTTACATTTCCAGGAGGAATTACAGAGGAAATGCACAACGTTCTTAAATTTCCAGGAGGGATTACAGAGGAAGCGCACAAAGTAGATTTCTTACATTTCCAGGAGGGATTACGGAGGAAGTGAAGTAAAGTTCTTACATTTCCAGGAGGGATTACAGAGGAAGTGCATAAAGTAAAGTTCTTACATTTCCAGGAGGGATTACAGAGGAAGTGCGTAAAGTAAAGTTCTTACATTTCCAGGTGGGATTACAGAGGAAGTGCATAAAGTAAAGTTCTTACATTTCCAGGAGGGATTACAGAGGAAGTGCATAAAGTAAAGTTCTTACATTTCCAGGAGTAATTAAAGAGGAAGTGCAAAAAGTAGAGTCCTTACATTTCCAGGAGGATTTACAGAGGAAGTGCACAAAGTAAAGTTCTTACATTTCCAGGAGGAATTACAGAGGAAATCCACAACGTTCTTACATTTCCAGGAGGGATTACAGAGGAAGTGCACAAAGTAGAATTCTTACATTTCCAGGAGGGATTACAGAGGAAGTGCACAAAGTAGATTTCTTACATTTCCAGGAGGGATTACAGAGGAAGTGCATAAAGTAAAGTTCTTACATTTCCAGGAGGGATTACAGAGGAAGTGCATAAAGTAAAGTTCTTACATTTCCAGGAGGAATTACAGAGGAAGTCCATAAAGTAAAGTTCTTACATTTCCAGGAGGGATTACAGGCGAAGTGCAGAAAGTAACGTTCTTACATTTCCAGGAGGAATTACAGAGGAAATGCACAACGTTCTTACATTTCCAGGAGGGATTACAGAGGAAGTGCACAAAGTAGATTTCTTACGTTTCCAGGAGGGATTACAGAGGAAGTGCATAAAGTAAAGTTCTTACATTTCCAGGAGAGATTACAGAGGAAGTGCATAAAGTAAAGTTCATACATTTCCAGGAGGGATTACAGAGGAAGTGCATAAAGCAAAGTTCTTACATTTCCAGGAGGGATTACAGAGGAAGTGCATAAAGTAAAGTTCTTACATTTCCAGGAGGAATTACAGAGGAAGTCCATAAAGTAAAGTTCTTACATTTCCAGGAGGAATTACAGAAGAAGTGCAAAAAGTAAAGTTCTTACATTTCCAGGAGGGATTACAGAGGAAGTCCATAAAGTAAAGTTCTTACATTTCCAGGAGGAATTACAGAGGAAATGCACAACGTTCTTACATTTCCAGGAGGAATTACAGAGGAAGTGCACAAAGTAGATTTCTTACATTTCCAGGAGGGATTACGGAGGAAGTGAAGTAAAGTTCTTGCATTTCCAGGAGGGATTACAGAGGAAGTGCATAAAGTAAAGTTCTTACATTTCCAGGAGGGATTACAGAGGAAGTGCATAAAGTAAAGTTCTTACATTTCCAGGAGGGATTACAGAGGAAGTGCATAAAGTAAAGTTCTTACATTTCCAGGAGGGATTACAGAGGAAGTGCATAAAGTAAAGTTCTTACATTTCCAGGAGTAATTAAAGGGGAAGTGCACAAAGTAGAGTCCTTACATTTCCAGGAGGATTTACAGAGGAAGTGCACAAAGTAAAGTTCTTACATTTCCAGGAGGGATTACAGAGGAAGTGCATAAAGTAAAGTTCTTACATTTCCAGGAGGATTTACAGAGGAAGTGCATATAGTAAAGTTCTTACATTTCCATGAGGAATTAAAGAGGAAGTGCAGAAAGTAGAGTCCTTACATTTCCAGGAGGGATTACAGAGGAAGTGCGTATAGTAAAGTTCTTACATTTCCATGAGGAATTAAAGAGGAAGTGCACAAAGTAGAGTCCTTACATTTCCAGGAGTATTTACAGAGGAAGTGCAAAAAGTAAAGTTCTTACATTTCCAGGAGGGATTACAGAGGAAGTGCATGAAGTAAAGTTCTTACATTTCCAGGAGGGATTAAAGAGGAAGTGCATAATGTAAAATTCTTACATTTCCAGGAGGAATTACAGAGGAAATGCACAACGTTCTTACATTTCCAGGAGGGATTACAGAGAAAGTGCACAAAGTAGATTTCTTACATTTCCAGGAGGGATTACAGAGGAAGTGCATAAAGTAAAGTTCTTACATTTCCAGGAGGGATTACAGAGGAAGTGCATAAAGTAAAGTTCTTACATTTCCAGGAGGGATTACAGAGGAAGTGCACAAAGTAGATTTCTTACATTTCCAGGAGGGATTACAGTGGAAGTGCATAAAGTAAAGTTCTTACATTTCCAGGAGGGATTACAGAGGAAGTGCATAAAGTAAAGTTCTTACATTTCCAGGAGGGATTACAGAGGAAGTGCGTAAAGTAAAGTTCTTACATTTCCAGGAGTAATTAAAGAGGAAGTGCACAAAGTAGAGTCCTTACATTTCCAGGAGGATTTACAGAGGAAGTGCACAAAGTAAAGTTCTTACATTTCCAGGAGGGATTACAGAGGAAGTGCATAATGTAAAATTCTTACATTTCCAGGAGGAATTACAGAGGAAATGCACAACGTTCTTACATTTCCAGGAGGGATTACAGAGAAAGTGCACAAAGTAGATTTCTTACATTTCCAGGAGGGATTACAGAGGAAGTGCATAAAGTAAAGTTCTTACATTTCCAGGAGGGATTACAGAGGAAGTGCATAAAGTAAAGTTCTTACATTTCCAGGAGGGATTACAGAGGAAGTGCGTAAAGTAAAGTTCTTACATTTCCAGGAGTAATTAAAGAGGAAGTGCACAAAGTAGAGTCCTTACATTTCCAGGAGGATTTACAGAGGAAGTGCACAAAGTAAAGTTCTTACATTTCCAGGAGGGATTACAGAGGAAGTGCATATAGTAAAGTTCTTACATTTCCATGAGGAATTAAAAAGGAAGTGCAGAAAGTAGAGTCCTTACATTTCCAGGAGGGATTACAAAGGAAGTGTACAAAGTAGAGTTCTTACATTTCCAGGAGGGATTACAGGGGATGTGCACAAAGTAGAGTTCTTACATTTGCAGGAGTATTTACAGTGGAAGTGCAAAAAGTAAAGTTCTTACATTTCCAGGAGGGATTACAGAGGAAGTGCATAAAGTAAAGTTCTTACATTTCCAGGGGGAATTAAAGAGGAAGTGCAGAAAGTAGAGTCCTTACATTTCCAGGAGGTATTACAGGGGATGTGCACAAAGTAGAGTTCTTACATTTCCAGGAGGATTAACAGAGGAAGTGCAAAAAGTAAAGTTCTTACATTTCCAGGAGGAATTACAGAGGAAGTCCATAAAGTAAAGTTCTTACATTTCCAGGAGGAATTACAGAGGAAGTGCAAAAAGTAAAGTTCTTACATTTCCAGGAGGGATTACAGAGGAAGTCCATAAAGTAAAGTTCTTACATTTCCAGGAGGAATTACAGAGGAAATGCACAACGTTCTTAAATTTCCAGGAGGGATTACAGAGGAAGCGCACAAAGTAGATTTCTTACATTTCCAGGAGGGATTACGGAGGAAGTGAATTAAAGTTCTTGCATTTCCAGGAGGGATTACAGAGGAAGTGCATAAAGTAAAGTTCTTACATTTCCAGGAGGGATTACAGAGGAAGTGCGTAAAGTAAAGTTCTTACATTTCCAGGTGGGATTACAGAGGAAGTGCACAAAGTAGAGTCCTTACATTTCCAGGAGGGATTACAGGGGAAGTGCAGAAAGTAAAGTTCTTACATTTCCAGGAGGAATTACAGAGGAAATGCACAACGTTCTTACATTTCCAGGAGGGATTACAGAGGAAGTGCACAAAGTAGAATTCTTACATTTCCAGGAGGGATTACAGAGGAAGTGCACAAAGTAGATTTCTTACATTTCCAGGAGGGATTACAGAGGAAGTGCATAAAGTATAGTTCTTACATTTCCAGGAGGGATTACAGAGGAAGTGCATAAAGTAAAGTTCTTACATTTCCAGGAGGAATTACAGAGGAAGTCCATAAAGTAAAGTTCTTACATTTCCAGGAGGGATTACAGGCGAAGTGCAGAAAGTAACATTCTTACATTTCCAGGAGGAATTACAGAGGAAATGCACAACGTTCTTACATTTCCAGGAGGGATTACAGAGGAAGTGCACAAAGTAGATTTCTTACGTTTCCAGGAGGGATTACAGAGGAAGTGCATAAAGTAAAGTTCTTACATTTCCAGGAGAGATTACAGAGGAAGTGCATAAAGTAAAGTTCATACATTTCCAGGAGGGATTACAGAGGAAGTGCATAAAGCAAAGTTCTTACATTTCCAGGAGGGATTACAGAGGAAGTGCATAAAGTAAAGTTCTTACATTTCCAGGAGGAATTACAGAAGAAGTGCAAAAAGTAAAGTTCTTACATTTCCAGGAGGGATTACAGAGGAAGTCCATAAAGTAAAGTTCTTACATTTCCAGGAGGAATTACAGAGGAAATGCACAACGTTCTTACATTTCCAGGAGGAATTACAGAGGAAGTGCACAAAGTAGATTTCTTACATTTCCAGGAGGGATTACGGAGGAAGTGAAGTAAAGTTCTTGCATTTCCAGGAGGGATTACAGAGGAAGTGCATAAAGTAAAGTTCTTACATTTCCAGGAGGGATTACAGAGGAAGTGCATAAAGTAAAGTTCTTACATTTCCAGGAGGGATTACAGAGGAAGTGCATAAAGTAAAGTTCTTACATTTCCAGGAGGGATTACAGAGGAAGTGCATAAAGTAAAGTTCTTACATTTCCAGGAGTAATTAAAGGGGAAGTGCACAAAGTAGGGTCCTTACATTTCCAGGAGGATTTACAGAGGAAGTGCACAAAGTAAAGTTCTTACATTTCCAGGAGGGATTACAGAGGAAGTGCATAAAGTAAAGTTCTTACATTTCCAGGAGCATTTACAGAGGAAGTGCATATAGTAAAGTTCTTACATTTCCATGAGGAATTAAAGAGGAAGTGCAGAAAGTAGAGTCCTTACATTTCCAGGAGGGATTACAGAGGAAGTGCGTATAGTAAAGTTCTTACATTTCCATGAGGAATTAAAGAGGAAGTGCACAAAGTAGAGTCCTTACATTTCCAGGAGTATTTACAGAGGAATTGCAAAAAGTAAAGTTCTTACATTTCCAGGAGGGATTACAGAGGAAGTGCATAAAGTAAAGTTCTTACATTTCCAGGAGGGATTACAGAGGAAGAGCATAATGTAAAGTTCTTACATTTCCAGGAGGAATTACAGAGGAAATGCACAACGTTCTTACATTTCCAGGAGGGATTACAGAGGAAGTGCACAAAGTAGATTTCTTACATTTCCAGGAGGGATTACATAGGAAGTGCATAAAGTAAAGTTCTTACATTTCCAGGAGGGATTACAGAGGAAGTGCATAAAGTAAAGTTCTTACATTTCCAGGAGGGATTACAGAGGAAGTGTACAAAGTAGATTTCTTACATTTCCAGGAGGGATTACAGTGGAAGTGCATAAAGTAAAGTTCTTACATTTCCAGGAGGGATTACAGAGGAAGTGCATAAAGTAAAGTTCTTACATTTCCAGGAGGGATTACAGAGGAAGTGCATAAAGTAAAGTTCTTACATTTCCAGGAGGGATTACAGAGGAAGTGCACAAAGTAGATTTCTTACATTTCCAGGAGGGATTACAGTGGAAGTGCATAAAGTAAAGTTCTTACATTTCCAGGAGGGATTACAGAGGAAGTGCATAAAGTAAAGTTCTTACATTTCCAGGAGGGATTACAGAGGAAGTGCGTAAAGTAGAGTTCTTACATTTCCAGGAGTAATTAAAGAGGAAGTGCACAAAGTAGAGTCCTTACATTTCCAGGAGGATTTACAGAGGAAGTGCACAATGTAAAGTTCTTACATTTCCAGGAGGGATTACAGAGTAAGTGCATATAGTAAAGTTCTTACATTTCCATGAGGAATTAAAAAGGAAGTGCAGAAAGTAGAGTCCTTACATTTCCAGGAGGGATTACAGAGGAAGTGCACAAAGTAGAGTTCTTACATTTCCAGGAGAGATTACAGAGGAAGTGCATAAAGTAAAGTTCTAACATTTCCAGGAGGGATTACAGAGGAAGTGCATAAAGTAAAGTTCTTACATTTCCAGGAGAGATTACAGAGGAAGTGCATAAAGTAAAGTTCATACATTTCCAGGAGGGATTACAGAGGAAGTGCATAAAGCAAAGTTCTTACATTTCCAGGAGGGATTACAGAGGAAGTGCATAAAGTAAAGTTCTTACATTTCCAGGAGGAATTACAGAGGAAGTCCATAAAGTAAAGTTCTTACATTTCCAGGAGGAATTACAGAAGAAGTGCAAAAAGTAAAGTTCTTAGATTTCCAGGAGGGATTACAGAGGAAGTCCATAAAGTAAAGTTCTTACATTTCCAGGAGGAATTACAGAGGAAATGCACAACGTTCCTACATTTCCAGGAGGAATTACAGAGGAAGTGCACAAAGTAGATTTCTTACATTTCCAGGAGGGATTACGGAGGAAGTGAAGTAAAGTTCTTGCATTTCCAGGAGGGATTACAGAGGAAGTGCATAAAGTAAAGTTCTTACATTTCCAGGAGGGATTAGAGAGGAAGTGCATAAAGTAAAGTTCTTACATTTCCAGGAGGGATTACAGAGGAAGTGCATAAAGTAAAGATCTTACATTTCCAGGAGGGATTACAGAGGAAGTGCATAAAGTAAAGTTCTTACATTTCCAGGAGTAATTAAAGGGGAAGTGCACAAAGTAGAGTCCTTACATTTCCAGAAGGATTTACAGAGGAAGTGCACAAAGTAAAGTTCTTACATTTCCAGGAGGGATTACAGAGGAAGTGCATAAAGTAAAGTTCTTACATTTCCAGGAGGATTTACAGAGGAAGTGCAAATAGTAAAGTTCTTACATTTCCATGAGGAATTAAAGAGGAAGTGCAGAAAGTAGAGTCCTTACATTTCCAGGAGGGATTACAGAGGAAGTGCGTATAGTAAAGTTCTTACATTTCCATGAGGAATTAAAGAGGAAGTGCACAAAGTAGAGTCCTTACATTTCCAGGAGTATTTACAGAGGAATTGCAAAAAGTAAAGTTCTTACATTTCCAGGAGGGATTACAGAGGAAGTGCATAAAGTAAAGTTCTTACATTTCCAGGAGGGATTACAGAGGAAGTGCATAATGTAAAGTTCTTACATTTCCAGGACGAATAACAGAGGAAATGCACAACGTTCTTACATTTCCAGGAGGGATTACAGAGGAAGTGCACAAAGTAGATTTCTTACATTTCCAGGAGGGATTACATAGGAAGTGCATAAAGTATAGTTCTTACATTTCCAGGAGGGATTACAGAGGAAGTGCATAAAGTAAAGTTCTTACATTTCCAGGAGGGATTACAGAGGAAGTGTACAAAGTAGATTTCTTACATTTCCAGGAGGGATTACAGTGGAAGTGCATAAAGTAAAGTTCTTACATTTCCAGGAGGGACTACAGAGGAAGTGCATAAAGTAAAGTTCTTACATTTCCAGGAGGGATTACAGAGGAAGTGCATAAAGTAAAGTTCTTACATTTCCAGGAGTAATTAAAGAGGAAGTGCACAAAGTAGAGTCCTTACATTTCCAGGAGGATTTACAGAGGAAGTGCACAATGTAAAGTTCTTACATTTCCAGGAGGGATTACAGAGGAAGTGCATATGGTAAAGTTCTTACATTTCCATGAGGAATGAAAAAGGAAGTGCAGAAAGTAGAGTCCTTACATTTCCAGGAGGGATTACAGAGGAAGTGCACAAAGTAGAGTTCTTACATTTCCAGGAGGGATTACAGAGGAAGTGCACAAAGTAGATTTCTTACGTTTCCAGGAGAGATTTCAGAGGAGGTGCATAAAGTAAAGTTCTTACATTTCCAGGAGAGATTACAGAGGAAGTGCATAAAGTAAAGTTCATACATTTCCAGGAGGGATTACAGAGGAAGTGCATGAAGCAAAGTTCTTACATTTCCAGGAGGGATTACAGAGGAAGTGCACAAAGTAGAGTTCTTACATTTCCAGGAGGGATTACAGGGGATGTGCACAAAGTAGAGTTCTTACATTTGCAGGAGGGATTACAGAGGAAGTGCATAAAGTAAAGTTCTTGCATTTCCAGGGGGAATTAAAGAGGAAGTGCAGAAAGTAGAGTCCTTACATTTCCAGGAGGTATTACAGGGGATGTGCACAAAGTACAGTTCTTACATTTCCAGGAGGATTTACAGAGGAAGTGCAAAAAGTAAAATTCTTACATTTCCAGGAGGGATTACAGAGGAAGTGCATAAAGTAAAATTCTTACATTTCCAGGAGGGATTACAGAGGAAGTGCATAAAGTAAAGTTCTTACATTTCCAGGAGAGATTACAGGGGATGTGCACAAAGTAGAGTTCTTACTTTTCCAGGAGGATTTACAGAGGAAGTGCATGAAGTAAAATTCTTACATTTCCAGGAGGGATTACAGGGGATGTGCACAAAGTAGAGTTCTTACATTTCCAGGAGGGATTACAGAGGAACTGCATAAAGTAAAGTTCTTACATTTCCAAGAGGGATTACAGAGGAAGTGCGTAAAGTAAAGTTCTTACATTTCCATGAGGGATTACAGAGGAAGTGCATAAAGTAAAGTTCTTACATTTCCAGGAGGGATTACAGAGGAAATGCATAAAGTAAAGTTCTTACATTTCCAGAAGGGATTGCAGGGGATGTGCACAAAGTAGAGTTCTTACATTTCCAGGAGGGATTACAGAGGAAGTGCATAAAGTAAAGTTCTTACATTTCCAGGAGGGATTACAGAGGAAGTGCATAAAGTAAAGTTCTTACATTTCCAGGAGGGATTACAGAGGAAGTGCATAAAGTAAAGTTCTTACATTTCCAGGAGGGATTACAGAGGAAGTGCATAAAGTAAAGTTCTTACATTTCCAGGAGGGATTACAGAGGAAGTGCATAAAGTAAAGTTCTTACATTTCCAGGAGGAATTACAGAGGAAGTCCATAAAGTAAAGTTCTTACATTTCCAGGAGGAATTACAGAAGAAGTGCAAAAAGTAAAGTTCTTACATTTCCAGGAGGGATTACAGAGGAAGTCCATAAAGTAAAGTTCTTACATTTCCAGGAGGAATTACAGAGGAAATGCACAACGTTCCTACATTTCCAGGAGGAATTACAGAGGAAGTGCACAAAGTAGATTTCTTACATTTCCAGGAGGGATTACGGAGGAAGTGAAGTAAAGTTCTTGCATTTACAGGAGGGATTACAGAGGAAGTGCATAAAGTAAAGTTCTTACATTTCCAGGAGGGATTACAGAGGAAGTGCATAAAGTAAAGTTCTTACATTTCCAGGAGGGATTACAGAGGAAGTGCATAAAGTAAAGTTCTTACATTTCCAGGAGGGATTACAGAGGAAGTGCATAAAGTAAAGTTCTTACATTTCCAGGAGTAATTAAAGGGGAAGTGCACAAAGTAGAGTCCTTACATTTCCAGAAGGATTTACAGAGGAAGTGCACAAAGTAAAGTTCTTACATTTCCAGGAGGGATTACAGAGGAAGTGCATAAAGTAAAGTTCTTACATTTCCAGGAGGATTTACAGAGGAAGTGCAAATAGTAAAGTTCTTACATTTCCATGAGGAATTAAAGAGGAAGTGCAGAAAGTAGAGTCCTTACATTTCCAGGAGGGATTACAGAGGAAGTGCGTATAGTAAAGTTCTTACATTTCCATGAGGAATTAAAGAGGAAGTGCACAAAGTAGAGTCCTTACATTTCCAGGAGTATTTACAGAGGAATTGCAAAAAGTAAAGTTCTTACATTTCCAGGAGGGATTACAGAGGAAGTGCATAAAGTAAAGTTCTTACATTTCCAGGAGGGATTACAGAGGAAGTGCATAATGTAAAGTTCTTACATTTCCAGGAGGAATAACAGAGGAAATGCACAACGTTCTTACATTTCCAGGAGGGATTACAGAGGAAGTGCACAAAGTAGATTTCTTACATTTCCAGGAGGGATTACATAGGAAGTGCATAAAGTATAGTTCTTACATTTCCAGGAGGGATTACAGAGGAAGTGCATAAAGTAAAGTTCTTACATTTCCAGGAGGGATTACAGAGGAAGTGTACAAAGTAGATTTCTTACATTTCCAGGAGGGATTACAGTGGAAGTGCATAAAGTAAAGTTCTTACATTTCCAGGAGGGACTACAGAGGAAGTGCATAAAGTAAAGTTCTTACATTTCCAGGAGGGATTACAGAGGAAGTGCATAAAGTAAAGTTCTTACATTTCCAGGAGTAATTAAAGAGGAAGTGCACAAAGTAGAGTCCTTACATTTCCAGGAGGATTTACAGAGGAAGTGCACAATGTAAAGTTCTTACATTTCCAGGAGGGATTACAGAGGAAGTGCATATGGTAAAGTTCTTACATTTCCATGAGGAATGAAAAAGGAAGTGCAGAAAGTAGAGTCCTTACATCTCCAGGAGGGATTACAGAGGAAGTGCACAAAGTAGAGTTCTTACATTTCCAGGAGGGATTACAGAGGAAGTGCACAAAGTAGATTTCTTACGTTTCCAGGAGGGATTTCAGAGGAAATGCACAAAGTAGAGTTCTTACATTTCCAGGAGGGATTACAGGGGATGTGCACAAAGTAGAGTTCTTACATTTGCAGGAGGGATTACAGAGGAAATGCATAAAGTAAAGTTCTTACATTTCCATGAGGAATTAAAGAGGAAGTGCATAAAGTAAAGTTCTTGCATTTCCAGGGGGAATTAAAGAGGAAGTGCAGAAAGTAGAGTCCTTACATTTCCAGGAGGTATTACAGGGGATGTGCACAAAGTAGAGTTCTTACATTTCCAGGAGGATTTACAGAGGAAGTGCAAAAAGTAAAATTCTTACATTTCCAGGAGGGATTACAGAGGAAGTGCATAAAGTAAAATTCTTACATTTCCAGGAGGGATTACAGAGGAAGTGCATAAAGTAAAGTTCTTACATTTCCAGGAGAGATTACAGGGGATGTGCACAAAGTAGAGTTCTTACTTTTCCAGGAGGATTTACAGAGGAAGTGCATGAAGTAAAATTCTTACATTTCCAGGAGGGATTACAGGGGATGTGCACAAAGTAGAGTTCTTACATTTCCAGGAGGGATTACAGAGGAACTGCATAAAGTAAAGTTCTTACATTTCCAAGAGGGATTACAGAGGAAGTGCGTAAAGTAAAGTTCTTACATTTCCATGAGGGATTACAGAGGAAGTGCATAAAGTAAAGTTCTTACATTTCCAGGAGGGATTACAGAGGAAATGCATAAAGTAAAGTTCTTACATTTCCAGAAGGGATTGCAGGGGATGTGCACAAAGTAGAGTTCTTACATTTCCAGGAGGGATTACAGAGGAAGTGCATAAAGTAAAGTTCTTACATTTCCAGGAGGGATTACAGAGGAAGTGCATAAAGTAAAGTTCTTACATTTCCAGGAGGGATTACAGAGGAAGTGCATAAAGTAAAGTTCTTACATTTCCAGGAGGGATTACAGAGGAAGTGCATAAAGTAAAGTTCTTACATTTCCAGGAGGGATTACAGAGGAAGTGCATAAAGTAAAATTCTTACATTTCCAGGAGGGATTACAGGGGATGTGCACAAAGTAGAGTTCTTACATTTCCAGAAGGGATTACAGAGGAAGTGCATAAAGTAAAGTTCTTACATTTCCAGGAGGGATTACAGAGGAAGTGCATAAAGTAAAGTTCTTAAATTTCCAGGAGGGATTACAGAGGAAGTGCATAAAGTAAAGTTCTTACATTTCCAGGAGGGATTACAGAGGAAATGCATGAAGTAAAGTTCTTACATTTCCAGGAGGGATTACAGGGGATGTGCACAAAGTAGAGTTCTTACATTTCCAGGAGGGATTACAGAGGAAGTGCATAAAGTAAAGTTCTTACATTTCCAGGAGGGATTACAGAGGAAGTGCATAAAGTAAAGTTCTTACATTTCCAGGAGGGATTACAGAGGAAGTGCATAAAGTAAAGTTCTTACATTTCCAGGAGGGATTACAGAGGAAGTGCATAAAGTAAAGTTCTTACATTTCCAGGAGGGATTACAGAGGAAGTGCATAAAGTACAGTTCTTACATTTCCAGGAGGGATTACAGAGGAAGTGTATAAAGTAAAGTTCTTACATTTCCAGGAGTAATTAAAGAGGAAGTGCACAATGTAAAGTCCTTACATTTCCAGGAGGATTTACAGAGGAAGTGCACAAAGTAAAGTTCTTACATTTCCAGGAGGGATTACAGAGGAAGTGCATATAGTAAAGTTCTTACATTTCCATGAGGAATTAAAGAGGAAGTGCAGAAAGTAGAGTCCTTACATTTCCAGGAGGGATTACAGAGGAAGTGCACAAAGTAGAGTTCTTACATTTCCAGGAAGGATTACAGGGGATGTGCACAAAGAAGAGTTCTTACATTTCCAGGAGTATTTACAGAGGAAGTGCAAAAAGTAAAGTTCTTACATTTCCAGGAGGGATTACAGAGGAAATGCATAAAGTAAAGTTCTTACATTTCCATGAGGAATTAAAGAGGAAGTGCAAAAAGTAAAGTTCTTACATTTCCAGGAGGGATTACAGAGGAAGTGCATAAAGTAAAGTTCTTACATTTCCAGGGGGAATTAAAGAGGAAGTGCAGAAAGTAGAGTCCTTACATTTCCAGGCCAGGAGGGATTACAGGGGATGTGGACAAAGTAGAGTTCTTACATTTCCAGGAGGATTTACAGAGGAAGTGCAAAAAGTAAAATTCTTACATTTCCAGGAGGGATTACAGAGGAAGTGCATAAAGTAAAATTCTTACATTTCCAGGAGGGATTACAGAGGAAGTGCATAAAGTAAAGTTCTTACATTTCCAGGAGGGATTACAGGGGATGTGCACAAAGTAGAGTTCTTACTTTTCCAGGAGGATTTACAGAGGAAGTGCATGAAGTAAAATTCTTACATTTCCAGGAGGGATTACAGGGGATGTGCACAAATTAGAATTCTTACATTTCCAGGAGGGATTACAGAGGAACTGCATAAAGTAAAGTTCTTACATTTCCAGGAGGGATTACAGAGGAAGTGCGTAAAGTAAAGTTCTTACATTTCCAGGAGGGATTACAGAGGAAGTGCATAAAGTAAAGTTCTTACATTTCCAGGAGGGATTACAGAGGAAGTGCATAAAGTAAAGTTCTTACATTTCCAGGAGTAATTAAAGAGGAAGTGCACAAAGTAGAGTCCTTACATTTCCAGGAGGATTTACAGAGGAAGTGCACAATGTAAAGTTCTTACATTTCCAGGAGGGATTACAGAGGAAGTGCATATGGTAAAGTTCTTACATTTCCATGAGGAATGAAAAAGGAAGTGCAGAAAGTAGAGTCCTTACATCTCCAGGAGGGATTACAGAGGAAGTGCACAAAGTAGAGTTCTTACATTTCCAGGAGGGATTACAGAGGAAGTGCACAAAGTAGATTTCTTACGTTTCCAGGAGGGATTTCAGAGGAAATGCACAAAGTAGAGTTCTTACATTTCCAGGAGGGATTACAGGGGATGTGCACAAAGTAGAGTTCTTACATTTGCAGGAGGGATTACAGAGGAAATGCATAAAGTAAAGTTCTTACATTTCCATGAGGAATTAAAGAGGAAGTGCATAAAGTAAAGTTCTTGCATTTCCAGGGGGAATTAAAGAGGAAGTGCAGAAAGTAGAGTCCTTACATTTCCAGGAGGTATTACAGGGGATGTGCACAAAGTAGAGTTCTTACATTTCCAGGAGGATTTACAGAGGAAGTGCAAAAAGTAAAATTCTTACATTTCCAGGAGGGATTACAGAGGAAGTGCATAAAGTAAAATTCTTACATTTCCAGGAGGGATTACAGAGGAAGTGCATAAAGTAAAGTTCTTACATTTCCAGGAGAGATTACAGGGGATGTGCACAAAGTAGAGTTCTTACTTTTCCAGGAGGATTTACAGAGGAAGTGCATGAAGTAAAATTCTTACATTTCCAGGAGGGATTACAGGGGATGTGCACAAAGTAGAGTTCTTACATTTCCAGGAGGGATTACAGAGGAACTGCATAAAGTAAAGTTCTTACATTTCCAAGAGGGATTACAGAGGAAGTGCGTAAAGTAAAGTTCTTACATTTCCATGAGGGATTACAGAGGAAGTGCATAAAGTAAAGTTCTTACATTTCCAGGAGGGATTACAGAGGAAATGCATAAAGTAAAGTTCTTACATTTCCAGAAGGGATTGCAGGGGATGTGCACAAAGTAGAGTTCTTACATTTCCAGGAGGGATTACAGAGGAAGTGCATAAAGTAAAGTTCTTACATTTCCAGGAGGGATTACAGAGGAAGTGCATAAAGTAAAGTTCTTACATTTCCAGGAGGGATTACAGAGGAAGTGCATAAAGTAAAGTTCTTACATTTCCAGGAGGGATTACAGAGGAAGTGCATAAAGTAAAGTTCTTACATTTCCAGGAGGGATTACAGAGGAAGTGCATAAAGTAAAATTCTTACATTTCCAGGAGGGATTACAGGGGATGTGCACAAAGTAGAGTTCTTACATTTCCAGAAGGGATTACAGAGGAAGTGCATAAAGTAAAGTTCTTACATTTCCAGGAGGGATTACAGAGGAAGTGCATAAAGTAAAGTTCTTAAATTTCCAGGAGGGATTACAGAGGAAGTGCATAAAGTAAAGTTCTTACATTTCCAGGAGGGATTACAGAGGAAATGCATGAAGTAAAGTTCTTACATTTCCAGGAGGGATTACAGGGGATGTGCACAAAGTAGAGTTCTTACATTTCCAGGAGGGATTACAGAGGAAGTGCATAAAGTAAAGTTCTTACATTTCCAGGAGGGATTACAGAGGAAGTGCATAAAGTAAAGTTCTTACATTTCCAGGAGGGATTACAGAGGAAGTGCATAAAGTAAAGTTCTTACATTTCCAGGAGGGATTACAGAGGAAGTGCATAAAGTAAAGTTCTTACATTTCCAGGAGGGATTACAGAGGAAGTGCATAAAGTACAGTTCTTACATTTCCAGGAGGGATTACAGAGGAAGTGTATAAAGTAAAGTTCTTACATTTCCAGGAGTAATTAAAGAGGAAGTGCACAATGTAAAGTCCTTACATTTCCAGGAGGATTTACAGAGGAAGTGCACAAAGTAAAGTTCTTACATTTCCAGGAGGGATTACAGAGGAAGTGCATATAGTAAAGTTCTTACATTTCCATGAGGAATTAAAGAGGAAGTGCAGAAAGTAGAGTCCTTACATTTCCAGGAGGGATTACAGAGGAAGTGCACAAAGTAGAGTTCTTACATTTCCAGGAAGGATTACAGGGGATGTGCACAAAGAAGAGTTCTTACATTTCCAGGAGTATTTACAGAGGAAGTGCAAAAAGTAAAGTTCTTACATTTCCAGGAGGGATTACAGAGGAAATGCATAAAGTAAAGTTCTTACATTTCCATGAGGAATTAAAGAGGAAGTGCAAAAAGTAAAGTTCTTACATTTCCAGGAGGGATTACAGAGGAAGTGCATAAAGTAAAGTTCTTACATTTCCAGGGGGAATTAAAGAGGAAGTGCAGAAAGTAGAGTCCTTACATTTCCAGGCCAGGAGGGATTACAGGGGATGTGGACAAAGTAGAGTTCTTACATTTCCAGGAGGATTTACAGAGGAAGTGCAAAAAGTAAAATTCTTACATTTCCAGGAGGGATTACAGAGGAAGTGCATAAAGTAAAATTCTTACATTTCCAGGAGGGATTACAGAGGAAGTGCATAAAGTAAAGTTCTTACATTTCCAGGAGGGATTACAGGGGATGTGCACAAAGTAGAGTTCTTACTTTTCCAGGAGGATTTACAGAGGAAGTGCATGAAGTAAAATTCTTACATTTCCAGGAGGGATTACAGGGGATGTGCACAAATTAGAATTCTTACATTTCCAGGAGGGATTACAGAGGAACTGCATAAAGTAAAGTTCTTACATTTCCAGGAGGGATTACAGAGGAAGTGCGTAAAGTAAAGTTCTTACATTTCCAGGAGGGATTACAGAGGAAGTGCATAAAGTAAAGTTCTTACATTTCCAGGAGGGATTACAGAGGATATGCATAAAGTAAAGTTCTTACATTTCCAGGAGGGATTACAGAGGAAGTGCATAAAGTAAAGTTCTTACATTTCCAGGAGTGATTACAGAGGAAGTGCACAAAGTAAAGTTCTTACATTTCCAGGAGGATTTATGGAGGAAGTGCATAAAGTAAAGTTCTTACATTTCCAGGAGGGATTACAGAGGCAGTGCATAAAGTAGAGTTCATACATTTCCAGGAGGGATTACAGAGGAAGTGCATAAAGTAAAGTTCTTACATTTCCAGGAGGGATTACAGAGGAAGTGCATAAAGTAAAGTTCTTACATTTCCAGGAGGAATTACAGAGGAAGTCCATAAAGTAAAGTTCTTACATTTCCAGGAGGAATTACAGAAGAAGTGCAAAAAGTAAAGTTCTAACATTTCCAGGAGGGATTACAGAGGAAGTCCATAAAGTAAAGTTCTTACATTTCCAGGAGGAATTACAGAGGAAATGCACAACGTTCTTACATTTCCAGGAGGAATTACAGAGGAAGTGCACAAAGTAGATTTCTTACATTTCCAGGAGGGATTACGGAGGAAGTGAAGTAAAGTTCTTGCATTTCCAGGAGGGATTACAGAGGAAGTGCATAAAGTAAAGTTCTTACATTTCCAGGAGGGATTACAGAGGAAGTGCATAAAGTAAAGTTCTTACATTTCCAGGAGGGATTACAGAGGAAGTGCATAAAGTAAAGTTCTTACATTTCCAGGAGGGATTACAGAGGAAGTGCATAAAGTAAAGTTCTTACATTTCCAGGAGTAATTAAAGGGGAAGTGCACAAAGTAGAGTCCTTACATTTCCAGGAGGATTTACAGAGGAAGTGCACAAAGTAAAGTTCTTACATTTCCAGGAGGGATTACAGAGGAAGTGCATAAAGTAAAGTTCTTACATTTCCAGGAGGATTTACATAGGAAGTGCATATGGTAAATTTCTTACATTTCCATGAGTAATTAAAGAGGAAGTGCAGAAAGTAGAGTCCTTACATTTCCAGGAGGGATTACAGAGGAAGTGCGTATAGTAAAGTTCTTACATTTCCATGAGGAATTAAAGAGGAAGTGCACAAAGTAGAGTCCTTACATTTACAGGAGTATTTACAGAGGAATTGCAAAAAGTAAAGTTCTTACATTTCCAGGAGGGATTACAGAGGAAGTGCATAAAGTGAAGTTCTTACATTTCCAGGAGGGATTACAGAGGAAGTGCATAATGTAAAGTTCTTACATTTCCAGGAGGAATTACAGAGGAAATGCACAACGTTCTTACATTTCCAGGAGGGATTACAGAGGAAGTGCACAAAGTAGATTTCTTGCATTTCCAGGAGGGATTACAGAGGAAGTGCATAAAGTAAAGTTCTTACATTTCCAGGAGGGATTACAGAGGAAGTGCATAAAGTAAAGTTCTTACATTTCCAGGAGGGATTACAGAGGAAGTGCATAAAGTAAAGTTCTTACATTTCCAGGAGGGATTACAGAGGAAGTGCATAAAATAAAGTTCTTACATTTCCAGGAGTAATTAAAGGGGAAGTGCACAAAGTAGAGTCCTTACATTTCCAGGAGGATTTACAGAGGAAGTGCACAAAGTAAAGTTCTTACATTTCCAGGAGGGATTACAGAGGAAGTGCATAAAGTAAAGTTCTTACATTTCCAGGAGGATTTACAGAGGAAGTGCACATAGTAAAGTTCTTACATTTCCATGAGGAATTAAAGAGTAAGTGCAGAAAGTAGAGTCCTTACATTTCCAGGAGGGATTACAGAGGAAGTGCGTATAGTAAAGTTCTTACATTTTCATGAGGAATTAAAGAGGAAGTGCACAAAGTAGAGTCATTACATTTCCAGGAGTATTTACAGAGGAATTGCAAAAAGTAAAGTTCTTACATTTCCAGGAGGGATTACAGAGGAAGTGCATAAAGTAAAGTTCTTACATTTCCAGGAGGGATTACAGAGGAAGTGCATAATGTAAAGTTCTTACATTTCCAGGAGGAATTACAGAGGAAATGCACAACGTTCTTACATTTCCAGGAGGGATTACAGAGGAAGTGCACAAAGTAGATTTCTTACATTTCCAGGAGGGATTACAGAGGAAGTGCACAAAGTAGATTTCTTACATTTCCAGGAGGGATTACAGAGTAAGTGCATATAGTAAAGTTCTTACATTTCCATGAGGAATTAAAAAGGAAGTGCAGAAAGTAGAGTCCTTACATTTCCAGGAGGGATTACAGAGGAAGTGCACAAAGTAGAGTTCTTACATTTCCAGGAGAGATTACAGAGGAAGTGCATAAAGTAAAGTTCTAACATTTCCAGGAGGGATTACAGAGGAAGTGCATAAAGTAAAGTTCTTACATTTCCAGGAGAGATTACAGAGGAAGTGCATAAAGTAAAGTTCATACATTTCCAGGAGGGATTACAGAGGAAGTGCATAAAGCAAAGTTCTTACATTTCCAGGAGGGATTACAGAGGAAGTGCATAAAGTAAAGTTCTTACATTTCCAGGAGGAATTACAGAGGAAGTCCATAAAGTAAAGTTCTTACATTTCCAGGAGGAATTACAGAAGAAGTGCAAAAAGTAAAGTTCTTACATTTCCAGGAGGGATTACAGAGGAAGTCCATAAAGTAAAGTTCTTACATTTCCAGGAGGAATTACAGAGGAAATGCACAACGTTCCTACATTTCCAGGAGGAATTACAGAGGAAGTGCACAAAGTAGATTTCTTACATTTCCAGGAGGGATTACGGAGGAAGTGAAGTAAAGTTCTTGCATTTCCAGGAGGGATTACAGAGGAAGTGCATAAAGTAAAGTTCTTACATTTCCAGGAGGGATTACAGAGGAAGTGCATAAAGTAAAGTTCTTACATTTCCAGGAGGGATTACAGAGGAAGTGCATAAAGTAACGTTCTTACATTTCCAGGAGGGATTACAGAGGAAGTGCATAAAGTAAAGTTCTTACATTTCCAGGAGTAATTAAAGGGGAAGTGCACAAAGTACAGTCCTTACATTTCCAGGAGGATTTACAGAGGAAGTGCACAAAGTAAAGTTCTTACATTTCCAGGAGGGATTACAGAGGAAGTGCATAAAGTAAAGTTCTTACATTTCCAGGAGGATTTACAGAGGAAGTGCAAATAGTAAAGTTCTTACATGTCCATGAGGAATTAAAGAGGAAGTGCAGAAAGTAGAGTCCTTACATTTCCAGGAGGGATTACAGAGGAAGTGCGTATAGTAAAGTTCTTACATTTCCATGAGGAATTAAAGAGGAAGTGCACAAAGTAGAGTCCTTACATTTCCAGGAGTATTTACAGAGGAATTGCAAAAAGTAAAGTTCTTACATTTCCAGGAGGGATTACAGAGGAAGTGCATAAAGTAAAGTTCTTACATTTCCAGGAGGGATTACAGAGGAAGTGCATAATGTAAAGTTCTTACATTTCCAGGAGGAATAACAGAGGAAATGCACAACGTTCTTACATTTCCAGGAGGGATTACAGAGGAAGTGCACAAAGTAGATTTCTTACATTTCCAGGAGGGATTACATAGGAAGTGCATAAAGTATAGTTCTTACATTTCCAGGAGGGATTACAGAGGAAGTGCATAAAGTAAAGTTCTTACATTTCCAGGAGGGATTACAGAGGAAGTGTACAAAGTAGATTTCTTACATTTCCAGGAGGGATTACAGTGGAAGTGCATAAAGTAAAGTTCTTACATTTCCAGGAGGGACTACAGAGGAAGTGCATAAAGTAAAGTTCTTACATTTCCAGGAGTAATTAAAGAGGAAGTGCACAAAGTAGAGTCCTTACATTTCCAGGAGGATTTACAGAGGAAGTGCACAATGTAAAGTTCTTACATTTCCAGGAGGGATTACAGAGGAATTGCATATGGTAAAGTTCTTACATTTCCATGAGGAATGAAAAAGGAAGTGCAGAAAGTAGAGTCCTTACATTTCCAGGAGGGATTACAGAGGAAGTGCACAAAGTAGAGTTCTTACATTTCCAGGAGGGATTACAGAGGAAGTGCACAAAGTAGATTTCTTACGTTTCCAGGAGGGATTTCAGAGGAGGTGCATAAAGTAAAGTTCTTACATTTCCAGGAGAGATTACAGAGGAAGTGCATAAAGTAAAGTTCATACATTTCCAGGAGGGATTACAGAGGAAGTGCATAAAGCAAAGTTCTTACATTTCCAGGAGGGATTACAGAGGAAGTGCATAAAGTAAAGTTCTTACATTTCCAGGAGGAATTACAGAGGAAGTCCATAAAGTAAAGTTCTTACATTTCCAGGAGGAATTACAGAAGAAGTGCAAAAAGTAAAGTTCTTACATTTCCAGGAGGGATTACAGAGGAAGTCCATAAAGTAAAGTTCTTACATTTCCAGGAGGAATTACAGAGGAAATGCACAACGTTCTTACATTTCCAGGAGGAATTAGAGGAAGTGCACAAAGTAGATTTCTTACATTTCCAGGAGGGATTACGGAGGAAGTGAAGTAAAGTTCTTGCATTTCCAGGAGTAATTAAAGGGGAAGTGCACAAAGTAGAGTCCTTACATTTCCAGGAGGATTTACAGAGGAAGTGCACAAAGTAAAGTTCTTACATTTCCAGGAGGGATTACAGAGGAAGTGCATAAAGTAAAGTTCTTACATTTCCAGGAGGATTTACAGAGGAAGTGCACATAGTAAAGTTCTTACATTTCCATGAGGAATTAAAGAGGAAGTGCAGAAAGTAGAGTCCTTACATTTCCAGGAGGGATTACAGAGGAAGTGCGTATAGTAAAGTTCTTACATTTTCATGAGGAATTAAAGAGGAAGTGCACAAAGTAGAGTCATTACATTTCCAGGAGTATTTACAGAGGAATTGCAAAAAGTAAAGTTCTTACATTTCCAGGAGGGATTACAGAGGAAGTGCATAAAGTAAAGTTCTTACATTTCCAGGAGGGATTACAGAGGAAGTGCATAATGTAAAGTTCTTACATTTCCAGGAGGAATTACAGAGGAAATGCACAACGTTGTTACATTTCCAGGAGGGATTACAGAGGAAGAGCACAAAGTAGATTTCTTACATTTCCAGGAGGGATTACAGAGGAAGTGCATAAAGTAAAGTTCTTACATTTCCAGGAGGGATTACAGAGGAAGTGCATAAAGTAAAGTTCTTACATTTCCAGGAGGGATTACAGAGGAAGTGCATAAAGTAAAGTTCTTACATTTCCAGGAGGGATTACAGAGGAAGTGCATCAAGTAAAATTCTTACATTTCCAGGAGGGATTACAGGGGATGTGCACAAAGTAGAGTTCTTACATTTCCAGAAGGGATTACAGAGGAAGTGCATAAAGTAAAGTTCTTACATTTCCAGGAGGGATTACAGAGGAAGTGCATAAAGTAAAGTTCTTAAATTTCCAGGAGGGATTACAGAGGAAGTGTATAAAGTAAAGTTCTTACATTTCCAGGAGGGATTACAGAGGAAATGCATAAAGTAAAGTTCTTACATTTCCAGGAGGGATTACAGGGGATGTGCACAAAGTAGAGTTCTTACATTTCCAGGAGGGATTACAGAGGAAGTGCATAAAGTAAAGTTCTTACATTTCCAGGAGGGATTACAGAGGAAGTGCATAAAGTAAAGTTCTTACATTTCCAGGAGGGATTACAGAGGAAGTGCATAAAGTAAAGTTCTTACATTTCCAGGAGGGATTACAGAGGAAGTGCATGAAGTAAAGTTCTTACATTTCCAGGAGGGATTACAGAGGAAGTGCATAAAGTAAAGTTCTTACATTTCCAGGAGAGATTACAGAGGAAGTGCACAAAGTAGATTTCTTACATTTCCAGGAGGGATTACAGTGGAAGTGCATAAAGTAAAGTTCTTACATTTCCAGGAGGGATTACAGAGGAAGTGCATAAAGTAAAGTTCTTACATTTCCAGGAGTAATTAAAGAGGAAGTGCACAATGTAGAGTCCTTACATTTCCAGGAGGATTTACAGAGGAAGTGCACAAAGTAAAGTTCTTACATTTCCAGGAGGGATTACAGAGGAAGTGCATATAGTAAACTTCTTACATTTCCATGAGGAATTAAAGAGGAAGTGCAGAAAGTAGAGTCCTTACATTTCCAGGAGGGATTACAGAGGAAGTGCACAAAGTAGAGTTCTTACATTTCCAGGAAGGATTACAGGGGATGTGCACAAAGAAGAGTTCTTACAATTCCAGGAGTATTTACAGAGGAAGTGCAAAAAGTAAAGTTCTTACATTTCCAGGAGGGATTACAGAGGAAATGCATAAAGTAAAGTTCTTACATTTCCATGAGGAATTAAAGAGGAAGTGCAAAAAGTAAAGTTCTTACATTTCCAGGAGGGATTACAGAGGAAGTGCATAAAGTAAAGTTCTTACATTTCCAGGGGGAATTAAAGAGGAAGTGCAGAAAGTAGAGTCCTTACATTTCCAGGCCAGGAGGGATTACAGGGGATGTGGACAAAGTAGAGTTCTTACATTTCCAGGAGGATTTACAGAGGAAGTGCAAAAAGTAAAATTCTTACATTTCCAGGAGGGATTACAGAGGAAGTGCATAAAGTAAAATTCTTACATTTCCAGGAGGGATTACAGAGGAAGTGCATAAAGTAAAGTTCTTACATTTCCAGGAGGGATTACAGGGGATGTGCACAAAGTAGAGTTCTTACTTTTCCAGGAGGATTTACAGAGGAAGTGCATGAAGTAAAATTCTTACATTTCCAGGAGGGATTACAGGGGATGTGCACAAAGTAGAATTCTTACATTTCCAGGAGGGATTACAGAGGAACTGCATAAAGTAAAGTTCTTACATTTCCAGGAGGGATTACAGAGGAAGTGCGTAAAGTAAAGTTCTTACATTTCCAGGAGGGATTACAGAGGAAGTGCATAAAGTAAAGTTCTTACATTTCCAGGAGGGATTACAGAGGATATGCATAAAGTAAAGTTCTTACATTTCCAGGAGGGATTACAGAGGAAGTGCATAAAGTAAAGTTCTTACATTTCCAGGAGTGATTACAGAGGAAGTGCACAAAGTAAAGTTCTTACATTTCCAGGAGGATTTATGGAGGAAGTGCATAAAGTAAAGTTCTTACATTTCCAGGAGGGATTACAGAGGCAGTGCATAAAGTAGAGTTCATACATTTCCAGGAGGGATTACAGAGGAAGTGCATAAAGTAAAGTTCTTACATTTCCAGGAGGGATTACAGAGGAAGTGCATAAAGTAAAGTTCTTACATTTCCAGGAGGAATTACAGAGGAAGTCCATAAAGTAAAGTTCTTACATTTCCAGGAGGAATTACAGAAGAAGTGCAAAAAGTAAAGTTCTAACATTTCCAGGAGGGATTACAGAGGAAGTCCATAAAGTAAAGTTCTTACATTTCCAGGAGGAATTACAGAGGAAATGCACAACGTTCTTACATTTCCAGGAGGGATTACAGAGGAAGTGCACAAAGTAGATTTCTTGCATTTCCAGGAGGGATTACAGAGGAAGTGCATAAAGTAAAGTTCTTACATTTCCAGGAGGGATTACAGAGGAAGTGCATAAAGTAAAGTTCTTACATTTCCAGGAGGGATTACAGAGGAAGTGCATAAAGTAAAGTTCTTACATTTCCAGGAGGGATTAGAGAGGAAGTGCATAAAGTAAAGTTCTTACATTTCCAGGAGGGATTACAGAGGAAGTGCATAAAATAAAGTTCTTACATTTCCAGGAGTAATTAAAGGGGAAGTGCACAAAGTAGAGTCCTTACATTTCCAGGAGGATTTACAGAGGAAGTGCACAAAGTAAAGTTCTTACATTTCCAGGAGGGATTACAGAGGAAGTGCATAAAGTAAAGTTCTTACATTTCCAGGAGGATTTACAGAGGAAGTGCACATAGTAAAGTTCTTACATTTCCATGAGGAATTAAAGAGGAAGTGCAGAAAGTAGAGTCCTTACATTTCCAGGAGGGATTACAGAGGAAGTGCGTATAGTAAAGTTCTTACATTTTCATGAGGAATTAAAGAGGAAGTGCACAAAGTAGAGTCATTACATTTCCAGGAGTATTTACAGAGGAATTGCAAAAAGTAAAGTTCTTACATTTCCAGGAGGGATTACAGAGGAAGTGCATAAAGTAAAGTTCTTACATTTCCAGGAGGGATTACAGAGGAAGTGCATAATGTAAAGTTCTTACATTTCCAGGAGGAATTACAGAGGAAATGCACAACGTTCTTACATTTCCAGGAGGGATTACAGAGGAAGTGCACAAAGTAGATTTCTTACATTTCCAGGAGGGATTACAGAGGAAGTGCATAAAGTAAAGTTCTTACATTTCCAGGAGGGATTACAGAGGAAGTGCATAAAGTAAAGTTCTTACATTTCCAGGAGGGATTACAGAGGAAGTGTACAAAGTAGATTTCTTACATTTCCAGGAGGGATTACAGTGGAAGTGCATAAAGTAAAGTTCTTACATTTCCAGGAGGGATTACAGAGGAAGTGCATAAAGTAAAGTTCTTACATTTCCAGGAGGGATTACAGAGGAAGTGCATAAAGTAAAGTTCTTACATTTCCAGGAGTAATTAAAGAGGAAGTGCACAAAGTAGAGTCCTTACATTTCCAGGAGGATTTACAGAGGAAGTGCACAATGTAAAGTTCTTACATTTCCAGGAGGGATTACAGAGGAAGTGCATATAGTAAATTCTTACATTTCCATGAGGAATTAAAAAGGAAGTGCAGAAAGTAGAGTCCTTACATTTCCAGGAGGGATTACAGAGGAAGTGCACAAAGTAGAGTTCTTACATTTCCAGGAGGGATTACAGGGGATGTGCACAAAGTAGAGTTCTTACATTTGCAGGAGGGATTACAGAGGAAATGCATAAAGTAAAGTTCTTACATTTCCATGAGGAATTAAAGAGGAAGTGCATAAAGTAAAGTTCTTGCATTTCCAGGGGGAATTAAAGAGGAAGTGCAGAAAGTAGAGTCCTTACATTTCCAGGAGGTATTACAGGGGATGTGCACAAAGTAGAGTTCTTACATTTCCAGGAGGATTTACAGAGGAAGTGCAAAAAGTAAAATTCTTACATTTCCAGGAGGGATTACAGAGGAAGTGCATAAAGTAAAATTCTTACATTTCCAGGAGGGATTACAGAGGAAGTGCATAAAGTAAAGTTCTTACATTTCCAGGAGAGATTACAGGGGATGTGCACAAAGTAGAGTTCTTACTTTTCCAGGAGGATTTACAGAGGAAGTGCATGAAGTAAAATTCTTACATTTCCAGGAGGGATTACAGGGGATGTGCACAAAGTAGAGTTCTTACATTTCCAGGAGGGATTACAGAGGAACTGCATGAAGTAAAGTTCTTACATTTCCAGGAGGGATTACAGAGGAAGTGCGTAAAGTAAAGTTCTTACATTTCCATGAGGGATTACAGAGGAAGTGCATAAAGTAAAGTTCTTACATTTCCAGGAGGGATTACAGAGGAAATGCATAAAGTAAAGTTCTTACATTTCCAGAAGGGATTGCAGGGGATGTGCACAAAGTAGTTCTTACATTTCCAGGAGGGATTACAGAGGAAGTGCATAAAGTAAAGTTCTTACATTTCCAGGAGGGATTACAGAGGAAGTGCATAAAGTAAAGTTCTTACATTTCCAGGAGGGATTACAGAGGAAGTGCATAAAGTAAAGTTCTTACATTTCCAGGAGGGATTACAGAGGAAGTGCATAAAGTAAAGTTCTTACATTTCAAGGAGGGATTACAGAGGAAGTGCATAAAGTAAAATTCTTACATTTCCAGGAGGGATTACAGGGGATGTGCACAAAGTAGAGTTCTTACATTTCCAGAAGGGATTACAGAGGAAGTGCATAAAGTAAAGTTCTTACATTTCCAGGAGGGATTACAGAGGAAGTGCATAAAGTAAAGTTCTTAAATTTCCAGGAGGGATTACAGAGGAAGTGCATAAAGTAAAGTTCTTACATTTCCAGGAGGGATTACAGAGGAAATGCATAAAGTAAAGTTCTTACATTTCCAGGAGGGATTACAGGGGATGTGCACAAAGTAGAGTTCTTACATTTCCAGGAGGGATTACAGAGGAAGTGCATAAAGTAAAGTTCTTACATTTCCAGGAGGGATTACAGAGGAAGTGCATAAAGTAAAGTTCTTACATTTCCAGGAGGGATTACAGAGGAAGTGCATAAAGTAAAGTTCTTACATTTCCAGGAGGGATTACAGAGGAAGTGCATAAAGTAAAGTTCTTACATTTCCAGGAGTAATTAAAGAGGAAGTGCACAATGTAGAGTCCTTACATTTCCAGGAGGATTTACAGAGGAAGTGCACAAAGTAAAGTTCTTACATTTCCAGGAGGGATTACAGAGGAAGTGCATATAGTAAACTTCTTACATTTCCATGAGGAATTAAAGAGGAAGTGCAGAAAGTAGAGTCCTTACATTTCCAGGAGGGATTACAGAGGAAGTGCACAAAGTAGAGTTCTTACATTTCCAGGAAGGATTACAGGGGATGTGCACAAAGAAGAGTTCTTACATTTCCAGGAGTATTTACAGAGGAAGTGCAAAAAGTAAAGTTCTTACATTTCCAGGAGGGATTACAGAGGAAATGCATAAAGTAAAGTTCTTACATTTCCATGAGGAATTAAAGAGGAAGTGCAAAAAGTAAAGTTCTTACATTTCCAGGAGGGATTACAGAGGAAGTGCATAAAGTAAAGTTCTTACATTTCCAGGGGGAATTAAAGAGGAAGTGCAGAAAGTAGAGTCCTTACATTTCCAGGCCAGGAGGGATTACAGGGGATGTGGACAAAGTAGAGTTCTTACATTTCCAGGAGGATTTACAGAGGAAGTGCAAAAAGTAAAATTCTTACATTTCCAGGAGGGATTACAGAGGAAGTGCATAAAGTAAAATTCTTACATTTCCAGGAGGGATTACAGAGGAAGTGCATAAAGTAAAGTTCTTACATTTCCAGGAGGGATTACAGGGGATGTGCACAAAGTAGAGTTCTTACTTTTCCAGGAGGATTTACAGAGGAAGTGCATGAAGTAAAATTCTTACATTTCCAGGAGGGATTACAGGGGATGTGCACAAAGTAGAATTCTTACATTTCCAGGAGGGATTACAGAGGAACTGCATAAAGTAAAGTTCTTACATTTCCAGGAGGGATTACAGAGGAAGTGCGTAAAGTAAAGTTCTTACATTTCCAGGAGGGATTACAGAGGAAGTGCATAAAGTAAAGTTCTTACATTTCCAGGAGGGATTACAGAGGATATGCATAAAGTAAAGTTCTTACATTTCCAGGAGGGATTACAGAGGAAGTGCATAAAGTAAAGTTCTTACATTTCCAGGAGTGATTACAGAGGAAGTGCACAAAGTAAAGTTCTTACATTTCCAGGAGGATTTATGGAGGAAGTGCATAAAGTAAAGTTCTTACATTTCCAGGAGGGATTACAGAGGCAGTGCATAAAGTAGAGTTCATACATTTCCAGGAGGGATTACAGAGGAAGTGCATAAAGTAAAGTTCTTACATTTCCAGGAGGGATTACAGAGGAAGTGCATAAAGTAAAGTTCTTACATTTCCAGGAGGAATTACAGAAGAAGTGCAAAAAGTAAAGTTCTAACATTTCCAGGAGGGATTACAGAGGAAGTCCATAAAGTAAAGTTCTTACATTTCCAGGAGGAATTACAGAGGAAATGCACAACGTTCTTACATTTCCAGGAGGAATTACAGAGGAAGTGCACAAAGTAGATTTCTTACATTTCCAGGAGGGATTACGGAGGAAGTGAAGTAAAGTTCTTGCATTTCCAGGAGGGATTACAGAGGAAGTGCATAAAGTGAAGTTCTTACATTTCCAGGAGGGATTACAGAGGAAGTGCATAATGTAAAGTTCTTACATTTCCAGGAGGAATTACAGAGGAAATGCACAACGTTCTTACATTTCCAGGAGGGATTACAGAGGAAGTGCACAAAGTAGATTTCTTGCATTTCCAGGAGGGATTACAGAGGAAGTGCATAAAGTAAAGTTCTTACATTTCCAGGAGGGATTACAGAGGAAGTGCATAAAGTAAAGTTCTTACATTTCCAGGAGGGATTACAGAGGAAGTGCATAAAGTAAAGTTCTTACATTTCCAGGAGGGATTAGAGAGGAAGTGCATAAAGTAAAGTTCTTACATTTCCAGGAGGGATTACAGAGGAAGTGCATAAAATAAAGTTCTTACATTTCCAGGAGTAATTAAAGGGGAAGTGCACAAAGTAGAGTCCTTACATTTCCAGGAGGATTTACAGAGGAAGTGCACAAAGTAAAGTTCTTACATTTCCAGGAGGGATTACAGAGGAAGTGCATAAAGTAAAGTTCTTACATTTCCAGGAGGATTTACAGAGGAAGTGCACATAGTAAAGTTCTTACATTTCCATGAGGAATTAAAGAGGAAGTGCAGAAAGTAGAGTCCTTACATTTCCAGGAGGGATTACAGAGGAAGTGCGTATAGTAAAGTTCTTACATTTTCATGAGGAATTAAAGAGGAAGTGCACAAAGTAGAGTCATTACATTTCCAGGAGTATTTACAGAGGAATTGCAAAAAGTAAAGTTCTTACATTTCCAGGAGGGATTACAGAGGAAGTGCATAAAGTAAAGTTCTTACATTTCCAGGAGGGATTACAGAGGAAGTGCATAATGTAAAGTTCTTACATTTCCAGGAGGAATTACAGAGGAAATGCACAACGTTCTTACATTTCCAGGAGGGATTACAGAGGAAGTGCACAAAGTAGATTTCTTACATTTCCAGGAGGGATTACAGAGGAAGTGCATAAAGTAAAGTTCTTACATTTCCAGGAGGGATTACAGAGGAAGTGCATAAAGTAAAGTTCTTACATTTCCAGGAGGGATTACAGAGGAAGTGTACAAAGTAGATTTCTTACATTTCCAGGAGGGATTACAGTGGAAGTGCATAAAGTAAAGTTCTTACATTTCCAGGAGGGATTACAGAGGAAGTGCATAAAGTAAAGTTCTTACATTTCCAGGAGGGATTACAGAGGAAGTGCATAAAGTAAAGTTCTTACATTTCCAGGAGTAATTAAAGAGGAAGTGCACAAAGTAGAGTCCTTACATTTCCAGGAGGATTTACAGAGGAAGTGCACAATGTAAAGTTCTTACATTTCCAGGAGGGATTACAGAGGAAGTGCATATAGTAAATTCTTACATTTCCATGAGGAATTAAAAAGGAAGTGCAGAAAGTAGAGTCCTTACATTTCCAGGAGGGATTACAGAGGAAGTGCACAAAGTAGAGTTCTTACATTTCCAGGAGGGATTACAGGGGATGTGCACAAAGTAGAGTTCTTACATTTGCAGGAGGGATTACAGAGGAAATGCATAAAGTAAAGTTCTTACATTTCCATGAGGAATTAAAGAGGAAGTGCATAAAGTAAAGTTCTTGCATTTCCAGGGGGAATTAAAGAGGAAGTGCAGAAAGTAGAGTCCTTACATTTCCAGGAGGTATTACAGGGGATGTGCACAAAGTAGAGTTCTTACATTTCCAGGAGGATTTACAGAGGAAGTGCAAAAAGTAAAATTCTTACATTTCCAGGAGGGATTACAGAGGAAGTGCATAAAGTAAAATTCTTACATTTCCAGGAGGGATTACAGAGGAAGTGCATAAAGTAAAGTTCTTACATTTCCAGGAGAGATTACAGGGGATGTGCACAAAGTAGAGTTCTTACTTTTCCAGGAGGATTTACAGAGGAAGTGCATGAAGTAAAATTCTTACATTTCCAGGAGGGATTACAGGGGATGTGCACAAAGTAGAGTTCTTACATTTCCAGGAGGGATTACAGAGGAACTGCATGAAGTAAAGTTCTTACATTTCCAGGAGGGATTACAGAGGAAGTGCGTAAAGTAAAGTTCTTACATTTCCATGAGGGATTACAGAGGAAGTGCATAAAGTAAAGTTCTTACATTTCCAGGAGGGATTACAGAGGAAATGCATAAAGTAAAGTTCTTACATTTCCAGAAGGGATTGCAGGGGATGTGCACAAAGTAGTTCTTACATTTCCAGGAGGGATTACAGAGGAAGTGCATAAAGTAAAGTTCTTACATTTCCAGGAGGGATTACAGAGGAAGTGCATAAAGTAAAGTTCTTACATTTCCAGGAGGGATTACAGAGGAAGTGCATAAAGTAAAGTTCTTACATTTCCAGGAGGGATTACAGAGGAAGTGCATAAAGTAAAGTTCTTACATTTCAAGGAGGGATTACAGAGGAAGTGCATAAAGTAAAATTCTTACATTTCCAGGAGGGATTACAGGGGATGTGCACAAAGTAGAGTTCTTACATTTCCAGGAGGGATTACAGAGGAAGTGCATAAAGTAAAGTTCTTACATTTCCAGGAGGGATTACAGAGGAAGTGCATAAAGTAAAGTTCTTACATTTCCAGGAGGGATTACAGAGGAAGTGCATAAAGTAAAGTTCTTACATTTCCAGGAGGGATTACAGAGGAAGTGCATAAAGTAAAGTTCTTACATTTCCAGGAGAGATTACAGAGGAAGTGCACAAAGTAGATTTCTTACATTTCCAGGAGGGATTAAAGTGGAAGTGCATAAAGTAAAGTTCTTACATTTCCAGGAGGGATTACAGAGGAAGTGCATAAAGTAAAGTTCTTACATTTCCAGGAGTAATTAAAGAGGAAGTGCACAATGTAGAGTCCTTACATTTCCAGGAAGATTTACAGAGGAAGTGCACAAAGTAAAGTTCTTACATTTCCAGGAGGGATTACAGAGGAAGTGCATATAGTAAAGTTCTTACATTTCCATGAGGAATTAAAGAGGAAGTGCAGAAAGTAGAGTCCTTACATTTCCAGGAGGGATTACAGAGGAAGTGCACAAAGTAGAGTTCTTACATTTCCAGGAAGGATTACAGGGGATGTGCACAAAGAAGAGTTCTTACATTTCCAGGAGTATTTACAGAGGAAGTGCAAAAAGTAAAGTTCTTACATTTCCAGGAGGGATTACAGAGGAAATGCATAAAGTAAAGTTCTTACATTTCCATGAGGAATTAAAGAGGAAGTGCAAAAAGTAAAGTTCTTACATTTCCAGGAGGGATTACAGAGGAAGTGCAGAAAGTAGAGTCCTTACATTTCCAGGCCAGGAGGGATTACAGGGGATGTGGACAAAGTAGAGTTCTTACATTTCCAGGAGGATTTACAGAGGAAGTGCAAAAAGTAAAATTCTTACATTTCCAGGAGGGATTACAGAGGAAGTGCATAAAGTAAAATTCTTACATTTCCAGGAGGGATTACAGAGGAAGTGCATAAAGTAAAGTTATTACATTTCCAGGAGGGATTACAAGGGATGTGCACAAAGTAGAGTTCTTACTTTTCCAGGAGGATTTACAGAGGAAGTGCATGAAGTAAAATTCTTACATTTCCAGGAGGGATTACAGGGGATGTGCACAAAGTAGAATTCTTACATTTCCAGGAGGGATTACAGAGGAACTGCATAAAGTAAAGTTCTTACATTTCCAGGAGGGATTACAGAGGAAGTGCGTAAAGTAAAGTTCTTACATTTCCAGGAGGGATTACAGAGGAAGTGCATAAAGTAAAGTTCTTACATTTCCAGGAGGGATTACAGAGGATATGCATAAAGTAAAGTTCTTACATTTCCAGGAGGGATTACAGAGGAAGTGCATAAAGTAAAGTTCTTACATTTCCAGGAGTGATTACAGAGGAAGTGCACAAAGTAAAGTTCTTACATTTCCAGGAGGATTTATGGAGGAAGTGCATAAAGTAAAGTTCTTACATTTCCAGGAGGGATTACAGAGGCAGTGCATAAAGTAGAGTTCATACATTTCCAGGAGGGATTACAGAGGAAGTGCATAAAGTAAAGTTCTTACATTTCCAGGAGGGATTACAGAGGAAGTGCATAAAGTAGAGTTCTTACATTTCCAGGAGGATTTACAGAGGAAGTGCATGAAGTAAAATTCTTACATTTCCAGGAGGGATTACAGAGGAAGTGCATAAAGTAAAGTTCTTACATTTCCAGGGGGAATTAAAGAGGAAGTGCAGAAAGTAGAGTCCTTACATTTCCAGGAGGGATTACAGGGGATGTGCACAAAATAGAGCTCTATGAAATAAGCCTCCCGATTTGGTATTTCATGGAGAACAAAGGAATTTAATGAAACAGATATGTAAAAAAGAGCTAAGTTTAATTTGAATTCTCTGTTATCCCTCCTGGAAATGAATGTCTCAACTGATAACTGGGTGATACAATTTCATGGTAAAAATATCAAACTGTGTAGAGACTCACCACACATTAAAAAAGGAGCACCCTTCTTGTCAAGTAATTTACACATTTCCAGGAGGAATAATAGAGGAACAGCATAAAAAATGCTACAGAATTGTAAAGAAAGTGTATAGTATAAGCCCAGCACTAAGAGAAGAGCATTCTCCTGTGTCCGCAGGGTTGTCCGGCCCCCCGGAGGATACGTCATCCAGGGCTATATCTGTCCTTGTCACTGAGTCAAGTGCCCTGTCAGGACTAGCCCCTGTCTGTGACCACCAGGGAATCTGCACTATTCCCAGACCGCATAGTGCCAGGACGCAGGCTGTGATCAGCGCCCCCCCTGGCATGTAGGAAATACTGCACCCAAAGTCTCTCCAACTTCTGCACTAATTGAGTGACTCAAAAAATTTGAGGGGACAAGACGGGAAAAATAATCAGTATTTAGATAAAATATTTTAAAATTTTATTTTACTTTATCGGCCCATTGTTATATAGATCAGTGAAAAGAACTTGACTTTAAAAAAAAAAAGTGCCGTTCCTCTATTATTCCTCCTGGAAATGACTAAATAGGCAACTGGGTCTTATCGTTCCATTATTCATGAGTGTCCAATCAGTACTGACAATATTAGTCACACTCTGTTTTAAATGGGAATGATTGTGCCAAGTTATTAATTGATGCACACATTTCCAAGAGGAATAACAGAGGACAAGACAGGAGAATTAATCAGTATTTGATCCAAAATGACACTTATTTCCAACATTTCAGGTATTTTATTGGCCCAATGTTATAGATTAGTGAGATGGATTTTGCAGCATTTTTTTTTCTTCTTAAAATTGTGCCACTCCTCTGTTATTCTTCCTGGAAATGTATGACTAAATCGACAATGTTATAGTTTAGTGCATTGGATTTACATAAAGGATCTGTCCTGACATATCACTGATACTTCCCCCAAAAAACAATAATTTGGGAATATTTTTCCTCTGTTATTCTTCCTGGAAATGTATGACCAAATTGACAACTACATGTTACCATTCCTTTGTCTTTGAGAATGTTTCTGTCCTATCAGTGCTGCTGATTACGATAGCCACGCCCTATTGAAAAGTAAGTGGGTGTGTCAATGGGGCGTGTCTCTACACAGAATGTCCCTCTCTAATCACTACTGACAATGTTAGTCACGCCCTGTTGTAAGGTTAGTACATTTCCAGGAGGAACAACAGGTGAACAGCAAAAAAAAAAAAAAAAATAAAAAACAAAATGTGTTCTAAAATAGTCATTCCCCCTGTTGTTCCTCTTGGAAATGTATTTACCTTATAATAGGGCGTGACAAACATTGTCAGCCCTGATTGGACAGGGACATTGTGTAGGGACACGCCTCACTGACACAACCTATAAAATAACAATTCTGGAACATATTTTTTTTTCTGTTCCAATGTTGTTCCTCCTGGAAATGTAAAGTGAAGACATTTCAAGAGGAACAACATGGGAAATAGTTATTCTGGAACATTTTTTTTTTTTTATTGATGTTCCCATATTGTTCCTCCTGGAAATGTATTGACCTTTCATTATTTTTGAAAGAAAAGCAAATTTTTTTCAATGAAGCTAACATTAAATGAATCAGAAATACACTCTATACATTGTTAATGTGGTAAATGACTATTCTAGCTGTAAACGTCTTGTTTTTATTGCAATATCTACATAGGTGTATAGAGGCCCATTTCCAACAACCACCACTCCAGTGTTTTAATGGTACATTGTGTTTGCTAACTGTGTAAGAAGGCTAATGGATGCTTAGAAAACCCTAGAAAACCCTTGCACAAGTATGTTAGCCCAGCTGAAAACGGTTTGGCTGATTTGAGAAGCTATAAAATTGACCTTCCTTTGAGCTAGTTGAGAATCTGGAGCATTGCATTTGTTTGTTCTACGAAACTCTCAAAATGGCCAGAAAAAGAGAACTTTCATGTGAAACTCGACAGTCTATTCTTGTTCTTAGAAATGAAGGCTATTCCATGTGAGAAATTGCCAAGAAACTGAAGATTTCCTACAACGGTGTGTACTACTCCCTTCAGAGGAGAGCACAAACAGGCTCTAACCAGAGTAGAAAGAGAAGTGGGAGCCCCGCAGCACAACTGAGCAACAAGACAAATACATTAGAGTCTCTAGTTTGAGAAATTGACGTCTCACAGCTCCTCAACTGGCAGCTTCATTAAAGAGTACACGCGAAACGCCAGTGTCAACGTCTACAGTGAAGAGGCGACTCCGGGATGCTGGCCTTCAGGGCAAAGTGGCAAAGAAAAAGCCATATCTGAGACTGACTAATAAAAGGAAAAGATTAATATGGGCAAAAGAACACAGCCATTGGACAGAGGAAGATTGGAAAAAAGTTTTATGGACAGACAAATCAAAGTTTGAGGTGTTTGGATCACACAGAAGAACATTTGTGAGACGCAGAACAACTGAAAAGATGCTGAAAGAGTGCCTGACGCCATCTGTCAAGCATGGTGGAGGTAATGTGATGGTCTGGGGTTACTTTGGTGCTGGTAAAGTGGAAGATTTGTACAAGGTAAATGGGATTTTGAATAAGGAAGGCTATCATTCCATTTTGCAATGCCATGTCATACCCTGTGGACAGCGCTTGATTGGAGCCAATTTCAACCTACAACAGGAAGATGACCCAAAGCACACCTCCAAATTATGCATGAACTATTTAGGGAGCAGGCAGCTGGTATTCTATCTGTAATGGAGTGTCCAGCGCAGTCACCAGATCTCAGCCCCATTGAGCTGTTGTGGGAGCAGCTTCACCGTATGGTGCGCAAAAAGTGCCCATCAAGCCAATCCAACTTGTGTGAGGGGCTTCAGGAAGCATGGGGGGAAATTTCTCAAGATTACCTCAGCAAATTAACAGCTAGAATGCCAAAGGTCTGCAATGCAGTAATTGCCCCAAAGGGAGCATTCTGAGACGAAAGCAAAGTTTGAAGCAGAAATTATTCTTTCTAATAAAAATCATTATTTCTAACCTTGTCAATGTCTGGACTATTTTCTATTAATTTTTCAACTCATTTGATGAATAAAAGTATGAGTTTTCATGGAAAAAACAAAATTGTCTTGGTGACCCCAAACTTTTGAACGGTAGTGTGTATGTATGTATGTGTATATATATATATATATATATATATATATATATATATATATATACTGCTCAAAGAAATAAGGAGGGAGCATCATGTGACACTCCCTCTCCCATCATTCCTCCTCTGCGTCTGACGCAGCGGCATGATGACGCGCCACGCTGTGTCAGACAGTGGAGCTGGCAGCTGCTGAGGTGATCAGCGGCAGAGACTGAAGCAGCAGGGAACGAGGAGCGGTAAGTATGTATTTATTTTTAAATCAGTGTGTACTGATAATACTGGAGGACTGGGGCTGCATTTTACCCTATGGGGGGCTGCATTATACTTCGTACAGGACCATGGGGAAATGCATTATACTGAGTGGGGAGCCATGGCGAGTGTCTTATACTGTGTGGAGGACCATGGGGAAGCGCATTATACTGTGTGGAGGACCACGTGGGAGTGCATTATACTGCGTGGAGGACCACGAGGGAGTGCATTATACTACGTGGAGGACCACGAGGGAGTGCATTATACTGCGTGGAGGACCACGAGGGAGTGCATTATACTGCGTGGAGGACCATGGGGAGTGCATTACACTGCGTGGAGGACCATGGGGACTGTATTATACTGCGTGGAGGACCACGAGGGAGTGCATTATACTGCGTGGAGGACCATGGGAGTGCATTATACTGTGTGGAGGACCATGGCGAGAGTCTTATACTGTGTGGAGGACCATGGCGAGTGCATTATACTCTATGGAGTGTGGAGAGGTGTGGGGCAGTTGGGGCATCATACTGTGTTGGTGTCATCATACTTTACCCTGGGAGTTGAGGTCGGGTACAGTAGGGTCATTATACTGCGCATATGGAGAAATTCACCATGGGGGTATCATACCGTGTTTGGGGGGCACTTTTGTTGGCACCACACTTTATGGGCAATGAAAAAGGGATCTAGGACTTCAGCAGGAGGAAAATTACTATGTAAAGGCTGGAAGGTTGTGAGATCTGCTCTTCTGTGACCCCGACAATTATTTACATTTTTACATTTTTTTGTTGGGGGGCCCTATTAGAACTTCTGCTATGGGGCCCCATGATTCCTATGTACGCCCCTGATTGTACCAAATCCTCAGCTGTGCTGGTACTAAGGATATGGACACTCAGACATTTTGGGCTAAATATATACATACAAATATTTTTTCAATAACGTTTCATAAACAATTTGGCTTTTTTATTTCCTTTGCATTGCTAGTTGCAGAATGAGCTCACTGAGAATTTATCAGTGAGCTCATTCTGACCTTCTCTGTGCTGATTATGTTCACAGACCAGCATGAAAGTTGGGCTGATCTCTGATGCAGTCATAAATCATCGCAGAAATAAAAGAGCTGGAAACTCCACATCATAAGGAGCTCACTGACTGAATCTCAAGTTAACTCATTCTGCAGCCATCAATGTGCTGCTGGGAAACAAAAAGCTGGTAAAGGCCGAACAGAGCAAATGTTACAAGAAGCAAAATAGTAAAAAGTATTTTTAGAGCAATATACATGTATTTAAAGGGATTGTCCGGTGTGAAGCTGAAGGCTGCAGTCATCTGTGTGACTCTCTGTGACTGCAGACTTGTAATCCTCACATCATGTAGACTGCGCGCTGCCAGCATTATTCTCAGCCCAGAGATGGCAGAAGCCCCTGTATCATGTGTACAGGAATTGTGCCCCCTCTCCCCGAGGAGCAGCAGCGCCTCGTCCTCCAGATACATGAGGGTCCCATCGGGGAGATCCGCATGTGCCGGCCATGATGTCATCTCCATGGATACGGCATCAATGTGCAGAGCAGAAGACCCCTGTAAGGGAGAGCTCAGACGTGGGGGGATTGATGTGGATGTGAGGAGCAGATCCCTGCCATATTCACAGATTATCGCACAATACATGTGGCCTTGCACAGGAAAAACTGTGAGGAAAGAAGAAATCAGATTTCTTACAATATAGAATAATGTCCTCCTGCCCTCGCTCATGTCCAGTATTATTTATCCCCTGACCTTTTGGGTGGGGAACCCCTCCTGAGCCCCCTCCATTATATAGGAGCCATATATCTGCTCCATTACTGGCAGAAGGTAAGGAGCCAATCACACTGCACGGCTTCTACTTCCTGCTCTAAGCCCCGCCCACCTGCCTTCCCTTGAGATCTCCATGACAACCCTTGTGTGACTACAGTGACAGGCCACGCCCCCGAGGATTCTGATCAGTGCGGATGTCTCCATATTGCTGAGGAAAAGAGCGGCTGATGGGCGGAGCCAGCAACGATGTGAGGGGCGGAGCCAGCAGCGATATGAGGGGCGGAGCCAGCAGCGATATGAGGGGCGGAGCCAGCAGCGACATGAGGGGCGGAGCCAGCAGTGATATGAGAGGCGGAGCCAGCAGCGATATGAGGGGCGGAGCCAGCAGCGATATGAGGAGCGCTCACAGCGCTGACAGGAGCAGGTGTGTGTGCAGCCAGTTCCTCTGCTGTGGGTGTTGTGGTGTGTGAGCTTCGCCGTGTATATAATATACAAACATATATATATATATATATATATATACACAGTTGAAATCAGAAGTTTCCATACACTGTATAAATAGACACATCTGCAGGTTTTTCTCAATATCTGACATGAAATCAGAATAAACCTTTCCCTTTTTAGGTCAATTAGGATTACCATCATTTGTAATATTTGCCAAATGCCAGAATAATGAGAGAGAGAGAATGTTTTAGGACATTTTTATTACTTACTGCTAAGTCAAAAGTTTACCTCTTTCCCTCTCCTCATTCATTGGGAGTGGGGCGCGGAGGATGCTGGGTGGGACGCGCGGGGTAACCCCCGCCCACAGCCCAGCATCCACCGCGGGGTCCGCGACTCTAATGTCACCCCTCATTTGACGTGACATCAGCGGAAGAAAGAGCCGGCTGCAGCCGGGGGGGTCACGTGATGCCTGTGAGTGGCGCTATCGCCAGTCCCTCCTACAGGAAATCAACCCCACATGATGCTGCCACCTCCATGTTTCACAGTTGGGATGGTGTTCTTAGGCTTCCAAGCTTCTCCTTTTTTCTTCCAAAAGTAACGATGGTCACTATGCCCAAAAAGTTCAATTTTAGTTTCATCAGACCACGGGACATGTCTCCAAAAATTAAGGTCTTTGTTCCTGTGTGCATTTGCAAACATTAATCTGGCTTTTTTATCTTTCTTTTGGAGTAATGGCTTCTTCCTGGCACAGTGGCCTTTCAGCCTATATTGATACAGTACTCATTTCACTGTGGATATTGACACAATCTTATCAGCTTTCCCTATCATCTTCACAAGATCTTTTTCTTTTGTCCTTGATATGCACATATCGGACCAAAGCACGTTCATCTCTGGGACACAGAACCCGTCTCCTTCCTGAGCGGTATGATGGCTGGACATTCCCATCTTGTTTGTACTTGCATATAATTGTTTGTACAGATTAACGAGACACTTTCAGGTATCTAGAAATTGTACCCAAGGATGAGCCAGACTTGTGCAAGTCCACAATTCTCTTCCTGATATCTTGGTTGATTTCTTTAGACTTTCCCATGATGCTACACAAAGAAGCAGTGTGTTTCAGGTGTGCATTAAAAAACATCCACAGGTGTGTCTCTAATTAACTGAGATGTTGCCAAAAAAACTCAGAAGTTTCCAAACACATGACATCATCATATGGGCAGTCCAGAATTGTTTAAAGGTATAGCAATATTAGTGTATGTAAACTTATGACTTTGCAGTAAGTAATAAAAATGCTTTAAAACATTCTCTCTCTCTCTTATTATTCTGGCATTTGGCAAATCTTAAAAATTATGGTAATCCTAATTGACCTAAAACGTGAAGGTTTATTCTGATTTCATGTCAAATATTGAGAAAAACATGCAGATGTGTCTTTTTATTGTTATGATCTGCAACAAGTACTAAGGAAAGAAAGGAGAAAGCTATCCCTACAGTAAGACTAAGCTGAATCCCTACGATGTAGCAGGCTGCCTGTTCCTAGCGAACAGACCCGCCTTAGTCCTCGGCTAGTCTGAACGAAGACCTATAGCATAAAGGAGAGGGGTCCCTAAAAGAACTAAGGACTGGAACAAAAATGGGACATCTCCTAAACAGAGAAGTTGTTACAGAACACAAAAAGATAAACTGACAAAAAGGTACTAGAGGTCCCAGAAGGACCAAGCGAACTGACAGAGAAAGGCACAGAAGCACCTGGCTAGAAAAGCAGTCAAACAACACTGAAGTCCAACACAGCCAAAAGGGCGGAGCTGGAATATAAAGGCAGATGGTCTTGTGAACGCAAAACACAAGATGGAAAAAACAAACAGGAGGGTTCTAACATTTATATAGTGTATGTAAATTTCTGGTTTCAACTGTGTATACAGGTGACAGGAGCAGGTGTGTGTGCAGCCAGGTCCGCTCTTTTTGTGGCGCCGCAGCGGAGTGTGTTGTGGTGTGTGAGCTCTGCCGTGTATATAGTACAGAGGAGTATATATATATGTGTATGTATATATATATATATATACATACACACACACGGGGCATGCAGGAGTTTTTAGTTTACCAGTTTGGGTCCATGCGGAGCAGCTATAGGATTCACTGGTAACATTTTGGGGAACAGACAACGTTTTTATAATTTTTATTCCATTTTTCTTTTGCGTGAGATTAATAAAAAAACAATTCTGCTGATGTTTTTTTATTTTTTCCAGCATTCAATGGCAAAACCCCAGGAATGGTTCTTATATTTTTTCTTTCCAGCGTTTATCGTGCAGTATAGAGACAAAATGAACAAAAGCTACAATTTTGCCATTAATTCTTACTATTTTATTCTTGATGCTGTTTTTCGTGCCGGATAAATCATGTGATCGTTGTACAGTTTGGGTTGTTGTTCTCTGCGATGTTAATCAGGTTTAGTTGTTTTGTTCTTGTTTTTTGGGGGTTTATTTTAATAAAATCTAGTTTTAATGTAAGAAAAAAAATTATATTTGAGTTTTTACTTTGTATATTTCCAAATATTTTATTGAAACGGAGTAAAGGAAAGAAGGATGAACTAGTGGGAGAGCAACTGTAAAGGACCCCTGCCAGTCCCTAAAACTAAAGGGGCCTGTGACGACACAGCATTTAATCGTAATTATCCAGATGTAAATTCCATAGGCCCAGAATGATAGACTATTGCCTGAATTATTAACTATTGAATTTATGTGTTTCTTTCTTCGGTTGGTCAACGCACATGATCTTTTGTCATGAGTCCGAATGTTGACTCATCTTGTAGGTTGAGGTGATATTAGTTAATTGATAAATGGTTATTTACCTCTTATATCAACTCTTCTGGTTTATTGTACTGTTATCTTTGCAATACAGGGACGCAGGCTCTATGAACAATGGATGTTTGCTAAATATGTTGATTACCATTTTATAAGTCCATGCAATTTGCTGACTTGCATTGTTTCGGAATTTATAGTTTATCCTTCAATGTTTGCAATGTTTGCAAGTCAACATTGGGGGATGAACTGTGGATGCTCCAGTAATGGGAATTAGTAACACCAGCCCTTTCTCTTGACTTGTGAATGAAGTCTTGAAGAAGGACAGTTGTGAACTACATAAAGGAGTCTTTTTACAAAACCACTGCCAGGAACACTCTATGGGACAGCTCTACAGAACACCATGAATCCATTAAGAGGGACACAGATTTGGTTTCTACAGGATGCCAGCTTAAGGGACCACAGCCTAGGCTGGAGGAATACAAATCTGCTCCATTGACTACTATAGAACCCATGGATACATCTGGGAAAACCAGGTTGGGACCCACCAGTCACCTGGTCCCATGGAGATGTTTGGAGTAGCCAGGTTGGGACACTCCGGCCACCTGGAACTCGTGAATATGCTCGGAAAAAGCCAAGTCGGGACCTTCCAGTCACCTAGTTCCATGGATATGTTTGGAGAAGCCAGGTTGGAACTTTCTGGTCTCCTGGCCACGTACCTCAATGGACTGTCAGCTTTCTAAGCTTGTTGTTACCTCCTCTTTGTGGGTGTTCTTTGGTGGGGGTGCCATTGGTGCGGGTAGTCAGCCCCAGAAGCCCCTCGGATTGGCAGCTGCTTTAATCCCAGTGAGTCAGCGGAAGGGTGAGACTCTGTAATTTGCACCATATTAGGTATTTGCTGGGACTGTTCGATGTGTTTATTGTGTGTTTGGTGGCTCAATAAAATATTACCTCACTGTTTTACAATCATCCTGTGTTGTTGTTTATGTATCTTCTATCAGTGATGGATTATAATGAGTGTGATCTGCTCCACCATGAGGGGCCCGATCCTCCCGGGGGCCCACGTTCAAAGATCCCAGCACGGCTCAGGACGGATTCTTGTAGTGCTGATGTTTGATAAATAGGATAATAGAGCGCTCATAGAAAATAAATGTCTGACCTCTTCTTTCTGATGGGCATTTTAGAGCGAGGAGCTGCGCTCTGGACTCACCGCTGCACTCCCCATGCCATTGCGGTGGCCATCTTAATATCGGTCTGTGCGGAGGAGACTTTGGGAGTCAGACGGAGGTGTCAAATGTACGGACCCTTTTAATCACAGGATGGAGGGTCACTGTGAATATTAATTCATGAACCACTGTGCATAGTGACTCGCCCCCAGGGCCGTGGGGCACTCGGCAGCCGGGCCTCTGGTTGCCGGGGGATATCACGGTGGCTGGCCCAGTCCGTGGCCCAGGGCGGTCACTCAAAGGGGGGGGGGGAATGCTTATAGGGGAAATTGTCGTGACGCCACCTGTGGATTCTGGTAAGAGGTTACCAGCGCTGCGACAGTCCACTGAGGCTGATGTTAGGGGCAGCTATGATGGGACGGCTCCCCACAGGTAGAGCAGGCCTCAGGGCAGTGTAGAGGTGTAGAAAGATGGTGGAAGCAGGAGGGAGACGGCAGGACGGTTCCAGAGGAAGTACAGGCACACACACAAGGGTAAACTTCAATACCTTTACTGGTGGTGATGCAGGTACGGTCCAGGGCTTGTGGGGGCCCCGGGGGGATGCTGCGGGCTTGTGGGGGCCCTAAGGGGATGCTGCGGGCTTGTGGGGCCCTGGGGGGGATTCTGCGGGCTTGTGGGGCCCTGGAGGGGATGCTGTGGGCTTGTGGGTGCTCTGGGGGGGATGCTGCAGGCTTGTGGGGTCTCTGGGGGGGATGCTGCAGGCATGTGGGGGCTCTGGGGGGGGTGATGCAGGCTTGAGGGGGGCCCTGGGGGGATGCAGCCGGCTTGTGGGGGCCCCGGGGAGGATGCAGCGGGCTTGTGGGGCCTCTGTATGGGGTCCAGCCTGCATATGGCATTACATGGGGACCAGGCAGTATTCTCTATGGTGAATTATATGGAATCCAGTATTTTGTATGGAGCATTATATAGGGCTCATAATACTGTATGGAGGACTATGTGGTGCCATAACACTGTATGGAGGACTATACTGTCCGGTCTGCACTGTGCGCTGTGAGGATTCACCGGTTTCTGAGCTATTGTAGAATTTACAAAAGATATCACTCATGAAATGTAAGAAGTCAGTGACATTTTTGGCATTGTACTATATCTATAATTTCTCTGCTGTATCTGTGCATCATGAATGGTTGGCTGTGTTAAAGGGGCCACTGAGACTTTTTCGCCCGGGGCCCATGAAAACCTGGAGGAGGGAGCATCATGTGACACTCCCTCTCCCTTCATTCCTCCTCTGCGTCTGACGCAGCAGCATGATGACGCGCCACGCTGTGTCAGACAGTGGAGCTGGCAGCTGCTGAGGTGATCAGCTGCAGAGACTGAAGCAGCAGGGAACGAGGAGCGGTAAGTATGTATTTATTTTTAAATCAGTGTGTACTGATAATACTGGAGAACTGGGGCTGCATTTTACCCTACGGGTGGGGGGGGGGGGCTGCATTTTACCCTATGGGGGGCTGCATTATACTGCGTACAGGACCATGGGGGAATGCATTATACTGAGTGGAGAACCATGGCGAGTGTCTTAAGGCCCCGTCACACTAAGCGATGCAGCAGCGATCCCGACAACGATACGACCTGTCAGGGATCGTTGCTGCATCGCTAATACATCGCTGGGGAGCTGTCAAACAGGCAGGCTCACCAGCGATCAGGGGAGCAGCGATATCGTGGAAAGAATCGTTCCACGATGTCCTGCTCCTGTTACCAGCCTGCTGCTTAAGCAGGAGCAGGCTGGTAACTATGGTAAACATCGGGTTACTAAGTGCGCGTGTGCCCCTAGTAACCCGCTGTTTATCATGGATACGACTCTGCTAAGGTGAACGGTAGCCTCCGCACACCGTAGCAGAGTGGTATCCATGGTAAACAGCAGGTTACTAAGTGCGCGCGTGCCCCTAGTAACCCAATGTTTACCATGGTTACCAGCCAGATCGTTGGTCCCGCTGGTCACACACAGCGATGTGTGCTGGCCAGCGGGAGGCCAACGACCAAAAAATGGTCCAGGATACTTTGCAGCGATCAGCGACCTCACAGCAGGGGCCTGATCGCTGCAAAGTGTCACACATAGCGACATCGCTGGTGAGGTCGCTGGTGAGTCACCAAAACCGTGACACAGCAGCGATCTCGCTAGCGATATCGCTATGTGAGACGGGGGCATTATACTGTGTGGAGGACCATGGGGGAGTGCATTGTACTGTGTGGAGGACCATGGGGGAGTGCATGGTACTGTGTGGAGGACCATGGGGGAGTGCATTATACTGTGTGGAGGACCACGGGGAGTGCATTGTACTGTGTGGAGGACCACGTGGGAGTGCATTATACTGCGTGGAGGACCACGAGGGAGTGCATTATACTGCGTGGAGGACCATGGCGAGTGCCTTATACTGTGTGGAGAACCATGGCGAGAGTCTTATACTGAGTGCATTATACTCTATGGAGTGTGGAGAGGTGTGGGACAGTTGGGGGATCATACTTTACCCTGGGAGTTGAGGTCGGGTACAGTAGGGTCATTATACTGCGCATATGGAGGAATTCACCATGGGGGTATCATACCGTGTTTGGGGGGCACTTTTGTTGGCACCACACTTTATGGGCAATGAAAAAGGGATCTAGGACTTCAGCAGGAGGAAAATTACTATGTAAAGGCTGGAAGGTTGTGAGATCTGATCTTCTGCGACCCCGACAATTATTTACATTTTTGTTGCTGGGGGGGGGGGGCCCAATTAGAACTTCTGCGTCCTATGTACGCCCCTGATTATACCAAATCCTCAGCTGTGCTGGTACTAAGGATATGGACACTCAGACATTTTGGGCTAAATATATACATACAAATATTTTTTTCAATAACGTTTCATAAACAATTTGGCTTTTTTATTTCCTTTGCATTGCTAGTTGCAGAATGAGCTCACTGAGAATTTATCAGTGAGCTCATTCTGACCTTCTCTGTGCTGATTAAGTTCACAGACCAGCATGAAAGTTGGGCTGATCTCTGATGCAGTCATAAATCATCGCAGAAATAAAAGCGCTGGAAACTCCACATCATAAGGAGCTCACTGACTGATTCTCAAGTTAACTCATTCTGCAGCCATCAATGTGCTGCTGGGAAACAAAAAGCTGGTAAAGGCCGAACAGAGCAAATGTTACAAGAAGCAAAATAGTAAAAAGTATTTTTAGAGCAATATACATGTATTTAAAGGGATTGTCCGGTGTGAAGCTGAAGGCCTGCAGTCATCTGTGTGACTCTCTGTGACTGCAGACTTGTAATCCTCACATCATGTAGACTGCGCGCTGCCAGCATTATTCTCAGCCCAGAGATGGCAGAAGCCCCTGTATCATGTGTACAGGAATTGTGCCCCCTCTCCCCGAGGAGCAGCAGTGCCTCGTCCTCCAGATACATGAGGGTCCCATCGGGGAGATCCGCATGTACCGGCCATGATGTCATCTCCATGGATACGGCATCAATGTGCAGAGCAGAAGACCCCTGTAAGGGAGAGCTCAGACGTGGGGGGATTGATGTGGATGTGAGGAGCAGATCCCCCCATATTCACAGATTATCGCACAATACATGTGGCCTTGCACAGGAAAAACTGTGAGGAAAGAAGAAATCAGATTTCTTACAATATAGAATAATGTCCTCCTGCCCTCGTTCATGTCCAGTATTATTTATCCCCTGACCTTTTGGGTGGGGAACCCCTCCTGAGCCCCCTCCATTATATAGGAGCCATATATCTGCTCCATTACTGGCAGAAGGTAAGGAGCCAATCACACTGCACGGCTTCTACTTCCTGCTCTAAGCCCCGCCCACCTGCCTTCCCTTGAGATCTCCATGACAACCCTTGTGTGACTACAGTGACAGGCCACGCCCCCAAGGATTCTGATCAGTGCGGATGTCTCCATATTGCTGAGGACTGTGAGCGGCTGATGGGCGGAGCCAGCAGCGATGTGAGGGGCAGAGCCAGCAGCGATATGAGGGGCGGAGCCAGCAGCGACATGAGGAGCGGAGCCAGCAGCGATATGAGGGGCGGAGCCAGCAGCGACATGAGGGGCGGAGCCAACAGCGATATGAGGAGCGCTCACAGCACTGACAGGAGCAGGTGTGTGTGCAGCCCGTTCCTCTGCTGTGGGTGTTGTGTTGTGTGAGCTTCGCCGTGTATATAATATACACATATATATATATATATATATATACATACACAGGTGAAATCAGAAGTTTCCATACACTGTATAAATAGACACATCTGCAGGTTTTTCTCAATATCTGACATGAAATCATAATAAACCTTTCCCATTTTAGGTTAATTAGGATTACCATCATTTTTAATATTTGCCAAATGCCAGAATAATGAGCGTCTCTTGTAAGGGGCATTAAAAGAGTCTTGTTATACCACTCTGACCTCCACGTGTCTTGTAAGGGGCATTAAAACCGTCTTGTTATACCACTCTGACCTCCACGTGTCTTGTAAGGGGCATTAAAACCGTCTTGTTATACCACTCTGACCTCCACGTGTCTTGTAAGGGGCATTAAAACCGTCTTGTTATACCACTCTGACCTCCACGTCTCTTCAGAGGGGCATTAAAACCGTCTTGTTATACCACTCTGACCTCCACGTCTCTTCTGAGGGGCATTAAAACCATCTTGTTATACCACTCTGACTTCCACGTCTCTTGTAAGGTGCATTAAAACCGTCTTGTTATACCACTCTGACCTCCACGTCTCTTCTGAGGGGCATTAAAAGCGTCTTGTTATACCACTCTGACCTCCACGTGTCTTGTAAGGGGCATTAAAACCGTCTTGTTATGCCACTCTGACCTCCACGTCTCTTCTGAGGGGCATTAAAAGCGTCTTGTTAAGCTACTGGGACCTCCACGACTCTTCGAACGGGCATTGCATTTTCTCATAATTTTTGGAAGCTTTTGCTTGGAAGGCATAAGCAAATACTATGGGAGACCGACTCCCCAATAATGGGAATAATGTTTTTAAGATGCTGTACTGTATGGCTCTTGTAAGGGGCATTAAAACCGTCTTGTTAAGCTACTGTGACCTCCACGTCTCTTCAAAGGAGCATTAAAAGCGTCTTCTTAAGCCACTCTGAACTCCACAGCTCTTCCAAGGGGCATTGAAATGTTGTTTTTAATTACCTTACCTCTAATCTCCACGACTCTTCCAACGGGCATTGCATTTCCTCCTAATTTTAGTCAGCTTTTGCTTTTCAATGCAAAGGTGAAAACTAAGGGAGACACACTCCCCAATAATGGGTAGAAGGTTTTTAGTACGCTGTAATCCACGTCTGTTTCCAGGGGCATTGCAGTTCCTCATAATTTTTGGAAAGCCTTCCATTCACTGCTTAGGCCAACAGTGCACAGGAGACCCAGTTGCCATAAATGGAAAAAAAGGTTTAGTTAAGGCCCTCTGACCTCCATGTCATTTCCAAGGGGCATTGCAGTTCCTTATAATTTTTGGAAAGCCTTCCATTCACTGCTTAGGCCAACAGTGCACAGGAGACCCAGTTGCCATAAATGGAAAAAAAGGTTTAGTTAAGGCCCTCTGACCTCCATGTCATTTCCAAGGGGCATTGGAGTGCCTCAAAAGTTTTGGTAGGCATTGCACTCACTGTATGCCCTATAACTGTGTAGCCAAACCGCTCCTTTTGTTACAGAAACATATCCTACAAGACATATGTGGTTGACTGGCCTGACATTGATGTGAATGGTCCCTGTTCCTCCTGCTCTTTCTCCTTTGCCACTACCTCATCCATCATTTATCACTTGAAGCTTTGTTTTAACGAGAGTCATAGAACTTGGATAGTAGCAGGAAAACATCCAGCAATCCTCGGAGGAGGTAGGATATGCGCCAAAACGCTGACCACCTCAGGCCTAGCCACTACTACATACATGCGCTTGCATTCCTTGAAAACAAAGCAGATGCTAACTTCTATCATCCTCATCATGCTCCTCACCTTGGCACTCTCAACTCCCCTGATAGAGAAGCCAGGGCCCACCGGAGAAGTCGGGTTCTTTGGTGGGCTCGTCCAATGCTGCCCTAAAGCAGGCCAGTCTAAGAAAAGTGTGTGGGGATGTTCCGCGGAGAAATCGGGGCGGCTTGGAACCGTTTATGGACACCTGGCCGCGGGGCGGCTGGGGACCGAGTGTGGACACCCGGCCGCCCCCTGGCGGCTGGGGACCGAGCATGGACACCCGGCCGCCGGGCGGCTGGGGACTGAGTATCGATACCTCGCTGCCGAAGCAGCCATGAGGTAGTGGCCAGCTCTGGCCTCCACATGCCTAAAAGGCCCAATTTCAAGTGCACGCATGCTAGCAGTATGGTATTGCAGCCTCGGGGTGGGTTGGTGGCAGGTTGCACACTTATGCTTGCATTCCAACAAAACAAAGCAGATGCTAACTTCTATCATCATCATGCTCCTCACCTTGGCATTCTCACCTCCCCTGATGGAGTCGGGTTCTCTAGTGGGCTCATCCAATGCTGCGCTAAAGCAGGCCAGTCTAAGAAAAGTGTGTGGGGATGTTCCACGGAGAAATCGGGGTGGCTGGGGACCGTCTATGGACACCCCGCCGCCCCCAGGCGGCTGGGGACCAGGTGTGGACACCCGGCCGCCGGGCGGCTGGGGACTGAGTATGGATGCCTCGCTGCCGAAGCAGCCATGAAGTAGTGGCCAGCTCCGGCCTCCTCAAAACTAAAAGGCCCAATTTCAAGTGCAAGCTAGAAGTATGGTATTGCAGCCTGGGGGTGGGTGGGTGGTTGGCTGCATATTTGCGCTTGCATTGCAAGGAATGGGGGAGGTACAATTGAACACTACCCTGGGACAAGGACTTGCACGGGGATAGTTGCAAGTCTGCATCTTCTGATGCGGCAAGGATCACTTCTGATGGGCACACTTTTAGGCAGTGACCTGGGAGTCAGAGATCCTTCCAGGGGTCTTCCCCATGCTGTTCCCATGTCTTTTCAGCACTGTATGCATGTGTCACACAGCACATGGCCAGATAAGGTTGTAAAATGTTAAAATGACATTTCCCGGTGAATGCATTTGTCACAGTTGAAAGCAATACAAAAGTGCAAAAACGCATAAAAAATGCTACTTGTGAACATAGCCCAAGGTGTGGAGGAGTATTTTTGTTTTTGGTTATTTATTTTACCTTATACACAAGTCTTTACCCTGGAAAAGAAATTCCTTAACATATTTCACAGGAAAAAAGTTTCACTTTCGTTTTTAAACATTTTCTTATGAGCCTGTAAAAGTGGCTTAATACCTCTGACCACGTTGTTGACAACAGTGACCTGGGGGTCAGAAATGCTTCCTGGGGCGATCCCCATGCTGTCCCCATGTCATCTGAGCACTGTCACTATCATTTTGGGCACTTTTTAGGCTTTCTACAGACTGCCGGGGGTGCCTCCGCAAAAATGCTCGGGTCTCCCATAGACTAACATGGGCTCGTTGCTCGGGTCGAGCACCCGAGTATCACGGCGAGCTTGGGCCGAGCTTCGAGCACCCGAGCATTTTAGTGCTCGCTCAACACTATTTATAACGGGGGCACAAGCTAGTGACTGATTTATATTCTCAGTGGAGCAGGATTCATTGTGGTGAATGATAAACTCATGGGCACAGTGTGGCACATATTTGCATTTGGTGGCACAGTGGGCGGCATTATTTATTTAAGTCGCTTATATTTGTAACATTTTTGTTTTTCAGGAGTGCGGTGATCTGCTGAAACGTGCGGAGCAGCCGAAACCTGGACAGCAAACTGCAAAGACGAATCATGGCGGGAAGTCGTCACGAAAGACTGGACTAGGTAAAGAAGAGAAGAAAGAGAGCGACTGCAGTGTATAAACTGGAGGGTTAGGTGGGGCCCATTATATTATAATAAATCTATGTGGGGCCCATTATATTATAATAAATCTATGTGGGGCCCATTATATTATAATAAATCTATGTGGGGTCCATAATATTATAATAAATCTATGTGGGGTCCATAATATTATAATAAATCTATGTGGGGTCCATAATATTAAAGGGACGGATATGTGGGGCCCATTATATTATAATAAATCTATGTGGTGCCCATTATATTAAAGGGAAAGCTATGTGGGGCCAATTATATTAAAGGGAAAGCTATGTGGGGCCAATTATATTAAGGGGAAAGCTATGTGGGGCCCATTATATTAAAGAGAAAGCTATGTGGGGCCCATTATATTAAAGAGAAAGCTATGTGGGGCCCATTATATTAAAGAGAAAGCTATGTGGGGCCCATTATATTAAAGAGAAAGCTATGTGGGGCCCATTATATTAAAGGGAAAGCTATGTGGGGCCCATTATATTAAAGAGAAAGCTATGTGGGCCCATTATATTAAAGAGAAAGCTATGTGCGGCCCATTATATTAAAGAGAAAGCTATGTGGGGCCCATTATATTAAAGAGAAAGCTATGTGGGGCCCATTATATTAAAGAAAAAGCTATGTGGGTCCCATTATATTAAAGAAAAAGCTATGTGGGGCCCATTATATTAAAGGGAAAGCTATGTGGGGCCCATTATATTAAAGAGAAAGCTATGTGGGGCCCATTATATAAAAGGGAAAGCTATGTGCGGCCCATTATATAAAAGGGAAAGCTATGTGCGGCCCATTATATTAAAGAGAAAGCTATGTGGGGCCCATTTTATTAAAGAGAAAGCTATGTGGGGCCCATTATATTAAAGAGAAAGCTATGTGGGGCTCATTATATTAAAGGGAAAGCTATGTGGGGCCCATTATATAATAATAAAATCTATGTGGTGCCCATTATATTAAAGGGAAAGCTATGTGGGGCCCATTATATTAAAGAGAAAGCTATGTGGGGCCCATTATATTAAAAGGAAAGCTATGTGGGGCCCATTATATTAAAGGGAAAGCTATGTGGGGCCCGTTATCTTAAAGGGACATCTACGTAGGGCCCATTATATTAAATGGATGGCTATGTAGGGCCCATTATATTAAAGAGAGAGCTATGTGGGGCCCATTATATTAAAGAGAAAGCTATGTGGGGCCCATTATATTAAAGGTGAAAGCTATGTGGGGCCCATTATATTAAAGGGAAAGCTATGTGGGGCCCATTATATTAAAGAGAAAGCTATGTGGGGCCCATTATATTAAAGGGAAAGCTATGTGGGGCCCATTATATAATAATAAAATCTATGTGGGGCCCATTATATTAAAGGGAAAGCTATGTGGGGCCCGTTATCTTAAAGGGACATCTACGTATATGATAAATTCTATATGGGGCCCATGATATTTAATGGAAGGCTATGTGAGGCCCATTATATTAAATAGAGGGCTATGTGGGGACCAATACATTAAAAAGAAAGCTATATTGGGGCCCACTATGTTATCTGGAAGGTTTTGTGGAGCCCTCTGTATTAAATTGAGGGCTATGTGAGGCCTATTAAATTAAATGGAAAGCGTTGCGGGGCCCATAATATTATATGGAGGGCTATGTGAGGCGCATTTATCAAATAAAGGGCTATGTAGCGCCAATTATATTAAATGGAAGCCTGTGTTTTGTCCATTATATTAAATAGAGATGTATCTTGGCTCCATTATAATAAATGGAAGGCAATGTGGGGACCATTATATTAAATGGAGGGTTATGTGGGGCCCATTATATTAAATGGAAGCCTATATGGAGCCCAGTAAATTAAATGTAAAGCTATGTGGGGCCCAATATTTTAAATGGAAGGTTAAGTGGGGCCAATTGTATTAAATAGAGGGCTATGTGGTGCCCAATATAAAACATGGAAGGCTTTTTGGTGCCCATTATATTAAATAGAGGGATATTTTGGCCCCATTTTATTAAATGGAAGGCTATGTCAGGTCCAATATATTAAATGGAGTCCAGTGTGGCCTATTATATTAAATTGACGGTTATGTGGGGTTCAATAAATTAAATGAAAAGCTATGTGGAGCCCAATAAATTAAATTATAGTACATGGAAGGCAATGTGCGGCTCATTATACTATATAGAGGGCTATGTGGGGGCCATTATACTTTATAGAATTCTATGTGGGGGTCCATTATACTTTTGCCAATGGCAAATTGTGTGTTCCGGTGGCACTCCAAAGGTAAAGGGTGTGCTCCGGTGGCACTCCAACGTCATAGGGTGTGCTCTGGTGGCACACCAATGGCAAAAAGGCCAAAGAGTAGACTCTGGTGGCAGACTGAGCAGCCCTAGAGTGCGCCACAGTGATAAGCAATAAGGCCAAAGAATGTACCCTGGTGGTAGGCTAAAAAGCCCTAGAGTGCGCCCCAGTGGTAAGCAATAAGGCCAAAAAGTGCACCCCGGTGGCAGGCTAAAAAAGCCTAAAATGAGTGCCCCGGTGGTAAGCAAAATGGTCAGAGTGTACCCCGGTCGCAGTTAAAAAGCCCAAGTTGGGTGCCCCGGTGGTAAGCTAAAAGGCCAAAGAGTGCACCCCGGTGGAAGCTAAAAAGCCCAAGATGGGTGCCCCGGTGGTAAGCAAAAAGGTCACATATTGGGCCCCTCTGGTAGGCCTACGGGAAATAGAGTTCTCCGATGGCACACCAACGGTAAAGGGTGTGCCCGATGGTACTCCAATGGTAAAGGGTGTGCTTCAGTGGCATGACAGTGGCAAAAAGTGTACTCCGGTGGCATGCTAATGGTGAAAGGTGTGCTCTGTTGGCACCCCAACTGTAAAGAGTGTGTTCCAGTGGCACCCCAGCAGCCAATGGTGTACTTCGGTGGCAGACCATCGGGAAATGGTGTGATATGTAAGGCTCATCATAACAAAAGGGAGGGCTATGTGGGACCCATTATTTTATATGGAAAGCAAGGTGGGGCCCATTATATTAATTAGGGGCTTATGTGGGGCTCTTTATATTAAATAAAAACATATGTGGGCCCCATTAAATAAAATGGAAGGCTATGTGGACCCCATTAAATTAAATGGAAGGCTATGTGGACCCCATTAAATTAAATGGAAGGCTATGTGGGGCCCATTATATTAAATGGAAGCCTATATGGGGCCCAATAAATTAAATGAAAAGCTACAGTATGTACAGCAATAATAAAAATGGTAATAATACAGGGTGGACTATTTATATGGATACACCTAAATTAAATGGGAATGGTTGGTGATGTCAACTTCCTGTTTATGGCACATAAGTATATGGGAGGGGGAAACTTTTCCAGATGGGTGGTGACTATGGCGGCCATTTTGAAGTCGGCCATTTTGGATATAACTTTATTTTTTTCAATGGGAAGAGGGTGATGTGACACATCAAACTCATTGAGAATTTCATAAGAAAATACAATGGTGTGCTTGGTTTTAACATAACTTTATTCTTTCATGAATTTTTTACAAGTTTATGACCACTTATAAAATGTGTTCAAAGTACTGCCCATTGTGTTGGGTTGTCAATGCAACCCTCTTCTCCCACTCTTGACACACTGATAGCAACACCGCAGAAGAAATGCTAGCACAGGCTTTCAGTATCCGTTGTTTCAGATGCTGAAAGGTTATATGGGGCCTATTAAAATAAATGGAAGACTATGCAGGACCTCTTGTAATAACTAGAAGGCAATTTGTGGCCCCTTATATTAAACTAGATGGTGGCCCGATTCTAACTCATCGGGTATTCTAGAATATGTATGCGGCCGGCCGCGACCAATCAGCGAACCGTGTTAGTGAGGACCGGAGAGCATGTTTAAATTTGGCGCCAAAACCGGTGATTGGTCACGGCTGGCGGCCGCGAACAATCAGCGAATCGTATTAGTGAGAACCGGGGAGCGGGTACTTCCACTGTGAGCAGCCGGGAGATGACCGGCTGCTCGCAGCAGAAGTATCCCAACCGGCGGCGCCGCTCCCCGGTCCTCCCTTCACACTTGCCGTCGGGAGATCAGCGGCCCTAGCCTCTGATCTAGCGACGGTAGCCGCATGGAGGTCAGCGGCGCCGCAGGTCGGGGTACTTCTGCTGCGAGCAGCCGGGAGATGACCGGCTGCATCGCCACTGACCTCTGTGCAGAGCGGTGTTTAAATTTGGAGCCAATATCGCTGATTGGTCGTGGCCGCCGAATCGTATTAGTGAGGACAGGGGAGCGGCGCTGCCTGTGCGGGTACTTCCACTGCGAGCAGCCGGGAAATGACCGGCTGCTCGCAGCAGAAGTATCCCGACCGGTGGCGCCGCTCCCCGGTCCTCCCTTCACACTTTCCGTCGGAAGATCAGCGGCCCTAACCGCTGATCTCCCGACGGTAGCTGCATGGAGGTCAGCGGCGCCGCTGGTCGGGGTACTTCTGCTGCGAGCAACCGGGAGTTGACCGGCTGCATCGCTACTGACCTCTGTGCAGAGCGGTGTTTAAATTTGGAGCCAATATCGCTGATTGGTCGTGGCCGCCGAATCGTATTAGTGAGGACAGGGAAGCGGCGCTGCCTGTGCGGGTACTTCCACTGCGAGCAGCCGGGAAATGACCGGCTGCTCGCAGCAGAAGTATCCCGACCGGTGGCGCCGCTCCCCGGTCCTCCCTTCACACTTTCCGTCGGAAGATCAGCGGCCCTAACCGCTGATCTCCCGACGGTAGCCGCATAGAAGTCAGCGGCGCCGCTAGTCGGGGTACTTCTGCTGCGACAGTGGACAGTGGGACAGTGGCGTGCTCCGGTGGCAAGCCAACGGGACAGTGGCATGCTCCGGTGGCAAGCCAACGGGACAGTGGCGTGCTCCGGTGGCAAGCCAACGGGAAAGCGGCGTGCTCCGGTGGCAAGCCAACGGGACAGTGGCGTGCTCCGGTGGCAAGCCAACGGGACAGTGGCGTGCTCCGGTGGCAAGCCAACGGGACAGTGGCGTGCTCCGGTGGCAAGCCAAAGGGACAGTGGCGTGCTCCGGTGGCAAGCCAACGGGACAGTGGCGTGCTCCGGTGGCAAGCCAACGGGACAGTGGCGTGCTCCGGTGGCAAGCCAACGGGAAAGTGGCGTGCTCCGGTGGCAAGCCAACGGGAAAGTGGCGTGCTCCGGTGGCAAGCCAACGGGACTGTGGCGTGCTCCGGTGGCAAGCCAACGGGACTGTGGCGTGCTCTGGTGGCAAGCCAACGGGACTGTGGCGTGCTCCGGTGGCAAGCCAACGGGACTGTGGCGTGCTCCGGTGGCAAGCCAACGGGACTGTGGCGTGCTCCGGTGGCAAGCCAACGGGAAAGTGGCGTGCTCCGGTGGCAAGCCAACGGGAAAGTGGCGTGCTCCGGTGGCAAGCCAACGGGAAAGTGGCGTGCTCCGGTGGCAAGCCAACGGGACAGTGGCGTGCTCCGGTGGCAAGCCAATGGGACAGTGGCGTGCTCCGGTGGCAAGCCAACGGGACAGTGGCGTGCTCCGGTGGCAAGCCAACGGGACAGTGGCGTGCTCCGGTGGCAAGCCAACGGGACAGTGGCGTGCTCCGGTGGCAAGCCAACGGGAAAGTGGCGTGCTCCGATGGCAAGCCAACGGGAAAGTGGCGTGCTCCGGTGGCAAGCCAACGGGACTGTGGCGTGCTCCGGTGGCAAGCCAACGGGACTGTGGCGTGCTCCGGTGGCAAGCCAACGGGACTGTGGCGTGCTCCGGTGGCAAGCCAACGGGACTGTGGCGTGCTCCGGTGGCAAGCCAGCGGGAAAGTGGCGTGCTCCGGTGGCAAGCCAACGGGAAAGTGGCGTGCTCCGGTGGCAAGCCAACGGGAAAGTGGCGTGCTCCGGTGGCAAGCCAACGGGAAAGTGGCGTGCTCCGGTGGCAAGCCAACGGGAAAGTGGCGTGCTCCGGTGGCAAGCCAACGGGAAAGTGGTGTGCTCCGGTGGCAAGCCAACGGGACTGTGGCGTGCTCCGGTGGCAAGCCAACGGGACTGTGGCGTGCTCCGGTGGCAAGCCAACGGGACAGTGGCGTGCTCCGGTGGCAAGCCAACGGGACAGTGGCGTGCTCCGGTGGCAAGTCAACGGGAAAGTGGCGTGCTCCGGTGGCAAGCCAACGGGAAAGTGGCGTGCTCCGGTGGCAAGCCAACGGGAAAGTGGCGTGCTCCGGTGGCAAGCCAACGGGAAAGTGGCGTGCTCCGGTGGCAAGCCAACGGGACTGTGGCGTGCTCCGGTGGCAAGCCAAAGGGACAGTGGCGTGCTCCGGTGGCAAGCCAAAGGGACTGTGGCGTGATCCGGTGGCAAGCCAACGGGACAGTGGCGTGCTCCGGTGGCAAGCCAACGGGACAGTGGCGTGCTCCGGTGGCAAGCCAACGGGACAGTGGCGTGCTCCGGTGGCAAGCCAACGGGACAGTGGCGAACTCCGGTGGCAAGCCAACGGGACAGTGGCGTGCTCCGGTGGCAAGCCAACGGGACAGTGGCGTGCTCCGGTGGCAAGCCAACGGGACAGTGGCGTGCTCCGGTGGCAAGCCAACGGGACAGTGGCGTGCTCCGGTGGCAAGCCAACGGGACTGTGGCGTGCTCCGGTGGCAAGCCAACGGGAAAGTGGCGTGCTCCGGTGGCAAGCCAACGGGAAAGTGGCGTGCTCCGGTGGCAAGCCAACGGGAAAGTGGCGTGCTCCGGTGGCAAGCCAACGGGAAAGTGGCGTGCTCCGGTGGCAAGCCAACGGGAAAGTGGCGTGCTCCGGTGGCAAGCCAACGGGACTGTGGCGTGCTCCGGTGGCAAGCCAACGGGACTGTGGCGTGCTCCGGTGGCAAGCCAACGGGAAAGTGGCGTGCTCCGGTGGCAAGCCAACGGGAAAGTGGCGTGCTCCGGTGGCAAGCCAACGGGACTGTGGCGTGCTCCGGTGGCAAGCCAAAGGGACAGTGGCGTGCTCTGGTGGCAAGCCAAAGGGACTGTGGCGTGCTCCGGTGGCAAGCCAACGGGACAGTGGCGTGCTCCGGTGGCAAGCCAACGGGACAGTGGCGTGCTCCGGTGGCAAGCCAACGGGACAGTGGCGTGCTCCGGTGGCAAGCCAACGGGACAGTGGCGAGCTCCGGTGGCAAGCCAACGGGACAGTGGCGTGCTCCGGTGGCAAGCCAACGGGACAGTGGCGTGCTCCGGTGGCAAGCCAACGGGACAGTGGCGTGCTCCGGTGGCAAGCCAACGGGACAGTGGCGTGCTCCGGTGGCAAGCCAACGGGACTGTGGCGTGCTCCGGTGGCAAGCCAACGGGAAAGTGGCGTGCTCCGGTGGCAAGCCAACGGGAAAGTGGCGTGCTCCGGTGGCAAGCCAACGGGAAAGTGGCGTGCTCCGGTGGCAAGCCAACGGGAAAGTGGCGTGCTCCGGTGGCAAGCCAACGGGAAAGTGGCGTGCTCCGGTGGCAAGCCAACGGGACTGTGGCGTGCTCCGGTGGCAAGCCAACGGGACTGTGGCGTGCTCCGGTGGCAAGCCAACGGGACTGTGGCGTGCTCCGGTGGCAAGCCAACGGGACAGTGGCGTGCTCCGGTGGCAAGCCAACGGGAAAGTGGCGTGCTCCGGTGGCAAGCCAACGGGAAAGTGGCGTGCTCCGGTGGCAAGCCAACGGGAAAGTGGCGTGCTCCGGTGGCAAGCCAACGGGAAAGTGGCGTGCTCCGGTGGCAAGCCAACGGGAAAGTGGCGTGCTCCGGTGGCAAGCCAACGGGAAAGTGGCGTGCTCCGGTGGCAAGCCAACGGGAAAGTGGCGTGCTCCGGTGGCAAGCCAACGGGACAGTGGCGTGCTCTGGTGGCAAGCCAACGGGACAGTGGCGTGCTCCGGTGGCAAGCCAACGGGACAGTGGCGTGCTCCGGTGGCAAGCCAAAGGGACAGTGGCGTGCTCCGGTGGCAAGCCAACGGGACAGTGGCGTGCTCCGGTGGCAAGCCAACGGGAAAGTGGCGTGCTCCGGTGGCAAGCCAACGGGAAAGTGGCGTGCTCCGGTGGCAAGCCAACGGGACTGTGGCGTGCTCCGGTGGCAAGCCAACGGGACTGTGGCGTGCTCCGGTGGCAAGCCAACGGGAAAGTGGCGTGCTCCGGTGGCAAGCCAACGGGAAAGTGGCGTGCTCCGGTGGCAAGCCAACGGGAAAGTGGCGTGCTCCGGTGGCAAGCCAAGGGGAAAGTGGCGTGCTCCGGTGGCAAGCCAACGGGACTGTGGCGTGCTCCGGTGGCAAGCCAACGGGACTGTGGCGTGCTCCGGTGGCAAGCCAACGGGACTGTGGCGTGCTCCGGTGGCAAGCCAACGGGACTGTGGTGTGCTCCGGTGGCAAGCCAACGGGTCTGTGGCGTGCTCCGGTGGCAAGCCAACGGGACTGTGGCGTGCTCCGGTGGCAAGCCAACGGGACAGTGGCGTGCTCCGGTGGCAAGCCAACGGGACAGTGGCGTGCTCCGGTGGCAAGCCAACGGGAAAGTGGCGTGCTCCGGTGGCAAGCCAACGGGACTGTGGCGTGCTCCGGTGGCAAGCCAACGGGACTGTGGCGTGCTCCGGTGGCAAGCCAACGGGACTGTGGCGTGCTCCGGTGGCAAGCCAACGGAACTGTGGCGTGCTCCGGTGGCAAGCCAACGGGAAAGTGGCGTGCTCCGGTGGCAAGCCAACGGGAAAGTGGCGTGCTCCGGTGGCAAGCCAACGGGACTGTGGCGTGCTCCGGTGGCAAGCCAACGGGACAGTGGCGTGCTCCGGTGGCAAGGCAACGGGACAGTGGCGTGCTCCGGTGGCAAGCCAACGGGACAGTGGCGTGCTCCGGTGGCAAGCAAACGGGAAAGTAGCGTGCTCCGGTGGCAAGCCAACGGGAAAGTGGCGTGCTCCGGTGGCAAGCCAACGGGACAGTGGCGTGCTCTGGTGGCAAGCCAACGGGACAGTGGCGTGCTCCGGTGGCAAGCCAACGGGACAGTGGCGTGCTCCGGTGGCAAGCCAAAGGGACAGTGGCGTGCTCCGGTGGCAAGCCAACGGGACAGTGGCGTGCTCCGGTGGCAAGCCAACGGGAAAGTGGCGTGCTCCGGTGGCAAGCCAACGGGAAAGTGGCGTGCTCCGGTGGCAAGCCAACGGGACTGTGGCGTGCTCCGGTGGCAAGCCAACGGGACTGTGGCGTGCTCCGGTGGCAAGCCAACGGGAAAGTGGCGTGCTCCGGTGGCAAGCCAACGGGAAAGTGGCGTGCTCCGGTGGCAAGCCAACGGGAAAGTGGCGTGCTCCGGTGGCAAGCCAAGGGGAAAGTGGCGTGCTCCGGTGGCAAGCCAACGGGACTGTGGCGTGCTCCGGTGGCAAGCCAACGGGACTGTGGCGTGCTCCGGTGGCAAGCCAACGGGACTGTGGCATGCTCCGGTGGCAAGCCAACGGGACTGTGGTGTGCTCCGGTGGCAAGCCAACGGGACTGTGGCGTGCTCCGGTGGCAAGCCAACGGGACTGTGGCGTGCTCCGGTGGCAAGCCAACGGGACAGTGGCGTGCTCCGGTGGCAAGCCAACGGGACAGTGGCGTGCTCCGGTGGCAAGCCAACGGGAAAGTGGCGTGCTCCGGTGGCAAGCCAACGGGACTGTGGCGTGCTCCGGTGGCAAGCCAACGGGACTGTGGCGTGCTCCGGTGGCAAGCCAACGGGACTGTGGCGTGCTCCGGTGGCAAGCCAACGGAACTGTGGCGTGCTCCGGTGGCAAGCCAACGGGAAAGTGGCGTGCTCCGGTGGCAAGCCAACGGGAAAGTGGCGTGCTCCGGTGGCAAGCCAACGGGACTGTGGCGTGCTCCGGTGGCAAGCCAACGGGACAGTGGCGTGCTCCGGTGGCAAGCCAACGGGACAGTGGCGTGCTCCGGTGGCAAGCCAACGGGACAGTGGCGTGCTCCGGTGGCAAGCCAACGGGAAAGTAGCGTGCTCCGGTGGCAAGCCAACGGGAAAGTGGCGTGCTCCGGTGGCAAGCCAACGGTAAAGTGGCGTGCTCCGGTGGCAAGCCAACGAGAAAGTGGCGTGCTCCGGTGGCAAGCCAACGGGACTGTGGCGTGCTCCGGTGGCAAGCCAACGGGACTGTGGCGTGCTCCGGTGGCAAGCCAACGGGACAGTGGCGTGCTCCGGTGGCAAGCCAACGGGACAGTGGCGTGCTCCGGTGGCAAGCCAACGGGACAGTGGCGTGCTCCGGTGGCAAGCCAACGGGAAAGTGGCGTGCTCCGGTGGCAAGCCAACGGGACAGTGGCGTGCTCCGGTGTCAAGCCAACGGGACAGTGGCGTGCTCCGGTGGCAAGCCAACGGGACTGTGGCGTGCTCCGGTGGCAAGCCAATGGGACAGTGGCGTGCTCCGGTGGCAAGCCAACGGGACAGTGGCGTGCTCCGGTGGCAAGCCAACGGGACAGTGGCGTGCTCCGGTGGCAAGCCAACGGGACAGTGGCGTGCTCCGGTGGCAAGCCAACGGGAAAGTGGCGTGCTCCGATGGCAAGCCAACGGGAAAGTGGCGTGCTCCGGTGGCAAGCCAACGGGACTGTGGCGTGCTCCGGTGGCAAGCCAACGGGACTGTGGCGTGCTCCGGTGGCAAGCCAACGGGACTGTGGCGTGCTCCGGTGGCAAGCCAACGGGACTGTGGCGTGCTCCGGTGGCAAGCCAGCGGGAAAGTGGCGTGCTCCGGTGGCAAGCCAACGGGAAAGTGGCGTGCTCCGGTGGCAAGCCAACGGGAAAGTGGCGTGCTCCGGTGGCAAGCCAACGGGAAAGTGGCGTGCTCCGGTGGCAAGCCAACGGGAAAGTGGCGTGCTCCGGTGGCAAGCCAACGGGAAAGTGGTGTGCTCCGGTGGCAAGCCAACGGGACTGTGGCGTGCTCCGGTGGCAAGCCAACGGGACTGTGGCGTGCTCCGGTGGCAAGCCAACGGGACAGTGGCGTGCTCCGGTGGCAAGCCAACGGGACAGTGGCGTGCTCCGGTGGCAAGTCAACGGGAAAGTGGCGTGCTCCGGTGGCAAGCCAACGGGAAAGTGGCGTGCTCCGGTGGCAAGCCAACGGGAAAGTGGCGTGCTCCGGTGGCAAGCCAACGGGAAAGTGGCGTGCTCCGGTGGCAAGCCAACGGGACTGTGGCGTGCTCCGGTGGCAAGCCAAAGGGACAGTGGCGTGCTCCGGTGGCAAGCCAAAGGGACTGTGGCGTGATCCGGTGGCAAGCCAACGGGACAGTGGCGTGCTCCGGTGGCAAGCCAACGGGACAGTGGCGTGCTCCGGTGGCAAGCCAACGGGACAGTGGCGTGCTCCGGTGGCAAGCCAACGGGACAGTGGCGAACTCCGGTGGCAAGCCAACGGGACAGTGGCGTGCTCCGGTGGCAAGCCAACGGGACAGTGGCGTGCTCCGGTGGCAAGCCAACGGGACAGTGGCGTGCTCCGGTGGCAAGCCAACGGGACAGTGGCGTGCTCCGGTGGCAAGCCAACGGGACTGTGGCGTGCTCCGGTGGCAAGCCAACGGGAAAGTGGCGTGCTCCGGTGGCAAGCCAACGGGAAAGTGGCGTGCTCCGGTGGCAAGCCAACGGGAAAGTGGCGTGCTCCGGTGGCAAGCCAACGGGAAAGTGGCGTGCTCCGGTGGCAAGCCAACGGGAAAGTGGCGTGCTCCGGTGGCAAGCCAACGGGACTGTGGCGTGCTCCGGTGGCAAGCCAACGGGACTGTGGCGTGCTCCGGTGGCAAGCCAACGGGAAAGTGGCGTGCTCCGGTGGCAAGCCAACGGGAAAGTGGCGTGCTCCGGTGGCAAGCCAACGGGACTGTGGCGTGCTCCGGTGGCAAGCCAAAGGGACAGTGGCGTGCTCTGGTGGCAAGCCAAAGGGACTGTGGCGTGCTCCGGTGGCAAGCCAAAGGGACTGTGGCGTGCTCCGGTGGCAAGCCAACGGGACAGTGGCGTGCTCCGGTGGCAAGCCAACGGGACAGTGGCGTGCTCCGGTGGCAAGCCAACGGGACAGTGGCGTGCTCCGGTGGCAAGCCAACGGGACAGTGGTGAGCTCCGGTGGCAAGCCAACGGGACAGTGGCGTGCTCCGGTGGCAAGCCAACGGGACAGTGGCGTGCTCCGGTGGCAAGCCAACGGGACAGTGGCGTGCTCCGGTGGCAAGCCAACGGGACTGTGGCGTGCTCCGGTGGCAAGCCAACGGGAAAGTGGCGTGCTCCGGTGGCAAGCCAACGGGAAAGTGGCGTGCTCCGGTGGCAAGCCAACGGGAAAGTGGCGTGCTCCGGTGGCAAGCCAACGGGAAAGTGGCGTGCTCCGGTGGCAAGCCAACGGGAAAGTGGCGTGCTCCGGTGGCAAGCCAACGGGACTGTGGCGTGCTCCGGTGGCAAGCCAACGGGACTGTGGCGTGCTCCGGTGGCAAGCCAACGGGACTGTGGCGTGCTCCGGTGGCAAGCCAACGGGACAGTGGCGTGCTCCGGTGGCAAGCCAACGGGAAAGTGGCGTGCTCCGGTGGCAAGCCAACGGGAAAGTGGCGTGCTCCGGTGGCAAGCCAACGGGAAAGTGGCGTGCTCCGGTGGCAAGCCAACGGGAAAGTGGCGTGCTCCGGTGGCAAGCCAACGGGAAAGTGGCGTGCTCCGGTGGCAAGCCAACGGGAAAGTGGCGTGCTCCGGTGGCAAGCCAACGGGAAAGTGGCGTGCTCCGGTGGCAAGCCAACGGGACAGTGGCGTGCTCCGGTGGCAAGCCAACGGGACAGTGGCGTGCTCCGGTGGCAAGCCAACGGGACAGTGGCGTGCTCCGGTGGCAAGCCAAAGGGACAGTGGCGTGCTCCGGTGGCAAGCCAACGGGACAGTGGCGTGCTCCGGTGGCAAGCCAACGGGAAAGTGGCGTGCTCCGGTGGCAAGCCAACGGGAAAGTGGCGTGCTCCGGTGGCAAGCCAACGGGACTGTGGCGTGCTCCGGTGGCAAGCCAACGGGACTGTGGCGTGCTCCGGTGGCAAGCCAACGGGAAAGTGGCGTGCTCCGGTGGCAAGCCAACGGGAAAGTGGCGTGCTCCGGTGGCAAGCCAACGGGAAAGTGGCGTGCTCCGGTGGCAAGCCAAGGGGAAAGTGGCGTGCTCCGGTGGCAAGCCAACGGGACTGTGGCGTGCTCCGGTGGCAAGCCAACGGGACTGTGGCGTGCTCCGGTGGCAAGCCAACGGGACTGTGGCGTGCTCCGGTGGCAAGCCAACGGGACTGTGGCGTGCTCCGGTGGCAAGCCAACGGGTCTGTGGCGTGCTCCGGTGGCAAGCCAACGGGACTGTGGCGTGCTCCGGTGGCAAGCCAACGGGACAGTGGCGTGCTCCGGTGGCAAGCCAACGGGACAGTGGCGTGCTCCGGTGGCAAGCCAACGGGAAAGTGGCGTGCTCCGGTGGCAAGCCAACGGGACTGTGGCGTGCTCCGGTGGCAAGCCAACGGGACTGTGGCGTGCTCCGGTGGCAAGCCAACGGGACTGTGGCGTGCTCCGGTGGCAAGCCAACGGAACTGTGGCGTGCTCCGGTGGCAAGCCAACGGGAAAGTGGCGTGCTCCGGTGGCAAGCCAACGGGAAAGTGGCGTGCTCCGGTGGCAAGCCAACGGGACTGTGGCGTGCTCCGGTGGCAAGCCAACGGGACAGTGGCGTGCTCCGGTGGCAAGCCAACGGGACAGTGGCGTGCTCCGGTGGCAAGCCAACGGGACAGTGGCGTGCTCCGGTGGCAAGCAAACGGGAAAGTAGCGTGCTCCGGTGGCAAGCCAACGGGAAAGTGGCGTGCTCCGGTGGCAAGCCAACGGGACAGTGGCGTGCTCTGGTGGCAAGCCAACGGGACAGTGGCGTGCTCCGGTGGCAAGCCAACGGGACAGTGGCGTGCTCCGGTGGCAAGCCAAAGGGACAGTGGCGTGCTCCGGTGGCAAGCCAACGGGACAGTGGCGTGCTCCGGTGGCAAGCCAACGGGAAAGTGGCGTGCTCCGGTGGCAAGCCAACGGGAAAGTGGCGTGCTCCGGTGGCAAGCCAACGGGACTGTGGCGTGCTCCGGTGGCAAGCCAACGGGACTGTGGCGTGCTCCGGTGGCAAGCCAACGGGAAAGTGGCGTGCTCCGGTGGCAAGCCAACGGGAAAGTGGCGTGCTCCGGTGGCAAGCCAACGGGAAAGTGGCGTGCTCCGGTGGCAAGCCAAGGGGAAAGTGGCGTGCTCCGGTGGCAAGCCAACGGGACTGTGGCGTGCTCCGGTGGCAAGCCAACGGGACTGTGGCGTGCTCCGGTGGCAAGCCAACGGGACTGTGGCATGCTCCGGTGGCAAGCCAACGGGACTGTGGTGTGCTCCGGTGGCAAGCCAACGGGACTGTGGCGTGCTCCGGTGGCAAGCCAACGGGACTGTGGCGTGCTCCGGTGGCAAGCCAACGGGACAGTGGCGTGCTCCGGTGGCAAGCCAACGGGACAGTGGCGTGCTCCGGTGGCAAGCCAACGGGAAAGTGGCGTGCTCCGGTGGCAAGCCAACGGGACTGTGGCGTGCTCCGGTGGCAAGCCAACGGGACTGTGGCGTGCTTCGGTGGCAAGCCAACGGGACTGTGGCGTGCTCCGGTGGCAAGCCAACGGAACTGTGGCGTGCTCCGGTGGCAAGCCAACGGGAAAGTGGCGTGCTCCGGTGGCAAGCCAACGGGAAAGTGGCGTGCTCCGGTGGCAAGCCAACGGGACTGTGGCGTGCTCCGGTGGCAAGCCAACGGGACAGTGGCGTGCTCCGGTGGCAAGCCAACGGGACAGTGGCGTGCTCCGGTGGCAAGCCAACGGGACAGTGGCGTGCTCCGGTGGCAAGCCAACGGGAAAGTAGCGTGCTCCGGTGGCAAGCCAACGGGAAAGTGGCGTGCTCCGGTGGCAAGCCAACGGTAAAGTGGCGTGCTCCGGTGGCAAGCCAACGAGAAAGTGGCGTGCTCCGGTGGCAAGCCAACGGGACTGTGGCGTGCTCCGGTGGCAAGCCAACGGGACTGTGGCGTGCTCCGGTGGCAAGCCAACGGGACAGTGGCGTGCTCCGGTGGCAAGCCAACGGGACAGTGGCGTGCTCCGGTGGCAAGCCAACGGGACAGTGGCGTGCTCCGGTGGCAAGCCAACGGGAAAGTGGCGTGCTCCGGTGGCAAGCCAACGGGACAGTGGCGTGCTCCGGTGTCAAGCCAACGGGACAGTGGCGTGCTCCGGTGGCAAGCCAACGGGACTGTGGCGTGCTCCGGTGGCAAGCCAACGGGAAAGTGGCGTGCTCCGGTGGCAAGCCAACGGGACAGTGGCGTGCTCCGGTGGCAAGCCAACGGGACTGTGGCGTGCTCCGGTGGCAAGCCAACGGGAAAGTGGCGTGCTCCGGTGGCAAGCCAACGGGAAAGTGGCGTGCTCCGGTGGCAAGCCAACGGGAAAGTGGCGTGCTCCGGTGGCAAGCCAACGGGACAGTGGCGTGCTCCGGTGGCAAGCCAACGGGACAGTGGCGTGCTCCGGTGGCAAGCCAACGGGAAAGTGGCGTGCTCCGGTGGCAAGCCAACGGGACAGTGGCGTGCTCCGGTGGCAAGCCAACGGGACAGTGGCGTGCTCCGGTGGCAAGCCAACGGGACAGTGGCGTGCTCCGGTGGCAAGCCAACGGGACTGTGGCGTGCTCCGGTGGCAAGCCAACGGGACAGTGGCGTGCTCCGGTGGCAAGCCAACGGGACAGTGGCGTGCTCCGGTGGCAAGCCAACGGGACTGTGGCGTGCTCCGGTGGCAAGCCAACGGGAAAGTGGCGTGCTCCGGTGGCAAGCCAACGGGAAAGTGGCGTGCTCCGGTGGCAAGCCAACGGGAAAGTGGCGTGCTCCGGTGGCAAGCCAACGGGAAAGTGGCGTGCTCCGGTGGCAAGCCAACGGGAAAGTGGCGTGCTCCGGTGGCAAGCCAACGGGACTGTGGCGTGCTCCGGTGGCAAGCCAACGGGACTGTGGCGTGCTCCCGTGGCAAGCCAACGGGACAGTGGCGTGCTCCGGTCGCAAGCCAACGGGAAAGTGGCGTGCTCCAGTGGCAAGCCAACGGGAAAGTAGCGTGCTCCGGTGGCAAGCCAACGGGAAACTGGCGTGCTCCGGTGGCAAGCCAACGGGAAAATGGCGTGCTCCGGTGGCAAGCCAACGGGAAAGTGGCGTGCTCCGGTGGCAAGCCAACGGGAAAGTGGCGTGCTCCGGTGGCAAGCCAACGGGAAAGTGGCGTGCTCCGGTGGCAAACCAACGGGAAAGTGGCGTGCTCCGGTGGCAAGCCAACGGGAAAGTGGCGTGCTCCGGTGGCAAGCCAACGGGACAGTGGCGTGCTCCGGTGGCAAGCCAACGGGACAGTGGCGTGCTCCGGTGGCAAGCCAACGGGAAAGTGGCGTGCTCCAGTGGCAAGCCAACGGGACAGTGGCGTGCTCCGGTGGCAAGCCAACGGGAAAGTGGCGTGCTCCGGTGGCAAGCCAACGGGAAAGTGGCGTGCTCCAGTGGCAAGCCAACGGGACTGTGGCGTGCTCCGGTGGCAAGCCAACGGGACTGTGGCGTGCTCCGGTGGCAAGCCAACGGGAAAGTGGCGTGCTCCGGTGGCAAGCCAACAGGAAAGTGGCGTGCTCCGGTGGCAAGCCAACGGGAAAGTGGCGTGCTCCGGTGGCAAGCCAACGGGAAAGTGGCGTGCTCCGGTGGCAAGCCAACGGGAAAATGGCGTGCTCCGGTGGCAAGCCAACGGGAAAGTGGCGTGCTCCGGTGGCAAGCCAACGGGAAAGTGGCGTGCTCCGGTGGCAAGCCAACGGGAAAGTGGCGTGCTCCGGTGGCAAGCCAACGGGACTGTGGCGTGTTCCGGTGGCAAGCCAACGGGACTGTGGCGTGCTCCGGTGGCAAACCAACGGGACAGTGGCGTGCTCCGGTGGCAAGCCAACTGGACAGTGGCGTGCTCCGGTGGCAAGCCAACGGGAAAGTGGCGTGCTCCGGTGGCAAGCCAACGGGAAATTGGCGTGCTCCGGTGGCAAGCCAACGGGACTGTGGCGTGCTCCGGTGGCAAGCCAACGGGACTGTGGCTTGCTCTGGTGGCAAGCCAACGGGACTGTGGCGTGCTCCGGTGGCAAGCCAACGGGACAGTGGAGTGCTCCGGTGGCAAGCCAACGGGACAGTGGAGTGCTCCGGTGGCAAGCCAACAGGAAAGTGGCGTGCTCCGGTGGCAAGCCAACGGGAAAGTGGCGTGCTCCGGTGGCAAGCCAATGGGAAAGTGGCGTGCTCCGGTGGCAAGCCAACGGGAAAGTGGCGTGCTCCGGTGGCAAGCCAACGGGACTGTGGTGTGCTCCGGTGGCAAGCCAACGGGACAGTGGCGTGCTCCGGTGGCAAGCCAACGGGACAGTGGCGTGCTCCGGTGGCAAGCCAACGGGAAAGTGGCGTGCTCCGGTGGCAAGCCAACGGGAAAGTGGCGTGCTCCGGTGGCAAGCCAACGGGACTGTGGCGTGCTCCGGTGGCAAGCCAACGGGACAGTGGCTTGCTCCGGTGGCAAGCCAACGGGACTGTGGCGTGCTCCGGTGGCAAGCCAACGGGACAGTGGAGTGCTCCGGTGGCAAGCCAACCGGACAGTGGAGTGCTCCGGTGGCAAGCCAACAGGAAAGTGGCGTGCTCCGGTGGCAAGCCAACGGGAAAGTGGCGTGCTCCGGTGGCAAGCCAACGGGAAAGTGGCGTGCTCCGGTGGCAAGCCAACGGGAAAGTGGCGTGCTCCGGTGGCAAGCCAACGGGAAAGTGGCGTGCTCCGGTGGCAAGCCAACGGGAAAGTGGCGTGCTCCGGTGGCAAGCCAACGGGAAAGTGGCGTGCTCCGGTTGCAAGCCAACGGGAAAGTGGCGTGCTCCGGTGGCAAGCCAACGGGAAAGTGGCGTGCTCCGGTGGCAAGCCAACGGGACTGTGGCGTGCTCCGGTGGCAAGCCAACGGGACATTGGCGTGCTCCGGTGGCAAGCCAACGGGACAGTGGCGTGCTCCGTTGGCAAGCCAACGGGAAAGTGGCGTGCTCCGGTGGCAAGCCAACGGGACTGTGGTGTGCTCCGGTGGCAAGCCAACGGGACAGTGGCGTGCTCCGGTGGCAAGCCAACGGGACAGTGGCGTGCTCCGGTGGCAAGCCAACGGGACAGTGGCGTGCTCCGGTGGCAAGCCAACGGGAAAGTGGCGTGCTCCGGTGGCAAGCCAACGGGAAAGTGGCGTGCTCCGGTGGCAAGCCAACGGGAATGTGGCGTGCTCCGGTGGCAAGCCAACGGGACTGTGGCTTGCTCCGGTGGCAAGCCAACGGGACTGTGGCGTGCTCCGGTGGCAAGCCAACGGGACAGTGGAGTGCTCCGGTGGCAAGCCAACGGGACAGTGGAGTGCTCCGGTGGCAAGCCAACAGGAAAGTGGCGTGCTCCGGTGGCAAGCCAACGGGAAAGTGGCGTGCTCCGGTGGCAAGCCAACGGGAAAGTGGCGTGCTCCGGTGGCAAGCCAACGGGAAGTGGCGTGCTCCGGTGGCAAGCCAACGGGAAAGTGGCGTGCTCCGGTGGCAAGCCAACGGGAAAGTGGCGTGCTCCGGTGGCAAGCCAACGGGAAAGTGGCGTGCTCCGGTTGCAAGCCAACGGGAAAGTGGCGTGCTCCGGTGGCAAGCCAACGGGACTGTGGCGTGCTCCGGTGGCAAGCCAACGGGACTGTGGCGTGCTCCGGTGGAAAGCCAACGGGACATTGGCGTGCTCCGGTGGCAAGCCAACGGGACAGTGGCGTGCTCCGGTGGCAAGCCAACGGGACAGTGGCGTGCTCCGGTGGCAAGCCAACGGGACAGTGGCGTGCTCCGGTGGCAAGCCAACGGGACAGTGGCGTGCTCCGGTGGCAAGCCAACGGGACAGTGGCGTGCTCCGGTGGCAAGCCAACGGGACAGTGGCGTGCTCCGGTGGCAAGCCAACGGGAAAGTGGCGTGCTCCGGTGGCAAGCCAACGGGAAAGTGGCGTGCTCCGGTGGCAAGCCAACGGGAAAGTGGCGTGCTCCGGTGGCAAGCCAACGGGACTGTGGCGTGCTCCGGTGGCAAGCCAACGGGACTGTGGCGTGCTCCGGTGGCAAGCCAACGGGAAAGTGGCGTGCTCCGGTGGCAAGCCAACGGGAAAGTGGCGTGCTCCGGTGGCAAGCCAACGGGAAAGTGGCGTGCTCCGGTGGCAAGCCAACGGGAAAGTGGCGTGCTCCGGTGGCAAGCCAACGGGAAAGTGGCGTGCTCCGGTGGCAAGCCAACGGGAAAGTGGCGTGCTCCGGTGGCAAGCCAACGGGAAAGTGGCATGCTCCGGTGGCAAGCCAACGGGAAAGTGGCGTGCTCCGGTGGCAAGCCAACGGGAATGTGGCGTGCTCCGGTGGCAAGCAACGGGAAAGTGGCATGCTCCGGTGGCAAGCCAACGGGAAAGTGGCGTGCTCCGGTGGCAAGCCAACGGGACTGTGGCGTGCTCCGGTGGCCAGCCAACGGGACTGTGGCGTGCTCCGGTGGCCAGTCAACGGGACTGTGGCGTGCTCCGGTGGCAAGCCAACGGGACAGTGGCGTGCTCCGGTGGCAAGCCAACGGGAAAGTGGCGTGCTCCGGTGGCAAGCCAACGGGAAAGTGGCGTGCTCCGGTGGCAAGCCAACGGGAAAGTGGCGTGCTCCGGTGGCAAGCCAACGGGAAAGTGGCGTGCTTCGGTGGCAAGCCAACGGGAAAGTGGCGTGCTCCGGTGGCAAGCCAACGGGAAAGTGGCGTGCTCCGGTGGCAAGCCAACGGGAAAGTGGCGTGCTCCGGTGGCAAGCCAACGGGAAAGTGGCGTGCTCCGGTGGCAAGCCAACGGGAAAGTGGCGTGCTCCGGTGGCAAGCCAACGGGAAAGTGGCGTGCTCCGGTGGCAAGCCAACGGGAAAGTGGCGTGCTCCGGTGGCAAGCCAACGGGAAAGTGGCGTGCTCCGGTGGCATGCTAACGGGAATAGGTGTGCTCCGATGGCATGCTAACGGGAATAGGTGTGCCCGGTGGCATACTAACGGGAAAAGGTGTGCTACGGTGGCATGCTAGCGGGAAATGGTGTGCTTCGGTGGCATGATAACGAGAAAAGGGGTACTCCATTGGCACCACAATGGTCAAGGGACTTGGAAATGTCACATGTGAAGTCATACTCGCATAGTGTCTGTTGTTGCAGGGATCAAAAGGCAGATGGTGGTTTAAGGACAGCAAACAGCAAAATAAGACCAAGCAACAGCAAGAAAACAATCCAAGAATTACCGCAGCAGACAAGTAAGCGATTGTGATTCTTTTAAACGGTGATGTATGATCAGATGAAGTGGAATGCAGTAAGTTTGGAAATATGATTAACATGTTAATAAAGTGTCTGAAATGTATGAGCGAGAAAGAGAAAAAGGTGGATTGTTACAGGGGGACAGCTGAGAGTAGGGAGTTGCAGAGAAAGTCCTTGTGACAGGTTTAGGATGTATACGGCTGTTTATTGCCTCCTCCACATACAAAGGCAGGAGATGAGACTATCAAACTATTGAACTTGGAGTTGTCAGTAATGTTGGAGGTGAAATTAATAATGCAAGTAAAATGGGAAAGAAAAAAAGGGGTTGTATGTTTGCCTGGTCAGAGGGATGTTTGCCTGGTCATGGGGATGTTTGTCTGGTCATGGGGATGTTTGCCTGGTCAGGGGGATGTTTGCCTGGTCAGGGGGATGTTTGTCTGGTCAGGGGGATGTTTGCCTGGTCAGGGGGATGTTTGTCTGGTCAGGGGGATGTTTGTCTGGTCAGAGGGATGCTTGCTTCACGTTGGGGAAGAGGGAAAGGACTGAATGATTCGGCACCTGTCCTATCCACAGGATGGTCAGCTAGTGCCGCCATTGGGAAAGAGCTGACCTAGTGTCACTATCAATCATCAGAGTCTGCAGTACAACTGATTAGGGGTCCAGCAGGGGGGCGCTGATGACACAGGTGGACCTTGGGGCGGTTTTCCGGTTGCGGACGCTGCACCTTGAGGGTTTTCTTCATGTAATTATCCTCCTCACATTGCAGACTTGTGAACTTTATAAATATTCTTCATTTGCTTATTTTCTTACTTCTCTCCCAAACACGTTGCTGAAGTGCTGTCTCACCCCCACTGCCCCCATCCAGAAGCTTCTTGTAGCTGCTGTTCAGCGAGATTTGTCCTCTATATACCAGCAGTCTGTGTATGGGCCTGTCCCTGTCTGATCCTCTCTGCTCTCCACCCCTGCACTCAGACATAGGAAACCCTGTACTCGGATTACTTCACATCTTGGTGAACAACAGCTGAAAGGACCCTATAAAGGAGCCTGTACCAGGCAGGTGACAGCGGTGCAGCATTGTGCTTGTGGGGGCAATCGGGCGGTGGAGTCAGAAATTGGGGAATACTTGGGTGCTCTCTGGGCGGACAATATTAGTGCTGCAGTAATTTCCCACAAGTTTTTGCACAGAGCGGCCACTAATATAGAATAAAGTAAAACAATTGTGCTCTGTAAATAATGGCTGTGCTTTGCTACAAATGCTTCATGTTCGCAGGAGGTTTTTTTTTCTTTAAAAAATTTTATTTAGTTTATAATTGATTTTTTCTCTTTCTGCTAGATATCAGCACATGATAGAGGCCGTACGGGACTGGTATAAGAAGTTCTTGGCTGAGAAGGAAAGAAGCTTCATTCCTCCATGAGCTGCAGTTCTTTGTGTCCAGTCGGGAGCTCTATTAGTAAGTAGATTTTATCACCGGCGCAGACATTTCCGGGAAGGTTCCAATTGGCCAAATACAAGACGTTCATTAAACTCTTCATTTGAAATAAACGTCTGGTTATCATCCACAATACTTAATACCGATCACTTGTCACAAATTTGTATATTTTTTACCTGTTATAAAATGCTGCTCATCCCTTGAATCTTTTCTTTTTTTTTGTCATTTTAGACAAAACATTACATATTTCTGACAAGTCCCAGGTCTTTTCACACCACTCGTTTTGCAGGTTCTTTAATGCTACAGCACTTACGTTATTGGGGTCATTTTTGTGCAGTTTGCAGTTACATGATTTTTTATACATGTTTTTTTTTAGGTTTGTCTTGTTATTACATCACATTCATCTTTTTCCTCTCTTGCTTTCCTGGACTGAAGGAAACATATCTCCAAGTCATTCTGAGCTGCCGGCAGGAGAGATGGACCCTCAGGAGCCTCCTAGTCTTCAGAATCCACATGAAGGAGAAGTCCAAGAACAAGAAAGGCCTCCGACAGCAGAGCAACCTGTCCGCCAAAAAGTCCCAGAAGAAGAAGCGATGGTCCCGCAGCTCATCTGTGTTTTTCCTAAATGTGGTTTATACTTTTACTGATTGTAATTTTCTTGGTCGATACCAGATAAAGTTTTGGATGACAACTGTCTGGACTTGTGTCTTATTTTACATTTCTCCTTTTTTCTTCTTGCTTCCCCTCCAGTGAGATCTGGCTTAGGTGATAAAAGCCTTTCTCTATCCGGCATTTTTGCAGCAGGCTGGAGAATGACTTTCTGGATGATAACTTGCCTTAGTCTCAGGTGCCCATACACTAGTTAGCTTTAGACCGGACGCTTGTCCACACAACACATCCCGACTCCCCCATATACATGAATGTGGTTATATGTGTGGGGGAGATGGCCCCATACACAGCACATGGTCGGCTGCTCCAGCAAAAATCCTTGGGTTTGACCTACCTTCCTGTAATATATATGGGGGGCCATTAGTTGGATGTTTGCAGGACCCCTCTTTGTCTGACAGCTTCCCTCCCCCACACATAGCAAGCAGTGTACAGACAAGCTCCCTTCCCGTACATACAGCATATATAGCATATAAAGAAAAAATCTAGAAGTCTGAACTGAAACATAAATTGATGTGCATGCAAAATGTAAATGCATGTTCACACAAGGCCACTAGACAAAGAAAAACCAAAGACAAGCAAAATACCCAAGTAACCGGAAGTGAATGGGTAAATCGCACAGTGCAAAAATAATAAATAATGAAGGGTATTTAGTTAACATAATTTTGATCAAAATAATGTAAAAGCTATCCCGCCACATCACGGCAACCCTTATGGGACAATCCTAACTCTAATATTAAAACCTTACCATTTGTCAAGTGACGTACATATGGATAAGGGCAGAGAGACTGACCCCCCAGTAGAAGCATAGACCTGAGGCAGAATAAACATTTCAGCTCAGACAAAGGGTGGCCACACCCTAATATGTAGTAAAGCACACTGAACTACAAAGAAAAAATCTAGAAGTCTGAACTGAAACATAAATTGATGTGCATGCAAAATGTAAATGCATGTTCACACAAGGCCACTAGACAAAGAAAAACCAAAGACAAGCAAAATACCCAAGTAACCGGAAGTAAATGGGTAAATCGCAAAGTGCAAAAATAATAAATAATGAAGGGTATTTAGTAGTGAAGAGCGAGCACTAAAATGCTCGGGTGCTCGAAGCTCGGGCAGAGCTCGCCATGATACTCGGTTGCTCGACCTGAGCCACGAGCCCAATGTTAGTCTATGGGAGACCCGAGCATTTTCGCGGCGGCATCCCCGGCTGTCTTTTAAAAGCCTAACAAGTGCCCAAAATGTGGCAGTGCTCAAATGACATGGGGACAGCATGGGGATCGCCCCAGGAAGCATTTCTGACCCCCAGGTCACTTCTGTCAACAACGTGGTCAGAGGTATTAAGCCACTTTTAAGGGCTCACAATAAAACGTTCAAAAACTAAACTGAAACTGCTTTCCTGTGAAATATGTTAAGGAAGTTCCTTTCCAGGGTAAAGACTTGTGTATAAGGTAAAATAAATAACAGAAAAAAAAATACTCCTCCACACCTTGGGCTATGTTCACAAGTAGCATTTTTAATGTGTTTTTGCACTTTTGTATTGCTTCAACCGTGACAAATGCATTCACCGGGAAAAGTCATTTTAACATTTTACAACCTTATCTGGCCATATGCTGTGTGACACATGCATACAGTGCTGAAAAGACATGGGGACAGCATGGGGAAGACCCCTGGAAGCATCTCTGACTCCCCGGTCACTGCCTAAAAGTGTGCCCATCAGAAGTCATCCTTGCCGCATCAGAAGATGCAGACTTGCAACTATCCCCGTGCAAGTTCTTGTCCCAGGGCAGGGTTCAATTGTACCTCGCCCATTCCTTGCAATGCAAGCGCAAATATGCAGCCAACCACCCACCCACCCCCAGGCTGCAATACCATACTGCTTGCTTGCACTTGAAATTGGGCCTTTTAGGCATGTGGAGGCGGAATCTGGCCACCATGTCATGGCAGCGTTGGCGGCCTGGTATCCATACTCAGTCCCCAGCCGCCCGGCGGCGGGGTGTCCACACTCGGTCCCCAACCGCCTGGGGGCGGCCGGGTGTCCATACTCGGTCGCCAGCCGCCTGGGGGCAGCCGGGTGTCCATAAACGGTCCCCAGCCGCCCCTATTTCTCCTTGGAACATCCCCCCACACACTTTTCTTAGCCTGGCCTGCTTTAGGGCAGCATTGGACGAGCCCACCAGAGAACCAGACTCCTCCGGTGGGCCCTGGCTTCTCCATCAGGGGAGTTGAGAGTGCCAAGGTGAGGACCATGATGATGATACAAGTTAGCATCTGCTTTGTTTTGTTGGAATGCAAGCGCATGTATGTAGTAGCGGCAAGGCCTGAGGTGGTCAGCGTTTTGGCGCATATCCTACCTCCTCCGAGGATTGCTGGATGTTTTCCTGCTACTATCCCAGTTCTATGACTCCCGTTAAAACAAAGCTTCAGGTGATGAATGATGGATGAGGTGGTGGCAAAGGAGAGCAGGAGGAACAGGGACCATTCACATCAATATCAGGCCAGTCAACCACATATGTCTTGTAGGATATGTTTCTGTAACAAAAGGAGCGGTTTGGCTACACAGTTATAGGGCATACAGTGAGTGCAATGCCTACCAAAAATTTCGAGGCACTCCAATGTACTCCAATGACATGGAGGTCAGAGGGCCTTAACTAAACAGTTTTTTCCATTTATAGCAACTGGGTCTCCTGTACAATGTTGGCCTAAACAGTGAATGGAAGGCTTTCCAAAAATTATGAGGAACTGCAATGCCCCTTGAAACAGACGTGGATTACAGCGTACTAAAAACCTTCTACCCACTATTGGGGAGTGGGTCTCCCTTAGTATTCGCCTTTGCATTGAAAAGCAAAAGCTGACTAAAATTAGGAGGAAATGCAATGTCCGTTGGAAGAGTTGTGGAGGTTAGAGGTAATTAAAAACAACATTTCAATGCCCCTAGGAAGAGCTGTGGAGTTCAGAGTGGCTTAAGAAGACTGTTTTAATGTCCCTTTGAAGAGACATGGAGGTCACAGTAGCTTAACAAGATGGTTTTAATGCCCCTTGGAAAAGACGTGGAGGTCCCAGTAGCTTAACCAGACGGTTTGAATGCCCCTCGGAAGAGGGGCTTTTAATGCCCCTTCCAAGAGCCATACAGTACAGCATAGTACAAACATTATTCCCATTATTGGGGAGTGTGTATCCCATAGTCATTGCTTATGCCTTCCAAGCAAAATCTGCCAAAAATTGGGACGGAGGAACTTGCAATGCCCCTTACAAGAGCCATGCAGTACAGCATATTCCAAACATTATTCCCATTATTGGGGAGTGGGTCTCCCATAGTCTTTGCTTATGCCTTCCAAGCAAAAGCTGCCAAAAATTAGGACGAAGGAGCTTGCAATGCCCCTTACAAGAGCCATGCAGTACAGCATATTACAAACATTATTCCCATTATTGGGGAGTGGGTCTCCCATAGTATTTGCTTATGCCTTCCAAGAAAAAGCTGCCAAAAATTAAGAGGAACTGCAATGCCCGTTCGAAGAGTCGTGGAGGTTAGAGTTAATTAAAAACAACATATCAATGCCCCTTGGAAGAGCTGTGGAGTTCAGAGTGGTTTAACAAGACGCTATTAATGCCCCTCAAAAGAGATGTGGAGGTCCCAGTAGCTTAACAAGACGGTTTTAATACCCCTTGGAAAAGTGGTGGAGGTCCCAGTAGCTTAACAAGACGGTTTTAATACCCCTCGGAAAAGTGGTGGAGGTCACAGTAGCTTAAGAAGACGCTTTTAATGCCCCTCAGAAGAAAAGTGCCGATCCCAGTAGCTTAACAAGACGGTTTTAATGCCCCTTGGAAAAGTGGTGGAGGTCGCAGTAGCTTAACAAGACGCTATTAATGCCCCTCAGAAGAGACGTGGAGGTCCCAGCAGCTTAACAAGACGGTTTGAATGCCCCTTGGAAGAGACGTGGAGGTCACAGTAGCTTAACAAGACGCTATTAATGCCCCTCAGAAGAGACGTGGAGGTTCCAGCAGCTTAACATGACGGTTTTAATACTCCTCAGAAAAGTGGTGGAGGTCCCAGTAGCTTAACAAGATGGTTTTAATGCCCCTCAGAAACGTAGTGGAGGTCCCAGTAGCTTAACAAGACTGTTTGAATGCCCCTTGGAAGAGACGTGGAGGTCCCAGTAGCTTAACTGGCCGGTTTAAATGCCCCTTGGAAAAGTGGTGGAGGTCACAGTAGCTTAACAAAACGCTATTAATGCCCCTCAGAAGAGACGTGGAGGTCTCAGTAGCTTAACAAGACGGTTTTAATGCTCCTCAGAAAAGTGGTGGAGGTCCCAGTAGCTTAACAAGACGGTTTTAATGCCCCTTGGAAAAGTGGTGGAGGTCGCAGTAGCTTAACAAGACGGTTTGAATGCCCCTTGGAAGAGACGTGGAGGTCCCAGTAGCTTAACAAGACGGTTTTAATGCTCCTCAGAAAAGTGGTGGAGGTCCCAGTAGCTTAACAAGACGGTTTTAATGCCCCTTGGAAAAGTGGTGGAGGTCGCAGTAGCTTAACAAGACGGTTTGAATGCCCCTTGGAAGAGACGTGGAGGTCCCAGTAGCTTAACAAGACTGTTTTAATGCCCCTCGGAAAAGTGGTGGAGGTCACAGTAGCTTAACAAGACGCTTTTAATGCCCCTCGGAAGAGACGTGGAGGTCCAAGTAGCTTAATAAGACGGTTTGAATGCCCCTTGGAAGAGACGTGGAGGTCCCAGTAGCTTAACAAGACGGTTAGAATGCCCCTTGGAAGAGACGTGGAGGTTCCAGTAGCTTAACAAGACAGTTTTAATGCCCCTCGGAAAAGTTGTAGAGGTCACAGTAGCTTAACAAGATGCTTTTAATGCCTCTCAGAAGAGACGTGGAGGTCCCAGTAGCCTTAACAAGACTGTTTGAATGCCCCTTGGTAGAGACGTGGAGGTCACAGTAGCTTAACAAGATGGTTTTAATGCTCCTCGGAAAAGTGGTGGAGGTCCCAGTAGCTTAACAAGATGCTTTTAATGCCCCTCGGAAAAGTGGTGGAGGTCCCAGTAGCTTAACAAGATGCTTTTAATGCTCCTCGGAAAAGTGGTGGAGGTCCCAGTAGCTTAACAAGATGCTTTTAATGCCCCTCGGAAAAGTGGAGGTCCCAGTAGCTTAACAAGACGGTTTTAATGCCCCTTGGAAAAGTGGTGGAGGTCGTAGTAGCTTAACAAGACTGTTTGAATGCCCCTTGGAAAAGTGGTGCAGGTCCCAGTAGCTTAACAAGATGGTTTAAATGCCCCTTGGAAAAGTGGTGGAGGTCGCAGTAGCTTAACAAGACGCTTTTAATGCCCCTTACAAGAGCCATACAGTACAGCATTTTAAAAATATTATTCCCATTATTAGGGAGTGGGTCTCCCAGTCTTTGCTTATGCCTTCCAAGCAAAAGCTGACAAAAATAAGGACGGAGGAACTTTCAATAATGGCAACACGGACCACGGTCACCCTGGTGGTATAGTGGTGGTGGAGGCTGAGGATAAGGAGAAGAACATAAAACAGCCGAAATGAGGAAGCGTATACCCATGTGTGGGTGTGAAGCGGTGCATGAAAATACACCTTTCGAAATAACACAGTGGATTTGACTTTATGTTACTCTGCTGTCATTTGGTGGTGATGAGAAGTCTGGCCCAATCCAGCTACTGTTCATTTTGATAAGGGTCAGCTTGTCAGCATTGTCAGTTGACAGGCGAGTGCGCTTATCAGTTATAATTACCCCAGCAGCACTAAAAACACGCACCGATAACACGCTAGCGGCATGGCAGGCCAGGACCTCCAAGGCGTACAGAGCGATTTCATTCCAAGTGTCCAGCTTGGATACCCAATAATTAAAAGGCACAGAGGAATCAAGGAGGACGCTGGTACGGTCGGCAAGGTACTCCCTCACCATCTTTTGAAACTTTCCACTGCTTGTGAGAGTACCCCGCGCCTCAGGGCCTGTAAGCTGGGCAGGTCTCAGAAAACTGTCCCAGAATGTTGACAGTGTTCCCCTGCCTCTGCTGGATTGGAGTTGCCTCTCTCTCGCTTGTACGCCTTGGTTGGTCAACGAACTGTGACCTCTGCCGCTAGCGTGTTCAGATGGGAATTTTTTTTTAACAGTTCTGCAGCAAGGGCCTTCTGGTACTGCCCCATATTCGTAGACCTCTCCACCTCAGGAATAAGAGAGTGAAAGTTCTCCTTGTAGCGGGGGTCTAAAAGTGTCACCAACCAGTAATGACTGTCACCCAACATTTTGACAACGCGAGGGTCACGGTTAAGGCAGAGTAACATAAAGTCAGCCATGCGTGCCAGACTGGTAACGGGCAAGACTTCCGTGTCCTCACCAAGATGACGACTGACCATGCTCTCCTCCTCCTCCTCCTCCCCCCCCCTGTCCTCAGGTCACCCACGCTGAACTGACAGTATGAAAGTTGTACAGGTACTACCGTCTACAGCGCATGATACAAGCTCCTGTTCTTCCTCCTCCTCCTCTCCCTTATTGTCCCCCAATGCACGTTGGGATGAGATGAGGCTGGGCTGTGTGTAATCGACCGCTACGGCTTCTTGATCCATTTCATCATACTCTGGCTGCAATGCCTCCTCTTTAATTCTCTGCAGAGAGCATTGCAAAAGACAGACAAGTGGAATGCTGACGCTAATGATGGCGTCATCGCCACTCACCATCTTGGTGGACTCCTCAAAGTTTGTCAAGATGGTACATACAGTACAGACCAAAAGTTTGGACACACCTTCTCATTTAAAGATTTTTCTGTATTTTCATGACTATGAAAATTGTACATTCACACTGAAGGCATCAAAACTATGAATTAACACATGTGGAATTATATACTTAACAAAAAAGTGTGAAACAACTGAAAATATGTCTTATATTCTAGGTTCTTCAAAGTAGCCACCTTTTGCTTTGATGACTGCTTTGCACACTCTTGAGAGACTGCCATAAAGACTGAGAGAAGGGGGCATCTTTGCATGCAGTATGGACAGGGGATTGCCATGCACACACAACAGGTGACACCAGCTGACACTGGTCATGGACCCTGGGGTTCGCCCCACAAAGTCGGGTGCTTTGCTGCCATGTGCCTGATCATGCTGGTGGTGGTCAGGCTGGTAGTTTTGTCACCCCTGCTGATGCTGGCATGGCAGGTGGTACAAATGGCCTTTTTGGGGATATCAGCAGAGTCTTTAAAAAAATTCCTGACTCTGGAAGACCTACAGGTTGTACTGGCAACGTCCCTCGTGTTGGTGTTACGGGGAACTGTTGCCGGCCTTCTGTGTGCGGCCACCACACTGCTTTTTTCTGCCTGTTGGGGTACTCTGCCTCCCTCACCCTGTCTGCTGCTGGCCTCGCTCTGCATGTCCTCCTGCCACATTGGGTCAGTTACTAGATCATCCACCACCTCCTCCTCTTCCACTTGCGCACCACGATCCTCCTCCTCACTTCCTGGCAATTGTGTCTCGTCATCGTCAACCTCTTGTGACAAATTGCCAGCGTTGACTTCCTCTGGCCGTGGCTGTTCAAATATTTGGGCATCTCTACATGGGATCTCCTCTTCCACCACTTCAAGCGGAGCAGGCGAGGGGCACAAATCTGGAAATGGACCAGTGAACAGCTCTTCAGAGTGTCCAAGTGTGGGATCAGTTGCTGTCTGACGACACTCGGCATGGTGGGAGGGAGGAGCATCAGGGTGAGGAGGAGTATGCGGTCGAGACTCATGGCTACTAAGAGTTGACCGTGTGGAAGACAGACCGGAGGTGGTGGTGCCCAGGTAACTGGAAGTATTATCTGCTATCCAATTAATAACCTGTTCACACTGATATGGTGTTGTTCTGTGCTTCCCTAGTAATTCGGTCAAGAAGTGGGAGCGAGAAGATATGGCTGTTGGTTGTGGCACATTTTCACCTTGGCCACGGCCCCGTCCTCTGCATGCACCATCACCAGAACGTCCACTTCCATGTCCCTTGCCACGCGCCTTGCCCATTGTAAAGTAAGTAAAATAGCTTACACTCGCACCATCAATGGAAAAAGGGTAATAAAGTAGATTAGAACCGTGGAAGAGGAAAACCACAGTTCTATTTCTCTGGCCTACACCCGACTCTTTTAAACAATCTGAACAATCAGGGAGAAACTATTACTGTTTTTCTTTACGGAAAAAATACCAAAAGGTGAATAATAGAGATTTTTTACCGTGGAATGGCAAAACCACAGTTATTGTTTACTGGTGTATACCAGAAAATTTTAAATAGATATATTTGTGTCTGAACAATCAGGAGACACTACTACTGTTTTTCTTTGCGGCAAAAAATGCCAAAAGCAGGATAATAGAGATTTTTTACCGTGGAACAGCAAAACCACAGTTATAATTTACTGGTGTATACCAGACTATTTTCAACAGATATATTTGTGTCTGAACAATCAGGAGACACTATTAGTTTTTTTTTTTTACGGTGACACATATTACTATAACTTGCACCCATAGTGCAAAAAAAAAAAAAACCCTAAAAAAACACAATGGGTTCAACCGTACTCAAATTGTTAACTAGGAGCAATGATTAGTGTGAATAATATAATATTTTGATTGGAGATGATCCAACCTCTGGTTCCACCACTGATCCTGAGAATGAAGGAATGGGGAACCTATCAGCTTTTTTTTTTCCTGCACAGCTGTACTCCCAACCACCCACAGTGCAAAAAAAACCCCTAAAAAAACAATAGGTATAACCGTACTCAAATTGATAATTGGGAGCAACGATTAGTGTGAAGGATATAATATTGTGATAGGCGATGTTCCATCCACTGATTCTGAGAAAGAAGGAATGGGGAACCTATCAGCTTTTTTTCCTGCACAGCTGTGCTCCCACCCATTGCGCAAAAATACCCTAAAAAAATGCACGTACTCAAATTGTTAATTGGGAGCAATGATGAGTGTGAAGGGATATAATATCTTGATTGGCGATGGTCCGACCTGTGGTTCCGCCACCGATCCCAAGAATGAAGGAATTGAGAACCTGTAAGCTTTTTTTTTCCTGCACAGCTGTGCTCCCAACCACCCACCCATAGTGCAAAAAATAAAAAAAACAATAGATCCAACTGTACTCAAATTGTTAAATTGGGAGCGTGAAAAAAATAATGCATCCACTTCTTTCTAAATTAGGCTGTCAGACCCCCAAGAATGACATCCTAGTAATATGCCATGACTTATACCTCTTTAAATGTATGCAAAGGATAAACCTGGATATCCAGGTATACGTTCTATTGATTGATTTCTATAAGGGCCTATTTACACATGTAAATGTGTATCTGCTACGGACATGAATGATCGGCTGCAGCCCTTCCACTTGGCCAGTCAATGGATCCGCAAATCACAACAAGTAATTCAAGGAAATGGAAAAGTAAAAAAAAAAATTCTAGTAACATTGCATAGCGTACCGGTGATTGCGCTATTTAACTTGCCATCAGTGATTGACGGCATATAAATGGTTAAACAGCAGTGATTGACGCTCCGCTCTGGCCGCTGCTGTTACAGCAAGATGTCAGCTGTGTAGGATGGGGGCTCTGCTCCTGAGCCCACCCGAAACAGCAATCCAATGGACGGTTTCACACACCACATTATCCAGTGGTGTTTAATTTGCTTTTCTATTGAGGAAATAAAACCGTTTTAATAACGTTTTCCTTCTCTGGTATCTAGGAGCCATTTCAGCTATTTGTAAAGGGAATCTGTCAGCAGGTTTTTCTTGGCTATTCTGAGAGCAGCATGATGGGGTGAGCGCCGCACTAGGAGTAGGACCACCGAGCCCAGAGCTATTGCAAGACGTGCAGACAATATATACCAGGTATGAATGAATCCAATACAACATTATTGTTACTTGGGAATGAACCTACTTGGATATAATACATCCCTTGATATGTATATACCAAAAGGTCATTATCTTGGGAATGCCTATATTGGCTTTTATTATTTGGGATTATATCCTTTTACTATGTGACCTAGGATATACTATCAGTATGCATTAGCACAATTGGAGCTACTACTATTTAGCCCTGGTGTCTCTGCAATTCAAATATTTACATTATACCTCCTCACTATTATATGGTATTACTATATATATGTGTGTGTGCTCTTTTCTTTCCCGCCATGTACCCAAATTATTATAATAAAGGTCTTTTTTAACACATTGACCCCTTGTCGGATGTACTATATATTGGTTGTTGTTGAGAGCAGCATGATGTAGAGACAAAGACCCTGATTCTAGTGACGTCTCACTTACAGGGCTGCTTGTTGTAGTTTTGATAAAAATCACACTTTTATTAGCAGAAGATTATCACTAGAGGACTAGTAAACCTGCTGCCAGGTAGTCCAACCACGCCCCCCACCACTGATTGGCAGTTTATATACAGTGTACACAGAAAGCGGCCAATCAGTGGTGTGGGTGGGGTTATTATACAGAGCTCAGCATTCAGAGATCTGCATGAGAAAAAAAAAACTGCAATTTTATCAAAATAACACCAAGCAGCCCAGTAAGTGATACATCGTTGGAATCAGGGCCTCGGATTATGCTGCTCTCAAATGGGATAGCAAAAACCTGCTGACATATTCCATTTAAAGGGGCAGCTGCTACTAAATCCAGACATGGTGCAAAATGTAAATTCTGCTGCAGATTTACTGCTGTAGATTTTTAATTCCTAAAAATCCCTGTAGATTCAGAGGATCTCAACCTTTTAAATGCAAATTATTTTCAAGACTTATTCACAGATATTATGAAATATTACAGTAGAAATAAAAAAAAAAAAGCACAATACCTAAACCCCCTCCTTGGGAAAAATATACGGCAAGTATAAGAAAGACAAAAATTTATTCTGGAGTCATATTGAAGTGTAAATAGAATTGTAACCATACAATGTAAACAGCAGCAAATGTAAGTAGGATCCACTGGATCTATATAAGAGGAACGCTTTCCAAAGCCGATCTGCTGAGCCCACCGCTATGCTGGCTGGACCGGCATTGTGATCGTCAGCACCTGGAATATACGTCACGTTTTACTGCAGCTCATAGAACCAAATGATAAGACGCAGAGCAGTGCGAGGCTTGTGACTCGCTATACACAAAATATACGACATGTTTGATGAATGGCATAAAGGAAAGCCGATGCATTCAGATGTCTCTGGGCAACTATATGTTGTGATAGATAAGTTCCTGTCAGGGTGAGGGGCAGCATCCTATCTGCTCACTCATCATGACAGGTTTACAACATGTTGACTCATGGACGTGATCAGTCAGTCAATCGATGACATAGATGCACGTTCTTGATTCCGACAGGTAGGTCAGAGAAGTCCGTCTAAAACAGTTCACTTTCACCCATCTAGGATGGATGGCTGCTGACATCGTTGGCCATTATGTCCATACACAATTATTATCCCCTAATTGTGATGTACAATACAAATTTATATTGTGGTACCGTGTTAGCCAGAAAATTTGATGGAAATAATTTTATGCCCAAAAATGGCAAAAGTATTCTCGGAGTGATCCCTTTATTGGCTAACCAGAAAAAAAAATATATATATGCAAACTTACAGAGCACACAGGCTCCTTCTTCAGGCAGGATTACAAATGTTAAGAATTCATTTGTAATATTGCCTGAAGAAGGAGCCTGTGTGCTCTGAAAGCTTGCATATATATATTTTTTTTCTGGTTAGCCAATAAAGGTATCACTCCGAGAATACTTTTGCCATTTTTGGGCATAAAAGTATTCACATAGAATTATTCACTAATTAAAACAATTTATTTTTGCTAAATAAATGTATACATTTTTTAAAATTTTATTTTATACATTTTCTCAGAGAACCTCTTTAAGAAGATGATTTCAGAATGGGCTATAAGACATGTCCAGCTTTGCTTAATTGTCTCACCTTACTGTCCTTGTTGAACTGAGCTCCACTTTGTTCTTGGATGATATTGTAAGGAATGAAGACATCTAGATGATACAAATCGGGACGTCCGACTATTCTGTCTTCACCCAAGTCCAACACAAGAGATCTAGCAGAAGACTGTAAAGAGAAGACCAGCGTGGTAACAACGCTTATGTCGCTGAATGCTTCTGTACGGGAAGAAAGTTGTAACCAACAAGTGCACAAAAATCTAAACTTTTATCTTGATACGTGGCCAACTAGAAGTTACTGTGTAGCTCCACACGTCTCATACATTAAATCTGACACGTGGAGGAACTGCTCACAGAAAATGCTGAAAAATATTTTTTAGGATTCACACTGCATTAAAAGGGGTTGTCCACCACTTTAATACTAATGGAATATCCTTAGGATAGGTCATCAATATTAAAGTGCCAGGCAACCCCTTTAAGTGAGGCATAATGAATGGTACCAGAATTTCAGATAATGTAGCCTTCATTAGGCAGAAGGCCCACTCGGTTATATGAAGAAATCTGGGGTCCCCAAAAGCAAACCCCGTAATCACCAGATTCCCGTGTGGTGACTACTTCATCTGCTTTTTGGGAAGACCAGAACTGACCCCTATATTTAACCAAGTGGGTCCCCTCAAGCTACATTATCCTGTCTGATGAAGGCTACATTAGCTGAAACATTCTTAATCTTCATTATGCCTCATTTAACGCAATGTGAATCATGGACATGAGAAAAATCAAATTAAAAAATAAATACATTTAAAGCATTTTCTGTGCGATTCCTCCAAATGTCGCATTAATATAGAAAAAATAAAGAGCGGCGTGTTCTACACTATTGCAACAAGCCTCTTTCATCATTTATATCATCATTATAACATCATTTATATGCACCAGCACCATGGAATCAATGGCACTATATAATTAAATAATAATAATAATATATACATCTTCCCACCAGCTTGTTTTCCCTCTATCTCCTGTCTGGATCTATGAAGCCAGAATTGTCAAAGAAGAGGTGATGGTGGAGATGGAGGGGAAACAAGCAGGGGGGAAGGCTTATATAAATGACTGGTCCCGCCGTGAAGCACTGAGCGTCTGTGCTTGGTTTGAACAGTCGTTCTCTGCTGACAGAGTCGTTTACAGAGATCTTCTTTCCCATTCCAACAGCTTGCAAACAACCCACCATGGTATGAAAAAAAAATTATATCATCATCATCATCCAGTAAATGTGTCACAGCTGCCAGCAATTGGCTACTGTGGACACATCAAAGCTGTGATGATAAAAGTTGGCAGAGGAGGACCGGTAGCACGAGGTTGGTACAGACTTTTAATAAGGGAAGACTATTGGAAATCACATGAAATACAAAAAGGTCACAATCCTAAACCACATCTGAGGGTCTCACCATTTTAGGTAAAGAGATTTCAGCCACCAGAAAACTTGGGTGTCCTACAGGAGGTTCCGCCACAATCATGTAATCTGGTTTCACGGGTGAACTGATAAAAAAAAGGAAGGCAGCAGTATATTGCAAGGGTACACCATCAATTTATGATCTGTTGGGGTCGATCTCTAATATAATAAAGGGGCACTGATGCTGGTAATGAGGAACAGCCCCTTTCACAGTCATTCCCTGCACATCGGCATCATGGCCTCCACTGTGCAGCGGAACGACCGCATAGATCCAGCAAAGTGAATGGGCTTAGCTGCAGTTCTCCTGCACAGTGAATATCCGGGTAGCTGCCCCACACCAGCATATTCTTTAAAAAGGGCAGCGGGGTTACTTCCAGGCTGCAGCCCCCTTATTCTTGGAGTCCAAGAAGTTGGATATCCTATATCTTTTGTAAGATGGGATTCTAAAAAAAGTAAATGCATGCATTAAACCTCAAAGTAACCCAAACCTTTCAACTTCTGAGATGAGGGACTTGCTTGGAGTTAGCTGGGAGGGTCTGTAGGAAAAAAATAAAGAACATAAAGGCATAATAGTTAAAACAAAAACAAAAAAAAACAATGTCCACATTGTTCTTGCACCATAACAAGCCATTCTGCAACTTCCCCCATCTGTTGGGTTTAACCCATCACCACGAGGAGTGGGGCTCCCCCATCTGTTGGGTATAACCCATCACCACGAGGAGTGGCACTCCCCCATCTGTTGGGTATAACCCATCACCACGAGGAGTGGCGCTCCCCCATCTGTTGGGTATAACCCATCACCTCAAGGAGTGAAGTTCCCCCATCTGTTGGGTGTAACCCATCACCACAAGGAGTGGAGCTCCCCCATCTGTTGGGTGCAGCCCATCACCACGAGAAGTGGCGCTCCCCCATCTGTTGGGTATAACCCATCACCACGAGGAGTGGCGCTCCCCCATCTGTTGGGTATAACCTATCACCTCAAGGAGTGGCGCTCCCCCATCTGTTGGGTATAACCCATCACCAAGAGGAGTGGAGCTCCCCCATCTGTTGGGTGTAACCCATCACCACGAGGAGTGGCGCTCCCCCATCTGTTGGGTGTAACCCATCACCACGAGGAGTGGCGCTGCCCCATCTGTTGGGTATAACCTATCACCAGGAGGAGTGGCGTTCGTCATACTTTGTGTCCCTAGGGGAAATGTGGTATTATAAGATATCCAATCAATTGAATGGCCGACTATGTACTGCATGGATGAGCGAGGAACATCAGAGAAGAAGCCGTCGATGCTCAACAGCACCCTACTCTGTCGTCTTTTACAGACTGTATGCCATAGACTTGTACCTTAGAGTTGGGACTTACCCCTATTATGAATCATCGGTTTTGATTTGGTTCTGATATTCTGTTCAAAAATGGATCCCAGGAACTTCCGATTTTTCAGCATTTTCCACTCTGAAAGGAAACCATAGATGATTAACAGGGTCGGACTGGAACTGAAACTCAGCCCTGGCATGTGAGAGGACGCAGGCCCGCCCGACGCGCGTTGAATGTGAAATATTTTCATGAATGATTTTGGTATATGTCACAATAAAAATTGCTGCAAACTGCACTTTATCATCGATAGACAAAAACTGACATAATGTAAAATATAAACTTCCCTCCAGGAAAATGTTAATTTCTTTCAACTGGAGGGACGGACATATTTGTAATATAGAGCTCCAAGTTCCCAAAAACGCTATGCTTGATAGTACCAGGAAAAGCAGGAAAAGTGAATCCTTGCAGATTTGAAGCAGTTTCATGTCTATTCTTTCAGTATTTTTGCAGCGTTTCTAAAGAAAGGGAAAAAAAAATCTCAAAAAACGCAACATCAACGGGATTTTCCTGCCGAGCGACATGTTTTTTGTGCAGAAATGTTCTTTCCTTTCTTTTTTGTTTATATTTTGTGTTATACACTAGTGGCCAAAATTGAGGCAACACCTTCAGTTTTTCACCATCACCAATATTTAATGGAAGTTTTCACTGACCTACTTACTTGTACACACGCCCTCGTCTGCGATATGTATTCTATGTTGGTTTATAGTGACCTGGGAGTGGGTTGTAAGACAGATATTGTGCGATTAAAATGCGGTTTTTATATTTTAAAGCCAGTTTGTCATCAGAAGGTAAGCAATTACATGTTTTCGTTCTCAAAGTGTGTAAGCGGTTTCAAGAGACTGGTTCGATAAAGAATAAAGCAGGTAGAGAAAGGAAGAAGGCTACAACTCCTCAGACTGATAGAAGAATTGTTAGAATCGCCCTAAATAACAGGAAATAAACTGCTGTTAACATCAACAAGGAGCTTGTCAACACCGGAGTGAGTGTCTGACCGGACGGTTCGACGACGACTGGTAAACGCGGGGTTAAGAGCCAGAATACCAGGTAAAAAAACATTTCTGAATGCCTCACAGCGTCAGAAACGTCTGCAGGGGCCAAAGAACATTGTAAATGGACCATTGAACAATGGAGAAATGTTATATGGAGCGATGAGACACGCATATCCATCTTTGGCAGCGACGGTGTCTGCTACGTTCGACGACGACCTGGAGAGGACTGGTTGCCAGAGGGTACAATACCCACCATGAAGCCTCCTCTGAGTGTTATGGTGGGGGGCTGCGTGTCCAGAGATGCAGGTGGTCGGCTGCAGGTAATTGAAGAAACAGTTAATGCTGAAAAGTACATCAAGGAAGTCCTTCAGCCTAAACTCATTCCTTCGGCACGTGATGTATTTGGTGAAGGGACACCGTTTATTTTAAGATGGAGCCCCATGCCATACAGCTAAAAAATGGCTCTCTTGGTTCAAGGACAAAAATGTCCAGCTATTGAATTGGCCAGGAAACAGCCCAGATCTCAATCCTACTGAGAATCTCTGGGCTCGGCTCAAAAGAGCGGTGTCAAAACAGCGGGCTTCACACAAGCAGGAACTCATTGCAGCCATCATCAAATCATGGCTTCATATCATCACACCATCTGATTTACACAAACTGGTAGATAGCATGCCAAGTAGATGCCAGGCAGTCATCAAGGCCGAGGGCTATCCAACTGAGTATTAACATTTAGTGTTAGATATGAAAACAGGACAAATCAATGGCTTTTCTCCCACAGTCATCTGAGTGACAATAGTGTCCAATTTGTTGACAAATGAACAAATTTCCTGCTAATATTGTGTTTCTATATGAGATTTTATTTCAACTTAAAAACTTTACTGTGAAATCAAAAACATTCATGAAATTTGTATTTGTATTGGCAAAATGCTAAAAATTCATAAATCTTGGGGGTGTTGCCTCAATTTTGGCCACTAGTGTATAGAGTTCCTCAGTATATTTATATGTTGTCCCCCATCACCTTTTTCATCTCTCCTTACAAGTATGCCTTGTATCTTAGCTAAAACATGGTAGTAAATAGCATATGAAACCCTTTTATAATGGGTAGTGTAGAATCGCTGCATATTTCAGGGTTATGCGCTCCTGAGGACTCATTAGTGCTGCCCTCCTCAGGCGAAACCTGGTTGTGATCTCGTATAATATGGGGCTAGCCGGTCTCACCTACCAGTTTGGGTCACAAACCCTTTTTCGTTTGCTTTGATGTTTTACTCATTGTTTATTACGTTTACACCCCAAATCTCTCCTAATCCTGGAGATCAAACCTATGAAAGCAATTTATGAATGATCATAACACCTCTATGAAGGGTAATTATCATCTCCTTCATAAATATACATTTATATGTATAAATACATATGTGGTCAATGCATAGTACTGGCACATGACTTATCACTTTCCAGGACCTTACAAAGCACCAGGAACATTCATAACAAGCGGAGGTGAGGCGATTCTGGCAACTTAATAGGAAAGGATTCTTTACAGTTAGAGCAGTCAGACTGTGGAATGCCAACCACAAGATATAGTAATGGCAGATAGTATAACAGCATTTATAGAAGGGCTGGATACTTTTTTAACAAAACATGACATTGTGGGTTATAAATAATCTAGTAATAGAAAATGTATAACTTTGGAGATAGACCAAGGACATTAAAGTTAAAACTTTTTCAACCTATGTAACTATGCAAGTATGCAGAATGCACATTAGGAAAATGCTTGAAATGCAATTCCCTATAATATTATTTTACAAGTAATTTCCTCTTAATTTTCCGCTTTGTAAAGTGCTAGTTATAAGCCCAATCTATGGATCTAAAAAGTGCAAAACACTCCTGAAACACTTGTACGTATGTTCTATAATCTTTATTTCTTATGGTGCCTAAGGGAAGCCGTAATGATAAGACTCCTGCTTGGTAACAAGTGCAGTTATTTGCCTCCATAATGAAAGTGAATTACCAATGATGAAAGGGTTAATACTTGGACCCTGCATCAGTAATAGCCCTTGTAGTAACCATGACAACTATTGTGAGGGCATAAACAAGTGTCATAAAGAAGATTCCATAAAAGAATGCCGCGCTGCCATGATCAGCGCCATTACTGATGATGCGCCTGAGGACCTTGAGCTTGACCACCCCACGTAATGTGCCAATGTTGGTGTAATTTGGAGGTTCTAGCAGGGAAAGGGGTTGTCTTCTTAGACACCCCGGGGGGAAGGGAAGGTAACAGAGGGGGGGTCCCCAAAACAGGATCCCCTTCTGTTACTATGTACAAAGAGCTGCTCTTCTTTGGGAGTTCATAGATGGATCCTTGACTTTAATGGGTGATAAATTGGGAGGGGGAGGGGATACTCATCCTATTAGGGGTTATCCATAATGAGCAACCCCTGTAACCAAGTACCCAACATCTTGAGAGACGGAGCTGGATCTGTAAGGGAGAAGTGGTAGATCCACCTGGGAAATCAGATCAACTAAATTCGTTCCAGCAATAAATGTGGTGACAGATATCGCAGCCAGATCTCTCCCACATCCAGTTTATCACATTAATAGTCTATATTTGTTATGTCGTTCTCTGTAAATATGTAGAAATTCTAAAACTCCGTCATATATCGGCACTAACTCTCTAAGCCCAAGGGAAGGGCAGCCCTCCAGCCATGGTTCCCTAGAGGTTTCCTCCACAGGGGGTTTTCCTCTCCTGAGAGCTGGAGGGTGACTCTTCGTGAGTCGAGGGTTGTGCCATTTTCGGTGTCATGTAAATTTAAATAAAGTTGAGAACGTTTGACACCTAATTGCAATGATTTGTGTATTTATTTTGTATGTGTCTGATTCATTTTGTTTGGGAGTCGGGGTCCATCACACATCACTGAGTCATACGTCTGGACATCTGCCGCCAGAAGTTTTGCTCCAGGGGTTGCCCCTGCTCTGGGGAGTTTGATGGAGCAGAGAAGACAAGAATTACAGAACTCATCCTCAGAATAAGGACTTCTATTACAGTACTACAAGCAGCTTCCTCGTCTCATTCACACAGTGAGTATTTTGGGCACTAATTTACATCAGTATTTGTAAGCTGAAAACCAGAGGGGAACAAACACAGTGAAAAATAGTAACTGAAACACTTTCACCTCTTCTGTTTTGGATCCACTCCTGGCGTCTGCTAACAAATACTGATGCAAAATATCGCCATGGAAGTTCCCTAAATTCTTACTGACTGATTTGACTGTTTGAGTAGCAGTCAAGCAACAGAGGTTGCAAGCGTTAAAGGAGTTTTCTGGTATCAAAAACCCCTGTCCCCCTTGCCATTTTTCTCTATCCTGAACCTGTGCTTCCTGCCCTGATCTCGGACTGTCTGACCTAGTCCTTGTCTTCGCTCTCCTGAGTCTGGTACCCTGGTACCTCCGGAATGCTGCTGCAGTCCCGGGAACTGCACTGAAGTGGTACCTGGTGTCTACCGGAGGCCCAGTCTATCCTCACCACCAGAGGTTCTAGTGGAGACCCAGTAGACACCTAGTCACAACCCTCCCGTGGGGCAGTGGGTCCATATCCACCAGGGTTACACCCACATAGCAAATGTGGTACCAATATTCAAGAAGGGGATAACATCTGAGCCTGGAATTTATAGGTCGGTAAGTTTAACTTGTACTGTGGGCAACAACTTTGAGGGTTTTCTAAGAGATACTAACCTGGAGCACCTCAATAAGAATAACCTAAACATATGATTATGAGGGATCTGTCCTGCAAACTAATCTGAAAAGATTCTATGGGGAGGTAAGTTCAGGTTGGACCAGGGAAACTTAGTGGATGTTGTCTATCTGGACTTTTCAAAGGCATTTGATACGGTGCCATACAACAGGTTGGTACATAAAAATGTTCAATATATTATATGGTAAACTTGCTCCACGAAAGAACAAGTCCTTGTGTGGTCGATGGAAAAATCAAGGAAAAGATCAGTGATGCGGTCGTTACCTCTTGACAGCTCCATTTCGTACTTGTTCTCTAGTCCCTCCATGGCCACGGTGATAAAAAATTCCCTGAAAAGCTCATTATTCTAATAAAAAAAATACAAAGTAAGGAGCTGACACAAAGGAGAGCAGACAGCTCGTATGTCGGAATAAGCAATTGCAGTTACCGTAATTTTCTCAAAGAAGGTGCCATTAATCACTATGTCGTACGCCGAGCAGCCGCCTCTACCTGTAGGACAAAGTGCACCAGAACTTAGATACTTTGCGGTGCCGACTCAATCCATTGACCTTAGTAGGGCTGCTATGAATAAGTGGTATAAGTTCTTAAAGGGGAATCCAAGTAGTGGACAATCCCTCTAAGTCCCAAATCTAAACCAAAAAAGTTCAAAAGTCAACAACAAGATGTCAAACTTTATTCCGCAGACTGGAAGTGGACCTACCAGAACCTGTGGAGACGGCACCTTTGACCATTGAGGATTAGTAAGTTGTAATACTTGCTATTTTAACCCCTTTAAGGATATCTCTGGACTATCCCTTTAAAAAGAGAAGCGCTGTATTAAAAAAAAACGTACTATTATCAACTTCAACGTGGGGCTCTCCAAGGCTCATGGGGACTCGATAGCCGGAGGGATCATCAGATTCCAGGATGCTGACTAACTCCTCCTCCGTCAGGTCCGGGGCCGCTGGGATCTGGTTCGACTTGCAGATGTTAATAAAGATTTTGGTATTTTTGGATGTGCGAGTTTTAATGCAGAAACCTAACACAGAAATAAAAACAAAAAGTGAACAAAAACACAATAAAATCGGCAAAAGTCAAGCAGCATTTACATGTAATCAACTGCATAAGAAATTATGTGACCCCCCACGTTGGTTGCATCATGTGACCGTTGCAGTCAATAAGACCCCACTGCCCCACTGTGGTATCTGTCACATAACATGCACAAAGTAATCTGGATAATAATCAGAGGACGCCCATCTCACCCGGCTGGGGTCTGATCTCTCTGCTTTCTGGTAAGTTCGGTATTCTGCTCTGTATCTCCTGTTTGGCCTGAAATGAGGCAACAAGTGAGAATCAGTGAGTAACATGAACAGGATGGTTCTGCAAACTGATTTTTCCTGCACCAAAATAGTACAACTGTGAGGGGTCTAAAGCCAACAATACACATTAGGTAAATGTTGGAGACTGCCGCGCCCCCGGCGGCTGACGGAGGAGACATTCACCCGGTGATTGCTGGCCTCTCCAATTCATCTTCGTACCTTCATCAGCATCTGTTCATACAGCGCTTCCTTCATGTTTGTGTTCATTTCTCCAGACAGCAGCGACTTGTCAGAGGCCATTTTTTCGGTCAAAGACAGAAGCTCAGAGATCTTGTTTTATAAGAGAAAACCTGAAAAATGAAAATATGTATTAATCTTCTCCACAGACAACGACAAGGGGAGAGTGCGGGAGCCTGACAGCCGACGACATGAGGGGGTGCGGGAGCCTGACAGCCCTCGACACGAGGGGGTGCGGGAGCCTGGCAGCCCACGACAAGAGGGGGTGCGGGAGCCTGGCAGCCCACGACAAGATGGGGTGCGGGAGCCTGACAGCCCACGACACAAGGGGGTGCGGGAGCCTGACAGCCCACGACACGAGGGGGTGCGGGAGCCTGACAGCCCATGACACGACGGGGGGCGGGAGCCTGACAGCCCTCGACGCGAGGGGGTGCGGGAGCCTGGCAGCCCACAACACGAGGGGGTGCGGGAGCCTGGCAGCCCACGACACGAGGGGGTGCGGGAGCCTGGCAGCCCACGACACGAGGGGGTGCGGGAGCCTGACAGCCCACGACACGAGGGGGTGCGGGAGCCTGACAGCCCACGACACGAGGGGGTGCGGGAGCCTGGCAGCCCATGACACGAGGGGGTGCGGGAGCCCCGACAGCCCACGACACGAGGGGGTGCGGGAGCCTGACAGCCCACGACACGAGGGGGTGCGGGAGCCTGACAGCCCACGACACGAGGGGGTGCGGGAGCCTGACAACCCACGACACGAGGGGGTGCGGGAGCCTGACAGCCCACGACACGAGGGGGTGCGGGAGCCTGGCAGCCCACGACACGAGGGGGTGCGGGAGCCTGGCAGCCCACGACACGAGGGGGTGCGGGAGCCTGACAACCCACGACACGAGGGGGTGCGGGAGCCTGACAGCCCACGACACGAGGGGGTGCGGGAGCCTGACAGCCCACGACACGAGGGGGTGCGGGAGCCTGGCAGCCCACGATACGAGGGGGTGCGGGAGCCTGGCAGCCCACGACACGAGGGGGTGCGGGAGCCTGGCAGCCCACGACACGAGGGGGTGCGGGAGCCTCGCAGCCCACGACACGAGGGGGTGCGGGAGCCTGACAGCCCACAGCACGAGGGGATGCGGGAGCCTGGCAGCCCACGACACGAGGGGGTGCGGGAGCCTGACAGCCCACAGCACGAGGGGGTGCGGGAGCCTGGCAGCCCACGACACGAGGGGGTGCGGGAGCCTGACAGCCCACGACACGAGGGGGTGCGGGAGCCTGACAGCCCACGACACGAGGGGGTGCGAGACCCTGACAATATTGGGAGTGGGATTCTGCACACCTACAGCTAGCTACTTATTGTCCTGAATGTAGTAATCACCTTGGCACATTCCCATCTTCTTACCTGTAGTACAGACGCCAAACACCACTACTCTGCCTGCAATCACCCAGCTACAGCGTCACCACGCCTCAGCAACAGGGGAGCGTCTAGATTGGAGTTGATTTCTTGAGGGGGAGGAGTGATTTCATGGAATCATGATGTCACCGGAAGGGGCGGGGCCTTCTCAGTCCAGTGGACACTATTCCACCTGCAGCTGCAGCAGTGCGCACATTGTGCCGGGACAGGAGGACTGGTGATGAGGAGCTCGTGTTCTGCGTTGTGCTGTGAGGACTGAGGCGGGGAGAACACAATATTAATTAAAATAATTTTTTTTAGGCTGTGTGCCCACTATGCGTTTTTTAAGCGTTTCCGCGGTGGCAATTCCGCTGCAGAAACGCTTAAAAACGCTTGATAGAAGGTCGGCCATGTTCCCCAATGATAATCCGCATGTGCTGTGCACATGCTGTGTAAATTTCCGCTGCGAATTATCATTGCGGAAAAATCCGCTGCACTACCAATTATTTTGCGGAAGCACGGCGCTTTCGCCGCCATTGACTTGCATTAGAACACATGGAATCCGCATCACGGCATCTGTACATGCAGAATCCATGCGCTTCAATGTGCGGATGGTACCCGGGTTTGGAGAAGAGGAGACTGTCCTCCGGACCCGGGTACCATAGAACCTGTAAAAAAAGAATAAAATAAAAAATAAATATTATACTTACCTTCTGATGGCCCCCGGTGTCTTTATCCGATGCGTCCTGGCTTGCCAGCAGCTCGCGATGGTCTGAAAAGGACCTGCCGTGACGTCATTTAGTCATGTGACGGGTCACGCGACCGCTGACGTCGGCAGGCCATCAGAAGGTAATTATGTATTTATTTTTTACCATTCTTTTATGGTCACACTATATAAATCCATGCCGGTTGCATGTATTTATATAGTGTGACCAAGTTGTCAAGCACTTTTCAAGTGATGCTAAAATCGCTTGGAAAGCGCTTGTCAACCCGCATGCGGAAATGCAAGTGAAGAACGCTTCACATCAGCAAGTACCAGGCAGGAAAAAAGCATGTACAATCCGCATGTACAATCCACATGCGTTTTTTCTGCCAGGGAGATGCGGAAACGCTCAAAAAAAATCCGGAGCATTTCTGCATCGTGGGCACATAGCCTTACATTAATTGTATGACTCAATATTGAGCACAGGTAACCATCTATACACAGCTGGAGGCCGCACGTAGCCATCTATACACAGCAGGAGGCCGCACGTAGCCATCTATACACAGCGGGAGGCCGCACGTAGCCATCTATACACAGCGGGAGGCCGCACGTAGCCATCTATACACAGCGGGAGGCCGCACTAAGCCATCTATACACAGCGAGAGGCCGCACGTAGCCATCTATACACAGCGGGAGGCCGCACGTAGCCATCTATACACAGCGGGAGGCCGCACGGAGCCATCTATACACAGCGGGAGGCCACACGGCGCCACCTATACACAGCGGGAGGCCCACAGCGCCCCCCCCAGAGAGAGCAGGAGGCCGCACGGCGCAATCTATACACAGCGGGAGGCCGCACAGCGCCCCCCTCACAGAGACAGCAGGAGGCCGCACGGCGCCATCTATACTCAGCAGGAGGCCGCACGGCGCACCCGACCCCAAAGACAGCAGGAGGCCGCACGGCGCCATCTATACTCAGCAGGAGGCCGCACGGCGTCACCTATACACAGCGGGAGGCCGCACGGCGCCACCTATACACAGCGGGAGGCCGCACGGCGCCACCTATACACAGCGGGAGGCCGCACGGCGCCACCTATACACAGCGGGAGGCAGCACGGCGCCACCTATACACAGCGGGAGGCCGCATGGCGCCACCTATACACAGCGGGAGGCGCCACCTATACACAGCGGGAGGCCGCACGGCGCCACCTATGCACAGCGGGCGGCGCCACCTATACACAGCGGGAGGCCGCACGGCGCCACCTATACACAGCGGGAGGCCCCACGGCGCCACCTATAAACAGCGGAAGGCCGCACGATGCCATCTATACACAGGGGGCCGCACAATGCCATCTATACACAGCGGGAGGCCGCACGGCGCAATCTATACACAGCGGGAGGCTGCACGGCGCCATATATACACAGCGGGAGGCTACACGGCGCCCCCCCCAAGAGACAGCAGTAGGCCGCACGGCGCCATCTATACACAGCGGGAGGCCGCACGGCGCCCCCCCCCAGAGACAGCAGGAAGCCGCACAGCGCCATCTATACACAGCGGGAGGCCGCACGGCGCCCCCCCAGAGACAGCAGGAGGCCGCACGGCGCCATCTATACTCAGCAGGAGGCCGCACGCAGTCACGCACACACAAACATATACAGACATATACATACACGCATAAACACATTTGAAACATAAAAATACATATAAACAGACATCACACAATGACATCTGCCTGCACACACACACACATACATACATATACATATACACACACACACTCACCATCCCCCGACTCGGCTCCAGCTCTTTTCCGGTGCAGCACTGCAGGCCGGGTGCGCACTGCGTGACGTCACAGCTAGGAGACACGGCCGCGCACAGGGCCGTGTCTCCTAGCAGTGACGCGGCCGGGCCAGCACAGGGAAGTTAACTGCTGCAGTGCTGGCCCGGCCGAAGAAGAAGCAGCGGCTGTGTGCCGCTGCTGGGGGAGCGATCCTGGGCCCCCCCCCACTGTCTGCCGGTATGTGCCGTGGCGCCGCACATATAATGAGGACAATCTGGCCATAGACACCCCGGAGCCCCTGGAGGTTCGGGGCCCCGGGCGGTAGCCCAGATCGTCCTCATTATAATCCGCCTATGCTTATATACATGTAACACTCACTACCCCCTATTCCTGTGTATTGCTGTAATATGTAACCTATACTCGTTATCCATCATTATAAATGAAGATTTTCCACTTTATCCGATATATCCACACTCAATCAGTAGATTAGATGTCTGCTGAAGAGGCAATACACATGAACGTCTCCACATCATCCTCCCCGACTGTATCTATATGTGCCCCGTGACCCCCGATCAAGTGTCTCCATCACGTGCTCGCAGCATCACAGGTCACATAGTTTCCTCGTAGCGTTGGTGCGCGTTGTGTATCGCGCCACGCCTCCTCAGCACCCATTGGTTGGTGGAGACATACCTCCATCCTGATTGGCTATAGTTGGCCGTTTAACTCTTAGCTCTTTCCGAATGATGCCACCCCCTGACGAAGACAAGAAGCCGAAACATACATCGGGTGGACGCCATTCAGGAGTGGGATCTGCATCTGCTATAGCGTGAGTACAATGCACATGTGGTCACCTTTTTTAAAAACGCTTAAAGTGGATACAAATACAGATCTGTCAACAGCACATATGCCCAAGTCAGTGCACTACTCTCTACAGGATTCACACCCACATCCAAATAATAAGGGACCAGCCCTTGTATATATACATATACAGGTGCATCTCACTAAAATAGAATATCATCAAAAAGTTAATTTATTTCAGTTCTTCAATACAAAAAAGTGAAACTCGTATAGCCATAATCATCAGCATTAACAGAAATAAACAATAACTGTTTGATTATATTCTAATTTAGTGAGAAACACCTGTATTTGTTCACATAGGAGATATATAATTTATGTAGATTTATTCTTTGGAGGCACTTGCACTTTATGTAAAGTTTATGATAATTAAACAATCATATGTACAAATATATCTAACTAATGATATGTATATATATTTTTATATACTGGATTAATTTGTGGCTTGATTCTCTGTATTATCCCTTTGCTGTTCTAATCATGATCCATTCCCACTGGTGTTAATTGTAATTCCTGTCTCGCCGTCCCCTTTGCGTATAGTTTTTAATTCCCCCCTTTTTTTGCATTTCCTCCTCTTCCACCTGGTTATCAATATAATAATTATGTGCATCACCCACATGCCTGGACTCTTCTGGTCGATGTCTCCTTTCTGCTATACACTAGAGTGGTATACTATGTGCACAGATACATGGAGTGCCATATACTTCTCAGGAGGTGCGCAGCGTCCACCTCCTCACCGCACAGGCCCACAAGCTCCTCTCCGGCAGGAAGAAGATGCATTCAGGCGGCTCCTACCACTGCAGCAGACGGCAGTGCACAAGTATACAGGGTGCAGTGTGGATGTGTCTGCACCACTGGGATGTGCCCGACCTGCATGTATACATATGCCCCTCTGCAGGGGGGACTGGCCCACCGGAGGATCGGGAAAACCCCCGGGTCCCGATGGCCCCGCCCCCTACCCCCCTGGGCCCTGTACAGAGAACAGAGGGCCCCTCCCGGTTCGCAGCACTGCCGATATGATTAGTGATGGGCCCTCTGCCTCCTCTGCGCAGCACGACACTACCGGCGCGTGCGCAGGAGGTCAGTCTCAGGGTAATGACGTCATTGCCCTGGGACTGCTTCCTGTGCGCGCTGTGGAGTACGGACCCTGCGTCGCTCCAGGCAGCGGCTGCAGCTCATCTCGACGCGTGAGTATGAAACGGGGAGGGGTGGGGGGAAGGGATAGGGGGGAGGGGGGACTGGGAGGACCCCTGGCCGAGGCTGGCAGTAAATACTACTGGGCAATGGGCATGATTATCATCATGCCCATTGCCCAGCATGTCCTGCTGCCAGCCTCTGGTTACTGGTACTATGCCCAGCAGCATGTACTATCACCAGGGGCTGGCAGGACATAGTGGGTGGGCATGATAGTACCAAGGAGGCTGGCAGGACATACTAGGCATGAATCATGCCCAGCATGTCCTGCCAGCCACTGGTGGTACCATCATGCATGCCCATTACCCAGCCACTGGTGGTGTGGTACTATCATGCTAGTACTAACACCAGTGGCTGGCTGGCAGGCAGGACATGCCATGTGAGCTTGAATGCTAATACCACAGAGGCTGGCAGTACATACTGGGCAATGGGCATGATAGTACCACCAGTAGACTGACTAGGCGGTCTCCAGGGCTCCGTCTCCCCTTCTCGCTGCTGTTAGGCTGGGTTATCATTGCGTTTATGCTGTGCGTTACAACGCATCCGTTGTAAATCAGCGCAGACGCAATGTACCGTAGACTTGCATAGCAAAAATAGGCATGCGTTTGAAAGTATGCATTATTTGCAACGCACAGGAAAACATGGTCGGCGGCTGGAGGCCAGCTGAGCACTTCTCTGACAACTGGGTTCTAGTGTCATTCTGTGCCTGCTCATCTCTGTCAGCAGGCATATTTGTCTAATGGCAAAGATGTAGCTGAGCTGGAGACAGAAGATCCGTGGATTACGTCAGAGCAAGGATTTTGTTTTTAATTAAAGATGGAGTCCCTACATGTGTTTTGTGTTTTATTTTTATTAAAAAATTGTGTTGTGTTTTTTTCTGTTTACTGGAAATTCATGGTGGCCATGTGTAGTTTGGCGTGACTCCATGAATTTCAGGCTTAGTGCCAGCTGATAATACAAAGCTGGTATTAACTCCATTATTACCCAGCGTGCCACCCCCCACCAGGGCCGTTGGAAGAGCCGGATAAAGTGCCTGGAAATGGCGCTACGATGAATGCGCCAATTCCAGGGGTGGCTGCAGGCTGCCATTTTCAGCGTGGGGGGCCCAGAATGCTTGGGCCTTACCATGCTGAGAATCCCAGCCCCCAGCCCCCCCGATCAAAATATGGCGGGAGCCCACGCATTTTTTTTTTATTATTATTTTTTTAAATAATTAAAAAAAAACATTGGGCTTTCCTGACTTTTGATCGCCAGTCAAGGTAAAACCAGGCAGATAAAGCAGACAGCTACGGGCTGCCACCTCTATCTGCTCTGAGAATCAAAATTTCTGCAGAGCGCTATGTCATTTTTGTTTTATTATTTATTTATTTTCACACTTCTATATGTGTGACAGTCCCAACAGCCAATCACAGACGCTGACACAGAGAATGGGCGTCTGTGACTGGCTGCTTGAGTAACCTGAAAGCAGCCCATACATAGTACCATACTAGAATGTATGGGCTGATTGTACATTACTCAAACAGCCAATCACAGAAGCCCATCCTCTTTGACAGCATCTGCGATTGACTGTTGGGTCTGTCACATATAAAAGTGTGAAAAGAAAATTTTAAAAATGAATTTTTGATTCTCACCGCAGATAAAGCAGACAGCTACGTACTGCCACCCCCAGCTGCCTGGTTTTACCTTGGCTGGCGATCAAAAGACAGAGAAGCCGAATATTTGTTTTAAACTTAACTTTTTTTTTTCCCACCATATGTTGATCGCCAGCCAGATAAAACCAGGCAACTGGGGGCTGGGATTCGCAGCATGGTAAGGCCCAAGCGTTCTTGGCCCTCCACGCTGAAAATCGCAGCCCACAGCCACCCCTGAAAATGGCGCATTCATCATGGCACCATTTCCAAGTGCTTTACCCGGCTCTTCCAGCGGCCCTGGTGGTGAGTGGCAACCTGGGTAATAATAGGGTTAGTACCAGGCCATCTTTGCCTTATCAGCTGGTACTAAGCCCGAAATTCATGGTTTCACGCCAAATTAGACATAGCCACCATCAATTTCTAATAAACAGAAAAAAAAAAGACAGAATTTTTTTTTTTTATTATTAAAAATAAAACACATTTAGGGACTCCATCTTTAATAAAGAAAAATCCTCACTCCCAACGGAATCCATAGGTCTTCTGTCTTCATCTCTCTTAGATCTTTGCCATCAGACAAATATGTCTGCTGACAGATGAGCAGGCACAGAATGACACTGGAGCACTGTTACTGTGTAGTGCAGTGCTATGTTTCTTTTTTTGTCATTTCATGCAGTGTAGAAATCTTGGGAAAAGTGTGGATTGTGCTCTGGAAGTGATCAGTTATATCTAACTAGGTTATTTTCTGCAGAAATAAGTCCTGTATAGAAGATGTGATATATCAGTCTGCAGTTAAAGAACTTCACCTAGAGACATCACTGGTGAGTATGTGTATTACCTATACACACACACACACTGACACTATATACAGAGCTCCTGTGCATAATGTCACTGGTGATCACTGTATTACCTGTACACTGACACTATATACAGAGCTCCTGTGTATAATGTCACTGGTGATCCCTGTATTTCCTATACACACACACACACTGACACTATATACAGAGTGTAGCGTCGGCGTCCCTGCCTCCTGCTAGGCAGGGACGCTGTTCCCCTCACCTCTCCGCTACGAGCCCGGCGTCCTCCTCCCGCTCTGCTGGCAGCGCGCGCTCCTTCCCGGCCACGGTGCTTAGGGCGCGCGCTCCCCCCCTCTTAAAGGGGCCGCGCGCGCCGTCCTAAGGAGTCCCCGGCCAATGGCCGGAGGACTTCACCATATATAAGGCACCTCCTCCAAAATGGAGGTGCCCGAGCAATGTTGTTGCACTGTTCACTACTCTGCTTCAGCCCTCAGGTCCCGTTTTCAGTTACCTGCCAGTTTCCTGCCAGTTTGCTGTCTGATTCCTGCCTGTTATCCGCTTACCTGCTTGCTAGCCTGAGGTCCGACGGTCTGCCTTCCGACATCTGTCAGTCTGTCTATGGACCAGCTTGCCCGCTCACCTGGGAGCGCTCACCTGCTACCTGTCTGCTAGCCTACCTGGAGGCTCCGCCGTCACGTGTTGTGACCACCTGCCAGTCCAGAGACTCTTGCCCGCTCACCTGGGAGCGCTCATCTGCTACCTGCCTGTTAGCCCACCTGGAGGCTCCGCCGTCACGTGCTGTGACCACCTGCCAGTCCAGAGACTCTTGCCCGCTCACCTGGGAGCGCTCATGTGCTACCTGCCTGTTAGCCTACCTGGAGGCTCCGCCGTCACGTGCTGTGACCACCTGCCAGTCCAGAGACTCTGGTCCGCTCACCTGGGAGCGCTCATCTGCTACCTGCCTGTTAACCTACCTGGAGGCTCCGCCGTCACATGCTGTGACCACCTGCTTATCCAGAGACTCACGCCTGCTCACCTGGGAGCACACATCTACCATCTGCCTGCTAGCCTACCTGGAGGCTCAGCCGTCACAGGTCGTACCTACCCTTTATCCAGAGACTGTCCCGGTCACTTGCCGTGACCTCCTGCCCGTTTACCCAGAGACTGTCCCGGTCACTTGCCGTGACCTCCTGCCCGTTCACCCAGAGACTGCCCCGGTCACTTGCTGTGACCTCCTGCCCGTTTACCCAGAGACTGTCCCGGTCACTTGCTGTGACCTCCTGCCCGTTTACCCAGAGACTGTCCCGGTCACTTGCCGTGACCTCCTGCCCGTTCACCCAGAGACTGCCCCGGTCACTTGCTGTGACCTCCTGCCCGTTTACCCAGAGACTGTCCCGGTCACTTGCCGTGACCTCCTGCCCATTTACCCAGAGACTGTCCCGGTCACCTGCTGTGACTACCTGCCTGTCTTCCCTGGTCGCCACCCGCTTCCTTACAAGGACCGCCCCCTTGTATAAGTTGCTCAGAGGTTCCGCCTCCCAGACCCGTTACACAGAGCTGTGCATAATGTCACTGGTGATCCCTGTATTAGAATCATAGAATCGTAGAATGGTAGAGTTGGAAGGGACCTCCTGGGTCATCTGGTCCAACCCCCTGCTCAAAGCAGGATTCACTAAATCATCTCAGACAGCCTCTGTTTGAAGACGTCCATTGAAGGGGAACTCACCACCTCTCGTGGCAGCCTGTTCCACTCATTAATCACCCTCACTGTCAAAAAGTTTTTTCTAATATCTAATCTGTGTCTCCTCCCATTTAGTTTCATCCCATTGCTTCTAGTCTTTCCTTGTGCAAATGAGAATAAAGATGATCCTTCTACAATGTGACAGCCCTTGACATATTTGTAGACAGCTATTAAGTCTCCTCTCAGTCTTCTTTTTTGCAAGCTAAACATTCCCAAATCCTGCAACCGTTCCTCATAGGACATAGTTTGCAGACCAGTCACCATTCTGGTCGCTCTTCTCTGAACTTGCTCCAGTTTGTCTATGTCTTTTTTAAAATGTTGGGCCCAAAACTGTACACAGTATTCCAGATGAGGTCTGACCAAAGAGGAGTAAAGACCGATAATGACTTCACGTGATCTAGACCAGTGGTCCCCAACCTTTTTTGCACCAGGGACCGGCTTGAAGCAAGATCATTTTTCCATGGCCCAGCAAGGAGGGGGTGGGGTGGGCGGGGCTTTGGTCATATGGGGGCGGGGTAATGGAGGGATTTGGAGTTTAGTGCATACTTATCATATAGTGTAGACCAGGTCCCCGCCAGGAGCCCCACATAATGTGCTGTGCCAGGAGCCGCATCACTGAGGCCCCATCACGCCCTGCAGCAGGACAGGGCAGCTGTCCTGACAGCTGCTGTTCAGCTGCATTTACTTCATCCCAGGGGCGGACACAGACTGTAGTGGGCCCCTGTGCAAGAAATTTTTGGGGGCCCCCCCCCGCCCTTCATAAGGCAACAAAGTTATGTAAACATAACCCCCCCATGTGCATCTCTCACCCCCCCATGTGCAGCTCACCCCCGTGCATCTCTCATCCCCCTCCGTGCATCTCTCATCCCCCTCCGTGCATCTCTCATCCACCCCCCGTGCATCTCTCATCCACCCCCCGTGCATCTCTCATCCACCCCCCGTGCATCTCTCATCCCCTCCGTGCATCTCTCATCCCCCCCGTGCATCTCTCACCCCCCCGTGCATCTCTCATCCACCCCCCGTGCATCTCTCATCCCCCCCGTGCATCTCTCACCCCCCCGTGCATCTCTCATCCACCCCCCGTGCATCTCTCATCCCCCCCGTGCATCTCTCACCCCCCCGTGCATCTCTCATCCACCCCCCGTGCATCTCTCATCCCCCCCGTGCATCTCTCACCCCCCCGTGCATCTCTCATCCCCCCCGTGCATCTCTCACCCCCCCGTGCATCTCTCACCCCCCTGTGCATCTCTCATCTCTCCCCTCCCTCCCATGTGCATCTCTCATCTCTCCCCTCCCCCCATGTGCATCTCTCATCTCTCCCCTCCCCCCATGTGCATCTCTCATCTCTCCCCTCCCCCCCATGTGGATCTCTCATCTCTCCCCTCCCCCATGTGCATCTCTCCCCTCCCCCCCATGTGGATCTCTCATCTCTCCCCTCCCCCATGTGCATCTCTCATCTCTCCCCTCCCCCCCATGTGGATCTCTCATCTCTCCCCTCCCCCATGTGCATCTCTCATCTCTCCCCTCCCCCCATGTGCATCTCCCATTCCCCCCACTCCTAGTTAATTGTATTTAAAAAAAAATAAAACTTGTTATACTTACCCCCATGCGATCCCTGCAGAATCCTGGCGCTCGTCCAAATCGCTGACACCAGGTTCTCCTGACTTCCGGCCATGTGACGGCGCCGTCACATGACCGGAAGTCAGGGGAATCATGAAGGTGCTGCCGCAACAGCGCAGCGCTAAAATGTCCCGGACCCGGCGCTTAGCATGGGGCCGGGGGCCCCATGAGGAGAGAGACGCACAAGAGGGGGGCTCCGAGGGGGCTCCTACCGGCCGGGCCCCATACTGGAGTCAGGGCAGTCATGCCCTGATGGCGGCCCTGCTGGAGGCTGGAGGGGCCCCCTCTCCCCGCGGACCGGCTGAAAAACCCCAACAGCCCGGTCCTGGTCCGCGGACCGGCGGTTGGGGACCTCTGATCTAGACTGTATGCTTCTGTTAATACATCCCAGAATTGTATTTGCCTTTTTTGCTGCGGCATCACACTGTTGACTCATGTTCAGTCTATGATCTATTAGTATACCTAAGTCTTTTTCACATGTACTGTTGCTTAGCTCTATTCCTCCCATTCTGTATATGCTTTTTTCATTTTTATTGCCCAGATGTAGTACTTTGCATTTTTCCCTGTTAAAAACCATTCTGTTGGTTGCTGCCCACTGCTCCAGTTTATTTAGGTCTTTTTGAATCCTCTCTCTCTCTTCTCTAGTATTAGCTATCCCTCCTAGCTTTGTGTCATCAGCAAATTTAATCAGTTTACCCTCAATTCCTTCATCTAAATCATTGATAAAGATGTTGAACAATACAGGTCCCAGGACGGAGCCCTGTGGTACCCCACTTGAGACATTCATCCAGCTGGATGTGAAGCCATTTACAACCACCCTTTGAGTCCGATCACTAAGCCAGTTATGAATCCACCTAACAGTTGCCTGGTCCATTGCATACTTGGTCATTTTTTCAATAAGGATGGTGTGAGATACTTTGTCAAATGCTTTGCTGAAGTCAAGATATACTATATCTACAGCATTTCCCTGATCCACCCAGTCAGTGATTCTGTCATAGAAGGAAATTAAGTTAGTCTGACATGACTTGTTAGTTACAAACCCATGCTGACTCTGGTTAATCACTTCATTCTTATCCATGTACTTACATACATGTTGTTTAATAATTTGTTCAAAGATCTTTCCTGGTATAGAAGTCAGACTCACCGGCCTATAGTTGCCTGAGTCCACCTTCTTCCCCTTTTTGAAGATAGGAACAACATTTGCTCTTCTCCAGTCTTCTGGGACTTCTCCTGTTCTCTAAGAATTTTCAAAGATTATGGAGAGTGGTTCTAAAATTTCTTCTACGATCTCCTTCAGTACTCTGGGGTGTAATTCATCTGGACCTGGAGACTTGAACTCATTTATGTTAGCTAAATATTCCCTCACAATCTTTCTGTTTACAGATAACTTGGATTCTTCTATTCCTTTGAAAGGACAGTGAAGATCAGTTGATGTTACATTTTCTTTCTGAGAGAAAACAGATGCAAAATAGGAATTAAAAAGTTCGGCCTTCTCAACATCCTCTCTTACCATTTCTCCATTTTCATCCTGTAAAAATCCTATAGCATCTTTGACTTTTCTTTTACTTTTGACATACCCCCAAAATTCTTTTTTATTGCTTTTGACATCTCTTGCAAGCCTTAATTCATTGTCAGCTTTAGCTAACCTGATACGTGCCCTACAGGATCTGCAGACTGCATTATAATCTTCTTTAGATATGCCTCCCTCTTTCCATTTAATAAACATTTCTTTCTTTCTTTTTAGCATGTGTTTAAGTTCTGTGTTCATCCATCCTGGTTTCCTTAAATGCTTCCCATTCTTTCTACTTTTCGGGATTGTTAACGATTGTGCTTTGAGAATCTCATTTTTAAAAATTTCCCATCCTTCCTGGACATTTTTGTCCTTAAGGACATCCAGCCATTGGATCCCTCCTATTCTCTTTCTGAGTCTCTTAAAATCTGCCTTTCTAAAATCTAACCTTGAAGTTTGAGTCTTCACATGTCTTCCTCCTCTAGTTATCCAAAATTCTATAATAGCATGATCGCTGCCTCCTAGGGTCCCAGCCACCTTTACCTCCTCAACCATTTCCTCCCTGTTTATAAGGATTAGATCTAAAGTAGCAGATCCCCTTGTTTTCTCCCCTACCTTTTGGAAGATAAAGTTGTCAGCAAGAGAGGATAAGAATTTGCTTGACCTGTTAGTTTTACTTGAGAGAGATTCCCAACAAATGTCTGGATAGTTGAAATCTCCCATGACCACTACGTCATATTTTTTGGAGAACTTGGTCATTTGATACATAAAGAGTTCATCCATATCTTCAGCTTGCCCAGGTGGCCTGTAGTAAATGCCTACAATGGTGTCCTTTCCGTTGTTCTCTCCTTGTATTCTTACCCAAACAGTTTCCACAGAACTCCCAGTCTCTGAAGCTTCAGTCTCTGTGCAGATATACGCTTTTCTAACATACAATGCAACACCTCCTCCTCGTTTATCAAGTCTGTTTCTTGCAAATAAGTTGTATCCTTTTAGCCTTTTATTCCAATCATGTGTATCGTCCCACCAAGTTTCAGTGATTCCAATGACATCATATTTCTTTTCCTGCATTAGTAGTTCCAATTCTCCTTGTTTGTTGCCCATGCTTTGTGCATTTGTATAAAAACATTTTAGTTTGTGATTGGTTTCTCTTCCTCCCATATTTTTATTATTTAAATTGTTTTGTCTTTGTTCTTCCTTTCCACTTCCAGTAGCAGAGATCTCAATAGTATTTGTCAGCTGTATGACTTTTTCTGGCCTTTTGCTTCCCTTCCCACATTGTTCTAGTTTAAAGCTTTCCTGATGAGTGTAGCAAGACGACTTCCAAATACATGTTTTCCAGTCTTCGTAAGGTGCACCCCATCTCTAGCAAGTAGTCCATCGTATAGGTAATTCATTCCGTGATCCAGAAATCCAAATCCTTGTTGACGGCACCATCGACGTAGCCAGTTGTTCACCTGTAGAATCTTATTCCACCTCATTGTTCCATGGCCATCCACTGGGAGGATGGATGAGAAGACCACCTGCGCTCCCAATTCTTTCACTTTCTTGCCTAAGTCTTCAAAGTCACTGCAGATGGTTTCCAGGTCCTTTCTTGCGGTGTCATTTGTCCCCACATGTATTAGCAGGAATAGGTAGTGATCTGTAGGTCTGAAGAGTCTTGATATCCTGTCAGACACATCTTTAATTTTTGCTCCTGGAAGACAGCACATTTCTCTTGAGGTTATGTCTGGTCTGCAGATAGCGGCCTCAGTTCCTCTTAACAGGGAATCCCCCATGACCACCACTCTCCGTTTTTTCTTCACAACATTCTTCTTTCTCCATCCAGGAGGATTCTGAGGGCTTACAAGGTTATTCATTGCTGGCAAACTCTTATCTTGCTGTATTTCTTCATGGTTCTCCTGCGTGAGAGCCTGGTACTGGTTCCTGAGCAGTATGGGTGCTGACTGCCTCTCGATCCTCCTGCTTCTGTGGGTCACATGCTTCCATTCCTCTGTTTCCTCAGGTGCAGTTCGAATTTCTTCTCTTTCTGAATCATGAAGAGATAATTCTGCTCTGTCTAAGAACTCTTCACCTTCCTTAATGATTTTCAAGGTAGTTAACCTCTCTTCTAGATTTCGCAACTTTTCCTCCAACAGGGACACAAGCTTGCATTTCTGGCATGTGAAGTTTGGCTTTTCCACTGGCAAGTCTGTGAACATGTAGCAGGATATGCAGCTCACCAAATGGCTCCTGGACTTTTCCATGTTCTTACTGTTAATGTTCTGAAAACAGTGAAAAAAGCTTAAAAAAAAAGCTTCAAAACCGGCGCGCGGTTTACCGATGTCCTCTTTTCAGCTCCAACAGCCAAAATCCAGTGTTCTTTGAGCTCGCGGAGACTCTTCACTTACCCCAAAATGCAGTGGGAATATGCAAATTATCTCCTCAGGACTCCTCCCCTGGTTTACCGATGTCCTCTTTTCAGCTCCAACAGCCAAAATCCAGTGTTCTTTGAGCTCGCGGAGACTCTTCACTTACCCCAAAATGCAGTGGGAATATGCAAATTATCTCCTGTACACTGACACCATACACAGAGCTCCTGTGTATAATGTCACTGGTGATCACTATATTACCTGTACACTGACACTATATACAGAGCTCCTGTGTATAATGTCACTGGTGATCACTATATTACCTGTACACTGACACTATATACAGAGCTCCTGTGCATAATGTCACTGGTGATCACTATATTACCTGTACACTGACACTATATACAGAGCTCCTATGCATAATGTCACTGGTGATCACTATATTACCTGTACACTGACACTATATACAGAGCTCCTATGCATAATGTCACTGGTGATCACTATATTACCTGTACACTGACACTATATACAGAGCTCCTGTGTATAATGTCACTGGTGATCCCTGTATTTCCTGTACACTGACACTATATACAGAGCTCCTATGTATAATGTCACTGGTGATCACTGTATTACCTGTACACTGACACTATATACAGAGCTCCTGTATATAATGTCACTGATGATCACTGTATTACCTCTACACTGACACTATACACAGAGCTCCTGTGTATAATGTCACTGATAATCTCTACATTATCTGTACACTGACTCCATATACAGAGCTTTTTTACATTTTCATTATCAGTCACTATCTGGTGCCATTATGAGCCATGGTCATGGCGTGGCGGTATTTGTCCCTTGTATGTGGTATTATTCAGACAGTCACTATGTTGTGCTAATATGTGGTCTTCTCATGGTGTGGCAGTATATATACCTTGTACTTGGTAGTATTTGATCACTATGTGGTGGTATGTGTTCTGGTCATGGTGTGGCGGTATTTCTTTCTTCTATATGGTATTATTAGTCTAGGTAAAGTGGATAGTTGTCAGTCATTTGTTTTTTCGGATATTAAGAATGGGAACATTCTTTATTTGCAATACATATTAAATACTTGGATGTTTAACCTCTCCCTGTGTTGTGACTACTACACAGCAGCAGAGATTTATTGGTTAATAAAGTTGATTAATTTTGAAAGAGTTTGTGGACTTATGTTATTCCTATGTACGGTAACTGCATGGTGCTGGTGGGCCCCAAGATTGATTTTTTCCTGGTGGGCCCCAGGTACTCCAGTCCGGCGCTGGTCCCAGTTACCTCCTCATCTGTCCTGCTGCCGGCTGGGAGTCCTGTACAGTGCAGCATGTAGTGTGATGTGAATGCCACACTATGGAGATGCTGCTCCTACTACTGCCAAGTGAGGATCTCACCTCGCCAGTATGGTGCCCTCAGGAGCTCCCACAGGGCATCACAGGCCTTAGTATGAAGCAATTCCACAAGTCTTCTAGTATTGCTTCATACTAAGGCCTGTGATGCCCTGTGAGAGCTCCCTGAGGAGGTGAGAGCCTCACCTCATAGGGCCCCATGATCTCTATGTACGATCCCTGACTGGGCCCCATGATCTCTATGTACGCCGCTGACTGGGCCCCATGATCTCTATGTACGCCGCTGACTGGGCCCCATGATCTCTATGTACACCGCTGACTGGGCCCCATGATCTCTATGTACGCCGCTGACTGGGCCCCATGATCTCTATGTACTCCGCTGACTGGGCCCCATGATCTCTATGTACGCCGCTGAGGGGGCCCCATGATCTCTATGTACACCCCTAACCTGATTGGCCCCATGATCTCTATGTACGCCTCTGACTCGGCCCCATGATCTCTATGTATGCCGCTGACTGGGCCCCATGATCTCTATGTACACCGCTGACTGGGCCCCATGATCTCTATGTACGCCGCTGACTGGGCCCCATGATCTCTATGTACTCCGCTGACTGGGCCCCATGATCTCTATGTACGCCGCTGAGGGGGCCCCATGATCTCTATGTACACCCCTAACCTGATTGGCCCCATGATCTCTATGTACGCCGCTGACTGGGCCCCATGATCTCTATGTACGATCCCTGACTGGGCCCCATAATCTCTATGTACGCCGCTGACTGGGCCCCATGATCTCTATGTACTCCGCTGACTGGGCCCCATGATCTCTATGTACGCCGCTGAGGGGGCCCCATGATCTCTATGTACACCCCTAACCTGATTGGCCCCATGATCTCTATGTACGCCGCTGACTGGGCCCCATGATCTCTATGTACACCCCTAACCTGATTGGCCCCATGATTTCTGTATACTCCCCTGACTGGGCCACATGATTTCTATGTACGATCCCTGACTGGGCCCCATGATCTCTATGTACACCCCTAGCCTGATTGGCCCCATGATTTCTGTATACGCCCCTGACTGAGCCACATGATTTCTATGTACGATCCCTGACTGGGCCCCATAATCTCTGATCTCTCATGATGTTTTTTTTTTTTATTAAAGATGGAGTCCCTAAATGTATTTTGTGTTTTATTTTTACTGTGTAGTGCGGCACTATGTTGCATTTTGTCATTTCATGCAGTGTAGAAATCTTGGTAAAAGTGTGGCTTGTGCTCTGGAAGTGATCAGTTATAGCTAACTATGTTATTTTCTGCAGAGATAAGTCCTGCATAGAAGATGTGATATATCGGTCTGCAGATAAAGAACTTCACCTAGAGACATCACTGGTGAGTATGTGTATTACCTATACACACACACACTGACACTATATACAGAGCTCCTGTGCATAATGTCACTGGTGATCACTGTATTACCTGTACACTGACACTATATACAGAGCTCCTGTGTATAATGTCACTGGTGATCACTGTATTACCTGTACACTATATACAGAGCTCCTGTGTATAATATCAATGGTGATCATTGCATTACCTGTACACTGACACTATATACAGAGCTTCTGTGTATAATGTCACTGGTGATGACTGTATAACCTGTACACTATATACAGAGCTCCTGTGCATAATGTCACTGGTGATCACTGTATAACCTGTACACTGACCCAATATACTGAGCTTTTTTACATTTTTATTATTTTAGCATTATTTGTCACTATGTGGTGGCATTATGTGCTTTGGTCATGACATGACGATATTTGTCCCTTCTATGTGGTATTATTCAGTCACTATGTGGTGGTAATATGTGGTCTCATGGTGTGTCAGTATTTATACCTTGTATCTGGTAGCATTTGATCACTATGTGGTGATATTATGTGCTTTGGTCATGGTGTGGCGGTATTTGTGCCTTGTATGTGGCATTATTTGGGCACTATGTGGTGGTAATATGTGATCTGGTCACGGTGTGGTGGTATTTCTGCCTTCTATCTGGTAATATTGGTCTTGGTAGAGTGGATTGTGGTTGGTCATTTGTTTTATCTGATATCAATAAGGGGAAACCTCTTTATTTCCAATAGATATTAAATTCTTAGATGTTTAACCCCTCCCTGCCCTGTGACTATTACACAGCAGCAGAGATGCAGTTACGGAGGTTCACCAGAGAAAGCAAGTTGGCATTTGGTGAGATTTTCACCTCTGTATTTATAAGACAAAACCAGGAGTGGGTGAGAAATGCATAAAACATGACCTCGGATTGCTCCACTCCTGGTTTTGTCTTATAAATACAGAGGTAAAAATCTCACCAAATAGTCAAAGTGCCACAATCTTCTGACAGTGCGGATTCCACCAATAAATAAGTGATCACCTTCCCAACCTGTGCATCGCTGAGAACTTGTTTTCACCAATAAAAACCCTTTAATGCAAACTACAGTAATTGTACATCGCAGTTCTGGTGAGCGCACAGTGATGGGCAGGAGCCGCCAGTATAATGGGTATAACGGCTAACAGGTATTTGCAAATAGCTGAAGGGTGGGTGGGCCCCAGACACCCCAGTCCGGCTCTGCCCCCGACCCAGTCCGCCCCTGATTTGTCACGCACGGACCCGAAGCGACTGTGCCCTGCGATACACACATCCTGTTGAAATTTCTGCTGCCGTTTACAAGCCCCAACCCCCCCTGGGCCCGGTCGCAGTGACTGCCACTGCGACCGCGGACATTACGCCCCTGGCTACGTGAATCATATGTCCCATTTTGGTGCTCCTCACCATTTGCATGGCACAGTCATGCATGCTTCTCTATCACCATAGCATGCTGCAAACAATCAGGATGGCTTCTGCTACATCTCTATATAAAAAGATAGTACATCTGTATTTCTATGATACGTAGAGTGGATGGAAATCATACATCTTGCTATTATTTATTATATTACATTCATCTGATGCTTTGTAGTAACAATGTAAATTAAATTGGCGACTTAGTGCAGTTCTATTACTATTAGTAAATGTGGCACCTTGTGTTCCACAGAATATCTGAATATTACCTGAATATTTAATCTCAGCTAATGTTCATTTATCTCTTAAATATCATTGGTCAGATGCTGATCACATGACCAGTGGTGGTGCATGCATGATGATTCCATATGAAATGCACTGAGTGACAGTTGGAAGTGACAGTTGGAATTGACCAACAACAGTGGAGGAGATGTCGGCTAACTCTAAGCAAAGCAATAATATGGATATAAAAGAGGAGGAGATTGTGGTGAGCAGAGAAAGAGTGAAGACACGAAGACCTTCCCATGACACATCTGATGATGAGAGGAAGTCTTCAGTCAACAGGACAAAACCACCAGTCCAGAAGAAAGAAGTAAAGGAGAACGTGGTGAGGAGGGAAGGAGCGAAGAGACTAAGACCTTCCCATGACACATCTGATGATGAGAGGAAGTCTTCAGTCAACAGGACAAAACAACCAGTCCAGAAGAAAGAAGAAGTGGAAGAAAAGGAGAAGGTAGAAAGTCAGAAGATGGGAGCCAAGAAGAGAGGAGCCATCTTCATCTCATCAGGGGACAAAAAGGAGAAGAAAAGAAGAAGGATTACATTAGGACAGAAACCCATGGATCTAAAGCAGAAGGCTGAAGAAGCAAAAGGAAGCAGCGGTGTTCGGCCAACCGGCTCCAAAAGCACAGTCTCTGATACCATCAAGAGGAGATTATTATTCCATCAAGTGCTTGGCCGGGGATGCTATGGAACGGTCCTGCTGGCGGAAGATTCATCTACCCGCAAACATTTTGCTGTTAAGATCATCAGCAAAAGAGCCCTGCTTGCTGACGGTGATGAGCGTGTGATGGTGGAGCGACGGGTTTTACAGCTGGCATCTGGGAGCCCCTTCCTTGTCCACGCAGACTTTGCATTCCAGACCAAGGTACAGTATTGATTGCTCGATATTAGGAAATGTCACACGTACCACACACTGCTCTGCCTCATGGACCCCACTGATATCATCTTACATTTCAATATAGCATGTCCCAAGGTAACCGCAGACAATAAGATGAATGTGATGACTATACACATGGGATATTGTGGCCCCTACTGTAATCAATAACATTTATGGCGGGGCTTGGTACATTGGGAATCATTTATTAAAACAGCCTTTTTACTTATCCCAGCCAATCACAGAACAGCTTTTACTTTTCCAGGTCAGTTAAAACAACCTTAGCTGAGCTCTAATTGGTTAGTATGGGCAACTAGTTTTCTAGTGAGCAGATTTATTAATGAGGCCCAATGTACCCCGCTGTATAAATGATTGAAAATATTAGATGTCATCATAGAGGTCAATGAACTGTAGAAAATCACTTGCCCGGACCTCATGTTTCTAATTGGGTGACTGGTAATATTTGTATCATTTGCAGCATTCGCTGGGCATTATCTTGTTTGTAGGCATCATCGCCATGTAGTAGTCTCTAGCTCATTTCTTTGACACTGTAGAATTTTACATATTATTATCTTGTATAGACATGGGATTTCAGAATAGATTAAATGTATTTGTTATTTTTGGTTATTTCCTGGATGACATTGTATTTTGTGTATACCATATGGGGGGGACGGGACCCTGTGTACACTATATGTCAGGGCTATTGACTTTTGTGCACTTTATATACAATTTGAGAATGTGTTAATATTTTTGTATACAAGTATTATCTGTATCTTAAAGGTTTTTTTTAATTAATGTTGGGACATTTTTATGCACGTGCATCTACTTGTTTTTCATTGCCATGTTTTCTATGTATAAATATACTGGAATAAAGTACAAAATCCACTGTCTTGGAGTGAAATTTCTTCTAACCTCACCAACTAATGAAAAAGATGGTATCATATTGACCAGGGGCGAGGTGGGCCAGAGGGGCACATGCCCTCCAAGCCGGTGGCCAAGCAGCTGCTTCTTTACAGACTGCAGGGCGGCCCTGTATCTTTCATTGTGTACATGTGCCAGCTGGGCATCTGCAGCCCAGAACAGCCGGCACAGGCCACGTTCTTATGCCTGCCGGAGAGAAGCTTCAGCCGCTGAGCAGTACGAGAGGGCAGACATCTTTGATTCTTGTAAGGCCACGACCCCACTATCAGTATTTGGTCAGTATTCGGTCAGTATTTTTTCACAGGAGTGGGAGACAAAACCAGGAGTTGGTGATAAATGCAGAATTGGTGACTTGTTTCTATTATACCTTTTCTCTGATTGTTACTGACCTGGTTTTGGCTCCCACTCCTGAGAAAATATACTGACCAAATACTGATAGTGGGGCCGTGGCCTTAGCCTGAGCTCCGGATAGTGGTCAGGACAGGAGATTTATACTTTTTGTAGAGTGTGGAAGTGGCAGGATGCTGCTCACCTCCTGACAAGTCCAGGGCCAGATCCTGAATGTTATCTATGGTCGCTCTGCTGAGGATCAGACAGATTTATTGTAGCAGATGGACCCTTCAAGCAGGTTGGGGTCGTGCTGTCAGTGTGAGATCATCGGCTCTCGATCTGTATGGATGTTCAAATCACATCGGACCTGAGATCGAGACACTTCAGACCTTACTATACAGACCCCTGCCCCAGACTGATCCTGCACCAGCTACAGGGCCAGAGCCGGCATAACCACCCATTGCACCAAGGCAAGTGCCAGGGCCCTGGGCAAGAGGGGGGCCCCACTCACAGTTGGGGACACTGGAACGCTATTGGGCCTGTGAGTTGGGGGGGCCCGGTGTAACCCCCCCCCCGTGCTTTACGGTGTTTGAAATACTCACCTCTCGTCATACCCTGCTGGCCGCAGGTCCAGTCTCCTCTGCGTCTTCTGACTCTGTCACGTCTCAGTGTTGAAGAGACAGGACTTGTAGCCAGCAGGGTATGAGGAGAGGTGAGTATTTTATTATTTATTTTTTATGTGTGGAGCCCATTCTCTATGGAGCATTATATGGGGCCCATTCTCTATGGAGCATTATATGGGGCCCATTCTCTATGGAGCATTATATGGGGCCCATTCTCTATGGTGCATTATATGGGGCCATTCTCTATGGTGCATTATATGGGGCCCATTCTCTATGGAGCATTATATGGGGCCCATTCTCTATGGAGCATTATATGGGGCCCATTATTCTGTATGGCATATTACATGACGCCCATTATTCTTCATGGAGTAATATATGGGGTCAATTATGGTGTAATGAGCATTATATGGGGTTCATTATTCTGTATAGAGCATTATATGGGGCCTATTATTCTGTATGGAACATTATATGGGGTCCATTATTCAGTATGGAGCCCATTCTGTATAGAGGACTATGTGGTGCCCATAATACTGTATGGAGTGCTATGTAGTGCCCATAATACTGTATGGAGGACTATGTGGTGTCCACAATACTGTATGGAGGACTATGTGGTGCTCATACTACTGTATGGAGGACTATAATGTACAGTCTAAAATGAAAACTTTTGAATCCCCCCATGACACGCCCCATGCACTGTGAGGATTCGCCGGTTTCTGAGCTATTATAGAATTTACAATAGATATCACTCATGTAATGTAAGAAGTACCGTATTTTTCGGACTATAAGATGCACCGGATCATAAGACGCACCTAGGTTTTAGAGGAGGAAAATAAAAATAAAAAAATTTAAGCCAAAAATGTGTTCCTGATGCACTTTTAAGGGGGAGGGGGTCTTCTGCTGACACTGGTATAGGGGTAATGTCCCCCAATTCTGACAATATCCCCCATCCTGGTATATATGCCCCCCCCCTTCCTTTTATACGTGGTCCCCATCCCCATCCTGGTATGCATGGCACCCCTCATCCCTGTCCCGGTATGCATGGCACCCCTCATCCCTGTCCCGGTATGCATGGCACCCCTCATCCCTGTCCCGGTATGCATGGCACCCCTCATCCCTGTCCCGGTATGCATGACACCCCTCATCCTTATCCTGGTATAGTGGTATGCATGGCACCCCTCATCCCTGTCCTGGTATAGTGGTATGCATGGCACCCCTCATCCCTGTCCTGGTATGTATGGCACCTCTAATCCCCATCATGCTGCACATGGCCCCCTCAGCGTTACCCTGGTATGTATGGCCTCCTCATCCCCCATCCTGGTATGCATGGCTCTCTCATCCCCAATCCTGGTATGCATGACTCTCTCATCCCCAATCCTGGTACATATGGCCTCCTCATCCCCCAATCCTGGTATGCATGGTTCCCTCATCCCCCAATCCTGGTATGCATGGTTCCCTCATCCCCCAATCCTGGTATGCATGGTCCCCTCATCCCCCAATCCAGGTATGCATGGTCCCCTCATCCCCCAATCCAGGTATGCATGGTACCCCTCATCCCTATTCTGGTATGCATAGAACCCCACTTTCCTATCCTTGTATGCATGGTACCCCTCACTCCCCAATCCTGGTATGTATGGCACCACTCACCCCCCAATCCTGGTATGTATGGCACCCCTCACCCCCAATCCTGGTTTTCATGGTTCAGTCACCCCCCAAATCCTGGTATGTATGGCACCCCTCACCCCCCAATCCTGGTATGTATGGCATCCCTCACCCCCCAATCCTGGTTTTCATGGTTCAGTCACCCCCCAAATCCTGGTATGCATTGTACCCCTCATCCCCCAATCCTGGTATGCATGGTCCCCTCACACCCCTTTCCTGGTATGTATGGTACCCCTCACCCCCCATTCCTGGTATGTATGGCACCCCTCACCCCCAATCCTGGTTTTCATGGTTCAGTCACCCCCCAAATCCTGGTATGTATGGCACCCCTCACCCCCCAATCCTGGTATATATGGCACCCCTCACCCCCCAATCCTGGTATGTATGGCACCCCTCACCCCCCAATCCTGGTTTTCATGGTTCAGTCAGCCCCCAAATCCTGGTATGCATTGTACCCCTCACACCCCTTTCCTGGTATGTATGGTACCCTTCACACCCCATTGCTGGTATGTATGGCACCCCTCATCCCTTTCACGGTGCACAGATACAAAAAAATAAACACATACTCACCTTTCTTCCCTGTGCTCCAGCGCTTCTGTATCCTGTTCTGCCGGGGAGCAGTGCGGCGCCAGAGTACGCGTGTGCCCATACCGTGCTGTTCAACGCCATTTTGCTGAAGACACACTGCAAATATGTCTTCAGTAAAATGGCGCCGGATAGAGCTATGCATATGTGACGATTCCAACGCCTTCACTCCTGCCCTGGTCTCCGGCGAGAAGAGAAGCGCCGCTGCAACGCTCCTCCCGGTCAGGTAAGTATGGCGCCGGAGATCGCGGTATGTGTTCATTGTCTACGCATACCGCAATCTCCGGCGCCATACACACTCCTCTTACCTGTAACGTAATGGGTTCTTCTGTCTAGAGCCAGACTGCGCAGGCATGTAGCACTTGCCAAGTCTTTAAAGGCTTCAGACAGAGGGAGGCTTGTAGTGTTATATTATATATACAGTACAGACCAAAAGTTTATTTAAAGATTTTTCTGTATTTTCATGACTCTGAATATTGTACATTCACACTGAAGGCATCAAAAGTATGAATTAACACATGTGGAATTATATACTTAACAAAAAAGTGTGAAACAACTGAAAATATATCTTATATTCTAGGTTCTTCAAAGTAGCCACCTTTTGCTTTGATGACTGCTTTGCACACTCTTGGCATTCTCTTGATGAGCTTCAAGAGGGAGTCACCGGAAATGGTCTTCCAACAATCTTGAAGGAGTTCCCAGAGATGCTTAGCACTTGTTGGCCCTTTTGCCTTCACTCTGCGGTCCAGCTCACTCCAAACCATCTCGATTGGGTTCAGGTCTGGTGACTGTGGAGGCCAGGTCATCTGGCGTAGCACCCCATCACTCTCCTTCTTGGTCAAATAGCCCTTACACAGCCTGGAGGTGTGTTTGGGGTCATTGTCCTGTTGAAAAATAAATGATGGTCCAGCTAAACGCAAACCGGATGGAATAGCATGCCGCTGCAAGATGCTGTGGTAGCCATGCTGGTTCAGTATGCCTTAAATTTAGAATAAATCCCCAACAGTGTCACCAGCAAAGCACCCCCACACCATCACACCTCCTCCTCCATGCTTCACGGTGGGAACCAGGCATGTAGAGTCCATCCGTTCACCTTTTCTGCGTCGCACAAAAACACAGTGGTTGGAACCAAAGATCTCAAATTTGGACTTATCAGACCAAAGCACAGATTTCCACTGGTCTAATGTCCATTCCTTGTGTTCCTTATCCCAAACAAGTCTCTTCTGCTTGTTGCCTGTCCTTAGCAGTGGTTTCCTAGCAGCTATTTTACCATGAAGGCCTGCTGCACAAAGTCTCCTCTTAACAGTTGTTGTAGAGATGTGTCTGCTGCTAGAACTCTGTGTGGCATTGACCTGGTCTCTAATCTGAGCTGCTGTTAACCTGCGATTTCTGAGGCTGGTGACTCGGATAAACTTATCCTCAGAAGCAGAGGTGACTCTTGGTCTTCCTTTCCTGGGGCGGTCCTCATGTGAGCCAGTTTCTTTGTTTTCTTGATGGGTTTTGCAACTGCACTTGGGGATACATTCAAAGTTTTCCCAATTTTTCGGACTGACAGACCTTCATTTCTTAAAGTAATGATGGCCACTCGTTTTTCTTTACTTAGAATTTGTATTATGGTAAGAAAAAAGCAGCTAACAGTCTATTCAGTAGGACTATCAGCTGTGTATCCAGCTGATTTCTGCACAACACAACTGATGGTCCCAACCCCATTTATAAGGCAAGAAATCCCACTTATTAAACCTGACAGGAAACACCTGTGAAGTGAAAACCATTTCCGGTGACTACCTCTTGAAACTCATCAAGAGAATGCCAAGAGTGTGCAAAGCAGTCATCAAAGCAAAAGGTGGCTACTTTGAAGAACCTAGAATATAAGACATATTTTCAGTTGTTTCACACTTTTTTGTTAAGTATATAATTCCACATGTGTTAATTCATAGTTTTGATGCCTTCAGTGTGAATGTACAATTTTCATAGTCATGAGAATACAGAAAAATCTTTAAATGAGAAGGTGTGTCCAAACTTTTGGTCTGTACTGTATATATATATATATATATATATATATATGTGACTACTATGTCTCTATAAATGTGATACTCATGTGTTTGTGATCCTCCATTGCTATACTCTGTACGATTGTCTTTTAATTTTTGCAATATTTAATAGAGATTTATTTTAGCGGCAATAAGCGCCTATTGTTTCATTTTGGTGGTATCTATAGTTTTGGTGTTGCCTGTAGTGATAAAGTCTTGGATTACTCATGCTCCTTATGTTGGTAGTCATATATATGACAGTGTATCTACTGTAAAACATCTGATGTCTGTATCACAGTATTTGATATACCAGTCACATATTATTGGCTGGCAAATTTTAGCCTTGGGGGCAAGCACAATGCAGCGGCCCATGAGTGTCGCGGCCATCTTTAGGCTTGAGTTTCATGTAGCACCTGATGAGTATAGCATGTGTGCGACCAAGGTACATCTGCTAACAACCCATTTCATAAAGATCACAGCTTTTTTCAGCTGTACTGGTAGAAATTAATTACAAATGGTTCACTTATTGTTAATGGCTGCACAGTTTTTGCAAAAGCATGCGGCCATTACCAAGAAACAAGCAATTTGCACTTAATATCTAATCATATAGTGGAAAAACAGTAGTTAAATGATTGGCAGTGAGCTCCTGTGCTTGGTTTGCACAGTCATGCTGAAAGAGTCCTATTAAAAGCCTAACTGTAGCTTCCAAATTAGTTTTACATGTTGGATAAACCCTTTATTTGTCCTGCTTATTCTTTTCTTTTAAACATCTTTTTATTAAGGTTTTTTTTAAAGAAGGTTAACAATTGAACAAAGAAAAGTCACATTGTTAATGAAACAAATCAAAGATAACGATATCACATAGATTATAAGAGCAGAAATTGACCAGACTGCGTAAATTTCAGCCAAACATTGACACGTTTCGGAAGAGAGAAAAAATATAAGAGAGGTTCAATTCTTTTGAACATGTCGTAGTACAAAATTGTGGTCACATAACATGTTATCATATTCAAGAAGGTTTATTGTGATATCCTGGAAATAAAAACTTCAGAAGAGAAAAAGAAAAAAAAACAAACCTAGAGAAGGGGGGAAGGTTGAAAGGGAAGTGGGATGAACGGGGAGATGAGGGAGATGAGATGGAGGGGGGGGGGACTACAAAGATATAGATGATGGGAGGGGGGGGAGGGAGTTGGGATTAGAATGGGCTAACGATCTGAGTATTTTAGGTTAGTATTGTGCGGTCTGTAATATATTTGTGCCAGGGACGCCATATCAACGAGAATTGTTTATGCCTTTTTTCATCCCAGCTAGCCAATTCTTCTAGCCTGTATACTTGTTCAACCTTCATTTCCCAGAGTGAGATATTTGGGGTCTTCGCAGATTTCCATAAGGATGTCACAAGTAACTTAGCCGAGGCCAGGAGCTGTCTAAGAAGGGTTAATTTTATTTTAGGGAAGTTATCTAGGAACAGAAACAGAAGGCAGATCTCCGGCGAGGTCAAGAGTTGCAAGTTTAAAATTGTATTAATAGTTTGAATTATTTTTGTCCAGAAGGGCTTAATCAATGTACAGTTCCACCACATGTGGAGCATAGTGCCCACATCAGAAGAGCATCTCCAGCAGTTAGGATCAAGTCCTTTGTAACATTTCTGAAGTTTTGATGGAGTCATATACCACCTGGAGAGAACTTTATAGCCATTCTCTTGTACTCTAACACATCTAGAGGAGACTTTAGGTGCTAGTAGTAATCTTTTAATTTCAGATGGGGTGAAAGGCCTATTCAGATCCTGTTCCCACTTCATTACATATGGCAGTTTCTTAGGGGTTCTGGCTAGGCATAATTGTTTTTGTAGAGCTGATAACGTTCTTTTTTAGGGGTTTTTTGCAGCTATAAGTTTTTCAAAATCAGTCATTTCCCTAATATAATTTGGAGTTTTAAAGACTAGTTTTAAGTTAGACATAAATTTCTGGTACATAAAGGGGTGAAAAGAGATAGTATCTAGCATTTGATTGAGTTCTGCCAAGCAGGGCATGACCCCATTATCTGTAATTTTTTGGAGTGGTGTTATCAAGTTGTGAATTGAGTTGTGTATTGTGGCATTATGGGCTGGAGAAAGGAGAGAACTAGGTCTGTAACTTGTAGGAGAGGGGAGGGAAACGGGGAGCATATTTGTCTTATATGGGGATTGGACCAGATTTTAAAAGTAGTGGCGGTGAAAGGGTTTTTAATTGATGTATACCTAGTACTACTTGATGGCGTGAGGATGAGCTGTCTAAGGGGGAATTTAAGGATTGTTTCTTCTACTTTAATCCATTGCTTCTGTGGTGGGAGCCTGATCCATCCACGACTCTTTGGAGATGAGTGGCTTGTTGAAGTATCTTTAGATCTGGCAGATCTATACCTCCTTCAGAGTGTGGGAGGGATAATATTTGTAAGGGAAGTCTGGGTTTTTGGTTGTGCCACAGAAAACGGCTGAGGAGTTTTCGTATGTCAATGAAAAAAGAATTAGGTAGGTGGATTGGAAGGGCTTGCACTAGATAAGTTATTTTTGGCCATATCATACATTTAAGGAGATTTTTCCTACCCAACCAGGAGATGTATGAGATATTCCAGTTGGGGGTAAGTTTCTGGATTTTCTGCAATAGCGGTGGGAAGTTTAACTTATAAAGTTCTTGTAGGTTTGGAGAAATCTCAACTCCCAAGAAACGTATTGATGGGGGGGACCAGGTAAAGGGGGACCCGATTGCCATTTGTGTTTTTTGTGGTTCTGGGATATTTATATTTAAGACTTGAGATTTGCTAAGATTCACCTTAAAATTTGATAGTGCACCGTATTCCTTGAGTAATGTCAGGATAACTGGGACAGATATTCTCGGGTTAGAGGTCATGATCAGTAGATCGTCTGCGTATGCTGCGATTTTATGTTCAGTACCAGCTGATTTGATGCCAACGATCCTCCCCTCCTCTCTGAGCTTTTGTAGTAAAGGTTCTAGTGTAAGAATAAAAAGGAGAGGGGAAAGCGGGCATCCCTGCCTGGTGCCGTTAGAAATATTAAAAGATGAAGACATAACATGAGAGAGGATTAGATACACTGCTCAGCAGACAGTATCACACCGGATAGGATTAGATACACAGCTCAGCAGACAGTATCACACCGGATAGGATTAGATACACTGCTCAGCAGACAGTATCACACCGGATAGGATTAGATACACTGCTCAGCAGACAGTATCACACCGGATAGGATTAGATACACTGCTCAGCTGACAGTATCACACAGGATAGGATTAGATACACTGCTCAGCAGACAGTATCACACCGGATAGGATTAGATACACTGCTCAGCTGACAGTATCACACAGGAGAGGATTAGATACACAGCTCAGCAGACAGTATCACACAGGATAGGATTAGATACACTGCTCAGCAGACAGTATCACACCGGATAGGATTAGATACACTGCTCAGCAGACAGTATCACACCGGATAGGATTAGATACACTGCTCAGCTGACAGTATCACACAGGATAGGATTAGATACACTGCTCAGCAGACAGTATCACACAGGATAGGATTAGATACACTGCTCAGCTGACAGTATCACACAGGATAGGATTAGATACACTGCTCAGCAGACAGTATCACACCGGATAGGATTAGATACACTGCTCAGCTGACAGTATCACACAGGAGAGGATTAGATACACAGCTCAGCAGACAGTATCACACAGGATAGGATTAGATACACTGCTCAGCAGACAGTATCACACAGGAGAGGATTAGATACACAGCTCAGCAGACAGTATCACACAGGAGAGGATTAGATACACGGCTTAGTAGACAGTATCACACAGGAGAGGATTAGATACACATCATAGGATTAGATACACAGCTCAGCAGACAGTATCACACAGGAGGGGATTAGATACACAGCTCAGCAGACAGTATCACACAGGATAAGATTAGATACACTGCTCAGCAGACAGTATCACACAGGAGAGGATTAGATACACGGCTCAACACACAGTATTACACAGAGGATTAGATACACGGCTCAGCAGACAGTATCACACAGGAGAGGATTAGATACACAGCTCAGCTGACAGTATCACAGGAGGGGATTAGATACACGGCTCAGTAGACAGTATCACACAGGAGAGGATTAGATACACATCATAGGATTAGATACACAGCTCAGCAGACAGTATCACACAGGAGGGGATTAGATACACAGCTCAGCAGACAGTATCACACAGGATAAGATTAGATACACTGCTCAGCAGACAGTATCACACAGGAGAGGATTAGATACACGGCTCAACACACAGTATTACACAGAGGATTAGATACACGGCTCAGCAGACAGTATCACACAGGAGAGGATTAGATACACAGCTCAGCTGACAGTATCACACAGCATAGGATTAGATACACAGCTCAGCAGACAGTATCACACAGGAGTGGATTAGATACACGGCTCAGCAGACAGTATCGCACAGGGCGGGATTAGATACACGGCTCAGTAGACAGTATCACACAGGATAGGATTAGATACACAGTTCATCAGACAGTATCACACAGGAGACGATTAGATACACAGCTCAGCAGACAGTATCACACATTAGAGGATTAGATACACAGCTCAGCAGACAGTATCACACAGGAGAGGATTAGATACACAGCTCAGCAGACAGTATCACACAGGATGGCATTAGATACACAGCTCAGCACACAGTTTCACCAGGAGAGGATTAGATACACGGCTCAGCAGACAGTATCGCACAGGAGAGGATTAGATACACTGCTCACCAGACAGTATCACACAGGATAGGATTAGATACACAGTTCACCATCACTGGGTCATAATAGCACTGCAGTATGTGGTGAGGGACTACAACTCCCAGCAAGTTTATTTCTTTTTATTTTACACGCTGCTGTTTTCCACAGTGAATTACCAGAAAGATCTGCACCAAAATCATGGAGTGCAAATTTGCTGTTGTGGATTTTCTTGCGGATTTTTGCTAATTTGCTCTGATTTTCTATGGAAATCCTCCAGGAACAATCTGCCACATTTGAACAGATCTTCAGGCCTCATTCAGACATCTGTAGTTTTCTGGTACATTAAAAAAAAAGCAAAAAAAAACAAAACTGATTTTCATCAAAGGGATCGATCCGAATTGTATCAATGTTTGTTACTATATGCAAATAAAAATATATATATATATATGGATATGTGAACTGCCCCATAGATGATAAAGGTGCGTATTATGTCTGTCAATAACATGGATGTAAAAAAACAGACGTCTGAATGAGACGTTCACCCACAAGATCATCTAGCAATAGTGCAGCTCTGACCTGACACATAGCATTCACAGAAAGGCTCCTGATCAGCACATATGATGTCTGTGATCTATAAAGAGTCCTCCACATTGTACCCACTACATATACATTCACAATAAAGCTGCCCCCGTAACATCAACTGCCCCACACCTACCACATATAGCCAGGTCCCCGCTCCCCCACACACAGTATATAGCCAGGTCCCCGCTCCCCCACACACAGTATATAGCCAGGTCCCCGCTCCCCCACACACAGAATATAGCCAGGTCCCCGCTCCCCCACACACAGAATATAGCCAGGTCCCTGCTCCCCCACACAAAGTATATAGCCAGGTCCCCGCTCCCCCACACAAAGTATATAGCCAAGGTCCCCGCTCCCCCACACAAAGTATATAGCCAGGTCCCCGCACCCCCACACAAAGTATATAGCCAGGTCCCCGCTCCCCCACACACAGTATATAGCCAGGTCCCCGCTCCCCCACACACAGTATATAGCCAGGTCCCCGCTACCCCACACAAAGTATATAGCCAAGGTCCCCGCTCCCCCACACAAAGTATATAGCCAGGTCCCCGCTCCCCCACACAAAGTATATAGCCAGGTCCCCGCTCCCCCACACAAAGTATATAGCCAGGTCCCCGCTCCCCCACACACAGTATATAGACAAGGTCCCCGCTCCCCCACACAAAGTATATAGCCAAGGTCCCCGCTCCCCCACACAAAGTATATAGCCAGGTCCCCGCTCCCCCACACAAAGTATATAGCCAAGGTCCCCGCTCCCCCACACAAAGTATATAGCCAGGTCCCCGCTCCCCCACACAAAGTATATAGCCAGGTCCCCGCTCCCCCACACAAAGTATATAGCCAAGATCCCCTCCTCCATGTATAGCATATTTATCCAGGTCTCCCTCCCCCACATATAGCAAAGAGAACCAAGTCCAGCACCCCCTCCCCCACCACACAGCATACGGTATATAGACAAGTCCCCCCCACACAGCATACGGTATATAGACAAGTCCCCCCCACACAGCATACGGTATATAGACAAGACTCCCACACACAGCATACGGTATATAGACAAGTCCCCCACACACAGCATACGGTATATAGACAAGTCCCCCACACACAGCATACAGTATATAGACAAGTCACCCCCACACACAGCATACGGTATATAGACAAGTCCCCCCACACACAGCATCCGGTATATAGACAAGTCCCCACACACAGCATACGATATATAGACAAGTCCCCCACACAGCATACAGTATATAGACAAGTCCCCCACACACAGCATACAGTATATAGACAAGTCCCCCACACACAGCATACAGTATATAGACAAGTCCCCACACACAGCATACAGTATATAGACAAGTCCCCCACACACAGCATACAGTATATAGACAAGTCCCCACACACAGCATACAGTATATAGACAAGTCCCCCACACACAGCATACAGTATATAGACAAGTCACCCCCACACACAGCATCCGGTATATAGACAAGTCCCCACACACAGCATACGGTATATAGACAAGCCCCCCACACAGCATACGGTATATAGACAAGTCCCCCACACACAGCATACGGTATATAGACAAGTCCCCCCCACACAGCATACAGTATATAGACAAGTCCCCCCACACAGCATACAGTATATAGACAAGTCCCCCCACACAGAATACAGTATATAGACAAGTCCCCCACACACAGCATACAGTATATAGACAAGTCCCCCCCACACAGCATACAGTATATAGACAAGTCCCCCACACACAGCATACGGTATATAGACAAGTCCCCCACACACAGCATACGGTATATAGACAAGTCCCCCCCACACACAGCATACAGTATATAGACAAGTCCCCACACACAGCATACACTATATAGACAAGTCCCCCCCACACAGCATACAGTATATAGACAAGTCCCCCCCACACAGCATACAGTATATAGACAAGTCCCCCCCACACAGCATACGGTATATAGACAAGTCCCCCACACAGCATACAGTATATAGACAAGTCCCCCCCACACAGCATACAGTATATAGACAAGTCCCCCACATACAGCATACAGTATATAGACAAGTCCCCCCCACACAGCATACAGTATATAGACAAGTCCCCCCCACACAGCATACAGTATATAGACAAGTCCCCCCCACACAGCATACAGTATATAGACAAGTCCCCCCCACACAGCATACAGTATATAGACAAGTCCCCCACACACAGCATACGGTATATAGACAAGTCCCCCCCACACAGCATACAGTATATAGACAAGTCCCCCCCACACAGCATACAGTATATAGACAAGTCCCCCCCACACAGCATACAGTATATAGACAAGTCCCCCCCACACAGCATACAGTATATAGACAAGTCCCCCACACACAGCATACGGTATATAGACAAGTCCCCCCCACACAGCATACAGTATATAGACAAGTCCCCCATACACAGCATACAGTATATAGACAAGTCCCCCACACACAGCATACAGTATATAGACAAGTCCCCCACACAGCATACAGTATATAGACAAGTCCCCCACACACAGCATACAGTATATAGACAAGTCCCCCATACACAGCATACAGTATATAGACAAGTCCCCCACACACAGCATACGGTATATAGACAAGTCCCCCACACACAGCATACAGTATATAGACAAGTCCCCCACACACAGCATACAGTATATAGACAAGTCCCCCGCACACAGCATACGGTATATAGACAAGTCCCCCACACACAGCATACGGTATATAGACAAGTCCCCCACACACAGCATACGGTATATAGACAAGTCCCCCACACACAGCATACAGTATATAGACAAGTCCCCCCCACACAGCATACGGTATATAGACAAGTCCCCCCCACACAGCATACAGTATATAGACAAGTCCCCCACACACAGCATACGGTATATAGACAAGTCCCCCACACACACCATACGGTATATAGATAAGTCCCCCACACACAGCATACGGTATATAGACAAGTCCCCCACACACAGCATACGGTATATAGACAAGTCCCCCCCACACAGCATACGGTATATAGACAAGTCCCCCACACACAGCATACAGTATATAGACAAGTCCCCCCCACACAGCATACGGTATATAGACAAGTCCCCCCCACACAGCATACAGTATATAGACAAGTCCCCCACACACAGCATACGGTATATAGACAAGTCCCCCCCCACACACACAGCATACAGTATATAGACAAGTCCCCCATACACAGCATACAGTATATAGACAAGTCCCCCATACACAGCATACGGTATATAGACAAGTCCCCCCCACACAGCATACAGTATATAGACAAGTCCCCCATACACAGCATACAGTATATAGACAAGTCCCCCATACACAGCATACAGTATATAGACAAGTCCCCCACACACAGCATACAGTATATAGATAAGTCCCCCCCACACAGCATACTGTATATAGACAAGTCCCCCACACACAGCATACAGTATATAGACAAGTCCCCCACACACAGCATACAGTATATAGACAAGTCCCCCCCACACAGCATACGGTATATAGACAAGCCCCCCCCACACAGCATACAGTATATAGACAAGTACCCCACACAGCATACGGTATATAGACAAGTCCCCCACACAGCATACGGTATATAGACAAGTCCCCCCCACACACAGCATACAGTATATAGACAAGTCCCCCCCACACAGCATACAGTATATAGACAAGTCCCCCACACACAGCATACAGTATATAGACAAGTTCCCCACACACAGCATACGGTATATAGACAAGTCCCCCACACAGCATACGGTATATAGACAAGCCCCCCCCACACAGCATACAGTATATAGACAAGTACCCCACACAGCATACGGTATATAGACAAGTCCCCCACACAGCATACGGTATATAGACGAGTCCCCCCCACACACAGCATACAGTATATAGACAAGTCCCCCCCACACAGCATACGGTATATAGACAAGTCCCCCACATACAGCATACATTATATAGACAAGTCCCCCACACACAGCATACAGTATATAGACAAGTCCCCCACACAGCATACAGTATATAGACAAGTCCCCCACACACAGCATACGGTATATAGACAAGTCCCCCACACAGCATACAGTATATAGACAAGTCCCCCACACACAGCATACGGTATATAGACAAGTCCCCCACACAGCATACGGTATATAGACAAGTCCCCCACACACAGCATACGGTATATAGACAAGTCCCCCACACACACCATACGGTATATAGATAAGTCCCCCACACACAGCATACGGTATATAGACAAGTCCCCCACACACAGCATACGGTATATAGACAAGTCCCCCCACACAGCATACGGTATATAGACAAGTCCCCCACACACAGCATACGGTATATAGACAAGTCCCCCACACACAGCATACTGTATATAGACAAGTCCCCCACACACAGCATACGGTATATAGACAAGTCCCCCACACACAGCATACAGTATATAGATAAGTCCCCCACACACAGCATACGGTATATAGACAAGTACCCCACACACAGCATACGGTATATAGACAAGTCCCCCACACACAGCATACGGTATATAGACAAGTCCCCCACACACAGCATACGGTATATAGACAAGTCCCCCACACACAGCATACAGTATATAGATAAGTCCCCCACACACAGCATACGGTATATAGACAAGTCCCCACACACACAGCATACAGTATATAGACAAGTCCCCCACACACACAGCATACGGTATATAGACAAGTCAAACCACACACCCCCACACACACAGCATACGATGTATAGACAAGTGCATAGCTGTGGTAGGGTAGGAGTGGGAGGAGCCTTCCTTCTCTTGTCAGTGCTGGCCCTGCAGTGGGGCCCACCGGGGAATTCCCCAGCTGGCCAGTCCGAGCCTGGTCACATGCTGGCTAGAGTCTCAGACACCTCTCTGAGTAGCCCACTGATAGAAGTGGATGAGAATCTAGTCGGCATTTGACCTCAACTATTACATCATAACACCGGCTTTATCTTTTTAAAGCTTTGTAACTTTTACTCACTTTATGAATCAGCCACAGATAAAACTCAATAAGGATGGGTTGCTACTGTGTGCAATTTGCCAGCCAGCCCAGAACAGCGGTGACCTGAGCCGACAGCAGCGACTTGAGTAGACTGTGGCCACCTGAGCCAACAGCGGCATTTAAATTGAGCTATCGCCAGGAAATGGATGACAATGGCAGTCAGGGGAATGGTGAAGGCCTGCATGGCTGCCATCTTGGTACTCCTGTGAAGTTCATCCACAGTCTGGACTTAATCTTATAAACTGTATACTGCATTACTAGAGGATTACTGTATATAGAATAAGCAGTCAAGAGATTGCAGGTTAAAGTGCCCTAAGGGGACATAAAAAAAGAAAGTAAAAATGGAAAAAAAAGAAAAAGTTTTATAAAGGAAAAAAAATAAACAAAAATGTTAAATCACCCCTATTTTCCGAGGTAAAAAAAAAGAAATTAAAAAAGAAACATTTTATATTGTCGTGTCTGTAAAAGTCCGACCTATCAAAGCCCAAATTATTTAAACCGCACGTTAAATAGCGGAAAAATAAATGAAGAAGCCAGAATTGCCGTATTATGGTGTCACCAAACAGTAATAAATAACCCGGTATTGTGTCACCATTTTGTGAGACCCTGCATTTGTTCCATGTTTCTGCTGATGAATCTGGGCGAGGTTCGCTTTCTGCTCGCCGACCTGCGGGGGTTATTGATGCCATTCTCTGCCGTCTACAAACTTTTCATCTCTTTTTGATGCATTTTTTGGGAGGTAAAATTACCCAAAAAGAAAAAAAAATTGGGTGTTTAGATTATCTTTGCTGTTGGGCATTTGCTGTAGGGGTTAATATATTTATGATTTGATAGATCGGACTTTTTGTCAGTGTGTCAATACTAAATAAATAAATATATATATATAATCTTTTAGTCTTGTTTTGTATTGACAAATGGAGGGAGGAAATTTCAAAGGATTTTTTTATATATATAAATTTCAATTTTAATCCTTTTCTATCACATTATTTTTTGGTCCCGTTGGGCAACTTGAACCAAAAATCCACAACTCATTGGAATTGCGACACTTAAATTCTGCGGATGTCGGGAAGGGGATAAAGAGAATAAAGTAACTTTAAAGAATGCTTCCGTTTTGTGTACACAGCTCCTGTGCTGACTTAGTGTTCTCTTTGGTTACACCACACACCCATTCTGTGTCCGGCCCCCACAGATCGCCATCTCCATATATATGGGGGGATTTCCTCATGTGACGACCCCTCTGCCGATGTATACAGATCACATGTGGCTTCACCTTCAGCTTTGATCTCCGCAGTCTTCAGTTCCGGATCCTCCAGGATGAGGATAAATCTTTCTTGCTCTTCATTCCCCTCCGTGGCTGATACAGCAGCTCCACCGCGCCGACGTTCCCCTCATAGGGAGGAATCGCTCCGCAAAGACTGTTCTCAGCCACAGGACGATCCGCCGGATACAGGAGGAAAGTTCTCCTCTCTGCAATGAAGGATTATTCAACTTTTCTGCCATTTGTAAGATCTCTGCTTGTTGTCTGAGAATAAAATCATTCTTGTTAATATCCAGAACCTGAAAAAAATCTAATCCTGACAGCAGCGGAGCATTTATTACAATGGTATTCAGTCTAGACGACCCCCCTCCTGTCCTGACCGTTTGCTACAATGTATCAGTGCAGGGAAAATCTATCAGTTCGGACTTGGTTTCCCTTACAGAGGATTGTCCAGGCCAGACACCATTGTACCCAGTGGCGTCCCGCCAATGGCGGCAGGCCACGCGACTGCTATGGGGCCCGTGAGCTGGGGGGGCCCCATAGCAGTCGCCTGCACTGTGTACCCCCGCATCGGGTCCCCCTCCTGCACCCAGGCAAGCGGCGGGGCCCTGAGCAGGCGGGGGGCTTACTCGCCGTCGGGCATCCCGGCGCACTATGGGCCCCCCCGCCTGCTCAGGGCCCCGGCCGTCACAATAATTACCTCTTCCTGTGCCCTAGACGCTAGAATGTATGGGATCCTTCCAGGTGTGATGTCATTTCCGGGGGCGTGTTCTAGTTCAGCACCAGACGCCAGAGTCTCATGCAGAGACAGAGCTGCCGGTGAAGCTGCAGGAGGAGGTCAGTATCCTAAGCTGAGAAACAGGAGATTGTTCTATTAATTGCTGGTCTGATGTCTTTTCTTCTTGTTGTTTTTGGGGTGAGGGGGCTTGATACTTGCGAGTGAGGGATTTGGGGGGGTTAATGCTGGAGGGCAGTCTGGTGGGGTTAATTAATGCTTGTGGAGATCTTAGGGGGCTCTGGGGAATAATGCAGGGATAATGCGTGCTTGTGGGGGCCCTAAGGGGATGCTACGGGGTTGTGATGGCTCTGGGGGGGATGCTGCGGGCTTAGGGGGGCCCTAAGGGGGATTCTGCGGTCTTGTGGGGGCTCTGGGGGGGATGCTGCGAGCTTGTGGGGGCTCTGGGGGGGTGAATGCTGTGGGCTTGTGGGGCCCTGGGGGGGATGCTGCGGGCTTGTGGGGCCCTGGGGGGATGCTGTGGGCTTGTGGGTGCTCTGGGGGGGATGCTGCGGGCTTGTGGGGCCCTGGGGGGGATGCTGTGGGCTTGTGGGGGCTCTGGGGCGGGAATGCTGTGGGCTTGTGGGGCCCTGGGTGGGATGCTGCGGGCTTGTGGGGCCCTGGGGGGATGCTGTGGGCTTGTGGGGCCCTGGGGGGATGCTGTGGGCTTGTGGGTGCTCTGGGGGGGATGCTGCGGGCTTGTGGGGCCCTGGGGGGATGCTGTGGGCTTGTGGGTGCTCTGGGGGGGGATGCTGCGGGCTTGTGGGTGCTCTGGGGGGATGCTGCGGGCTTGTGGAGGCTCTGGCGGGGATGCTGCGAGCTTGTGGGTGCTCTGGGGGGGGGATGCTGTGAGCTTGTGGGGGCTCTGGTGGGGGGATGCTGTGGGCTTGTGGGGGCCCTGGGGGGGATGCTGTGGGCTTGTGGGGGCCCTTGGGGGATACTGCGGGCTTGTGGGAGCTCTGGGGGGGTGTGCTGCAGGCTTGTGGGGGCCCCGGGGGGATGCAGCAGGCTTGTGGGGGCCCTGGGGGGGATGCATCGGGCTTGTGGGTGCTCTGGGGGGGATGCAGCGGGCTTGTGGGTGCTCTGGGGGGGATGCTGCCGGCTTGTGGGTGCTCTGGGGGGGATGCTGCGGGCTTGTGGGGGCTCTGGGGGGGATGCTGCAGGCTTGTGGGGGGCTTGTGGGGCCTCTGTATGGGGTCCAGCCTGCATATGGCATTACATGGGGACCAGGCAGTATTCTCTATGGTGAATTATATGAGATCCAGTATTTTGTATGGAGCATTATATGGGGCTCATAATACTGTATGGAGGACTATGTTGTGCCCATAATATTGTACGGAGGACTTAGTGGTGCCATAACACTGTATGGAGGACTATACTGTCCGGTCTGCACTGTGCGCTGTGAGGATTCACCGGTTTCTGAGCTATTGTAGAATTTACAGTAGATATCACTCATGAAATGTAAGAAGTCAGTGAAATGTTTGGCATTGTACTATATCTATATCTATAATTTCTCTGCTGTATCTGTGCATCATGAATGGTTGGATGTGTTAAAGGGGCCACTGAGACTCTTTCGCCCGGGGCCCACGAAAACCTGGAGGAGGGAGCATCATGTGACACTCCCTCTCCCATCATTCCTCCTCTGCGTCTGACGCAGCGGCATGATGACGCGCCACGCTGTGTCAGACAGTGGAGCTGGCAGCTTCCGAGGTGATCAGCTGCAGAGACTGAAGCAGCAGGGAACGAGGAGCGGTAAGTATGTATTTATTTTTAAATCAGTGTGTACTGATAATACTGGAGAACTGGGGCTGCATTTTACCCTACGGGTGGGGGGGGGCTGCATTTTACCCTATGGGGGGCTGCATTATACTGCGTACAGGACCATGGGGGAATGCATTATACTGAGTGGAGAACCATGGCGAGTGTCTTATACTGTGTGGAGGACCATGGGGGAGTACATTGTACTGTGTGGAGGACCATGGGGGAGTACATTGTACTGTGTGGAGGACCATGGGGGAGTGCATTGTACTGTGTGGAGGACCATGGGGGAGTGCATTGTACTGTGTGGAGGACCATGGAGGAGTGCATTGTGCTGTGTGGAGGACCACGGAGAGTGCATTGTACTGTGTGGAGGACCACGTGGGAGTGCATTATACTGCGTGGAGGACCACGAGGGAGTGCATTATACTGCGTGGAGGACCACGAGGGAGTGCATTATACTGCGTGGAGGACCATGGGGAGTGTATTATACTGCGTGGAGGACCATGGCGAGTGCCTTATACTGTGTGGAGGACCATGGCGAAAGTCTTATACTGTGTGGAGGACCATGGCGAGTGCATTATACTCTATGGAGTGTGGAGAGGTGTGGGGCAGTTGGGGGATCATACTGTGTTGGTGTCATACTTTACCCTGTGAGTTGAGGTGGGGTACAGTAGGGTCATTATACTGCGCATATGGAGGAATTCACCATGGGGGTATCATACCGTGTTTGGGGGGCACTTTTGTTGGCACCACACTTTATGGGCAATGAAAAAGGGATCTAGGACTTCAGCAGGAGGAAAATTACTATGTAAAGGCTGGAAGGTTGTGAGATCTGCTCTTCTGTGACCCCGACAATTATTTACATTTTTACATTTTTTTGTTGGGGGGGGCCCAATTAGAACTTCTGCTATGGGGCCCCATGATTCCTATGTCCGCCCCTGATTGTACCAAATCCTCAGCTGTGCTGGTACTAAGGATATGGACACTCAGACATTTTGGGCTAAATATATACATACAAATATTTTTTCAATAACGTTTCATAAACAATTTGGCTTTTTTATTTCCTTTGCATTGCTAGTTGCAGAATGAGCTCACTGAGAATTTATCAGTGAGCTCATTCTGACCTTCTCTGTGCTGATTATGTTCACAGACCAGCATGAAAGTTGGGCTGATCTCTGATTCAGTCATAAATCATCGCAGAAATAAAAGCTCTGGAAACTCCACATCATAAGGAGCTCACTGACTGAATCTCAAGTTAACTCATTCTGCAGCCATCAATGTGCTGCTGGGAAACAAAAAGCGGGTAAAGGCCGAACAGAGCAAATATTACATGAAGAGAAATAGTAAAAAGTGTTTTTAAACCAATATACATGTATTTAAAGGGATTGTCCGGTGTGAAGCTGAAGGCTGCAGTCATCTGTGTGACTCTCTGTGACTGCAGACTTGTAATCCTCACATCATGTAGACTGCGCGCTGCCAGCATTATTCTCAGCCCAGAGATGGCAGAAGCCCCTGTATCATGTGTACAGGAATTGTGCCCCCTCTCCCCGAGGAGCAGCAGTGCCTCGTCCTCCAGATACATGAGGGTCCCATCGGGGAGATCCGCATGTACCGGCCATGATGTCATCTCCATGGATACGGCATCAATGTGCAGAGCAGAAGACCCCTGTAAGGGAGAGCTCAGACGTGGGGGGATTGATGTGGATGTGAGGAGCAGATCCCCCCCATATTCACAGATTATCGCACAATACATGTGGCCTTGCACAGGAAAAACTGTGAGGAAAGAAGAAATCAGATTTCTTACAATATAGAATAATGTCCTCCTGCCCTCGCTCATGTCCAGTATTATTTATCCCCTGACCTTTAGGGTGGGGAACCCCTCCTGAGCCCCCTCCATTATATAGGAGCCATATATCTGCTCCATTACTGGCAGAAGGTAAGGAGCCAATCACACTGCACGGCTTCTACTTCCTGCTCTAAGCCCCGCCCACCTGCCTTCCCTTGAGATCTCCATGACAACCCTTGTGTGACTACAGTGACAGGCCACGCCCCCGAGGATTCTGATCAGTGCGGATGTCTCCATATTGCTGAGGACTGTGAGCGGCTGATGGGCGGAGCCAGCAGCGATGTGAGGGGCAGAGCCAGCAGCGATATGAAGGGCGGAGCCAGCAGCGACATGAGGGGCGGAGCCAGCAGCGATATGAGGGGCGGAGCCAGCAGCGACATGAGGGGCAGAGCCAGCAGCGATATGAGAGGCGGAGCCAGCAGCGATATGAGGGACGGAGCCAGCAGCGATATGAGGGGCAGAGCCAGCAGCGATATGAGGGGCGGAGCCAGCAGCGATATGAGGGGCAGAGCCAGCAGCGATATGAGGAGCAGAGCCAGCAGCGATATGAGGGGCAGAGCCAGCAGCGATATGAGGGGCAGAGCCAGCAGCGATATGAGGGGCAGAGCCAGCAGCGATATGAGGAGCGGAGCCAGCAGCGATATGATGGGCGGAGCCAGCAGCGATATGAGGGGCAGAGCCAGCAGCGATATGATGGGCGGAGCCAGCAGCGATATGAGGAGCGGAGCCAGCAGCGATATGATGGGCGGAGCCAGCAGCGATATGAGGGGCAGAGCCAGCAGCGATATGATGGGCGGAGCCAGCAGCGATATGAGGAGCGGAGCCAGCAGCGATATGATGGGCGGAGCCAGCAGCGATATGAGGGGCAGAGCCAGCAGCGATATGATGGGCGGAGCCAGCAGCGATATGAGGGGCAGAGCCAGCAGCGATATGAGGGGCGGAGCCAGCAGCGATATGAGGGGCGGAGCCAGCAGCGATATGAGGGGCGGAGCCAGCAGCGATATGAGGGGCGGAGCCAGCAGCGATATGAGGGGCGGAGCCAGCAGCGATATGAGGGGCGGAGCCAGCAGCGATATGAGGGACGGAGCCAGCAGCGATATGAGGGGCGGAGCCAGCAGCGATATGAGGGGCAGAGCCAGCAGTGATATGATGGGCGGAGCCAGCAGCGATATGAGGGGCGGAGCCAGCAGCGATATGAGGGGCGCTCACAGCACTGACAGGAGCAGGTGTGTGTGCAGCCAGTTCCTCTGCTGTGGGTGTTGTGGTGTGTGAGCTTCGCCGTGTATATAATATACACATATATATATATATATATACACAGGTGAAATCAGAAGTTTCCATACACTGTATAAATAGACACATCTGCAGGTTTTTCTCAATATCTGACATGAAATCAGAATAAACCTTTCCCTTTTTAGGTCAATTAGGATTACCATCATTTTTAATATTTGCCAAATGCCAGAATAATGAGAGAGAGAGAATGTTTTAGGACATTTTTATTACTTACTGCTAAGTCAATAGTTTACCTCTTTCCCTCTCCTCATTCTTTGGGAGTGGGGCGCGGAGGATGCTGGGTGGGACGCGCGGGGTAACCCCCGCCCACAGCCCAGCATCCACCGCGGGGTCCGCGACACTAATGTCACGCGTCATTTGACGTGACATCAGCGGAAGAAAGAGCCGGCTGCAGCCGGGAGGTCACGTGATGCCTGTGAGTGGCGCTATCGCCAGTCCCTCCTACAGGAAATCAACCCCACATGATGCTGCCTCCCCCATGTTTCACAGTTGGGATGGTGTTCTTAGGCTTCCAAGCTTCTCCTTTTTTCTTCCAAAAGTAACGATGGTCACTATGCCCAAAAAGTTTAATTTTAGTTTCATCAGACCACGGGACATGTCTCCAAAAATTAAGGTCTTTGTTCCTGTGTGCATTTGCAAACATTAATCTGGCTTTTTTATCTTTCTTTTGGAGTAATGGCTTCTTCCTGGCACAGTGGCCTTTCAGCCTATATTGATACAGTACTCATTTCACTGGGGATATTGACACAGTCTTATCAGCTTTCCCTATCATCTTCACAAGATCTTTTGCTTTTGTCCTTGATATGCACATATCGGACCAAAGCACGTTCATGTCTGGGACACAGAACCCGTCTCCTTCCTGAGCGGTATGATGGCTGGACATTCCCATCTTGTTTGTACTTGCATATAATTGTTTGTACAGATTAACGAGGCACCTTCAGGTATCTTGAAATTGTACCCAAGGATGAGCCAGACTTGTGCAAGTCCACAATTCTCTTCCTGATATCTTGGTTGATTTCTTTAGACTTTCCCATGATGCTACACAAAGAAGCAGTGTGTTTCAGGTGTGCATTAAAATACATCCACAGGTGTGTCTCTAATTAACTGAGATGTTGCCAAAAAAGCTATCAGAAGTTTCCAAACACATGACATCATCATATGGGCAGTCCAGAATTTTTTAAAGGTATAGCAATATTAGTGTATGTAAACTTATGACTTTGCAGTAAGTAATAAAAATGCTTTAAAACATTCTCTCTCTCTTATTATGTGTCTTTTTATTGTTATGATCTGCAACAAGTACTAAGGAAAGAAAGGAGAAAGCTATCCCTACAGTAAGACTAAGCTGAATCCCTACGATGTAGCGGCTGCCTGTTCCTAGCGAACAGACCCGCCTTAGTCCTCGGCTAGTCTGAACGAAGACCTATAGCATAAAGGAGAGGGGTCCCAAAAAGAACTAAGGACTGGAACAAAAATGGGACATCTCCTAAACAGAGAAGTTGTTACAGAACACAAAAAGATAAACTGACAAAAAGGTACTAGAGGTCCCAGAAGGACCAAGCGAACTGACAGAGAAAGGCACAGAAGCACCTGGCTAGAAAAGCAGTCAAACAACACTGAAGTCCAACACAGCCAAAAGGGCGGAGCTGGAATATAAAGGCAGATGGTCTTGTGACCGCAAAACACAAGATGGAAAAAACAAACAGGAGGGTTCTAACATTTATATAGTGTATGTAAATTTCTGGTTTCAACTGTGTATACAGGTGACAGGAGCAGGTGTGTGTGCAGCCAGGTCCGCTCTTTTTGTGGCGCCGCAGCGGAGCGTGTTGTGGTGTGTGAGCTCTGTCGTGTATATAGTACAGAGGAGTATATATATATGTGTATGTATATATATATATATATATATATACATACACACACACGGGGCATGCAGGAGTTTTTAGTATACCAGTTTGGGTCCATGCGGAGCAGCTATAGGATTCACTGGGAACATTTTGGGGAACAGACAACGTTTTTATAATTTTTATTCCATTTTTCTTTTGCGTGAGATTAATAAAAAAACAATTCTGCTGATGTTTTTTTATTTTTTCCAGCATTCAATGGCAAAACCCCAGGAATGGTTCTTATATTTTTACTTTCCAGCGTTTATCGTGCAGTATAGAGACAAAATGAACAAAAGCTACAATTTTGCCATTAATTATTACTATTTTATTCTTGATGCTGTTTTTCGTGCCGGATAAATCATGTGATCGTTGTACAGTTTGGATTGTTGTTCTCTGCAATGTTAATCAGGTTTAGTTTTTTTGTTCTTGTTTTTTGGGGGTTTATTTTAATAAAATCTAGTTTTAATGTAAGAAAAAAAATTATATTTGAGTTTTTACTTTGTATATTTCCAAATATTTTATTGAAACGGAGTAAAGGAAAGAAGGATGAACTAGTGGGAGAGCAACTGTAAAGGACCCCTGCCAGTCCCTAAAACTAAAGGGGCCTGTGACGACACAGCATTTAATCGTAATTATCCAGATGTAAATTCCATAGGCCCAGAATGATAGACTATTGCCTGAATTATTAACTATTGAATTTATGTGTTTCTTTCTTCGGTTGGTCAACGCACATGATCTTTTGTCATTAGTCCGAATGTTGACTCATCTTGTAGGTTGAGGTGATATTTGTTCATTGATAAATGGTTATTTACCTCTTATATCAACTCTTCTGGTTTATTGTACTGTTATCTTTGCAATACAGGGACGCAGGCTCTTTGAACAATGGATGTTTGCTAAATATGTTGATTACCATTTTAGAAGTCCATGCAATTTGTTGACTTGCATTGTTTCGGAATTTATAGTTTATCCTTCAATGTTTGCAATGTTTGCAAGTCAACATTGGGGGATGAACTGTGGATGCTCCAGTAATGGGAATTAGTAACACCACCCCTTTCTCTTGACCTGTGGATGAAGTCTTGAAGAAGGACAGTTGTGAACTACATAAAGGAGTCTTTTTACAAAACCACTGCCAGGAACACTCTATGGGACAGCTCTACAGAACACCATGAATCCATTAAGAGGGACATAGATTTGGTTTCTACAGGATGCCAGCTTAAGGGACCACATCCCTGGCTGGAGGAATACAGATCTGCTCCATTGACTACTATAGAACCCATGGATACATCTGGGAAAACCAGGTTGGGACCCACCAGTCACCTGGTCCCATGGAGATGTTTGGAGTAGCCAGGTTGGGACACTCCGGCCACCTGGAACTCGTGAATATGCTCGGAAAAAGCCAAGTCGGGACCTTCCGGTCACCTAGTTCCATGGATATGTTCGGAGAAGCCAGGTTGGAACTTTCTGGTCTCCTGGCCACGTACCTCAATGGACTGTCAGCTTTCTAAGCTTGTTGTTACCTCCTCTTTGTGGGTGCTCTTTGGTGGGGGTGCCATTGGTGGGGGTAGTCAGCCCCAGAAGCCCCTCGGATTGGCAGCTGCTTTAATCCCAGCGAGTCAGCGGAAGGGTGAGACTCTGTAATTTGCACCATATTAGGTATTTGCTGGGACTGTTCGATATGTTTATTGTGTGTTTGGTGGCTCAATAAAATATTACCTCACTGTTTTACAATCATCCTGTATTGTTGTTTATGTTTCTTCTATCAGTGATGGATTATAATGAGTGTGATCTGCTCCACCATGAGGGGCCCGATCCTCCCGGGGGCCCACGTTCAAAGATCCCAGCACGGCTCAGGACGGATTCTTGTAGTGCTGATGTTTGATAAATAGGATAATAGAGCGCTCATAGAAAATAAATGTCTGACCTCTTATTTCTGATGGGCATTTTAGAGCGAGGAGCTGCGCTCTGGACTCACCGCTGCACTCCCCATGCTATTGCGGTGGCCATCTTAATATCGATCTGTGCGGAGGAGACTGTGGGAGTCAGACGGAGGTGTCAAATGTACGGACCCTTTTAATCACAGGATGGAGGGTCACTGTGAATATTAATTCATGAACCACTGTGCATAGTGACTCGCCCCCAGGGCCGTGGGGCACTAGGAAGCCGGGCCTCTGGTTGCCGGGGGATATCACGGTGGCTGGCCCAGTCCGTGGCCCAGGGCGGTCACTCAAAGGGGGGGGGGAATGCTTATAGGGGAAATTGTCGTGACGCCACCTGTGGATTCTGGTAAGAGGTTACCAGCGCTGCGACAGTCCACTGAGGCTGATGTTAGGGGCAGCTATGATGGGACGGCTCCCCACAGGTAGAGCAGGCCTCAGGGCAGTGTGGAGGTGTAGAAAGATGGTGGAAGCAGGAGGGAGACGGCAGGACGGTTCCAGAGGAAGTACAGGCACACACACAAGGGTAAACTTCAATACCTTTACTGGTGGTGATGCAGGTACGGTCCAGGGCTTGTGGGGGCCCTGGGGGGATGCTGCGGGCTTGTGGGGGCCCTAAGGGGATGCTGCGGGCTTGTGGGGCCCTGGAGGGGATGCTGTGGGCTTGTGGGTGCTCTGGGGGGGATGCTGCAGGCTTGTGGGGTCTATGGGGGGGATGCTGCAGGCATGTGGGGGCTCTGGGGGGGGTGATGCAGGCTTGAGGGGGGCCCTGGGGGGATGCAGCCGGCTTGTGGGGGCCCCGGGGAGGATGCAGCGGGCTTATGGGGCCTCTGTATGAGGTCCAGCCTGCATATGGCATTACATGGGGACCAGGCAGTATTCTCTATGGTGAATTATATGGGATCCAGTATTTTGTATGGAGCATTATATAGGGCTCATAATACTGTATGGAGGACTATGTGGTGCCATAACACTGTATGGAGGACTATACTGTCCGGTCTGCACTGTGCGCTGTGAGGATTCACCGGTTTCTGAGCTATTGTAGAATTTACAATAGATATCACTCATGAAATGTAAGAAGTCAGTGAAATGTTTGGCATTGTACTATATCTATATCTATAATTTCTCTGCTGTATCTGTGTATCATGAATGGTTGGATGTGTTAAAGGGGCCACTGAGACTCTTTCGCCCGGGGCCCACGAAAACCTGGAGGAGGGAGCATCATGTGACACTCCCTCTCCCATCATTCCTCCTCTGCGTCTGACGCAGCAGCATGATGACGCGCCACGCTGTGTCAGACAGTGGAGCTGGCAGCTGCTGAGGTGATCAGCTGCAGAGACTGAAGCAGCGGGGAACGAGGAGCGGTAAGTATGTATTTATTTTTTAAATCAGTGTGTACTGATAATACTGGAGGACTGGGGCTGCATTTTACCCTACGGGTGGGGGGGGGGCTGCATTTTACCCTATGGTTGGCTGCATTATACTGCGTACAGGACCATGGGGGAATGCATTATACTGAGTGGAGAACCATGGCGAGTGTCTTAAGGCCCCGTCACACTAAGCGATGCAGCAGCGATCCCGACAACGATACGACCTGTCAGGGATCGTTGCTGCATCGCTAATACATCGCTGGGGAGCTGTCAAACAGGCAGGCTCACCAGCGATCAGGGGAGCAGCGATATCGTGGAAAGAATCGTTCCACGATGTCCTGCTCCTGTTACCAGCCTGCTGCTTAAGCAGGAGCAGGCTGGTAACTATGGTAAACATCGGGTTACTAAGTGCGCGTGTGCCCCTAGTAACCCGCTGTTTATCATGGATACCACTCTGCTAAGGTGAACGGTAGCCTCCGCGCACCGTAGCAGAGTGGTATCCATGGTAAACAGCGGGTTACTAAGTGCGCGCGTGCCCCTAGTAACCCGATGTTTACCATGGTTACCAGCCAGATCGTTGGTCCTGCTGGTCACACACAGCGATGTGTGCTGGCCAGCGGGAGGCCAACGACCAAAAAATGGTCCAGGACACTTTGCAGCGATCAGCAACCTCACAGCAGGGGCCTGATCGTTGCAAAGTGTCACACATAGCGACATCGCTGGTGAGGTCGCTGGTGAGTCACCAAAACCGTGACACAGCAGCGATCTCGCTAGCGATATCGCTATGTGAGATGGGGGCTTTATACTGTGTGGAGGACCATGGGGGAGTACATTGTACTGTGTGGAGGACCATGGGGGAGTGCATGGTACTGTGTGGAGGACCATGGGGGAGTGCATTATACTGTGTGGAGGACCACGGGGAGTGCATTGTACTGTGTGGAGGACCACGAGGGAGTGCATTATACTGCGTGGCGGACCACGTGGGAGTGCATTATACTGCGTGGAGGACCACGAGGGAGTGCATTATACTGCGTGGAGGACCATGGCGAGTGCCTTATACTGTGTGGAGAACCATGGCGAGAGTCTTATACTGAGTGCATTATACTCTATGGAGTGTGGAGAGGTGTGGGGCAGTTGGGGGATCATACTTTACCCTGGGAGTTGAGGTCGGGTACAGTAGGGTCATTATACTGCGCATATGGAGGAATTCACCATGGGGGTATCATACCATGTTTGGGGGGCACTTTTGTTGGCACCACACTTTATGGGCAATGAAAAAGGGATCTAGGACTTCAGCAGGAGGAAAATTACTATGTAAAGGCTGGAAGGTTGTGAGATCTGATCTTCTGCGACCCCGACAATTATTTACATTTTTGTTGCTGGGGGGGGGGCCCAATTAGAACTTGTGCGTCCTATGTACGCCCCTGATTATACCAAATCCTCAGCTGTGCTGGTACTAAGGATATGGACACTCAGACATTTTGGGCTAAATATATACATACAAATATTTTTTCAATAACGTTTCATAAACAATTTGGCTTTTTTATTTCCTTTGCATTGCTAGTTGCAGAATGAGCTCACTGAGAATTTATCAGTGAGCTCATTCTGACCTTCTCTGTGCTGATTATGTTCACAGACCAGCATGAAAGTTGGGCTGATCTCTGATGCAGTCATAAATCATCGCAGAAATAAAAGAGCTGGAAACTCCACATCATAAGGAGCTCACTGACTGAATCTCAAGTTAACTCATTCTGCAGCCATCAATGTGCTGCTGGGAAACAATAAGCTGGTAAAGGCCGAACAGAGCAAATGTTACATGAAGAGAAATAGTAAAAAGTCTTTTTAGAGAAATATACATGTATTTAAAGGGATTGTCCGGTGTGAAGCTGAAGGCTGCAGTCATCTGTGTGACTCTCTGTGACTGCAGACTTGTAATCCTCACATCATGTAGACTGCGCGCTGCCAGCATTATTCTCAGCCCAGAGATGGCAGAAGCCCCTGTATCATGTGTACAGGAATTGTGCCCCCTCTCCCCGAGGAGCAGCAGTGCCTCGTCCTCCAGATACATGAGGGTCCCATCGGGGAGATCCGCATGTACCGGCCATGATGTCATCTCCATGGATACGGCATCAATGTGCAGAGCAGAAGACCCCTGTAAGGGAGAGCTCAGACGTGGGGGGATTGATGTGGATGTGAGGAGCAGATCCCCCCCATATTCACAGATTATCGCACAATACATGTGGCCTTGCACAGGAAAAACTGTGAGGAAAGAAGAAATCAGATTTCTTACAATATAGAATAATGTCCTCCTGCCCTCGCTCATGTCCAGTATTATTTATCCCCTGACCTTTAGGGTGGGGAACCCCTCCTGAGCCCCCTCCATTATATAGGAGCCATATATCTGCTCCATTACTGGCAGAAGGTAAGGAGCCAATCACACTGCACGGCTTCTATTTCCTGCTCTAAGCCCCGCCCTCCTGCCTTCCCTTGAGATCTCCATGACAACCCTTGTGTGACTACAGTGACAGGCCACGCCCCCGAGGATTCTGATCAGTGCGGATGTCTCCATATTGCTGAGGACTGTGAGCGGCTGATGGGCGGAGCCAGCAGCGATGTGAGGGGCAGAGCCAGCAGCGATATAAGAGGCGGGGCCAGCAGCGACATGAGGGGCGGAGCCAGCAGCGATATAAGAGGCGGGGCCAGCAGCGACATGAGGGGCGGAGCCAGCAGCGATATGAGGGGCGGAGCCAGCAGCGATATGAGGGGCGGAGCCAGCAGCGATATGAGGGGCGGAGCCAGCAGCGATATGAGGGGCGCTCACAGCACTGACAGGAGCAGGTGTGTGTGCAGCCAGTTCCTCTGCTGTGGGTGTTGTGTTGTGTGAGCTTCGCCGTGTATATATTATACACACATATATATATATATATATATATATATATATATATATATATATATATATATATACATACACAGTTGAAATCAGAAGTTTCCATACACTGTATAAATAGACACATCTGCAGGTTTTTCTCAATATCCGACATGAAATCAGAATAAACCTTTCCCATTTTAGGTCAATTAGGATTACCATCATTTTTAATATTTGCCAAATGCCAGAATAATGAGCGTCTCTTGTAAGGGGCATTAAAAGAGTCTTGTTATACCACTCTGACCTCCACGTGTCTTGTAAAGGGCATTAAAACCGTCTTGTTATACCACTCTGACCTTCACGTCTCTTCTGAGGGGCATTAAAACCATCTTGTTATACCACTCTGACCTCCACGTCTCTTGTAAGGGGCATTAAAACCGTCTTGTTATACCACTCTGACCTCCACGTCTCTTCTGAGGGGCATTAAAAGCGTCTTGTTATACCACTCTGACCTCCACGTGTCTTGTAAGGGGCATTAAAACGGTCTTGTTATGCCACTCTGACCTCCACGTCTCTTGTGAGGGGCATTAAAAGCGTCTTGTTAAGCTACTGGGATCTCCACGACTCTTCGAACGGGCATTGCATTTCCTCATAATTTTTGGAAGCTTTTGCTTGGAAGGCATAAGCAAATACTATGGGAGACCCACTCCCCAATAATGGGAATAATGTTTTTAAGATGCTGTACTGTATGGCTCTTGTAAGGGGCATTAAAACCGTCGTGTTAAGCTACTGTGACCTCCACGTCTCTTCAAAGGGGCATTAAAAGCGTCTTCTTAAGCCACTCTGAACTCCACAGCTCTTCCAAGGGGCATTGAAATGTTGTTTTTAATTACCTTACCTCTAATCTCCACAACTCTTCCAACGGGCATTGCATTTCCTCCTAATTTTAGTCAGCTTTTGCTTTTCAATGCAAAGGTGAAAACTAAGGGAGACACACTCCCCAATAATGGGTAGAAGGTTTTTAGTACGCTGCAATCCACGTCTGTTTCCAGGGGCATTGCAGTTCCTTATAATTTTTGGAAAGCCTTCCATTCACTGCTTAGGCCAACAGTGCACAGGAGACCCAGTTGCCATAAATGGAAAAAAAGGTTTAGTTAAGGCCCTCTGACCTCCATGTCATTTCCAAGGGGCATTGGAGTGCCTCAAAAGTTTTGGTAGGCATTGCACTCACTGTATGCCCTATAACTGTGTAGCCAAACCGCTCCTTTTGTTACAGAAACATATCCTACAAGACATATGTGGTTGACTGGCCTGATATTGATGTGAATGGTCCCTGTTCCTCCTGCTCTTTCTCCTTTGCCACTACCTCATCCATCATTTATCACTTGAAGCTTTGTTTTAACGAGAGTCATAGAACTTGGATAGTAGCAGGAAAACATCCAGCAATCCTCGGAGGAGGTAGGATATGCGCCAAAACGCTGACCACCTCAGGCCTAGCCGCTACTACATACATGCGCTTGCATTCCTTGAAAACAAAGCAGATGCTAACTTCTATCATCCTCATCATGCTCCTCACCTTGGCACTCTCAACTCCCCTGATAGAGAAGCCAGGGCCCACCGGAGAAGTCGGGTTCTTTGGTGGGCTCGTCCAATGCTGCCCTAAAGCAGGCCAGTCTAAGAAAAGTGTGTGGGGATGTTCCGCTGAGAAATCGGGGCGGCTTGGGACCGTTTATGGACACCTGGCCGCGGGGCGGCTGGGGACCGAGTGTGGACACCCGGCCGCCCCTTGGCGGCTGGGGACCGAGCATGGACACCCGGCCGCCGGGCGGCTGGGGACTGAGTATCGATACCTCGCTGCCGAAGCAGCCATGAGGTAGTGGCCAGCTCTGGCCTCCACATGCCTAAAACGCCCAATTTCAAGTGCACGCATGCTAGCAGTATGGTATTGCAGCCTCGGGGTGGGTTGGTGGCAGGTTGCACACTTCTGCTTGCATTCCAACAAAACAAAGCAGATGCTAACTTCTATCATCATCATGCTCCTCACCTTGGCATTCTCACCTCCCCTGATGGAGTAGGGTTCTCTAGTGGGCTCGTCCAATGCTGCCCTAAAGCAGGCCAGTCTAAGAAAAGTGTGTGGGGATGTTCCGCGGAGAAATCGGGGTGGCTGGGGACCGTCTATGGACACCCCGCCGCCCCCAGGCGGCTGGCGACCAGGTGTGGACACCCGGCCGCCGGGCGGCTGGGGACTGAGTATGGATACCTCGCTGCCGAAGCAGCCATGAGGTAGTGGCCAGCTTCGGCCTCCTCAAAACTAAAAGGCCCAATTTCAAGTGCAAGCTAGCAGTATGGTATTGCAGCCTGGGGGTGGGTGGGTGGTTGGCTGCATATTTGCGCTTGCATTGCAAGGAATGGGGGAGGTTCAATTGAACACTGCCCTGGGACAAGGACTTGCACGGGGATAGTTGCAAGTCTGCATCTTCTGATGCGGCAAGGATCACTTCTGATGGGCACACTTTTAGGCAGTGACCTGGGAGGCAGAGATCCTTCCAGGGGTCTTCCCCATGCTGTTCCCATGTCTTTTCAGCACTGTATGCATGTGTCACACAGCACATGGCCAGATAAGGTTGTAAAATGTTAAAATGACATTTCCCGGTGAATGCATTTGTCACAGTTGAAAGCAATACAAAAGTGAAAAAACGCATAAAAAATGCTACTTGTGAACATAGCCCAAGGTGTGGAGGAATATTTTTGTTTTTGGTTATTTATTTTACCTTATACACAAGTCTTTACCCTGGAAAAGAAATTCCTTAACATATTTCACAGGAAAAAAGTTTCACTTTCGTTTTTGAACGTTTTCTTATGAGCCTGTAAAAGTGGCTTAATACCTCTGACCACGTTGTTGACAACAGTGACCTGGGGGTCAGAAATGCTTCCTGGGGCGATCCCCATGCTGTCCCCATGTCATCTGAGCACTGTCACTATCATTTTGGGCACTTTTTAGGCTTTCTACAGACTGCCGGGGGTGCCTCCGCAAAAATGCTCGGGTCTCCCATAGACTAACATGGGCTCGTTGCTCGGGTCGAGCACCCGAGTATCACGGCGAGCTTGGGCCGAGCTTCGAGCACCCGAGCATTTTAGTGCTCGCTCAACACTATTTATAATGGGAGCACAAGCTAGTGACTGATTTATATTCTCAGTGGAGCAGGATTCATTGCGGTGAATGATATACTCATGGGCACAGTGTGGCACATATTTGCATTTGGTGGCACAGTGGGCGGCATTATTTATTTAAGTCGCTTATATTTGTAACATTTTTGTTTTTCAGGAGTGCGGTGATCTGCTGAAAAGTGCGGAGCAGCCGAAACCTGGACAGCAAACTGCAAAGACGAATCATGGCGGGAAGTCGTCACGAAAGACTGGACTAGGTAAAGAAGAGAAGAAAGAGAGCGACTGCAGTGTATAAACTGGAGGGTTAGGAGGGGCCCATTATATTATAATAAATCTATGTGGGGCCCATTATATTATAATAAATCTATGTGGGGTCCATAATATTATAATAAATCTATGTGGGGCCCATTATATTATAATAAATCTATGTGGGGCCCATTATATTATAATAAATCTATGTGGGGCCCATTATATTATAATAAATCTATGTGCGGTCCATAATATTAAAGGGACGGATATGTGGGGCCCATTATATTATAATAAATCTATGTGGTGCCCATTATATTAAAGGGAAAGCTATGTGGGGCCAATTATATTAAAGGGAAAGCTATGTGGGGCCAATTATATTAAGGGGAAAGCTATGTGGGGCCCGTTATATTAAAGGGAAAGCTATGTGGGGCCCATTATATTAAAGAGAAAGCTATGTGGGGCCCATTATATTAAAGAGAAAGCTATGTGGGGCCCATTATATTAAAGAGAAAGCTATGTGGGGCCCATTATATTAAAGGGAAAGCTATGTGGGGCCCATTATATTAAAGAGAAAGCTATGTGGGGCCCATTATATTAAAGAGAAAGCTATGTGGGGCCCATTATATTAAAGAGAAAGCTATGTGGGGCCCATTATATTAAAGGGAAAGCTATGTGGGGCCCATTATGTTAAAGAGAAAGCTATGTGGGGCCCATTATATTAAAGAGAAAGCTATGTGGGGCCCATTATATTAAAGAGAAAGTTATGTGCGGCCCATTATATTAAAGAGAAAGCTATGTGGGGCCCATTATATTAAAGAGAAAGCTATGTGGGGCCCATTATATTAAAGAAAAAGCTATGTGGGGCCCATTATATTAAAGAAAAAGCTATGTGGGGTCCATTATATTAAAGGGAAAGCTATGTGGGGCCCATTATATTAAAGGGAAAGCTATGTGGGGCCCATTATATTAAAGGGAAAGCTATGTGCGGCCCATTATATTAAAGAGAAAGCTATGTGGGGCCCATTTTATTAAAGAGAAAGCTATGTGGGGCCCATTATATTAAAGAGAAAGCTATGTGGGGCCCATTATATTAAAGGGAAAGCTATGTGGGGCCCATTATATTAAAGAAAAAGCTATGTGGGGCCCATTATATTAAAGAAAAAGCTATGTGGGGCCCATTATATTAAAGGGAAAGCTATGTGGGGCCCATTATATTAAAGGGAAAGCTATGTGGGGCCCATTATATTAAAGGGAAAGCTATGTGGGGCCCATTATATTAAAGAGAAAGCTATGTGGGGCCCATTATATTAAAGGGAAAGCTATGTGGGGCCCGTTATCTTAAAGGGACATCTACGTAGGGCCCATTATATTAAATGGATGGCTATGTGGGGCCCATTATATTAAAGAGAAAGCTATGTGGGGCCCATTATATTAAAGAGAAAGCTATGTGGGGCCCATTATATTAAAGAGAAAGCTGTGTGGGGCCCATTATATTAAAGGGAAAGCTATGTGGGGCCCATTATATTAAAGAGAAAGCTATGTGGGGCCCATTATATTAAAGGGAAAGCTATGTGGGGCCCATTATATAATAATAAAATCTATGTGGGGCCCATTATATTAAAGGGAAAGCTATGTGGGGCCCGTTATCTTAAAGGGACATCTACGTATATGATAAATTCTATATGGGGCCCATGATATTTAATGGAAGGCTATGTGAGGCCCATTATATTAAATAGAGAGCTATGTGGGGACCAATACATTAAAAAGAAAGCTATATTGGGGCCCACTATGTTATCTGGAAGGTTTTGTGGGGCCCTCTGTATTAAATTGAGGGCTATGTGAGGCCTATTAAATTAAATGGAAAGCGTTGGGGGACCCATAATATTATATGGAGGGCTATGTGAGGCGCATTTATCAAATAAAGGGCTATGTAGCGCCAATTATATTAAATGGAAGCCTGTGTTTTGTCCATTATATTAAATAGAGATGTATCTTGGCTCATTATAATAAATGGAAGGCAATGTGGGGACCATTATATTAAATGGAGGGTTATGTGGGGCCCATTATATTAAATGGAAGCCTATATGGAGCCCAGTAAATTAAATGTAAAGCTATGTGGGGCCCAATATTTTAAATGGAAGGTTAAGTGGGGCCAATTGTATTAAATAGAGGGCTATGTGGTGCCCAATATAAAACATGGAAGGCTTTTTGGTGCCCATTATATTAAATAGAGGGATATTTTGGCACCATTTTATTAAATGGAAGGCTATGTCAGGTCCAATATATTAAATGGAGTCCAGTGCGGCCTATTATATTAAATTGACGGTTATGTGGGGTTCAATAAATTAAATGAAAAGCTATGTGGAGCCCAATAAATTAAATTATAGTACATGGAAGGCAATGTGCGGCTCATTATACTATATAGAGGGCTATGTGGGGGCCATTATACTTTATAGAATTCTATGTGGGGTCCATTATACTTTTGCTCCGTAAAAGGTGTGCTCCGGTGGCACTCCAACATCATAGGGTGTGCTCTGGTGGCACACCAATGGCAAAAAGGCCAAAGAGTAGACTCTGGTGGCAGACTGAGCAGCCCTAGAGTGCGCCCCAGTGATAAGCAATAAGGCCAAAGAATGTACCCTGGTGGTAGGCTAAAAAGCCCTAGAGTGCGCCCCAGTGGTAAGCAATAAGGCCAAAAAGTGCACCCCGGTGGCAGGCTAAAAAAGCCTAAAATGAGTGCCCCGGTGGTAAGCAAAATGGTCAGAGTGTACCCCGGTCGCAGTTAAAAAGGCCCTAGCCGCTGATCTAGCGACGGTAGCCGCATGGAGGTCAGCGGCGCCGCAGGTCAGGGTACTTCTGCTGCAAGCAGCCGGGAGATGACCGGCTGCATCGCCACTGACCTCTGTGCAGAGCGGTGTTTAAATTTGGAGCCAATATCGCTGATTGGTCGTGGCCGCCGAATCGTATTAGTGAGGACAGGGGAGCGGCGCTGCCTGTGCGGGTACTTCCACTGCGAGCAGCCGGGAAATGACCGGCTGCTCGCAGCAGAAGTATCCGGACCGGTGGCGCCGCTCCCCGGTCCTCCCTTCACACTTTCCGTCGGAAGATCAGCGGCCCTAACCGCTGATCTCCCGACGGTAGCCGCATGGAGGTCAGCGGCACCGCTGGTCGGGGTACTTCTGCTGCGAGCAATCGGGAGTTGACCGGCTAGCGCTGGTCATCTCCCGGCTACATCGCCGCTGACCTCCGTGCGGCAGATGAGCTGCTAATGGCCGCCATCTTTTTCTGAAATCCCACGTCGCTGATTGACCACGGTCGGACCAATCAGCGACGCAGGACTTCCTGGACAGAAGGACAGACAGACAGACATGATAAGACGATTATATATATTAAATGTAAGGTTATGTAGGGCCCAATATATTCAATGAAAAACTATATGGGCCCATTATATAAAAGAAAAAGCTAAGTGTGGCCCATTTTATTAAATGGATGATGGCGTGCTCCCTTGGCAAGCCAGCGGGAAAGTGGCGTGATTCCGGTGGCAAGCCAGCGGGACAGTGGCGTGCTCCGGTGGCAAGCCAGCGGGAAAGTGGCGTGCTCCGGTGGCAAGCCAGCGGGAAAGTGGCGTGCTCCGGTGGCAAGCCAGCGGGAAAGTGGCGTGCTGCGGTGGCAAGCCAGCGGGAAAGTGGCGTGCTCCGGTGGCAAGCCAGCGGGAAAGTGGCGTGCTCCGGTGGCAAGCCAGCGGGAAAGTGGCGTGCTCCGGTGGCAAGCCAGCGGGAAAGTGTCGTGCTCCGGTGGCAAGCCAGCGGGACAGTGGCGTGCTCCGGTGGCAAGCCAGCGGGAAAGTGGCATGCTTCGGTGGCAAGCCAACGGGAAAGTGGCGTGCTCCGGTGGCAAGCCAACGGGAAAGTGGCGTGCTCCGGTGGCAAGCCAACGGGAAAGTGGCGTGCTCCGGTGGCAAGCCAACGGGAAAGTGGCGTGCTCCGGTGGCAGGCCAACGGGAAAGTGGCGTGCTCCGGTGGCAAGCCAACGGGAAAGTGGCGTGCTCCGGTGGCAAGCCAACGGGAAAGTGGCGTGCTCCGGTGGCAAGCCAACGGGAAATTGGCGTGCTCCGGTGGCAAGCCAACGGGAAAGTGGCGTGCTCCGGTGGCAAGCCAACGGGAAAGTGGCGTGCTCCGGTGGCAAGCCAACGGGAAAGTGGCGTGCTCCGGTGGCAAGCCAACGGGAAAGTGGCGTGCTCCTGTGGCAAGCCAACGGGAAAGTGGCGTGCTCCTGTGGCAAGCCAACGGGACTGTGGCGTGCTCCGGTGGCAAGCCAACGGGACTGTGGCGTGCTCCGGTGGCAAGCCAACGGGACTGTGGCGTGCTCCGGTGGCAAGCCAACGGGAAAGTGGCGTGCTCCGGTGGCAAGCCAACGGGAAAGTGGCGTGCTCCGGTGGCAAGCCAACGGGAAAGTGGCGTGCTCCGGTGGCAAGCCAACGGGAAAGTGGCGTGCTCCGGTGGCAAGCCAACGGGACAGTGGCGTGCTCCGGTGGCAAGCCAACGGGACAGTGGCGTGCTCCGGTGGCAAGCCAACGGGACAGTGGCGTGCTCCGGTGGCAAGCCAACGGGACAGTGGCGTGCTCCGGTGGCAAGCCAACGGGAAAGTGGCGTGCTCCGGTGGCAAGCCAACGGGAAAGTGGCGTGCTCCGGTGGCAAGCCAACGGGAAAGTGGCGTGCTCCGGTGGCAAGCCAACGGGAAAGTGGCGTGCTCCGGTGGCAAGCCAACGGGACTGTGGCGTGCTCCGGTGGCAAGCCAACGGGACTGTGGCGTGCTCCGGTGGCAAGCCAACGGGACTGTGGCGTGCTCCGGTGGCAAGCCAACGGGACAGTGGCGTGCTCCGGTGGCAAGCCAACGGGAAAGTGGCGTGCTCCGGTGGCAAGCCAACGGGAAAGTGGCGTGCTCCGGTGGCAAGCCAACGGGAAAGTGGCGTGCTCCTGTGGCAAGCCAACGGGAAAGTGGCGTGCTCCTGTGGCAAGCCAACGGGAAAGTGGCGTGCTCCGGTGGCAAGCCAACGGGACTGTGGCGTGCTCCGGTGGCAAGCCAACGGGACTGTGGCGTGCTCCGGTGGCAAGCCAACGGGAAAGTGGCGTGCTCCGGTGGCAAGCCAACGGGAAAGTGGCGTGCTCCGGTGGCAAGCCAACGGGAAAGTGGCGTGCTCCGGTGGCAAGCCAACGGGAAAGTGGCGTGCTCCGGTGGCAAGCCAACGGGACAGTGGCGTGCTCCGGTGGCAAGCCAACGGGACAGTGGCGTGCTCCGGTGGCAAGCCAACGGGACAGTGGCGTGCTCCGGTGGCAAGCCAACGGGACAGTGGCGTGCTCCGGTGGCAAGCCAACGGGAAAGTGGCGTGCTCCGGTGGCAAGCCAACGGGAAAGTGGCGTGCTCCGGTGGCAAGCCAACGGGAAAGTGGCGTGCTCCGGTGGCAAGCCAACGGGACTGTGGCGTGCTCCGGTGGCAAGCCAACGGGACTGTGGCGTGCTCCGGTGGCAAGCCAACGGGACAGTGGCGTGCTCCGGTGGCAAGCCAACGGGACAGTGGCGTGCTCCGGTGGCAAGCCAACGGGAAAGTGGCGTGCTCCGGTGGCAAGCCAACGGGAAAGTGGCGTGCTCCGGTGGCAAGCCAACGGGAAAGTGGCGTGCTCCGGTGGCAAGCCAACGGGAAAGTGGCGTGCTCCGGTGGCAAGCCAACGGGAAATTGGCGTGCTCCGGTGGCAAGCCAACGGGAAAGTGGCGTGCTCCGGTGGCAAGCCAACGGGAAAGTGGCGTGCTCCGGTGGCAAGCCAACGGAAAAGTGGCGTGCTCCGGTGGCAAGCCAACGGGAAAGTGGCGTGCTCCGGTGGCAAGCCAACGGGAAAGTGGCGTGCTCCGGTGGCAAGCCAACGGGAAAGTGGCGTGCTCCGGTGGCAAGCCAACGGGAAAGTGGTGTGCTTCGGTGGCAAGCCAACGGGAAAGTGGCGTGCTCCGGTGGCAAGCCAACGGGAAAGTGGCGTGCTCCGGTGGCAAGCCAATGGGACTGTGTCGTGCTCCGGTGGCAAGCCAGCGGGACTGTGGCGTGCTTCGGTGGCAAGCCAGCGAGAAAGTGGCGTGCTCCGGTGGCAAGCCAACGGGAAAGTGGCGTGCTCCGGTGGCAAGCCAACGGGAAAGTGGCGTGCTCCGGTGGCAAGCCAACGGGAAAGTGGCGTGCTCCGGTGGCAAGCCAACGGGACTGTGGCGTGCTCCGGTGGCAAGCCAACGGGACTGTGGCGTGCTTCGGTGGCAAGCCAGCGGGAAAGTGGCGTGCTCCGGTGGAAAGCCAACGGGAAAGTGGCGTGCTCCGGTGTCAAGCCAACGGGAAAGTGGCGTGCTCCGGTGGCAAGCCAACGGGAAAGTGGCGTGCTCTGGTGGCAAGCCAACGGAAAAGTGGCGTGCTCCGGTGGCAAGCCAACGGGAAAGTGGCGTGCCCCGGTGGCAAGCCAATGGGAAAATGGCGTGCTCCGGTGGCAAGCCAACGGGAAACTGGCGTGCTCCGGTGGCAAGCCAACGGGAAAGTGGCGTGCTCCGGTGGCAAGCCAACGGGAAAGTGGCGTGCTTCGGTGGCAAGCCAACGGGAAAGTGGCGTGCTCCGGTGGCAAGCCAACGGGAAAGTGGCGTGCTCCGGTGGCAAGCCAACGGGAAAGTGGCGTGCTCCGGTGGCAAGCCAACGGGAAAGTGGCGTGCTCCGGTGGCAAGCCAACGGGACTGTGGCGTGCTCCGGTGGCAAGCCAACGGGACTGTGTCGTGCTTCGGTGGCAAGCCACCGGGAAAGTGGCGTGCTCCGGTGGCAAGCCATCGGGAAAGTGGCGTGCTCCGGTGGCAAGCCAACGGGAAAGTGGCGTGCTCCGGTGGCAAGCCAACGGGAAAGTGGCGTGCTCCGGTGGCAAGCCAACGGGAAAGTGGCGTGCTCCGGTGGCAAGCCAACGGGAAAGTGGCGTGCTCCGGTGGCAAGCCAACGGGAAAGTGGCGTGCTCCGGTGGCAAGCCAACGGGAAAAGGTGTGCTCCGGTGGCATGCTAATGGTAAAGGTGTGCTCCAGTGGCATTCTAACGGTAAAGGTGTGCTGCGGTCACATGCTAATGGTAAAGGTGTGCTCCGGTGGCATGCTAACGGGAATAGGTGTGCTCCGATGGCATGCTAACGGGAATAGGTGTGCCCGGTGGCATACTAACGGGAAAAGGTGTGCTACGGTGGCATGCTAGCGGGAAATGGTGTGCTTCGGTGGCATGATAACGAGAAATGGGGTACTCCATTGGCACCACAATGGTCAAGGGACTTGGAAATGTCACATGTGAAGTCATACTCGCATAGTGTCTGTTGTTGCAGGGATCAAAAGAGCGACCCGGTGGAACAAGATGTGGACACTGTGCGACAGATGGTGGTTTAAGGACAGCAAACAGCAAAATAAGACCAAGCAACAGCAAGAAAACAATCCAAGAATTACCGCAGCAGACAAGTAAGTGATTGTGATTCTTTTAAACGGTGATGTATGATCAGATGAAGTGGAAAGCAGTAAGTTTGGAAATATGATTAACATGTTAATAAAGTATCTGAAATGTATGAGCGAGAAAGAGATAAAGGTGGATTGTTACAGGGGGACAGCTGAGAGTAGGGAGTTGCAGAGAAAGTCCTTGTGACAGGTTTAGGATGTATACGGCGGTTTATTGCCTCCTCCACATGCAAAGGCAGGAGATGAGACTATCAAACTATTGAACTTGGAGTTGTCAGTAATGTTGGAGGTGAAATTAATAAAGCAAGTAAAATGGGAAAGAAAAAAAGGGGTTGTATGTTTGCCTGGTCAGAGGGATGTTTGCCTGGTCATGGGGATGTTTGTCTGGTCAGGGGGATGTTTGCCTGGTCAGGGGGATGTTTGCCTGGTCAGGGGGATGTTTGCCTGGTCAGGGGGATGGTTGCCTGGTCAGGAGGATGTTTGCCTGGTCATGGGGATGTTTGTCTGGTCAGGGGGATGTTTGCCTGGTCAGATGGATGTTTGCCTGGTCAGGGGGATGTTTGCCTGGTCAGGGGGATGGTTGCCTGGTCAGGAGGATGTTTGTCTGGTCAGGTGGATGTTTGTTTGGTCAGAGGGATGTTTGTCTGGTCAGAGTGATGTTTGTCTGGTCAGAGGGATGTTTGCTTCACGTTGGGGAAGAGGGAAAGGACTGAATGATCCGGCACCTGTCCTATCCACAGGATGGTCAGCTAGTGCCGCCATTGGGAAAGAGCTGACCTAGTGTCACTATCAATCATCAGAGTCTGCAGTACAACTGATTAGGGGTCCAGCAGGGGGGCGCTGATGACACAGGTGGACCTTGGGGCGGTTTTCCGGTTGCGGACGCTGCACCTAGAGGGTTTTCTTCATGTAATTATCCTCCTCACATTGCAGACTTGTGAACTTTATAAATTTTCTTCATTTGCTTATTTTCTTCCTTCTCTCCCAAACACGTTGCTGAAGTGCTGTCTCACCCCCACTGCCCCCATCCAGAAGCTTCTTGTGGCTGCTGTTCAGTGAGATTTGTCCTCTATATACCAGCAGTCTGTGTATGGGCCTGTCCCTGTCTGATCCTCTCTGCTCTCCACCCCTGCACTCAGACATAGGAAACCCTGTACTCGGATTACTTCACATCTTGGTGAACAACAGCTGAAAGGACCCTATAAAGGAGCCTGTACCAGGCAGGTGACAGCGGTGCAGCATTGTGCTTGTGAGGGCAATCGGGCGGTGGAGTCAGAAATTGGGGAATACTTGGGTGCTCTCTGGACGGACAATATTAGTGCTGCAGTAATTTCCCACAAGTTTTTGCACAGAGCGGCCACTAATATAGAATAAAGTAAAACAATTGTGCTCTGTAAATAATGGCTGTGCTTTGCTACAAATGCTTCATGTTCGCAGGAGGTTTTTTTTTCTTTAATAAATTTTATTTAGTTTATAATTGATTTTTTCTCTTTCTGCTAGATATCAGCACATGATAGAGGCCGTACGGGACTGGTATAAGAAGTTCTTGGCTGAGAAGGAAAGAAGCTTCATTCCTCCATGAGCTGCAGTTCTTTGTGTCCAGTCGGGAGCTCTATTAGTAAGTAGATTTTATCACCGGCGCAGACATTTCCGGGAAGGTTCCAATTGGCCGAATACAAGACGTTCATTAAACTCTTCATTTGAAATGTCTGGTTATCATCCACAATACTTAATACCGATCACTTGTCACAAATTTGTATATTTTTTACCTGTTATAAAATGCTGCTGATCCCTTGAATCTTTTCTTTTTTTTTTGTCATTTTAGACAAAACATTACATATTCCTGACAAGTCCCAGGTCTTTTCACACCACTCGTTTTGCAGGTTCTTTAATACTACAGCACTTACGTTATTGGGGTCATTTTTGTGCAGTTTGCAGTTACATGATTTTTTATACATGTTTTTTTTAGCTTTGTCTTGTTATTACATCACATTCATCTTTTTCCTCTCTTGCTTTCCTGGACTGAAGGAAACATATCTCCAAGTCATTCTGAGCTGCCGGCAGGAGAGATGGACCCTCAGGAGCCTCCTAGTCTTCAGAATCCACATGAAGGAGAAGTCCAAGAACAAGAAAGGCCTCCGACAGCAGAGCAACCTGTCCGCCAAAAAGTCCCAGAAGAAGAAGCGATGGTCCCGCAGCTCATCTGTGTTTTTCCTAAATGTGGTTTATACTTTTACTGATTGTAATTTTCTTGGTCGATACCAGATAAAGTTTTGGATGACAACTGTCTGGACTTGTGTCTTATTTTACATTACTAGTTAGCTTTAGACCGGACGCTTGTCCACACAACACATCCCGACTCCCCCATATACATGAATGTGGTTATATGTGTGGGGGAGATGGCCCCATACACAGCACATGGTCGGCTGCTCCAGCAAAAATCCTTGGGTTTGACCTACCTTCCTGTAATATATATGGGGGGCCATTAGTTGGATGTTTGCAGGACCCCTCTTTGTCCGACAGCTTCCCTCCCCAACACATAGCAAGCAGTGTACATACAAGCTCCCTTCCCGCACATACAGTATATATAGCATATAAAGAAAAAACCTAGAAGTCTGAACTGAAACATAAATTGATGTGCATGCAAAATGTAAATGCATGTTCACACAAGGCCACTAGACAAAGAAAAACCAAAGACAAGCAAAATACCCAAGTAACCGGAAGTGAATGGGTAAATCGCAAAGTGCAAAAATAATAAATAATGAAGGGTATTTAGTTAACATAATTTTGATAAAAATAATGCAAAAGCTATCCCGCCACATCACGGCAACCCTTATGGGACAGTCCTAACTCTAATATTAAAACCTTACCATTTGTCAAGTGACGTACATATGGATAAGGGCAGAGAGACTGACCCCCTAGTAGAAGCATAGACCTGAGGCAGAATAAACATTTCAGCTCAGACAAAGGGTGGCCACACCCTAATATGCACTAAAGCACACTGAACTACAAAGAAAAAACCTAGAAGTCTGAACTGAAACATAAATTGCAGGCAAAATGTAAATGCATGTTCACATAAGGCCACTAGACAAAGAAAAACCAAAGGCAAGCAAAATACCCAAGTAACCGGAAGTAAATGGGTAAATCGCAAAGTGCAAAAATAATAAATAATGAAGGGTATTTAGTAGTGAAGAGCGAGCACTAAAATGCTCGGGTGCTCGAAGTTCGGGCCGAGCTCGCCATGATACTCGGGTGCTCGACCTGAGCCACGAGCCCAATGTTAGTCTATGGGAGACCCCAGCATTCTCGCGGCGGCATCCCCGGATGTCTTTTAAAAGCCTAACAAGTGCCCAAAACGATAGTGACAGTGCTCAAATGACATGGGGACAGCATGGGGATCGCCCCAGGAAGCATTTCTGACCCCCAGGTCACTGCTGTCAACAATGTGGTCAGAGGTATTAAGCCACTTTTAAGGGCTCACAATAAAACGTTCAAAAACTAAACTGAAACTGCTTTCCTGTGAAATATGTTAAGGAAGTTCCTTTCCAGGGTAAAGACTTGTGTATAAGGTAAAATAAATAACCAAAAAAAAAAATACTCCTCCACACCTTGGGCTATGTTCACAAGTAGCATTTTTAATGCGTTTTTGCACTTTTGTATTGCTTCAATCGTGACAAATGCATTCACTGGGAAATGTAATTTTAACATTTTACAACCTTATCTGGCCATGTGCTGTATGACACATGCATACAGTGCTGAAAAGACATGGGGACAGCATGGGAAAGACCCCTGGAAGCATCTCTGACTCCCCAGTCACTGCCTAAAAGTGTGCCCATCAGAAGTCATCCTTGCCGCATCAGAAGATGCAGACTTGCAACTATCCCCGTGCAAGTTCTTGTCCCAGGGCAGGGTTCAATTGTACCTCCCCCATTCCTTGCAATGCAAGCGCAAATATGCAGCCAACCACCCACCCACCCCCAGGCTGCAATACCATACTGCTTGCTTGCACTTGAACTTGGGCCTTTTAGGCATGTGGAGGCGGAATCTGGCCACCATGTCATGGCAGCGTTGGCGGCCTGGTATCCATACTCAGTCCCCAGCCGCCCAGCGGCGGGGTGTCCACACTCGGTCCCCAACCGCCAGGTGGCGGCCGGGTGTCCATACTCAGTCCCCAGCCGCCTGGGGGCAGCCGGGTGTCCATAAACGGTCCCCAGCCGCCCCTATTTCTCCTTGGAACATCCCCTCACACACTTTTCTTAGCCCGGCCTGCTTTAGGGCAGCATTGGACGAGCCCACCAGAGAACCAGACTCCTCCGGTGGGCCCTGGCTTCTCCATCAGGGGAGTTGAGAGTGACAAGGTGAGGACCATGATGATGATGATACAAGTTAGCATCTGCTTTGTTTTCTTGGAATGCAAGCGTAAGTGTGCAGCCTGCCACCCACCCACTGCCAGGCTGCATTACCATACTGCTTGCTTGCTTGCACTTGAAATTGGGCCTTTTTAGGCACGTGGAGGCGGAATCTGACCACCGAGTCATGGCAGCATTGGCGGCCTGGAATCCATACTCAGTCCCCAGCCGCCCGGCTGCCAGGTGTTCACACTCGGTCCCCAGCCGCCAGGGGGAGGCCGGGTGTCCATACTCGGTCCCCAGCCACCCCGCGGCCGGGTGTTCACACACGGTCCCCAGCCCCCTGGGGGCAGCCGGGTGTCCATAAACGGTCCCCAGGGGCCCCTATTTCTCCTTGGAACATCCCCCCCCACACTTTTCTTAGCCTGGCCTGCTTTAGGGCAGCATTGGACGAGCCCACCAGAGAACCAGACTCCTCCGGTGGGCCCTGGCTTCTCCATCAGGGGAGTTGAGAGTGCCAAGGTGAGGACCATGATGATGATGATACAAGTTAGCATCTGCTTTGTTTTCTTGGAATGCAAGCGCATGTATGTAGTAGCGACTAGGCCTGAGGTGGTCAGCGTTTTGGCGCATATCCTACCTCCTCCGAGGATTGCTGGATGTTTTCCTGCTACTATCCCAGTTCTATGACTCCCATTAAAACAAAGCTTCAGGTGATGAATGATGGATGAGGTGGTGGCAAAGGAGAAAGAGCAGGAGGAACAGGGACCATTCACATCAATATCAGGCCAGTCAACCACATATGTCTTGTAGAATATGTTTCTGTAACAAAAGGAGCGGTTTGGCTACACAGTTATAGGGCATACAGTGAGTGCAATGCCTACCAAAAATTTTGAGGCACTCGAATGTACCTTGGAAATGACATGGAGGTCAGAGGGCCTTAAGTAAACCGTTTTTTTCCATTTATAGCAACTGGGTCTCCTGTACACTGTTGGCCTAAACAGTGAATGGAAGGCTTTCCAAAAATTATGAGGAACTGCAATGCCCCCTGAAACAGACGTGGATTACAGCGTACTAAAAACCTTCAACCCACTATTGGGGAGTGGGTCTCCCTTAGTTTTCGCCTTTGCATTGAAAAGCAAAAGCTGACTAAAATTAGGAGGAAATGCAATGTCCGTTGGAAGAGTCGTGGAGGTTAGAGGTAATTAAAAACAACATTTCAATGCCCCTAGGAAGAGCTGTGGAGTTCAGAGTGGCTTAAGAAGACTTTTGATGTCCCTTTGAACAGACGTGGATGTCACAGTAGCTTAACAAGATGGTTTTAATGCCCCTCGGAAAAGACGTGGAGGTCCCAGTAGCTTAACCAGACGTTTTGAATGCCCCTCGGAAAAGGGGCTTTTAATGCCCCTTCCAAGAGCCATACAGTACAGCATAGTACAAACATTATTCCCATTATTGGGGAGTGTGTATCCCATAGTCATAGCTTATGCCTTCCAAGCAAAAGCTGCCAAAAATTAGGATGGAGAAACTTGCAATGCCCCTTACAAGAGCCATGCAGTACAGCATATTCCAAACATTATTCCCATTATTGGGGAGTGGGTCACCCATAGTCTTTGCTTATGCCTTCCAAGCAAAAGCTGCCAAAAATTAGGACGAAGGAGCTTGCAATGCCCCTTACAAGAGCCATGCAGTACAGCATATTACAAACATTATTCCCATTATTGGGGAGTTGGTCTCCCATAGTCTTTGCTTATGCCTTCCAAGCAAAAGCTGCCAAAAATTAGGACGGAGGAACTTGCAGTGCCCCTTACAAGAGCCATGCAGTACAGCATATTACAAACATTATTCCCATTAATGGGGAGTGGGTCTCCCATAGTATTTGCTTATGCCTTCCAAGAAAAAGCAGCCAAAAATTAAGAGGAAATGAAATGCCCGTTCGAAGAGTCGTGGAGGTTAGAGTTAATTAAAAACAACATATCAATGCCCCTTGGAAGAGTTGTGGAGTTCAGAGTGGTTTAACAAGACACTTTTAATGCCCCTCAAAAGAGATGTGGAGGTCCCAGTAGCTTAACAAGACGGTTTTAATGCCCCTCAGAAAAGTGGTGGAGGTCACAGTAGCTTAAGAAGACGCTTTTAATGCCCCTCAGAAGAAACGTGGAGATCCTAGTAGCTTAACAAGATGGTTTTAATGCCCCTTGGAAAAGTGGTGGAGGTCGCAGTAGCTTAACAAGACGGTTTGAATGATCCTTGGAAGAGACGTGGAGGTCACAGTACCTTAACAAGACGGTTTGAATGCCCCTTGGAAAAGACGTGGAGGTCGCAGTAGCTTAACAAGACGCTATTAATGCCCCTCAGAAGAGACGTGGAGGTCCCAGCAGCTTAACAAGACGGTTTTAATGCTCATCAGAAAAGTGGTGGAGGTCCCAGTAGCTTAACAAGATGATTTTAATGCCCCTCAGAAACGTGGTAGAGGTCCCAGTAGCTTAACAAGACTGTTTGAATGCTCCTTGGAAGAGACGTGGAGGTCCCAGTAGCTTAACTGGCCGGTTTAAATGCCCCTCGGAAAAGTGGTGGAGGTCACAGTAGCTTAACAAGACACTATTAATGCCCCTCAGAAGAGAAGTGGAGGTCCCAGTAGCTTAACAAGACAGTTTGAATGCCCCTTGGAAGAGACGAGGAGGTCCCAGTAGCTTAACAAGACGGTTTTAATGCTCCTCGGAAAAGTGGTGGAGGTCACAGTAGCTTAACAAGACGCTTTTAATGCCCCTCGGAAGAGACGTGGAGGTCCAAGTAGCTTAACAAGACGGTTTGAATGCCCCTTGGAAGAGACGTGGAGGTCCCAGTAGCTTAACAAGACGGTTTGAATGCCCCTCGGAAGAGACGTGGATGTCCCAGTATCTTAGCAAGGTGGTTTTAATGCCCCTCGAAAAAGTGGTGGAGGTCACAGTAGCTTAACAAGACGCTTTTAATGTCCCTCAGAAGAGATGTGGAGGTCCCAGTAGCTTAACAAGACGGTTTGAATGCCCCTTGGAAGAGACGTGGAGGTCCCAGTAGCTTAACAAGACGGTTTTCATGCTCCTCAGAAAAGTGGTGGAGGTCCCAGTAGCTTAACAAGATGCTTTTAATGCCCATCGGAAAAGTGGTGGAGGTCCCAGAAGCTTAACAAGACGGTTTTAATGCCCCTTGGAAAAGTGGTGGAGGTCGCAGTAGCTTAACAAGACGGTTTGAATGCCCCTTGGAAGAGACGTGGAGGTCCCAGTAGCTTAACAAGACGGTTTGAATGCCCCTCGGAAGAGACGTGGAGGTCCCAGTAGCTTAACAAGACGGTTTTATTGCCCCTTGAAAAAGTGGTGGAGGTCACAGCAGCTTAACAAGACACTTTTAGTGCCCCTCAGATAAGTGGTGGAGGTCCCAGTAGCTTAACAAGATGCTTTTAATGCCTATCAGAAGAGACGTGGAGGTCCCAGTAGCTTAACAAGATGGTTTGAATGTCCCTTGGAAGAGACGTGGAGGTCCCAGTAGCTTAACAAGACGGTTTGAATGCCCCTTGGAAGAGACGTGGAGGTCCCAGTAGCTTAACAAGACGGTTTTAATGCTTCTCGGAAAAGTGGTGGAGGTCCCAGTAGCTTAATAAGACGCTTTTACTGCCCCTCGAAAAAGTGGTGGTCGCAGTAGCTTAACAAGACGGTTTGAATGCCCCTTGGTGGAGACGTGGAGGTCCCAGTAGCTTAACAAGACGGTTTGAATGCCCCTTGGAAGAGACGTGGAGGTCCCAGTAGCTTAACAAGACGGTTTTAATGCCCCTCGGAAAAGTGGTGGAGGTCACAGTAGCTTAACAAGTCGCTTTTAATGCCCCTGAGAAGAGAAGTGGAGGTCGCAGTAGCTTAACAAGACGGTTTGAATGCCCCTTGGAAGAGACGTGGAGGTCCCAGTAGCTTAACAAGACGGTTTTAATGCTTCTCAGAAAAGTGGTGGAGGTCCCAGTAGCTTAATAAGACGCTTTTACTGCCCCTCGAAAAAGTGGCGGAGGTCGCAGTAGCTTAACAAGACGGTTTGAATGCCCCTTGGTAGAGACGTGGAGGTCGCAGTAGCTTAACAAAACGGTTTGAATGCCCCTTGGAAGAGACGTGGAGGTCCCAGTAGCTTAACAAGACAGTTTGAATGCCCCTTGGAAGAGACGTGGAGGTCCCAGTAGCTTAACAAGACGGTTTTATTGCCCCTAGAAAAAGTGGTGGAGGTCACAGCAGCTTAACAAGAAGCTTTTAATGCCCCTCAGATAAGTGGTGGAGGTCCCAGTAGCTTAACAAGACGGTTTGAATGCCCCTTGGAAGAGACGTGGAGGTCCCAGTAGCTTAACAAGACGGTTTGAATGCCCCTCGGAAGAGACGTGGAGGTCCCAGTAGCTTAACAAGACGGTTTTATTGCCCCTTAAAAAAGTGGTGGAGGTCACAGCAGCTTAACAAGACACTTTTAGTGCCCCTCAGATAAGTGGTGGAGGTCCCAGTAGCTTAACAAGACGGTTTGAATGCCCCTTGGAAGAGACGTGGAGGTCCCAATAGCTTAACAAGATGGTTTTAATGCCCCTCAGAAAAGTTGTGGAGGTCACAGTAGCTTAACAAGATGCTTTTAATGCCTATCAGAAGAGACGTGGAGGTCCCACTAGCTTAACAAGATGGTTTGAATGCCCCTTGGAAGAGACGTGGAGGTCCCAGTAGCTTAACAAGACGGTTTGAATGCCCCTTGGAAGAGACGTGGAGGTCCCAGTAGCTTAACAAGACGGTTTTAAGGCTTCTCGGAAAAGTGGTGGAGGTCCCAGTAGCTTAATAAGACGCTTTTACTGCCCCTCGAAAAAGTGGTGGTCGCAGTAGCTTAACAAGACGGTTTGAATGCCCCTTGGTGGAGACGTGGAGGTCCCAGTAGCTTAACAAGACGGTTTGAATGCCCCTTGGAAGAGACGTGGAGGTCCTAGTAGCTTAACAAGACGGTTTTAATGCCCCTCGGAAAAGTGGTGGAGGTCACAGTAGCTTAACAAGTCGCTTTTAATGCCCCTGAGAAGAGAAGTGGAGGTCGCAGTAGCTTAACAAGACGGTTTGAATGCCCCTTGGAAGAGACGTGGAGGTCCCAGTAGCTTAACAAGACGGTTTTAATGCTTCTCAGAAAAGTGGTGGAGGTCCCAGTAGCTTAATAAGACGCTTTTACTGCCCCTCGAAAAAGTGGCGGAGGTCGCAGTAGCTTAACAAGACGGTTTGAATGCCCCTTGGTAGAGACGTGGAGGTCGCAGTAGCTTAACAAAACGGTTTGAATGCCCCTTGGAAGAGACGTGGAGGTCCCAGTAGCTTTTTTACCTGTTATAAAATGCTGCTCATCCCTTGAATCTTTTCTTTTTTTTTGTCATTTTAGACAAAACATTACATATTCCTGACAAGTCCCAGGTCTTTTCACACCACTCGTTTTGCAGGTTCTTTAATACTACAGCACTTACGTTATTGGGGTCATTTTTGTGCAGTTTGCAGTTACATGATTTTTTATACATGTTTTTTTTTAGGTTTGTCTTGTTATTACATCACATTCATCTTTTTGCTCTCTTGCTTTCCTGGACTGAAGGAAACATATCTCCAAGTCACTCTGAGCTGCCGGCAGGAGAGATGGACCCTCAGGAGCCTCCTAGTCTTCAGAATCCACATGAAGGAGAAGTCCAAGAACAAGAAAGGCCTCCGACAGCAGAGCAACCTGTCCGCCAAAAAGTCCCAGAAGAAGAAGCGATGGTCCCGCAGCTCATCTGTGTTTTTCCTAAATGTGGATTATACTTTTACTGATTGTAATTTTCTTGGTCGATACCAGATAAAGTTTTGGATGACAACTGTCTGGACTTGTGTCTTATTTTACATTTCTCCTTTTTTCTTCTTGCTTCCCCTCCTGTGAGATGTGGCTTAGGTGATAAAAGCCTTTCTCTATCCGGCATTTTTTCAGCAGGCTGGAGAAAGACTTTCTGGATGATAACTTGCCTTAGTCTCAGGTGCCCATACACTAGTTAGCTTTAGACCGGACGCTTGTCCACACAACACATCCCGACTCCCCCATATACATGAATGTGGTTATATGTGTGGGGGAGATGGCCCCATACACAGCACATGGTCGGCTGCTCCAGCAAAAATCCTTGGGTTTGACCTACCTTCCTGTAATATATATGGGGGGCCATTAGTTGGATGTTTGCAGGACCCCTCTTTGTCCGACAGCTTCCCTCCCCCATACATAGCAAGCAGTGTACATACAAGCTCCCTTCCCGCACATACAGCATATATAGCATATAAAGAAAAAACCTAGAAGTCTGAACTGAAACATAAATTGATGTGCATGCAAAATGTAAATGCATGTTCACACAAGGCCACTAGACAAAGAAAAACCAAAGACAAGCAAAATACCCAAGTAACCGGAAGTGAATGGGTAAATCGCAAAGTGCAAAAATAATAAATAATGAAGGGTATTTAGTTAACATAATTTTGATAAAAATAATGCAAAAGCTATACCGCGACATCACGGCAACCCTTATGGGACAGTCCTAACTCTAATATTAAAACCTTACCATTTGTCAAGTGACGTACATATGGATAAGGGCAGAGAGACTGACCCCCTAGTAGAAGCATAGACCTGAGGCAGAATAAACATTTCAGCTCAGACAAAGGGCGGCCACACCCTTATATGTACTAAAGCACACTGAACTACAAAGAAAAAACCTAGAAGTCTGAACTGAAACATAAATTGATGTGCATGCAAAATGTAAATGTATGTTCACACAAGGCCACTAGACAAAGAAAAACCAAAGACAAGCAAAATACCCAAGTAACCGGAAGTGAATGGGTAAATCGCAAAGTGCAAAAATAATAAATAATGAAGGGTATTTAGTAGTGAAGAGCGAGCACTAAAATGCTCGGGGGCTCGAAGCTCGGGCCGAGCTCGCCATGATACTCGGTTGCTCGACCTGAGCCACGAGCCCAATGTTAGTCAATGGGAGACCCGAGAATTTTCGCGGCGGCATCCCCGGCTGTCTGTTAAAAGCCTAACAAGTGCCCAAAACGATAGTGACAGTGCTAAAATGACATGGGGACAGCATGGGGATCGCCCCAGGAAGCATTTCTGACCCCCAGGTCACTGCTGTCAACAACGTGGTCAGAGGTATTAAGCCACTTTTAAGGGCTCACAATAAAACGTTCAAAAACTAAACTGAAACTGCTTTCAGTTAAGGAAGTTCCTTTCCAGGGTAAAGACTTGTGTATAAGGTAAAATAAATAACAAAAAAAAAAATACTCCTCCACACCTTGGGCTATGTTCACAAGTTGCATTTTTTATGCGTTTTTGCACTTTTGTATTGCTTCAACCGTGACAAATGTATTCACCGGGAAATGTCATTTTAACATTTTACAACCTTATCTGGCCATGTGCTGTGTGACACATGCATACAGTGCTGAAAAGACATGGGGACAGCATGGGGAAGACCCCTGGAAGCATCTCTGACTCCCCGGTCACTGCCTAAAAGTGTGCCCATCAGAAGTCATCCTTGAAGCATCAGAAGATGCAGACTTGCAATTATCCCCGTGCAAGTTCTTGTCCCAGGGCAGGGTTCAATTGTACCTCTCCCATTCCTTGCAATGCAAGCGCAAATATGCAGCCAACCACCCACCCACCCCCAGGCTGCAATACCATACTGCTTGCTTGCACTTGAAATTGGGCCTTTTAGGCATGTGGAGGCGGAATCTGGCCACCATGTCATGGCAGCGTTGGCGGCCTGGTATACATACTCAGTCCCCAGCCGCCCGGCGGCGGGGTGTCCACACTCGGTCCCCAACCGCCAGGGGGCGGCCGGGTGTCCATACTCGGTCCCCAGCCGCCTGGGGGCAGCCGGGTGTCCATAAACGGCCCCCAGCCGCCCCTATTTCTCCTTGAAACATCCCCCCACACACTTTTCTTAGCCCGGCCTGCTTTAGGGCAGCATTGGACGAGCCCACCAGAGAACCAGACTCCTCCGGTGGGCCCTGGCTTCTCCATCAGAGGAGTTGAGAGTGACAAGGTGAGGACCATGATGATGATGATACAAGTTAGCATCTGCTTTGTTTTCTTGGAATGCAAGCAAAGTGTGCAGCCTGCCATCCACCCACCCACCGCCAGGCTGCAATACCATACTGCTTGCTTGCTTGCAATTGAAATTGGACCTTTTTAGGCACGTGGAGGCGGAATCTGACCACCGCGTCAAGGCAGCATTGGCGGCCTGTAATCCATACTCAGTCCCCAGCCGCCCGGCTGCCAGGTGTCCACACTCGGTCCCCAGCCGCCTGGGGGCAGCCGGGTGTCCATAAACGGTCCCCAGTCGCCCCTATTTCTCCTTGGAACATCCCCCCACACACTTTTCTTAGCCTGGCCTGCTTTAGGGCAGCATTGGACGAGCCCACCAGAGAACCAGACTCCTCCGGTGGGCCCTGGCTTCTCCATCAGGGGAGTTGAGAGTGACAAGGTGAGGACCATGATGATAATGATACAAGTTAGCATCTGCTTTGTTTTGTTGGAATGCAAGCGCATGTATGTAGTAGCGGCTAGGCCTGAGGTGGTCAGCGTTTTCGCGCATATCCTACCTCCTCCGAGGATTGCTGGATGTTTTCCTGCTACTATCCCAGTTCTATGACTCCCGTTAAAACAAAGCTTCAGGTGATGAATGATGGATGAGGTGGTGGCAAAGGAGAAAGAGCAGGAGGAACAGGGACCATTCACATCAATATCAGGCCAGTCAACCACATATGTCTTGTAGGATATGTTTCTGTAACAAAAGGAGCAGTTTGGCTACACAGTTATAGGGCATACAGTGAGTGCAATGCCTACCAAAAATTTCGAGGCACTCCAATGTACCTTGGAAATGACATGGAGGTCAGAGGGCCTTAACTAAACCGTTTTTTTCCATTTATAGCAACTGGGTCTCCTGTACACTGTTGGCCTAAGCAGTGAATGGAAGGCTTTCCAAAAATTATGAGGAACTGCAATGCCCCTTGAAACAGACATGGATTACAGCGTACTAAAAACCTTCTACCCACTATTGGGGAGTGGGTCTCCCTTAGTTTTCGCCTTTGCATTGAAAAGCAAAAGCTGACTAAAATTAGGAGGAAATGCAATGTCCGTTGGAAGAGTCGTGGAGGTAAGAGGTAATTAAAAACAACATTTCAATGCCCCTAGGAAGAGCTGTGGAGTTCAGAGTGGCTTAAGAAGACTTTTGATGTCCCTTTGAACAGACGTGGAGGTCACAGTAGCTTAACAAGATGGTTTTAATGCCCCTCGGAAAAGACGTGGAGGTCCCAATAGCTTAACCAGACGATTTGAATGCCCCTTCCAAGAGCCATACAGTACAGCATAGTACAAACATTATTCCCATTATTGGGGAGTGGGTCTCCCATAGTATTTGCTTATGCCTTCCAAGCAAAAGCTGCCAAAAATTAGGACGGAGGAACTAGCAATGCCCATTACACGAGCCATGCAGTACAGCATATTACAAACATTATTCCCATTATTGGGAATGTGTCTCCCATAGTCTTTCCTTATGCCTTCCAAGCAAAAGCTGCCAAAAATTAGGACGGAGGAACTTGCAATGCCCCTTACAAGAGCCATGCAGTACAGCATATTACAAACATTATTCCCATTATTGGGGAGTGGGTCTCCCATAGTCTTTGCTTATGCCTTCCAAGCAAAAGATGCCAAAAATTAGGATGGAGGAACTTGCAGTGCCCCTTACAAGAGCCATGCAGTACAGCATATTACAAACATTATATTAAGAGGAAATGCAATGCCCGTTCGAAGAGTCGTGGAGGTTAGAGTTAATTAAAAACAACATATCAATGCCCCTTGGAAGAGCTGTGGAGTTCAGAGTGGTTTAACAAGACACTTTTAATGCCCCTCAAAAGAGATGTGGAGGTCCCAGTAGCTTAACAAGACGGTGTTAATACCCCTTGGTAAAGTGGTGGAGGTCCCAGTAGCTTAACAAGACGGTTTTAATGCCCCTCGGAAAAGTGGTGGAGGTCACAGTAGCTTAAGAAAAAGCTTTTAATGCCCCTCAGAAGAAAAGTGGAGATCCCAGTAGCTTAACAAGACGGTTTTAATGCCCCTTGGAAAAGTGGTGGCGGTCACAGTAGCTCAACAAGACGCTATTAATGCCCCTCAGAAGAGACGTGGAGGTCCCAGTAGCTTAACAAGACGGTTTGAATGCCCCTTGGAAGAGACGTGGAGGTCCCAGTAGCTTAACAAGACGGTTTTAATGCTCCTCAGAAAAGTGGTGGAGGTCCCAGTAGCTTAACAAGACGGTTTTAATGCCCCTCGGAAAAGTGGTGGAGGTCACAGTAGCTTAACAAGACGCTTTTAATGCCCCTCGGAAGAGACGTGGAGGTCCAAGTAGCTTAACAAGACGGTTTGAATGCCCCTCGGAAGAGATGTGGAGGTCCCAGTATCTTAACAAGACGGTTTTAATGCCCCTCGGAAAAGTGGTGGAGGTCACAGTAGCTTAACAAGACGCTTTTAATGCCCCTCAGAAGAGACGTGGAGGTCCCAGTAGCTTAACAAGACGGTTTGAATGCCTCTTGGAAGAGACGTGGAGGTCCCAGTAGCTTAACAAGATGGTTTAAATGCTCCTCAGAAAAGTGGTGGAGGTCCCAGTAGCTTAACAAGATGCTTTCAATGCCCCTCGGAAAAGTGGTGGAGGTCCCAGTAGCTTAACAAGACGGTTTTAATGCCCCTTGGAAAAGTGGTGGAGGTTGCAGTAGCTTAACAAGATGGTTTGAATGCCCCTTGGAAGAGACGTGGAGGTCCCAGTAGCTTAACAAGACGGTTTGAATGCCCCTCGGAAGAGACGTGGAGGTCCCAGTAGCTTAACAAGACGGTTTTAATGCCCCTCGAAAAAGTGGTGGAGGTCACAGTAGCTTAACAAGACGCTTTTAATGCCCCGCAGATAAGTGGTGGAGGTCCCATTAGCTTAACAAGACGGTTTGAATGCCACTTGGAAGAGACATGGAGGTCCCAGTAGCTTAACAAGACGGTTTTAATGCCCCTCGGAAAAGTGGTGGAGGTCACAGTAGCTTAAAAAGACGCTTTTAATGCCTCTCAGAAGAGACGTGGAGGTCCCAGTAGCTTAACAAGATGGTTTGAATGCCCCTTGGAAGAGACGTGGAGGTCCCAGGAGCTTAACAAGATGGCTTGAATGCCCCTTGGAAGAGACGTGGAGGTCCCAGTAGCTTAACAAGACGGTTTTAATGCTTCTCGGAAAAGTGGTGGAGGACCCAGTAGCTTAATAAGATGCTTTTACTGCCCCTTGAAAAAGTGTTGGAGGTCGCAGTAGCTTAACAAGACGGTTTGAATGCCCCTTGGTAGAGACGTGGAGGTCCCAGTAGCTTAACAAGACGGTTTGAATGCCCCTTGGAAGAGACGTTGAGGTCCCAGTAGCTTAAAAAGACGGTTTTAATGCCCCTCGCAAAAGTGGTGGAGGTCACAGTAGCTTAACACATCGCTTTTAATGCCCCTCAGAAGAGAAGTGGAGGTCCCAGTAGCTTAACAAGACGGTTTGAATGCCCCTTGGAAGAGACGTGGAGGTTCCAGTAGCTTAACAAGACTGTTTTAATGCCCCTCGGAAAAGTGGTGGAGGTCCCAGTAGCTTAACAAGACGGTTTTAATGCCCCTTTGAAAAGTGGTGGAGGTCGCAGTAGCTTAACAAGACGGTTTGAATGCCCCTTGGAAGAGACGTTTAGGTCCCAGTAGCTTAACAAGACGGTTTGAATGCCCCTTTGAAGAGACGTGGAGGTCCCAGTAGCTTAACAAGTCGGTTTTAATGCCCCTCGCCAAAGTGGTGGAGGTCGCAGTAGCTTAGCAAGACGGTCAGAATGCCCCTTGGAAGAGACGTGGAGGTCACAGTAGCTTAACAAGATGGTTTTAATGCTCCTTGGAAAAGTGGTGGAGGTCCCAGTAGCTTAACAAGATGGTTTTAATGCTCCTTGGAAAAGTGGTGGAGGTCCCAGTAGCTTAACAAGATGCTTTTAATGCCCCTCGGAAAAGTGGTGGAGGTCCCAGTAGCTTAACATGACGCTTTGAATGCCCCTTGGAAGAGACGTGGAGGTCCCAGTAGCTTAACAAGACTGTTTGAATGCCCCTTGGAAGAGACGTGGAGGTCCCAGTAGCTTAACAAGACGGTTTGAATGCCCCTCGGAAAAGTGGTGGAGGTCACAGTAGCTTAACAAGACGCTATTAATGTCCTCAGAAGAGACGTGGAGGTCTAAGTAGCTTAACAAGACTGTTTGAATGCCCCTTGGAAGAGACGTGGAGGTCCCAGGAGCTTAACAAGACGGTTTGAATGCCCTTGAAAGAGACGTGGAGGTCCCAGTAGCTTAAGAAGACGGTTTTAATGCTTCTCGGAAAAGTGGTGGAGGACCCAGTAGCTTAATAAGACGCTTTTACTGCCCCTCGAAAAAGTGGTGGAGGTCGCAGTAGCTTAACAAGACGGTTTGAATGCCCCTTGGTAGAGACATGGAGGTCCCAGTAGCTTAACAAGACGGTTTGAATTCCCCTTGGAAGAGACGTTGAGGTCCCAGTAGATTAACAAGACTGTTTTAATGCCCCTCGGAAAAGTGGTGGAGGTCACAGTTGCTTAACACGTCGCTTTTAATGCCCCTCAGAAGAGAAGTGGAGGTCCCAGTAGCTTAACAAGATGGTTTGAATGCCCCTTGGAAGAGACGTGGAGGTCCCAGTAGCTTAACAAGACTGTTTTAATGTCCCTCGGAAAAGTGGTGGAGGTCCCAGTAGCTTAACAAGACGGTTTTAATGCCCCTTTGAATAGTGGTGGAGGTTGCAGTAGCTTAACAAGACGGTTTGAATGCCCCTTGGAAGAGACGTTTAGGTCCCAGTAGCTTAACAAGACGGTTTGAATGCCCCTTTGAAGAGACGTGGAGGTCCCAGTAGCTTAACAAGTCGGTTTTAATGCCCCTCGCCAAAGTGGTGGAGGTCGCAGTAGCTTAGCAAGACGGTCAGAATGCTCCTTGGAAGAGACGTGGAGGTCACAGTAGCTTAACAAGATGGTTTTAATGCTCCTCGGAAAAGTGGTGGAGGTCCCAGTAGCTTAACAAGATGGTTTTAATGCTCCTCGGAAAAGTGGTGGAGGTCCCAGTAGCTTAACAAGATGCTTTTAATGCCCCTCGGAAAAGTGGTGGAGGTCCCAGTAGCTTAACATGACGCTTTGAATGCCCCTTGGAAGAGACGTGGAGGTCCCAGTAGCTTAACAAGACTGTTTGAATGCCCCTTGGAAGAGACGTGGAGGTCCCAGTAGCTTAACAAGACAGTTTGAATGCCCCTCGGAAAAGTGGTGGAGGTCACAGTAGCTTAACAAGACGCTATTAATGTCCTCAGAAGAGACGTGGAGGTCTAAGTAGCTTAACAAGACTGTTTGAATGCCCCTTGGAAGAGACGTGGAGGTCCCAGTAGCTTAACAAGACGGTTTTAATGCTCCTCAGAAAAGTGGTGGAGGTCCAAATAGCTTAACAAGATGCTTTTAATGACCCTCGGAAAAGTGGTGGAGGTCTCAGTAGCTTAACAAGACGGTTTTAATGCCCCTTGGAAAAGTGGTGGAGTTCGCAGTAGCTTAACAAGACTGTTTGAATGCCCCTTGGAAAAGTGGTGAAGGTCCCAGTAGCTTAACAAGACGGTTTGAATGCCCCTTGGAAGAGACGTGGAGGTACCAGTACCTTAAAAAGACGGTTTTAATGCCCCTCGGAAAAGTGGTGGAGGTCCCAGTAGCTTAACAAGACGCTTTTAATGCCCCTTGGAAGAGACGTGGAGGTCCCAGTAGCTTAGAAAGACGGTTTTAATGCTTCTCGGAAAAGTGGTGGAGGTCCCAGTAGCTTAATAAGACGCTTTTAATGCCCCTCGAAAAAGAGGTGGAGGTCGCAGTAGCTTACCAAGACGGTTTGAATGCCCCTTGGAAGAGACGTGGATGTCCCAGTAGCTTAACAAGACAGTTTGAATTCCCCTTGGAAGAGACGTGGAGGTCCAACTAGCTTAACAAGACGTTTTTAATGCCCCTCGGAAAAGTGGTGGAGATCGCAGTAGCTTAACAAGACGGTTTGAATGCCCCTTGGAAGAGACGTGGAAGTCCCAGTAGATTAACAAGACGGTTTTAATGCTCCTCGGAAAAGTGGTGGACGTCCCAGTAGCTTAACAAGACGCTTTTAATGGCCCTCGGAAAAGTGGTGGAGGTCACAGTAGCTTAACAAGATGCTTTTCATGCTCCTCGGAATAGTGGTGGAGGTCGCAGTAGCTTAACAAGACGCTTTTAATGCCCCTTACAAGAGCCATACAGTACAGCATTTTAAATATATTATTCCCATTATTGGGGAGTGGGTCTCCCACAGTCTTTGCTTATGCCTTCCAAGCAAAAGCTGACAAAAATAAGGACTGAGGAACTTTCAATAATGGCAACACGGACCACGGTCACCCTGGTGGTATAGTGGTGGTGGAGGCTGAGGATAAGGAGAAGAACATAAAACAGCCGAAATGAGGAAGCGTATACCCATGTGTGGGTGTGAAGTGGTGCATTTGAATACACCTCCCGAAATAACACAGTGGATTTGACTTTATGTTACTCTGCTGTCATTTGGTGGCGATGAGAAGTCTGGCCCAATCCAGCTCTTGTTCATTTTGATAAGGGTCAGCTTGTCAGCATTGTCAGTTGACAGGCGAGTGCGCTTATCAGTTATAATTACCCCAGCAGCACTAAAAACACGCTCCGATAACACGCTAGCGGCAGGGCAGGCCAGGACCTCCAAGGTGTACAGAGCGATTTCATTCCAAGTGTCCAGCTTGGATACCCAATAATTAAAAGGCACAGAGGAATCACGGAGGACGCTGGTACAGTCGGCAAGGTACTCCCTCACCATCTTTTGAAACTTTCCACTCCTTGTGAGAGTACCCCGCGCCTCAGGGCCTGTAAGCTGGGCAGGTCTCAGAAAACTGTCCCAGAATGTTGACAGTGTTCCCCTGCCTCTGCTGGATTGGAGTTGCCTCTCTCTCGCTTGTACGCCTTGGTTGGTCAACGAACTGTGACCTCTGCCGCTAGTGTCTTCAGATGGAATTTTTTTTTAACAGTTCTGCAGCAAGGGCCTTCTGGTACTGCCCCATTTTTGTAGACCTCTCCACCTCAGGAATAAGAGAGTGAACGTTCTCCTTGTAGCGGGGGTCTAAAAGTGTCACCAACCAGTAATGACTGTCACCCAACATTTTGACAACGCGAGGGTCACGGTTAAGGCAGAGTAACAAAGTCAGCCATGCGCGCCAGACTGGTAACGGGCAAGACTTCCGTGTCCACACCAAGATGACGAATGACCATGCTCTCCTCCTCCTCCTCCCCCCGTCCTCAGGCCACCCACGCTGAACCGACGGTATGACAGTTGTACAGGTACTACCGCCTACAGCGCATGATACAAGCTCCTGTTCTTCCTCCTCCTCCTCTCCCTCATTATCCCCCAATGCACGTTGGGATGAGATGAGGCTGGGCTGTGTGTAATAGACCGCTACGGCTTCTTGATCCATCTCATCATACTCTGGCTGCAATGCCTCCTCTTTAATTCTCTGCAGAGAGCATTGCAAAAGACAGACAAGTGGAATGCTGACGCTAATGATGGAGTCATCGCCACTCACCATCTTGGTGGACTCCTCAAAGTTGGTCAAGATGGTACATACAGTACAGACCAAAAGTTTGGACACACCTTCTCATTTAAAGATTTTTCTGTATTTTCATGACTATGAAAATTGTACATTCACACTGAAGGCATCAAAACTATGAATTAACACATGTGGAATTATATACTTAACAAAAAAGTGTGAAACAACTGAAAATATGTCTTATATTCTAGATTCTTCAAAGTAGCCACCTTTTGCTTTGATGACTGCTTTGCACACACTTGAGAGACTGCCATAAAGACTGAGAGGAGGGGGCATCTTTGCATGCAGTATGGACAGGGGATTGCCATGCACACACAACAGGTGACACCTGCTGACACTGGTCATGGACCCTGGGGTTCGCCCCACAAAGTCGGGTGCTTTACTGCCATGTGCCTGATCATGCTGGTGGTGGTCAGGCTGGTAGTTTTGTCACCCCTGCTGATGCTGGCATGGCAGGTGGTACAAATGGCCTTTTTGGGGTTATCAGCAGAGTCTTTAAAAAAATTCCAGACTCTGGAAGACCCACAGGTTGTACTGGCAACGTCCCTCGTGTTGGTGTTACGGGGAACTGTTGCCGGCCTTCTGTGTGCGGCCACCACACTGCTTCTTCCTGCCTGTTGGGGTACTCTGTCTCCCTCACCCGGTCTGCTGCTGGCCTTGCTCTGCATGTCCTCCTGCCACGTTGGGTCAGTTACTAGATCATCCACCACCTCCTCCTCTTCCACTTGCGCACCACGATCCTCCTCCTCACTTCTTGGCAATTGTGTTTCGTCATCGTCAACCTCTTGTGACAAATTGCCAGCGTTGACTTCCTGTGGCCGTGGCTGTTCAAATATTTGGGCATCTCTACATGGGATCTCCTCTTCCACCACTTCAAGCGGAGCAGGCGAGGGGCACAAATCTGGAAATGGACCAGTGAACAGCTCTTCAGAGTGTCCAAGTGTGGGATCAGTTGCTGTCTGACGATACTCGGCATGGTGGGAGGAAGGAGCATCAGGGTGAGGAGGAGTATGCGGTCGAGACTCACGGCTACTAAGAGTTGACCGTGTGGAAGACAGACCGGAAGTGGTGGTCTGCTATCCAATTAATAACCTGTTCACACTGATCAGTTCGCAATACTGGTGTTGTTCTGTGCTTCCCTAGTAATTCGGTCAAGAAGTGGGAGCGAGAAGATATGGCTGTTGGTTGTGGCACATTTTCACCTTGGCCACGGCCCCGTCCTCTGCATGTACCATCACCAGAACGTCCACTTCCATGTCCCTTGCCACGCGCCTTGCCCATTGTAAAGTAAGTAAAATAGCTTACACTCGCACTATCAATGGAAAAAGGGTAATAAAGTAGATTAGAACCGTGGAAGAGGAAAATCACAGTTCTATTTCTCTGGCCTACACCCGACTCTTTTAAACAATCTGAACAATCAGGGAGAAACTATTACTGTTTTTCTTTACGGAAAAAATACCAAAAGGTGAATAATAGAGATTTTTACCGTGGAATGGCAAAACCACAGTTATTGTTTACTGGGGTATACCAGAAAATTTTGAATAGATATATTTGCGGCTGAACAATGAGCGACACACTCAAACTGTTTATTTTTAGGTAAAAATGGCCCAAAAGTGGATAATACAAAGATTTGACCCGTGGAACTGCAAAACCACACTTGTATTTCTCGGGCCCACACCAGACTATTTTCAACAGATATATTTGTGTCTGAAAAATCAGGGAGACACTATTAGTTTTTTTTTACGGCAAAAAATGCCAAGATCAGGATAATAGAGATTTTTACCGTGGGACAGCAAAACCACAGTTATAATTTAGTGGTGTATACTAGACTATTTTCAACAGATATATTTGTGTCTGAACAATCAGGAGACACTACTACTGTTTTTCTTTGCGGCAAAAAATGCCAAAAGCAGGATAATAGAGATTTTTTACCGTGGAACAGCAAAACCACAGTTATAATTTACTGGTGAATACCAGACTATTTTCAACAGATATATTTGTGTCTGAACAATCAGGAGACACTATTAGTTTTTTTTTTAAGGTGACACATATTACTATAACTTGCACCCATAGTGCAAAAAAAAAAAAAAACCCTAAAAAAACACAATGGGTTCAACCGTACTCAAATTGTTAACTAGGAGCAATGATTATTGTGAATAATATAATATTTTGATTGGAGATGATCCACCCTCTGGTTCCACCACTGATCCTGAGAATGAAGGAATGGGGAACCTATCAGCTTTTTTTTTCCTGCACAGCTGTGCTCCCAACCGCCCACAGTGCAAAAAAAAACCCTAAAAAAACAATAGGTATAACCGTACTCAAATTGATAATTGGGAGCAACGATTAGTGTGAAGGATATAATATTGTGATTGGCGATGTTCCATCCACTGATTCTGAGAATGAAGAAATGGGGAACCTATCAGCTTTTTTTCCTGCACAGTTGTGCTCCCACCCATTGAGCAAAAATACCCTAAAAAAATGCACGTACTCAAATTGTTAATTGTGAGCAATGATGAGTGTGAAGGGATATAATATCTTGATTGGCGATGGTCCGACCTGTGGTTCCGCCACCGATCCCAAGAATGAAGGAATTGAGAACCTGTAAGCTTTTTTTTTCCTGCACAGCTGTGCTCCCAACCACCCACCCACAGTGCAAAAAATAAAAAAAACAATAGATCCAACTGTACTCAAATTGTTAAATTGGGAGCGCGAAAAAAATAATGCATCCACTTCTTTCTAAATTAGGCTGTCAGACCCCCAAGAATGACATCCTAGTAATATGCCATGACTTATACCTCTTTAAATGTATGCAAAGGATAAACCTGGATATGCAGGTATACGTTCTATTGATTGATTTCTATAAGGGCCTATTTACACATGTAAATGTGTATCTGCTACGGACATGAATGATCGGCTGCAGCCCTTCCACTTGGCCAGTCAATGGATCCGCAAATCACAACAAGTAATTCAAGGAAATGGAAAAGTAAAAAAAAAAATTCTAGTAACATTGCATAGCGTACCGGTGATTGCGCTATTTAACTTGCCATCAGTGATTGACAGCATATAAATGGTTAAACAGCAGTGATTGACGCTCCGCTCTGGCCGCTGCTGTTACAGCAAGATGTCAGCTGTGTAGGATGGGGGCTCTGCTCCTGAGCCCACCCGAAACAGCAATCCAATGGACGGTTTCACACACCACATTATCCAGTGGTGTTTAATTTGCTTTTCTATTTAGGAAACAAAACCGTTTTAATAACGTTTTCCTTCTCTGGTATCTAGGAGCCATTTCAGCTATTTGTAAAGGGAATCTGTCAGCAGGTTTTTCTTGGCTATTCTGAGAGCAGCATGATGGGGTGAGCGCCACACTAGGAGTAGGACCACCGAGCCCAGAGCTATTGCAAGACGTGCAGACAATATATACCAGGTATGAATGAATCCAATACAACATTATTGTTACTTGGGAATTAACCTACTTGGATATAATACATCCCTTGATATGTATATACCAAAAGGTCATTATCTTGGGAATGCCTATATTGGCTTTTATTATTTGGGATTATATCCTTTTACTATGTGACCTAGGATATACTATCAGTATGCATTAGCACAATTGGAGCTACTACTATTTAGCCCTGGTGTCTCTGCAATTCAAATATTTACATTATACCTCCTCACTATTATATGGTATTACTATATATATGTGTGTGTGCTCTTTTCTTTCCCGCCATGTACCCAAATTGTTATAATAAAGGTCTTTTTTAACACATTGACCCCTTGTCGGATGTATCATATATTGGTTGTTGTTGAGAGCAGCATGATGTAGAGACAAAGACCCTGATTCTAGGGACGTCTCACTTACAGGGCTGCTTGTTGTAGTTTTGATAAAAATCACACTTTTATTAGCAGAAGATTATCACTAGAGGACTAGTAAACCTGCTGCCAGGTAGTCCAACCACGCCCCCCACCACTGATTGGCAGTTTATATACAGTGTACACAGAAAGCTGCCAATCAGTGGTGTGGGTGGGGTTATTATACAGAGCTCAGCATTCAGAGATCTGCATGAGAAAAAAAAAACTGCAATTTTATCAAAATAACACCAAGCAGCCCAGTAAGTGATACATCGTTGGAATCAGGGCCTCGGATTATGCTGCTCTCAAATGGGATAGCAAAAACCTGCTGACATATTCCATTTAAAGGGGCAGCTCCTACTAAATCCAGACATGGTGCAAAATGTAAATTCTGCTGCAGATTTACTGCTGTAGATTTTTAATTCCTAAAAATCCCTGTAGATTCAGAGGATCTCAACCTTTTCAATGCAAATTATTTTCAAGACTTATTCACAGATATTATGAAATATTACAGTAGAAATAAATAAAAAAAAAAAAAAAAGCACAATACCTAAACCCCCTTCCTTGGGAAAAATATACGGCAAGTATAAGAAAGACAAAAATTTATTCTGGAGTCATATTGAAGTCTAAATAGAATTGTAACCATACAATGTAAACAGCAGCAAATGTAAGTAGGATCCACTGGATCTATATAAGAGGAACGTTTTCCAAAGCCGATCTTCTGAGCCTACCGCTATGCTGGCTGCACCGGCATTGTGATCGTCAGCACCTGGAATATACGTCACGTTTTACTGCAGCTCATAGAACCAAATGATAAGACGCAGAGCAGTGCGAGGCTTGTGACTCGCTATACACAAAATATACGACATGTTTGATGAATGGCATAAAGGAAAGCCGATGCATTCAGATGTCTCTGGGCAACTATATGTTGTGATAGATAAGTTCCTGTCAGGGTGAGGGGCAGCATCCTATCTGCTCACTCATCATGACAGGTTTACAACATGTTGACTCATGGACGTGATCAGTCAGTCAATCGATGACATAGATGCACGTTCTTAATTCCGACAGGTAGGTCAGAGAAGTCCGTCTCAAACAGTTTACTTTCACCCATCTAGGATGGATGGCTGCTGACATCGTTGGCCATTATGTCCATACGCAATTATTATCCCCTAATTGTGATGTACAATACAAATTTATATTGTGGTACCGTGTTAGCCAGAAAATTTGATGGAAATAATTTTATGCCCAAAAATGGCAAAAGTATTCTCGGAGTGATACCTTTATTGGCTAACCAGAAAAAAAAAAATATATATGCAAACTTACAGAGCACACAGGCTCCTTCTTCAGGCAGGATTACAAATGTTATGAATTCATTTGTAATATTGCCTGAAGAAGGAGCCTCTGTGCTCTGAAAGCTTGCATATATATTTTTTTTTTCTGGTTAGCCAATAAAGGTATCACTCCGAGAATACTTTTGCCATTTTTGGGCATAAAAGTATTCACATAGAATTATTCACTAATTAAAACAATTTATTTTTGCTAAATAAATGTATACATTTTTTAAAATTTTATTTTATACATTTTCTCAGAGAACCTCTTTAAGAAGGAGATTTCAGAATGGGCTATAAGACATGTCCAGCTTTGCTTAATTGTCTCACCTTACTGTCCTTGTTGAACTGAGCTCCACTTTGTTCTTGGATGATATTGTAAGGAATGAAGACGTCTAGATGATACAAATCGGGACGTCTGACTATTCTGTCTTCACCCAAGTCCAACACAAGAGATCTAGCAGAAGACTGTAAAGAGAAGACCAGCGTGGTAACAACGCTTATGTCGCTGAATGCTTCTGTACGGGAAAGAAAGTTGTAACCAACAAGTGCACAAAAATCTAAACTTTTATCTTGATACGTGGCCAACTAGAAGTTACTGTGTAGCTCCACACGTCTCATACATTAAATCTGACACGTGGAGGAACTGCTCACAGAAAAGGCTTCAAATATTTTTTAGGATTCACACTGCATTAAAAGGGGTTGTCCACCACTTTAATACTAATGGAATATCCTTAGGATAGGTCATCAATATTAAAGTGCCAGACAACCCCTTTAAGTGAGGCATAATGAATGGTACCAGAATTTCACATAATGTAGCCTTCATTAGGCAGAAGGCCCACTCGGTTATATGAAGAAATCTGGGGTCCCCAAAAGCAAACCCAGTAATCACCAGATTCCCGTGTGGTGACTACTTAATCTGCTTTTTGGGAAGACCAGAACTGACCCCTATATTTAACCAAGTGGGTCCCCTCAAGCTACATTATCCTGTCTGATGAAGGCTACATTAGCTGAAACATTCTTAATCTTCATTATGCCTCATTTAACGCAATGTGAATCATGGACATGAGAAAAATCAAATTAAAAAATAAATACATTTAAAGCATTTTCTGTGCGATTCCTCCAAATGTCGCATTAATATAGAAAAAATAAAGAGCGGCGTGTTCTACACTATTGCAACAAGCCTCTTTCATCATTTATATCATCATTATAACATCATTTATATGCACCAGCACCATGGAATCAATGGCACTATATAATTAAATAACAATAATAATATATACATCTTCCCACCAGCTTGTTTTCCCTCTATCTCCTCTCTGGATCTATGAAGCCAGAACTGTCAAAGAAGAGGTGATGGTGGAGATGGAGGGGAAACAAGCAGGGGGGAAGGTTTATATAAATGACTGGTCCCGCCGTGAAGCACTGGGCGTCTGTGCTTGGTTTGAACAGTCGTTCTCTGCTGACAGAGTCGTTTACAGAGATCTTCTTTCCCATTCCAACAGCTTGCAAACAACCCACCATGGTATGAAAAAAAAATTAGATCATCATCATCCAGCAAATGTGTCACAGCTGCCAGCAATTGGCTACTGTGGACACATCAAAGCTGTGATGATAAAAGTTGGCAGAGGAGGACCGGTAGCACGAGGTTGGCACAGACTTTTAATAAGGGAAGACTATTGGAGATCACATGAAATACAAAAAGGTCACAATCCTAAACCACATCTGAGGGTCTCACCACTTTAGGTAAAGAGATTTCAGCCACCAGAAAACTTGGGTGTCCTACAGGAGGTTCCGCCACAATCATGTAATCTGGTTTCACGGGTGAACTGATAAAAAAAAGGAAGGCAGCAGTATATTGCAAGGGTACACCATCAATTTATGATCTGTTGGGGTCGATCTCTAATATAATAAAGGGGCACTGATGCTGGTAATGAGGAACAGCCCCTTTCACAGTCATTCCCTGCACATCGGCATCATGGCCTCCACTGTGCAGCGGAACGACAGCATAGATCCAGCAAAGTGAATGGGCTTAGCTGCAGTTCTCCTGCATAGTGAATATCCGGGTAGTTGCCCCACACCAGCATATTCTTTAAAAAGGGCAGCGGGGTTACTTCCAGGCTGCAGCCCCCTTATTCTTGGAGTCCAAGAAGTTGGATATCCTATATCTTTTGTAAGATGGGATTCTAAAAAAAGTAAATGCATGCATTAAACCTCAAAGAAACCCAAACCTTTCAACTTCTGAGATGAGGGACTTGCTTGGAGTTAGCTGGGAGGGTCTGTAGGAAAAAAATAAAGAACATAAAGGCATAATAGTTAAAACAAAAACAAAAAAAAACAATGTCCACATTGTTCTTGCACCATAACAAGCCATTCTGCAACTTCCTCCATCTGTTGGGTTTAACCCATCACCACGAGGAGTGGGGCTCCCCCATCTGTTGGGTATAACCCATCACCACGAGGAGTGGCACTCCCCCATCTGTTGGGTATAACCCATCACCACGAGGAGTGGCGCTCCCCCATCTGTTGGGTATAACCCATCACCTCAAGGAGTGAAGCTCCCCCATCTGTTGGGTGTAACCCATCACCACAAGGAGTGGAGCTCCCCCATCTGTTGGGTGCAGCCCATCACCACGAGAAGTGGCGCTCCCCCATCTATTGGGTATAACCCATCACCACGAGGAGTGGCGCTCCCCCATCTGTTGGGTATAACCTATCACCTCAAGGAGTGGCGCTCCCCCATCTGTTGGGTATAACCCATCACCAAGAGGAGTGGAGCTCCCCCATCTGTTGGGTGTAACCCATCACCACGAGGAGTGGCGCTCCCCCATCTGTTGGGTGTAACCCATCACCACGAGGAGTGGCGCTGCCCCATCTGTTGGGTATAACCTATCACCAGGAGGAGTGGCGCTCGTCATACTTTGTGTCCCTAGGGGAAATGTGGTATTATAAGATATCCAATCAATTGAATGGCCGACTATGTACTGCATGGATGAGCGAGGAACATCAGAGAAGAAGTCGTCGATGCTCAACAGCACCCTACTCTGTCGTCTTTTACAGACTGTATGCCATAGACTTGTACCTTAGAGTTAGGACTTACCCCTATTATGAATCATCGGTTTTGATTTGGTTCTGATATTCTGTTCAAAAATGGATCCCAGGAACTTCCAATTTTTCAGCATTTTCCACTCTGAAGGGAAACCATAGATGATTAACAGGGTCGGACTGGAACTGAAACTCAGCCCTGGCATGTGAGAGGACGCAGGCCCGCCCGACGCGCGTTGAATGTGAAATATTTTCATGAATGATTTGGGTATATGTCACAATAAAAATTGCTGCAAACTGCACTTTATCATCGATAGACAAAAACTGACATAATGTAAAATATAAACTTCCCTCCAGGAAAATGTTAATTTCTTTCAACTGGAGGGACGGACATATTTGTAATATAGAGCTCCAAGTTCCCAAAAACGCTATGCTTGATAGTACCAGGAAAAGCAGGAAAAGTGAATCCTTGCAGATTTGAAGCAGTTTCATGTCTATTCTTTCAGTATTTTTGCAGCGTTTCTAAAGAAAGGGAAAAAAAAATCTCAAAAAACGCAACATCAACGGGATTTTCCTGCCGAGCGACACGTTTTTTGTGCAGAAATGTTCTTTCCTTTCTTTTTTGTTTATATTTTGTGTTATACACTAGTGGCCAAAATTGAGGCAACACTTTCAGTTTTTCACCATCACCAATATTTAATGGAGGATTTCACTGACCTACTTACTTGTACACACGCCCTCTTCTGCCATATGTATTCTATGTTGGTTTATAGTGACCTGGGTGTGGGTTGTAAGACAGATATTGTGCGATTAAAATGCGTTTTTTATATTTTAAAGCCAGTTTGTCATCAAAAGGTAAGCAATTACATGTTTTCGTTCTCAAAGTGTGTAAGCGGTTTCAAGAGACTGGTTCGATAAAGAATAAACCAGGTAGAGAAAGGAAGAAGGCTACAACTCCTCAGACTGATAGAAGAATTGTTAGAATCGCCCTAAATAACAGGAAATAAATGGCTGTTAACATCAACAAGGAGCTTGTCAACACCGGAGTGACAGTGTCTGATCGGACGGTTCGACGACGATTGGTAAATGCAGGGTTAAGAGCCAGAATACCAGGTAAAAAGCCATTTCTGAATGCCTCACAGCGTCAGAAACGTCTGCAGGGGCCAAAGAACATTGTAAATGGACCATTGAACAATGGTGAAATGTTATATGGAGCGATGAGACACGCATATCCATCTTTGGCAGCGACGGTGTCTGCTACGTTCGACGACGACCTGGAGAGGACTGGTTGCCAGAGGGTACAATACCCACCATGAAGCCTCCTCTGAGTGTTATGGTAGGGGGCTGTGTGTCCAGAGATGCAGGTGGTCGGCTGCAGGTAATTGAAGAAACAGTTAATGCTGAAAAGTACATCAAGGAAGTCCTTCAGCCTAAACTCATTCCTTCGGCACGTGATGTATTTGGTGAAGGGACACCGTTTATTTTAAGATGGAGCCCCATGCCATACAGCTAAAAAATGGCTCTCTTGGTTCAAGGACAAAAATGTCCAGCTATTGAATTGGCCAGGAAACAGCCCAGATCTCAATCCTATTGAGAATCTCTGGGCTCGGCTCAAAAGAGCGGTGTCAAAACAGCGGGCTTCACACAAGCAGGAACTCATTGCAGCCATCATCAAATCATGGCTTCATATCATCACACCATCTGATTTACACAAACTGGTAGATAGCATGCCAAGTAGATGCCAGGCAGTCATCAAGGCCGAGGGCTATCCAACTGAGTATTAACATTTAGTGTTAGATATGAAAATAGGACAAATCAATGGCTTTTCTCCCACAGTCATCTGAGTGACAATAGTGTCCAATTTGTTGACAAATGAACAAATTTCCTGCTAATATTGTGTTTCTATATGAGATTTTATTTCTACTTAAAAACTTTACTGTGAAATCAAAAACATTCATGAAATTTGTATTTGTATTGGCAAAATGCTAAAAATTCATAAATCTTGGGGGTGTTGCCTCAATTTTGGCCACTAGTGTATAGAGTTCCTCAGTATATTTATATGTTGTCCCCCATCACCTTTTTCATCTCTCCTTACAAGTATGCCTTGTATCTTAGCTAAAACATGGTAGTAAGTAGCATATGAAACCCTTTTATAATGGGTAGTGTAGAATCGCTGCATATTTCAGGGTTATGCGCTCCTGAGGACTCATTAGTGCTGCCCTCCTCAGGCGAAACCTGGTTGTGACCTTGTATAATATGGGGCTAGCCGGTCTCACCTACCAGTTTGGGTCACAAACCCTTTTTCGTTTGCTTTGATGTTTTACTCATTGTTTATTACGTTTACACCCCAAATCTCTCCTAATCCTGGAGATCAAACCTATGAAAGCAATTTATGAATGATCATAACACCTCTATGAAGGGTAATTATCATCTCCTTCATAAATATACATTTATATGTATAAATACATACAGTGCCTACAAGTAGTATTCAACCCCCTGCAGATTTAGCTGGTTTGATAAGATGCAAATAAGTTAGAGCCTTCAAACTGCAAACGAGAGTAGGTTTTATGAACAGAAGCATAAATCTTACAAACCAAAAAGTTATGTTGCTCAGTTGAATTTTATTAAATTTTAAACATAAGTGTGGGTCAATTATTATACAACCCCTATGTTTAATATTTTGTGGAATAACCCTTGTTTGCAATTACAGCTAATAATCGTCTTTTATAAGACCTGATCAGGCCGGCACAGGTCTGTGGAGTTATCTTGGCCCACTCCTCCATGCAGATCTTCTCCAAGTTATCTAGGTTCTTTGGGTGTCTCATGTGGACTTTATTCTTGAGCTCCTTCCACAAGTTTTCAATTGGGTTAAGGTCAGGAGACTGACTAGGCCACTCCAACACCTTGACTTTTTCCCTCTTGAACCAGGCCTTGGTTTTCTTGGCTGTGTGCTTTGGGTCGTTGTCTTGTTGGAAGATGAAATTACGACCCATCTTAAGATCCTTGATGGAGGAGCGGAGGTTCGTGGCCAAAATCTCCAGGTAGGCCGTGCTATCCATCTTCCCATGGATGCGGACCAGATGGCCAGGCCCCTTGGCAGAGAAACAGCCCCACAGCATGATGCTGCCACCACCATGCTTGACTGTAGGGATGGTATTCTTGGGGTCGTATGCAGTGCCATCCAGTCTCCAAACGTCACGTGTGTGGTTGGCACCAAAGATCTCGATCTTGGTCTCATCAGACCATAGAACCTTGAACCAGTCTGTCTCAGAGTCCTCCAAGTGATCATGAGCAAACTGTAGACGAGCCTTGACATGACGCTTTGAAAGTAAAGGTACCTTACGGGCTCGTCTGGAACGGAGACCATTGCGGTGGAGTACGTTACTTATGGTATTGACTGAAACCAATGTCCCCACTGCCATGAGATCTTCCCGGAGCTCCTTCCTTGTTGTCCTTGGGTTAGCCTTGACTCTTCGGACAAGCCTGGCCTCGGCACGGGAGGACACTTTCAAAGGCTGTCCTGGCCGTGGAAGGCTAACAGTAGTTCCATAAGCCTTCCACTTACGGATGATGCTCCCAACAGTGGAGACAGGTAGGCCCAACTCCTTGGAAAGGGTTTTGTACCCCTTGCTAGCCTTGTGACCCTCCACAATCTTGTCTCTGATGGCCTTGGAATGCTCCTTTGTCTTTCCCATGTTGACCATGTCTGAGTGCTGTTCACAAGTTTGGGGAGGGTCTTAAATAGTCAGAAAAGGCTGGCAAAAGAGATCTTTAATCCACACATGTGAAGCTCATTATTCTTGGTGCCTGAACTACTTCTTAATACTTTTGGGGGACCAAACAGAATTCTTGTGGTTTGAGGGGTTGAATAATAAATGACACTCTGAATTAACTTTTAACGTTTTTCTTAAAAAAAAAAAAAAAAACCAAAAACAAAATTTGCTGCAGTGCATTTCCCACTTCCAGGCTGATCTACAGTACAAATGTCACAATGCCAAGTTAATTCCGCATGTGTCAACCAGCTAAATCTGCAGGGGGTTGAATACTACTTGTAGGCACTGTATGTGGTCAATGCATAGTACTGGCACATGACTTATCACTTTCCAGGACCTTACAAAGCACCAGGAACATTCATAACAAGCGGAGGTGAGGCGATTCTGGCAACTTAATAGGAAAGGATTCTTTACAGTTAGAGCAGTCAGACTGTGGAATGCCAACCACAAGATATAGTAATGGCAGATAGTATAACAGCATTTATAGAAGGGCTGGATACTTTTTTAACAAAACATGACATTGTGGGTTATAAATAATCTAGTAATAGAAAATGTATAACTTTGGAGATAGACCAAGGACATTAAAGTTAAAACTTTTTCAACCTATGTAACTATGCAAGTATGCAGAATGCACATTAGGAAAATGCTTGAAATGCAATTCCCTATAATATTATTTTACAAGTAATTTCCTCTTAATTTTCCGCTTTGTAAAGTGCTAGTTATAAGCCCAATCTATGGATCTAAAAAGTGCAAAACACTCCTGAAACACTTGTACGTATGTTCTATAATCTTTATTTCTTATGGTGCCTAAGGCTATGTGCCCACGTTGCATTTATGAAGCAGAAAATTTCTGCTGCATAAATGCAAGTCCTCTCCCGGAAAAACGCATGCGGAATTCCGCACGCGTTTATCGCGCTTTTTTCGCGCGTTTATCACGCGTTTTCCACATGCGGAATTGCCTTGCGTTTTTTATGCATTGAACAAAGGCAATTCTGCTTGCGGAAACGCAAAATTAAATGACATGCTGCGGATTTTTGAACGCAGCATAAACGCTGCGGAAAAATCCGCAGCATGTGCATAGAACTTGCGGAATCCCATTGGGGACCATGGGGTGCGTGTTACCAAGCGTTTTACAAGCGTTTCCGCTGCGGAAATTCCGCATCAAAAACGCTTGAAAAATGCTACGTGGGCACACAGCCTAAGGGAAGCCGTAATGATAAGACTCCTGCTTGGTAACAAGTGCAGTTATTTGCCTCCATAATGAAAGTGAATTACCAATGATGAAAGGGTTAATACTTGGACCCTGCATCAGTAATAGCCCTTGTAGTAACCATGACAACTATTGTGAGGGCATAAACAAGTGTCATAAAGAAGATTCCATAAAAGAATGCCGCGCTGCCATGATCAGCGCCATTACTGATGATGCGCCTGAGGACCTTGAGCTTGACCACCCCACGTAATGTGCCAATGTTGGTGTAATTTGGAGGTTCTAGCAGGGAAAGGGGTTGTCTTCTTAGACACCCCGGGGGGAAGGGAAGGTAACAGAGGGGGGGTCCCCAAAACAGGATCCCCTTCTGTTACTATGTACAAAGAGCTGCTCTTCTTTGGGAGTTCATAGATGGATCCTTGACTTTAATGGGTGATAAATTGGGAGGGGGAGGGGATACTCATCCTATTAGGGGTTATCCATAATGAGCAACCCCTGTAACCAAGTACCCAACATCTTGAGAGACGGAGCTGGATCTGTAAGGGAGAAGTGGTAGATCCACCTGGGAAATCAGATCAACTAAATTCGTTCCAGCAATAAATGTGGTGACAGATATCGCAGCCAGATCTCTCCCACATCCAGTTTATCACATTAATAGTCTATATTTGTTATGTCGTTCTCTGTAAATATGTAGAAATTCTAAAACTCCGTCATATATCGGCACTAACTCTCTAAGCCCAAGGGAAGGGCAGCCCTCCAGCCATGGTTCCCTAGAGGTTTCCTCCACAGGGGGTTTTCCTCTCCTGAGAGCTGGAGGGTGACTCTTCGTGAGTCGAGGGTTGTGCCATTTTCGGTGTCATGTAAATTTAAATAAAGTTGAGAACGTTTGACACCTAATTGCAATGATTTGTGTATTTATTTTGTATGTGTCTGATTCATTTTGTTTGGGAGTCGGGGTCCATCACACATCACTGAGTCATACGTCTGGACATCTGCCGCCAGAAGTTTTGCTCCAGGGGTTGCCCCTGCTCTGGGGAGTTTGATGGAGCAGAGAAGACAAGAATTACAGAACTCATCCTCAGAATAAGGACTTCTATTACAGTACTACAAGCAGCTTCCTCGTCTCATTCACACAGTGAGTATTTTGGGCACTAATTTACATCAGTATTTGTAAGCTGAAAACCAGAGGGGAACAAACACAGTGAAAAATAGTAACTGAAACACTTTCACCTCTTCTGTTTTGGATCCACTCCTGGCGTCTGCTAACAAATACTGATGCAAAATATCGCCATGGAAGTTCCCTAAATTCTTACTGACTGATTTGACTGTTTGAGTAGCAGTCAAGCAACAGAGGTTGCAAGCGTTAAAGGAGTTTTCTGGTATCAAAAACCCCTGTCCCCCTTGCCATTTTTCTCTATCCTGAACCTGTGCTTCCTGCCCTGATCTCGGACTGTCTGACCTAGTCCTTGTCTTCGCTCTCCTGAGTCTGGTACCCTGGTACCTCCGGAATGCTGCTGCAGTCCCGGGAACTGCAATGAAGTGGTACCTGGTGTCTACCGGAGGCCCAGTCTATCCTCACCACCAGAGGTTCTAGTGGAGACCCAGTAGACACCTAGTCACAACCCTCCCGTGGGGCAGTGGGTCCATATCCACCAGGGTTACACCCACATAGCAAATGTGGTACCAATATTCAAGAAGGGGATAACATCTGAGCCTGGAATTTATAGGTCGGTAAGTTTAACTTGTACTGTGGGCAACAACTTTGAGGGTTTTCTAAGAGATACTAACCTGGAGCACCTCAATAAGAATAACCTAAACATATGATTATGAGGGATCTGTCCTGCAAACTAATCTGAAAAGATTCTATGGGGAGGTAAGTTCAGGTTGGACCAGGGAAACTTAGTGGATGTTGTCTATCTGGACTTTTCAAAGGCATTTGATACGGTGCCATACAACAGGTTGGTACATAAAAATGTTCAATATATTATATGGTAAACTTGCTCCACGAAAGAACAAGTCCTTGTGTGGTCGATGGAAAAATCAAGGAAAAGATCAGTGATGCGGTCGTTACCTCTTGACAGCTCCATTTCGTACTTGTTCTCTAGTCCCTCCATGGCCACGGTGATAAAAAATTCCCTGAAAAGCTCATTATTCTAATAAAAAAAATACAAAGTAAGGAGCTGACACAAAGGAGAGCAGACAGCTCGTATGTCGGAATAAGCAATTGCAGTTACCGTAATTTTCTCAAAGAAGGTGCCATTAATCACTATGTCGTACGCCGAGCAGCCGCCTCTACCTGTAGGACAAAGTGCACCAGGACTTAGATACTTTGCGGTGCCGACTCAATCCATTGACCTTAGTAGGGCTGCTATGAATAAGTGGTATAAGTTCTTAAAGGGGAATCCAAGTAGTGGACAATCCCTCTAAGTCCCAAATCTAAACCAAAAAAGTTCAAAAGTCAACAACAAGATGTCAAACTTTATTCCGCAGACTGGAAGTGGACCTACCAGAACCTGTGGAGATGGCACCTTTGACCATTGAGGATTAGTAAGTTGTAATACTTGCTATTTTAACCCCTTTAAGGATATCTCTGGACTATCCCTTTAAAAAGAGAAGCGCTGTATTAAAAAAAAACGTACTATTATCAACTTCAACGTGGGGCTCTCCAAGGCTCATGGGGACTCGATAGCCGGAGGGATCATCAGATTCCAGGATGCTGACTAACTCCTGCTCCGTCAGGTCCGGGGCCGCTGGGATCTGGTTCGACTTGCAGATGTTAATAAAGCTTTTGGTATTTTTGGATGTGCGAGTTTTAATGCAGAAACCTAACACAGAAATAAAAACAAAAAGTGAACAAAAACACAATAAAATCGGCAAAAGCCAAGCAGCATTTACATGTAATCAACTGCATAAGAAATTATGTGACCCCCCACGTTGGTTGCATCATGTGACCGTTGCAGTCAATAAGACCCCACTGCCCCACTGTGGTATCTGTCACATAACATGCACAAAGTAATCTGGATAATAATCAGAGGACGCCCATCTCACCCGGCTGGGGTCTGATCTCTCTGCTTTCTGGTAAGTTCGGTATTCTGCTCTGTATCTCCTGTTTGGCCTGAAATGAGGCAACAAGTGAGAATCAGTGAGTAACATGAACAGGATGGTTCTGCAAACTGATTTTTCCTGCACCAAAATAGTACAACTGTGAGGGGTCTAAAGCCAACAATACACATTAGGTAAATGTTGGAGACTGCCGCGCCCCCGGCGGCTGACGAAGGAGACATTCACCCGGTGATTGCTGGCCTCTCCAATTCATCTTCGTACCTTCATCAGCATCTGTTCATACAGCGCTTCCTCCATGTTTGTGTTCATTTCTGCAGACAGCAGCGACTTGTCAGACGCCATTTTTTCGGTCAAAGACAGAAGCTCAGAGATCTTGTTTTATAAGAGAAAACCTGAAAAATGAAAATATGTATTAATCTTCTCCACAGACAACGACAAGGGGAGAGTGCGGGAGCCTGACAGCCGACGACATGAGGGGGTGCGGGAGCCTGACAGCCCTCGACACGAGGGGGTGCGGGAGCCTGGCAGCCCACGACAAGAGGGGGTGCGGGAGCCTGGCAGCCCACGACAAGATGGGGTGCGGGAGCCTGACAGCCCACGACACGAGGGGGTGCGGGAGCCTGACAGCCCACGACACGAGGGGGTGCGGGAGCCTGACAGCCCATGACACGACGGGGGGCGGGAGCCTGACAGCCCTCGACGCGAGGGGGTGCGGGAGCCTGGCAGCCCACGACACGAGGGGGTGCGGGAGCCTGGCAGCCCACGACACGAGGGGGTGCGGGAGCCTGGCAGCCCACGACACGAGGGGGTGCAGGAGCCTGACAGCCCACGACACGAGGGGGTGCGGGAGCCTGACAGCCCACGACACGAGGGGGTGCGGGAGCCTGGCAGCCCATGACACGAGAGGGTGCGGGAGCCCCGACAGCCCACGACACGAGGGGGTGCGGGAGCCTGACAGCCCACGACACGAGGGGGTGCGGGAGCCTAACAGCCCACGACACGAGGGGGTGCGGGAGCCTGACAGCCCACGACACGAGGGGGCGCGGGAGCCTGACAGCCCACGACACGAGGGGGTGCGGGAGCCTGACAGCCCACGACACGAGGGGGTGCGGGAGCCTGGCAGCCCACGACACGAGGGGGTGCGGGAGCCTGGCAGCCCACGACACGAGGGGGTGCGGGAGCCTGACAGCCCACAGCACGAGGGGATGCGGGAGCCTGACAGCCCACGACACGAGGGGGTGCGGGAGCCTGACAGCCCACAGCACGAGGGGATGCGGGAGCCTGACAGCCCACGACACGAGGGGGTGCGGGAGCCTGGCAGCCCACGACACGAGGGGGTGCGGGAGCCTCGCAGCCCACGACACGAGGGGGTGCGGGAGCCTGACAGCCCACAGCACGAGGGGATGCGGGAGCCTGGCAGCCCACGACACGAGGGGGTGCGGGAGCCTGACAGCCCACGACACGAGGGGGTGCGGGAGCCTGACAGCCCACGACACGAGGGGGTGCGAGACCCTGACAATATTGGGAGTGGGATTCTGCACACCTACAGCTAGCTACTTATTGTCCTGAATGTAGTAATCACCTTGGCACATTCCCATCTTCTTACCTGTAGTACAGACGCCAAACACCACTACTCTGACTGCAATCACCCAGCTACAGCGTCACCACGCCTCAGCAACAGGGGAGCGTCTAGATTGGAGTTGATTTCTTGAGGGGGAGGAGTGATTTCATGGAATCATGATGTCACCAGAAGGGGCGGGGCCTTCTCAGTCAGTGGACACTATTCCCCCTGCAGCTGCAGCAGTGCGCACATTGTGCCGGGACAGGAGGATGGTGATGAGGAGCTCGTGTTCTGCGTTGTGCTGTGAGGACTGAGGCGGGGAGAACACAATATTAATTATAATAATTTTTTTTAGGCTGTGTGCCCACTATGCGTTTTTTAAGCGTTTCCGCGGTGGCAATTCCGCTGCAGAAACGCTTAAAAACGCTTGATAGAAGGTCGGCCATGTTCCCCAATGATAATCCGCATGTGCTGTGCACATGCTGTGTAAATTTCAGCTGCGAATTATCATTGCGGAAAAATCCGCTGCACTACCAATTATTTTGCGGAAGCGTGGCGCTTTCGCCGCCATTGACTTGCATTAGAACACATGGAATCCGCATCACTGGATCTGTACATGCAGAATCCATGCGCTTCAATGTGCGGATGGTACCCGGGTTTGGAGAAGAGGAGACTCTCCTCCGGACCCGGGTACCATAGAACCTGTAAAAAAAGAATAAAATAAAAAATAAATATTATACTTACCTTCTGATGGCCCCCGGTGTCTTTATCCGATGCGTCCTGGCTTGCCAGCAGCTCGCGATGGTCTGAAAAGGACCTGCCGTGACGTCATTTAGTCATGTGACGGGTCACGCGACCGCTGACGTCGGCAGGCCATCAGAAGGTAATTATATATTTATTTTTTACCATTCTTTTATGGTCACACTATATAAATCCATGCCGGTTGCATGTATTTATATAGTGTGACCAAGTTGTCAAGCACTTTTCAAGTGATGCTAAAATCGCTTGGATAGCGCTTGTCAACCCGCATGCGGAAATGCAAGTGAAGAACGCTTCACATCAGCAAGTCCCAGGCAGGAAAAAAGCATGTACAATCCGCATGTACAATCCACATGCGTTTTTTCTGCCAGGGAGATGCGGAAACGCTCAAAAAAAATCCGGAGCATTTCTGCATCGTGGGCACATAGCCTTACATTAATTGTATGACTCAATATTGAGCACACGTAACCATCTATACACAGCTGGAGGCCGCACGTAGCCATCTATACACAGCAGGAGGCCGCACGTAGCCATCTATACACAGCGGGAGGCCGCACGTAGCCATCTATACACAGCGGGAGGCCGCACGTAGCCATCTATACACAGCGGGAGGCCGCACTAAGCCATCTATACACAGCGAGAGGTCGCACGTAGCCATCTATACACAGCGGGAGGCCGCACGTAGCCATCTATACACAGCGGGAGGCCGCACGTAGCCATCTATACACAGCGGGAGGCCGCACGGCGCCATCTATACACAGCGGGAGGCCGCACGGCGCCATCTATACACAGCGGGAGGCCACACGGCGCCACCTATACACAGCGGGAGGCCCACAGCGCCCCCCCCAGAGAGAGCAGGAGGCCGCACGGCGCAATCTATACATAGCGGGAGGCCGCACAGCGCCCCCCTCACAGAGACAGCAGGAGGCCGCACGGCGCCATCTATACTCAGCAGGAGGACGCACGGCGCACCCGACCCCAAAGACAGCAGGAGGCCGCACGGCGCCATCTATACTCAGCAGGAGGCCGCACGGCGTCACCTATACACAGCGGGAGGCCGCACGGCGCCACCTATACACAGCGGGAGGCCGCACGGCGCCACCTATACACAGCGGGAGGCCGCACGGCGCCACCTATACACAGCGGGAGGCAGCACGGCGCCACCTATACACAGCGGGAGGCCGCACGGCGCCACCTATACACAGCGGGAGGCGCCACCTATACACAGCGGGAGGCCGCACGGCGCCACCTATGCACAGCGGGCGGCGCCACCTATACACAGCGGGAGGCCGCACGGCGCCACCTATACACAGCGGGAGGCCCCACGGCGCCACCTATAAACAGCGGAAGGCCGCACGATGCCATCTATACACAGGGGGCCGCACAATGCCATCTATACACAGCGGGAGGCCGCACGGCGCAATCTATACACAGCGGGAGGCTGCACGGCGCCATATATACACAGCGGGAGGCTACACGGCGCCCCCCCCAAGAGACAGCAGTAGGCCGCACGGCGCCATCTATACACAGCGGGAGGCCGCACGGCGCCCCCCCCCAGAGACAGCAGGAGGCCGCACAGCGCCATCTATACACAGCGGGAGGCCGCACGGCGCCCCCCCAGAGACAGCAGGAGGCCGCACGGCGCCATCTATACTCAGCAGGAGGCCGCACGCAGTCACGCACACACAAACATATACAGACATATACATACACGCATAAACACATTTGAAACATAAAAATACATATAAACAGACATCACACAATGACATCTGCCTGCACACACACACACATACATACATATACATACACACACACACACTCACCATCCCGACTCGGCTCCAGCTCTTTTCCGGTGCAGCACTGCAGGCCGGGTGCGCACTGCGTGACGTCACAGCTAGGAGACACGGCCGCGCACAGGGCCGTGTCTCCTAGCAGTGACGTGGCCGGGCCAGCACAGGGAAGTTAACTGCTGCAGTGCTGGCCCGGCCGAAGAAGAAGCAGCGGCTGTGTGCCGCTGCTGGGGGAGCGATCCTGGGCCCCCCCCCACTGTCTGCCGGTATGTGCCGTGGCGCCGCACATATAATGAGGACAATCTGGCCATAGACACCCCGGAGCCCCCTGGAGGTTCGGGGCCCCGGGCGGTAGCCCATATCGTCCTCATTATAATCCGCCTATGCTTATATACATGTAACACTCACTACCCCCTATTCCTGTGTATTGCTGTAATATATAACCTATACTCGTTATCCATCATTATAAATTAAGAAGATTTTCCACTTTATCCGATATATCCACACTCAATCAGTAGATTAGATGTCTGCTGGAGAGGCGATACACATGAACGTCTCCACATCATCCTCCCCGACTGTATCTATATGTGCCCCGTGACCCCCGATCAAGTGTCTCCATCACGTGCTCGCAGCATCACAGGTCACATAGTTTCCTCGTAGCGTTGGTGCGCGTTGTGTATCGCGCCACGCCTCCTCAGCACCCATTGGTTGGTGGAGACATACCTCCATCCTGATTGACTATAGTTGGCCGTTTAACTCTTAGCTCTTTCCGAATGATGCCACCCCCTGACGAAGACAAGAAGCCGAAACATACGTCGGGTGGACGCCATTCAGGAGTGGGATCTGCATCTGCTATAGCGTGAGTACAATGCACATGTGGTCACCTTTTTTAAAAACGCTTAAAGTGGATACAAATACATATCTGTCAACAGCACATATGCCCAAGTCAGTGCACTACTTTCTACAGGATTCACACCGACCTCCAAATAATAAGGGACCAGCCCTTGTATATATACATATACAGGTGCATCTCACTAAATTAGAATATCATCAAAAAGTTACTTTATTTCAGTTCTTCAATACAAAAAAGTGAAACTCGTATAGCCATAATCATCAGCATTAACAGAAATAAACAATAACTTTTTGATGATATTCTAATTTAGTGAGAAACACCTGTATTTGTTCACATATGAGATATATAATTTATGTAGATTTATTCTTTGGAGGCACTTGCACTTTATGTAAAGTTTATGATAATTAAACAATCACATGTACAGATATATCTAACTAATGATATGTATATATATTTTTATATACTGGATTAATTTGTGGCTTGATTCTCTGTATTATCCCTTTGCTGTTCTAATCATGATCCATTCCCACTGGTGTTAATTGTAATTCCTGTCTCGACGTCCCCTTTGCGTATAGTTTTTATTTCCCCCCTTTTTTTGCATTTCCTCCTCTTCCACCTGGTTATCAATATAATAATTATTAGCATCACCCACATGCCTGGACTCTTCTGGTCGATGTCTCCTTTCTGCTATATACTAGAGTGGTATACTATGTGCACAGATACATGGAGAGCCATATACTTCTCAGGAGGTGGCAGCGTCCACCTCCTCACCGCACAGGCCCACAAGCTCCTCTCCGGCAGGAAGAAGATGCATTCAGGCGGCTCCTACCACTGCAGCAGACGGCAGTGCACAAGTATACAGGGTGCAGTGTGGATGTGTCTGCACCACTGGGATGTGGCCGACCTGCATATATACATATGCCCCTCTACAGGGGGGACTGGCCCACCGGAGGATCGGGAAAACCCCCGGGTCCCGATGGCCCCGCCCCCTACACCCCTGGGCCCTGTACAGAGAACAGAGGGCCCCCCCCGGTTCGCAGCACTGCCGATATGATTAGTGATGGGCCCTCTGCATCCTCTGCGCAGCACGACACTGCCGGCGCGTGCGCAGGAGGTCAGTCTCAGGGTGATGACGTCATCGCCCTGGGACTGCTTCCTGTGCGCGCTGTGGAGTACGGACCCTGCGTCGCTCCAGGCAGCGGCTGCAGCTCATCTCGACGCGTCAGTATGAAACGGGGAGGGGAGGGAGGAAGGGATAGGGGGGAGGGGGGACTGGGAGGACCCCTGGCCGAGGCTGGCAGTAAATACTACTGGACAATGGGCATGATTATCATCATGCCCATTGCCCAGCATGTCCTGCTGCCAGCCTCTGGTTACTGGTACTATGCCCAGCAGCATGTACTATCACCAGGGGCTGGCAGGACATAGTGGGTGGGCATGATAGTACCAAGGAGGCTGGCAGGACATACTAGGCATGAATCATGCCCAGCATGTCCTGCCAGCCACTGTTGGTACCATCATGCATGCCCATTACCCAGCCACTGGTGGTGTGGTACTATCATGCTAGTACTAACACCAGTGGCTGGCTGGCAGGACATGCCATGTGAGCTTGAATGCTAATACCACAGAGGCTGGCAGTACATACTGGGCAATGGGCATGATAGTACCACCAGTAGACTGACTAGGCGGTCTCCAGGGCTCCGTCTCCCCTTCTCGCTGCTGTTAGGCTGGGTTATCATTGCGTTTATGCTGTGCGTTACAACGCATCCGTTGTAAATCCGTGCAGATGCAATGTACTGTAGACTTGCATTGCAAAAATAGGCATGTGTTTGAAAGTATGCATTATTTGCAACGCACAGGAAAACATGGTCGGCGGCTGGAGGCCAGCTGAGCACTTCTCTGACAACTGGGTTCTAGTGTCATTCTGTGCCTGCTCATCTCTGTCAGCAGGCATATTTGTCTAATGGCAAAGATGTAGCAGAGCTGGAGACAGAAGATCCGTGGATTACGTCAGAGCGAGGATTTTGTTTTTAATTAAAGATGGAGTCCCTACATGTGTTTTGTGTTTTATTTTTATTAAAAAATTGTGTTGTGTTTTTTTCTGTTTACTGGAAATTCATGGTGGCCATGTGTAGTTTGGCGTGACTCCATGAATTTCAGGCTTAGTGCCAGCTGATAATACAAAGCTGGTATTAACTCCATTATTACCCAGCGTGCCACCCCCCACCAGGGCCGTTGGAAGAGCCGGATAAAGTGCCTGGAAATGGCGCTACGATGAATGCGCCAATTCCAGGGGTGGCTGCGGGCTGCCGTTTTCAGCATGGGGGGCCCAGAATGCTTGGGCCCTACCATGCTGAGAATCCCAGCCCCCAGCCCCCCCGATCAAAATATGGCGGGAGCCCACGCATTTTTTTTTTAAATTATTTTTTTAAATAATTAAAAAAAACCATTGGGCTTTCCTGACTTTTGATCGCCAGTCAAGGTAAAACCAGGCAGATAAAGCAGACAGCTACGGGCTGCCACCTCTATCTGCGCTGAGAATCAAAATTTCTGTAGAGCGCTATGTCATTTTTGTTTTATTATTTATTTATTTTCACACTTCTATATGTGTGACAGTCCCAACAGCCAATCACAGAGGCTGACACAGAGAATGGGTGTCTGTGACTGGCTGCTTGAGTAACCTGAAAGCAGCCCATACATAGTACCATACTAGAATGTATGGGCTGATTGTACATTACTCAAACAGCCAATCACAGAAGCCCATCCTCTTTGACAGCATCTGCGATTGACTGTTGGGTCTGTCACATATAGAAGTGTGAAAAGAAAATTTTAAAAATGAATTTTTGATTCTCACCGCAGATAAAGCAGACAGCTACGTACTGCCACCCCCAGCTGCCTGGCTTTACCTTGGCTGGCGATCAAAAGACAGAGAAGCCGAATATTTGTTTTAAACTTAACTTTTTTTTTTCCCGCCATATGTTGATCGCCAGCCAGATAAAACCAGGCTGCTGGGGGCTGGGATTCGCAGCATGGTAAGGCCCAAGCGTTCTTGGCCCTCCACGCTGAAAATCGCAGCCCGCAGCCACCCCTGAAAATGGCGCATTCATCATGGCAGCATTTCTAGGTGCTTTACCCGGCTCTTCCAGCGGCCCTGGTGGTGAGTGGCACACTGGGTAATAATAGGGTTAGTACCAGGCCATCTTTGCCTTATCAGCTGGTACTAAGCCCGAAATTCATGGTTTCACGCCAAATTAGACATAGCCACCATCAATTTCTAGTAAACAGAAAAAAAAAAGACAGAATTTTTTTTTTTATTATTAAAAATAAAACACATTTAGGGACTCCATCTTTAATAAAGAAAAATCCTCACTCCCAACGTAATCCATAGGTCTTCTGTCTTCATCTCTCTTAGATCTTTGCCATCAGACAAATATGTCTGCTGACAGGTGAGCAGGCACAGAATGACACTGGAGCACTGTTACTGTGTAGTGCAGTGCTATGTTTCTTTTTTTGTCATTTCATGCAGTGTAGAAATCTTGGGAAAAGTGTGGATTGTGCTCTGGAAGTGATCAGTTATAGCTAACTATGTTATTTTCTGCAGAGATAAGTCCTGTATAGAAGATGTGATATATCGGTCTGCAGTTAAAGAACTTCACCTAGAGACATCACTGGTGAGTATGTGTATTACCTATACACACACACACTGACACTATATACAGAGCTTCTGTGCATAATGTCACTGGTGATCACTGTATTACCTGTACACTGACACAATATACAGAGCTCCTGTGCATAATGTCACTGGTGATCACTGTATTACCTGTACACTGACACTATATACAGAGCTCCTGTGTATAATGTCACTGGTGATCCCTGTATTTCCTATACACACACACACTGACACTATATTCAGAGCTGTGCATAATGTCACTGGTGATCCCTGTATTACCTGTACACTGACACCATACACAGAGCTCCTGTGTATAATGTCACTGGTGATCACTATATTACCTGTACACTGACACTATATACAGAGCTCCTGTGTATAATGTCACTGGTGATCACTATATTACCTGTACACTGACACTATATACAGAGCTCCTGTGCATAATGTCACTGGTGATCACTATATTACCTGTACACTGACACTATATACAGAGCTCCTATGCATAATGTCACTGGTGATCACTATATTACCTGTGCACTGACACTAAATACAGAGCTCCTGTGTATAATGTCACTGGTGAACACTGTATTATCTGTACACTGACACCAAACACAGAGCTCCTGTGTATAATGTCACTGGTGATCCCTGTATTTCCTGTACACTGACACTATATACAGAGCTCCTATGTATAATGTCACTGGTGATCACTGTATTACCTGTACACTGACACTATATACAGAGCTCCTGTGTATAATGTCACTGGTGAACACTGTATTACCTGTACACTGACACCAAACACAGAGCTCCTGTGTATAATGTCACTGGTGATCCCTGTATTTCCTGTACACTTACACTATATACAGAGCTCCTGTGTATAATGTCACTGATAATCTCTACATTATCTGTACACTGACTCTATATACAGAGCTTTTTTACATTTTCATTATCAGTCACTATCTGGTGCCATTATGTGCCATGGTCATGGCGTGGCGGTATTTGTCCCTTGTATGTGGTATTATTCAGACAGTCACTATGTGGTGGTAATATGTGGTCTTCTCATGGTGTGGCAGTATATATACCTTGTACTTGGTAGTATTTGATCTCTATGTGGTGGTATGTGTTCTGGTCATGGTGTGGCGGTATTTCTCTCTTCTATATGGTATTATTAGTCTAGGTATAGTGGATGGTTGTCAGTCATTTGTTTTTTCGGATATTAAGAATGGGAACATTCTTTATTTGCAATACATATTAAATACTTGGATGTTTAACCTCTCCCTGTGTTGTGACTACTACACAGCAGCAGAGATTTATTGGTTAATAAAGTTGATTCATTTTGAAAGAGTTTGTGGACTTATGTTATTCCTATATACGGTAACTGCATGGTGCTGGTGGGTCCCAAGATTGATTTTTTCCTGGTGGGCCCCAGGTAGTCCAGTCCGGCGCTGGTCCCAGACAGTTACCTCCTCATCTGTCCTGCTGCCGGCTGGGAGTCCTGTACAGTGCAGCATGTAGTGTGATGTGAATGCCACACTATGGAGATGCTGCTCCTACTACTGCCAAGTGAGGATCTCACCTCCCCAGTATGGTGCCCTCAGGAGCTCCCACAGGGCATCACAGGCCTTAGTATGAAGCAATACCACAAGTCTTCTAATATTGCTTCATACTAAGGCCTGTGATGTCCTGTGAGAGCTCCCTGAGGAGGTGAGAGCCTCACCTCATACGGCCCCATGATCTCTATGTACGATCCCTGACTGGGCCCCATGATCTCTATGTACGATCCCTGACTGGGCCCCATGATCTCTATGTACGCCGCTGACTCGGCCCCATGATCTCTATGTACACCGCTGACTGGGCCCCATGATCTCTATGTACGCCGCTGACTGGGCCCCATGATCTCTATGTGCACCGCTGACTGGGCCCCATGATCTCTATGTACACCGCTGACTCGGCCCCATGATCTCTATGTACGATCCCTGACTGGGCCCCATGATCTCTATGTACGATCCCTGACTGGGCCCCATGATCTCTATGTACGCCGCTGACTCGGCCCCATGATCTCTATGTACGCCGCTGACTGGGCCCCATGATCTCTTTGTACGCCGCTGACTGGGCCCCATGATCTCTATGTACTCCGGTGACTGGGCCCCATGATCTCTATGTACGCCGCTGAGGGGGCCCCATGATCTCTATGTACACCCCTAACCTGATTGGCCCCATGATCTCTATGTACGCCTCTGACTGGGCCCCATGATCTCTATGTACACCCCTAACCTGATTGGCCCCATGATTTCTGTATACGCCCCTGACTGGGCCACATGATTTCTATGTACGATCCCTGACTGGGCCCCATAATCTCTGATCTCTCATGATGTTTTTTTTTTATTAAAGATGGAGTCCCTAAATGTATTTTGTGTTTTATTTTTACTGTGTAGTGCGGCACTATGTTGCATTTTGTCATTTCATGCAGTGTAGAAATCTTGGGAAAAGTGTGGATTGTGCTCTGGAAGTGATCAGTTATAGCTAACTATGTTATTTTCTGCAGAGATAAGTCCTGCATAGAAGATGTGATATATCGGTCTGCAGATAAAGAACTTCACCTAGAGACATCACTGGTGAGTATGTGTATTACCTATACACACACACACTGACACTATATACAGAGCTCCTGTGTATAATGTCACTGGTGATCACTATATTACCTGTACACTGACACTATATACAGAGCTCCTGTGTATAATGTCACTGGTGATCACTATATTACCTGTACACTGACACTATATACAGAGCTCCTGTGCATAATGTCATTGGTGATCACTATATTACCTGTACACTGACACTATATACAGAGCTCCTATGCATAATGTCACTGGTGATCACTATATTACCTGTACACTGACACTATATACAGAGCTCCTGTGTATAATGTCACTGGTGAACACTGTATTACCTGTACACTGACACCAAACACAGAGCTCCTGTGTATAATGTCACTGGTGATCCCTGTATTTCCTGTACACTGACACTATATACAGAGCTCCTATGTATAATGTCACTGGTGATCACTGTATTACCTGTACACTGACACTATATACAGAGCTCCTGTGTATAATGTCACTGGTGAACACTATATTACCTGTACACTGACACTATATACAGAGCTCCTGTGTATAATGTCACTGATGATCACTGTATTACCTCTACACTGACACTATATACAGAGCTCCTGTGTATAATGTCACTGGTGATCACTGTATTACCTCTACACTGACACTATATACAGAGCTCCTGTGTATAATGTCACTGATGATCACTTTATTACCTCTACACTGACACTATATACAGAGCTCCTATGTATAATGTCACTGGTGATCACTGTATTACCTCTACACTGACTCTATATACAGAGCTCCTGTGTATAATGTCACTGGTGATCACTGTATTACCTGTACACTGACACTATATACAGAGCTCCTGTGTATAATGTCACTGGTGATCACTGTATTACCTGTACACTATATACAGAGCTCCTGTGTATAATATCAATGGTGATCATTGCATTACCTGTACACTGACACTATATACAGAGCTTCTGTGTATAATGTCACTGGTGATGACTGTATAACCTGTACACTATATACAGAGCTCCTGTGCATAATGTCACTGGTGATCACTGTATAACCTGTACACTGACCCAATATACTGAGCTTTTTTACATTTTTATTATTTTAGCATTATTTGTCACTATGTGGTGGCATTATGTGCTTTGGTCATGACATGACGATATTTGTCCCTTCTATGTGGTATTATTCAGTCACTATGTGGTGGTAATATGTGGTCTCATGGTGTGTCAGTATTTATACCTTGTATCTGGTAGCATTTGATCACTATGTGGTGGTATTATGTGCTTTGGTCATGGTGTGGCGGTATTTGTGCCTTGTATGTGGCATTATTTGGGCACTATGTGGTGGTAATATGTGATCTGGTCACGGTGTGGTGGTATTTCTGCCTTCTATCTGGTAATATTGGTCTTGGTAGAGTGGATTGTGGCTGGTCATTTGTTTTATCTGATATCAATAAGGGGAAACCTCTTTATTTCCAATAGATATTAAATACTTGGATGTTTAACCCCTCCCTGCCCTGTGACTATTACACAGCAGCAGAAGTTCACCAGAGAAAGCAAGTTGGCATTTAGTGAGATTTTCACCTCTGTATTTATAAGACAAAACCAGGAGTGGGTGAGAAATGCATAAAACATGACCTCGGATTGCTCCACTCCTGGTTTTGTCTTATAAATACAGAGGTAAAAATCTCACCAAATACTCAAAGTGCCACAATCTTCTGACAGTGCGGATTCCACCAATAAATAAGTGATCACCTTCCCAACCTGTGCATCGCTGAGAACTTGTTTTCACCAATAAAAACCCTTTAATGCAAACTACAGTAATTGTACATCGCAGTTCTGGTGAGCGCACAGTGATGGGCAGGAGCCGCCAATATAATGGGTATAACGGCTAACAGGTATTTGCAAATAGCTGAAGGGTGGGTGGGCCCGGGTGGGCCCCTGGAGTCAATGTCCCTGGTGGGCCCCAGACACCCCAGCCCCTGATTTGTCACGCACGGACCCGAAGCGACTGTGCACTGCGATACACACATCCTGTTGAAATTTCTGCTGGCGTTTACAAGCCCCAACCCCCCCTGGGCCCGGTCGCAGTGACTGCCACTGCGACCGCGGACATTACACCCCTGGCTACGTGAATCATATGTCCCATTTTGGTGCTCCTCACCATTTGCATGGCACAGTCATTCATGCTTCTCTATCACCATAGCATGCTGCAAACAATCAGGATGGCTTCTGCTACATCTCTATATAAAAAGATAGTACATCTGTATTTCTATGATACGTAGAGTGGATGGAAATCATACATCTTGCTAATATTTATTATATTACATTCATCTGATGCTCTGTAGTAACAATGTAAATTAAATTGGCGACTTAGTGCAGTTCTATTACTATTAGTAAATGTGGCACCTTGTGTTCCACAGAATATCTGAATATTACCTGAATATTTAATCTCAGCTAATGTTCATTTATCTCTTAAATATCATTGGTCAGATGCTGATCACATGACCAGTGGTGGTGCATGCATGATGATTCCATATGAAGTGCACTGAGTGACAGTTGGAAGTGACAGTTGGAATTGACCAACAACAGTGGAAGAGATGTCGACTAACTCTAAGCAAAGCAATAATATGAATATAAAAGAGGAGGAGATTGTGGTGAGCAGAGAAAGATTGAAGACACGAAGACCTTCCCATGACACATCTGATGATGAGAGGAAGTCTTCAGTCAACAGGACAAAACCACCAGTCCAGAAGAAAGAAGAAGTAGAGGAGAACGTGGTGAGGAGAGAAGCAGCGAAGAGACTAAGACCTTCCCATGACACATCTGATGATGAGAGGAAGTCTTCAGTCAACAGGACAAAACCACCAGTCCAGAAGAAAGAAGAAGTAGAGGAGAACGTGGTGAGGAGAGAAGGAGCGAAGAGACTAAGACCTTCCCATGACACATCTGATGATGAGAGGAAGTCTTCAGTCAACAGGACAAAACAACCAGTCCAGAAGAAAGAAGAAGTGGAAGAAAAGGAGAAGGTAGAAAGTCAGAAGATGGGAGCCAAGAAGAGAGGAGCCATCTTCATCTCATCAGGGGACAAAAAGGAGAAGAAAAGAAGAAGGATTACATCAGGACAGAAACCCATGGATCTAAAGCAGAAGGCTGAAGGAAGCAGCGGTGTTCGGCCAACTGGCTCCAAAAGCACAGTCTCTGATACCATCAAGAGGAGATTATTATTCCATCAAGTGCTTGGCCGGGGATGCTATGGAACGGTCCTGCTGGCGGAAGATTCATCTACCCGCAAACATTTTGCTGTTAAGATCATCGGCAAAAGAGCCCTGCTTGCTGACGGTGATGAGCGTGTGATGCTGGAGCGACGGGTTTTACAGCTGGCATCTGGGAGCCCCTTCCTTGTCCACGCAGACTTTGCATTCCAGATCAAGGTACAGTATTGATTGCTCGATATTAGGAAATGTCACACGTACCACACACTGCTCTGCCTCATGGACCCCACTGATATCATCTTACATTTCAATATAGCATGTCCCAAGGTAACCGCAGACAATAAGATGAATGTGATGACTATACACATGGGATATTGTGGCCCCTACTGTAATCAATAACATTTATGGCGGGGCTTGGTACATTGGGAATCATTTATTAAAACAGCCTTTTTACTTATCCCAGCCAATCACAGAACAGCTTTTACTTTTCCAGGTCAGTTAAAACAACCTTAGCTGAGCTCTAATTGGTTAGTATGGGCAACTAGTTTTCTAGTGAGCAGATTTATTAATGAGGCCCAATGTACCCCGCTCTATAAATGATTGAAAATATTAGATGTCATCATAGAGGTCAATGAACTGTAGAAAATCACTTGCCCGGACCTCATGTGTCTAATTGGGTGACTGGTAATATCTGTATCATTTACAGCATTAGCTGGGCATTATCTTGTTTGTAGGCATCATCACCATGTAGTAGTCTCTAGCTCATTTCTTTCACACTGTAGAATTTTACATATTATTATCTTGTATAGACATGGGATTTCACAATAGATTAAATGTATTTGTTATTTTTTGTTATTTCCTGGATGACATTGTATTTTGTGTATACCATGTGGGGGGACCGGACCCTGTGTACACTATATGTCAGGGCTATTGACTTTTGTGCACTTTATATACAATTTGAGAATGTGTTAATATTTTTGTATACAAGTATTATCTGTATCTTAAAGGCTTTTGTTAATTAATGTTGGGACATTTTTATGCACGTGCATCTACTTGTTTTTCATTGCCATGTTTTCTATGTATAAATATACTGGAATAAAGTACAAAATCCACTGTCTTGGAGTGAAATTTCTTCTAACCTCACCAACTAATGAAAAAGATGGTATCATATTGACCAGGGGTGAGGTGGGCCAGAGGGGCACATGCCCTCCAAGCCGGTGGCCAAGCAGCTGCTTCTTTACAGAATGCAGGGCGGCCCTGTATCTTTCATTGTGTACATGTGCCAGCTGGGCATCTGCAGCCCAGAACAGCCGGCACAGGCCACGTTCTTATGCCTGCCGGAGAGAAGCTTCAGCCGCTGAGCAGTACGAGAGGGCAGACATCTTTGATTCTTGTAAGGCCACGACCCCACTATCAGTATTTGGTCAGTATTCGGTCAGTATTTTTTCTCAGGAGTTGGAGACAAAACCAGGAGTTGGTGATAAATGCAGAATTGGTGACTTGTTTCTATTATACCTTTTCTCTGATTGTTACTGACCTGGTTTTGGCTCCCACTCCTGAGAAAATATACTGACCAAATACTGATAGTGGGGCCGGATAGTGGTCAGGACAGGAGATTTATACTTTTTGTAGAGTGTGGAAGTGGCAGGATGCTGCTCACCTCCTGACAAGTCCAGGGCCAGATCCTGAATGTTATCTATGGTCGCTCTGCTGAGGATCAGAAAGATTTATTGTAGCAGATGGACCCTTCAAGCAGGTTGGGGTCGCGCTGTCAGTGTGAGATCATCGGCTCTCGATCTGTATGAATGTTCAAATCACATCGGACCTGAGATCGAGACACTTCAGACCTTACTATACAGACCCCTGCCCCAGACTGATCCTGCACCAGCTACAGGGCCAGAGCCGGCATAACCACCCATTGCACCAGGGCAAGTGCCAGGGCCCTGGGCAAGAGGGGGGGGGCCCACTCACAGTTGGGGACACTGGAACTCTATTGGGCCTGTGAGTTGGGGGGGCCCGGTGTAACCCCCCCCCCCTCCGTGCTTTACGGTGTTTGAAATACTCACCTCTCGTCATACCCTGCTGGCCGCAGGTCCAGTCTCCTCTGCGTCTTCTGACTCTGTCACGTCTCAGTGTTGAAGAGACAGGACTGGTAGCCAGCAGGGTATGAGGAGAGGTGAGTATTTTATTATTTATTTTTTATGTATGGAGCCCATTCTCTATGGAGCATTATATGGGGCCCATTCTCTATGGAGCATTATATGGGGCCCATTCTCTATGGTGCATTATATGGGGCCCATTCTCTATGGAGCATTATATGGGGCCCATTCTCTATGGAGCATTATATGGGGCCCATTCCCTATGGAGCATTATATGGGGCCCATTATTCTGTATGGCATATTACATGACGCCCATTATTCTTCATGGAGTAATATATGGGGTCAATTATGGTGTAATGAGCATTATATGGGGTTCATTATTCTGTATAGAGCATTATATGGGGCCTATTATTCTGTATGGAACATTATATGGGGTCCATTATTCAGTATGGAGCCCATTCTGTATAGAGGACTATGTGGTGCCCATAATACTGTATGGAGTGCTATGTAGTGCCCATAATACTGTATGGAGGACTTTGTGGTGTCCGCAATACTGTATGGAGGACTATGTGGTGCTCATACTACTGTATGGAGGACTATAATGTACAGTCTAAAATGAAAACTTTTGAATCCCCCCATGACACGCCCCATGCACTGTGAGGATTCGCCGGTTTCTGAGCTATTATAGAATTTACAATAGATATCACTCATGTAATGTAAGAAGTACCGTATTTTTCGGACTATAAGATGCACCGGACCATAAGACGCACCTAGGTTTTAGAGGAGGAAAATAAAAATAAAAAAATTTAAGCCAAAAATGTGTTCCTGATGCACTTTTAAGGGGGAGGGGGTCGTCTGCTGACACTGGTATAGGGGTAATGTCCCCCAATTCTGACAATATCCCCCATCCTGGTATATATGCCCCCCACCTTCCTTTTATACGTGGTCCCCATCCCCATCCTGGTATGCATGGCACCCCTCATCCCTATCCCGGTATGCATGGCACCCCTCATCCCTATCCTGGTATGCATGGCACCCCTCATCCCTGTCCCGGTATGCATGGCACCCCTCATCCCTGTCCCGGTATGCATGGCACCCCTCATCCCTGTCCCGGTATGCATGGCACCTCTCATCCCTGTCCCGGTATGCATGGCACCCCTCATCCCTGTCCCGGTATGCATGACACCCCTCATCCTTATCCTGGTATAGTGGTATGTATGGTACCCCTCACCCCCCATTCCTGGTATGTATGGCACCACTCACCCCCCAATCCTGGTATGTATGGCACCCCTCACCCCCAATCCTGGTTTTCATGGTTCAGTCACCCCCCAAATCCTGGTATGTATGGCACCCCTCACCCCCCAATCCTGGTATATATGGCACCCCTCACCCCCCAATCCTGGTATGTATGGCACCCCTCACCCCCCAATCCTGGTTTTCATGGTTCAGTCAGCCCCCAAATCCTGGTATGCATTGTACCCCTCACACCCCTTTCCTGGTATGTATGGTACCCTTCACACCCCATTGCTGGTATGTATGGCACCCCTCATCCCTTTCACGGTGCACAGATACAAAAAAATAAACACATACTCACCTTTCTTCCCTGTGCTCCAGCGCTTCTGTATCCTGTTCTGCCGGGGAGCAGTGCGGCGCCAGAGTACGCGTGTGCCCATACCGTGCTGTTCAACGCCATTTTGCTGAAGACACACTGCAAATATGTCTTCAGTAAAATGGCGCCGGATAGAGCTATGCATATGTGCCGATTCCAACGCCTTCACTCCTGCCCTGGTCTCCGGCGAGAAGAGAAGCACCGCTGCAACGCTCCTCCCGGTCAGGTAAGTATGGCGCCGGAGATCGCGGTATGTGTTCAGTGTCTACGCATACCGCAATCTCCGGCGCCATACACACTCCTCTTACCTGTAACGTAATGGGTTCTTCTGTCTAGAGCCAGACTGCGCAGGCATGTAGCACTTGCCAAGTCTTTAAAGGCTTCAGACAGAGGGCGGCTTGTAGTGTTATATTATATATACAGTACAGACCAAAAGTTTATTTAAAGATTTTTTTGTATTTTCATGACTCTGAATATTGTACATTCACACTGAAGGCATCAAAACTATGAATTAACACATGTGGAATTATATACTTAACAAAAAAGTGTGAAACAACTGAAAATATGTCTTATATTCTAGGTTCTTCAAAGTAGCCACCTTTTGCTTTGATGACTGCTTTGCACACTCTTGGCATTCTCTTGATGAGCTTCAAGAGAATATATTTATGCCAGGGACGCCATATCAACGAGAATTGTTTATGCCTTTTTTCATCCCAGCTAGCCAATTCTTCTAGCCTGTATACTTGTTCAACCTTCATTTCCCAGAGTGAGATATTTGGGGTCTTCGCAGATTTCCATAAGGATGTCACAAGTAACTTAGCCGAGGCCAGGAGCTGTCTAAGAAGGGTTAATTTTATTTTAGGGAAGTTATCTAGGAACAGAAACAGAAGGCAGATCTCCGGCGAGGTCAAGAGTTGCAAGTTTAAAATTGTATTAATAGTTTGAATTCTTTTTGTCCAGAAGGGCTTAATCAATGTACAGTTCCACCACATGTGGAGCATAGTGCCCACATCAGAAGAGCATCTCCAGCAGTTAGGATCAAGTCCTTTGTAACATTTCTGAAGTTTTGATGGAGTCATATACCACCTGGAGAGAACTTTATAGCCATTCTCTTGTACTCTAACACATCTAGAGGAGACTTTAGGTGCTAGTAGTAATCTTTTAATTTCAGATGGGGTGAAAGGCCTATTCAGATCCTGTTCCCACTTCATTACATATGGCAGTTTCTTAGGGGTTCTGGCTAGGCATAATTGTTTTTGTAGAGCTGATAACGTTCTTTTTTAGGGGTTTTTTGCAGCTATAAGTTTTTCAAAATCAGTCATTTCCCTAATATAATTTGGAGTTTTAAAGACTAGTTTTAAGTTAGACATAAATTTCTGGTACATAAAGGGGTGAAAAGAGATAGTATCTAGCATTTGATTGAGTTCTGCCAAGCAGGGCATGACCCCATTATCTGTAATTTTTTGGAGTGGTGTTATCAAGTTGCGAATTGAGTTGTGTATTGTGGCATTATGGGCTGGAGAAAGGAGAGAACTAGGTCTGTAACTTGTAGGAGAGGGGAGGGAAACGGGGAGCATATTTGTCTTATATGGGGATTGGACCAGATTTTAAAAGTAGTGGCGGTGAAAGGGTTTTTAATTGATGTATACCTAGTACTACTTGAGGGCGTGAGGATGAGCTGTCTAAGGGGGAATTTAAGGATTGTTTCTTCTACTTTAATCCATTGCTTCTGTGGTGGGAGCCTGATCCATCCACGACTCTTTGGAGATGAGTGGCTTGTTGAAGTATCTTTAGATCTGGCAGATCTATACCTCCTTCAGAGTGTGGGAGGGATAATATTTGTAAGGGAAGTCTGGGTTTTTGGTTGTGCCACAGAAAACGGCTGAGGAGTTTTCGTATGTCAATGAAAAAAGAATTAGGTAGGTGGATTGGAAGGGCTTGCACTAGATAAGTTATTTTTGGCCATATCATACATTTAAGGAGATTTTTCCTACCCAACCAGGAGATGTATGAGATATTCCAGTTGGGGGTAAGTTTCTGGATTTTCTGCAATAGCGGTGGGAAGTTTAACTTATAAAGTTCTTGTAGGTTTGGAGAAATCTCAACTCCCAAGAAACGTATTGATGGGGGGGACCAGGTAAAGGGGGACCCGATTGCCATTTGTGTTTTTTGTGGTTCTGGGATATTTATATTTAAGACTTGAGATTTGCTAAGATTCACCTTAAAATTTGATAGTGCACCGTATTCCTTGAGTAATGTCAGGATAACTGGGACAGATATTCTCGGGTTAGAGGTCATGATAAGTAGATCGTCTGCGTATGCTGCGATTTTATGTTCAGTACCAGCTGATTTGATGCCAACGATCCTCCCCTCCTCTCTGAGCTTTTGTAGTAAAGGTTCTAGTGTAAGAATAAAAAGGAGAGGGGAAAGCGGGCATCCCTGCCTGGTGCCGTTAGAAATATTAAAAGATGAAGACATAACATGAGAGAGGATTAGATACACTGCTCAGCAGACAGTATCACACCGGATAGGATTAGATACACAGCTCAGCAGACAGTATCACACCGGATAGGATTAGATACACAGCTCAGCAGACAGTATCACACAGGATAGGATTAGATACACTGCTCAGCAGACAGTATCACACAGGATAGGATTAGATACACAGCTCAGCAGACAGTATCACACAGGAGAAGATTAGATACACAGCTCAGCAGACAGTATCACACAGGATAGGATTAGATACACAGCTCAGCAGACAGTATCACACAGGATAGGATTAGATACACAGCTCAGCAGACAGTATCACACAGGAGAGGATTAGATACACAGCTCAGCAGACAGTATCACACAGCATAGGATTAGATACACTGCTCAGCAGACAGTATCACACAGCATAGGATTAGATACACAGCTCAGCAGACAGTATCACACAGGAGAGGATTAGATACACAGCTCAGCAGACAGTATCACACAGGAGAGGATTAGATACACTGCTCAGCAGACAGTATCACACAGGAGAGGATTAGATACACTGCTCAGCAGACAGTATCACACCGGATAGGATTAGATACACAGCTCAGCAGACAGTATCACACAGGAGAAGATTAGATACACAGCTCAGCAGACAGTATCACACAGGATAGGATTAGATACACAGCTCAGCAGACAGTATCACACAGGATAGGATTAGATACACAGCTCAGCAGACAGTATCACACAGGAGAGGATTAGATACACAGCTCAGCAGACAGTATCACACAGCATAGGATTAGATACACTGCTCAGCAGACAGTATCACACAGCATAGGATTAGATACACAGCTCAGCAGACAGTATCACACAGGAGAGGATTAGATACACAGCTCAGCAGACAGTATCACACAGGAGAGGATTAGATACACTGCTCAGCAGACAGTATCACACAGGAGAGGATTAGATACACTGCTCAGCAGACAGTATCACACCGGATAGGATTAGATACACAGCTCAGCAGACAGTATCACACCGGATAGGATTAGATACACTGCTCAGCAGACAGTATCACACAGGAGAGGATTAGATACACTGCTCAGCAGACAGTATCACACAGAAGAGGATTAGATACACAGCTCAGCAGACAGTATCACACCGGATAGGATTAGATACACAGCTCAGCAGACAGTATCACACCGGATAGGATTAGATACACAGCTCAGCAGACAGTATCACACAGGATAGGATTAGATACACAGCTCAGCAGACAGTATCACACAGGATAGGATTAGATACACAGCTCAGCAGACAGTATCACACAGGATAGGATTAGATACACAGCTCAGCAGACAGTATCACACAGGAGAGGATTAGATACACAGCTCAGCAGACAGTATCACACAGCATAGGATTAGATACACAGCTCAGCAGACAGTATCACACAGCATAGGATTAGATACACAGCTCAGCAGACAGTATCACACAGGAGAGGATTAGATACACAGCTCAGCAGACAGTATCACACAGGAGAGGATTAGATACACTGCTCAGCAGACAGTATCACACAGGAGAGGATTAGATACACTGCTCAGCAGACAGTATCACACCGGATAGGATTAGATACACAGCTCAGCAGACAGTATCACACCGGATAGGATTAGATACACTGCTCAGCAGACAGTATCACACAGGAGAGGATTAGATACACTGCTCAGCAGACAGTATCACACAGGAGAGGATTAGATACACAGCTCAGCAGACAGTATCACACCGGATAGGATTAGATACACAGCTCAGCAGACAGTATCACACCGGATATGATTAGATACACAGCTCAGCAGACAGTATCACACAGGAGAAGATTAGATACACAGCTCAGCAGACAGTATCACACAGGAGAAGATTAGATACACAGCTCAGCAGACAGTATCACACAGCATAGTATTAGATACACAGCTCAGCAGACAGTATCACACCGGATAGGATTAGATACACAGCTCAGCAGACGGTATCACACAGGAGAAGATTAGATACACAGCTCAGCAGACAGTATCACACAGGAGAAGATTAGATACACTGCTCAGCAGACAGTATCACACCGGATAGGATTAGATACACAGCTCAGCAGACAGTATCACACAGGACAGGATTAGATACACAGCTCAGCAGACGGTATCACACAGGAGAAGATTAGATACACAGCTCAGCAGACAGTATCACACAGGAGAAGATTAGATACACAGCTCAGCAGACAGTATCACACAGCATAGTATTAGATACACAGCTCAGCAGACAGTATCACACCGGATAGGATTAGATACACAGCTCAGCAGACGGTATCACACAGGAGAAGATTAGATACACAGCTCAGCAGACAGTATCACACAGGAGAAGATTAGATACACTGCTCAGCAGACAGTATCACACCGGATAGGATTAGATACACAGCTCAGCAGACAGTATCACACCGGATAGGATTAGATACACAGCTCAGCAGACGGTATCACACAGGAGAAGATTAGATACACAGCTCAGCAGACAGTATCACACAGGAGAAGATTAGATACACTGCTCAGCACACAGTATCACACCGGATAGGATTAGATACACAGCTCAGCAGACAGTATCACACCGGATAGGATTAGATACACAGCTCAGCAGACAGTATCACACCGAATAGGATTAGATACACAGCTCAGCAGACAGTATCACACCGAATAGGATTAGATACACAGCTCAGTAGACAGTATCACACAGGAGAAGATTAGATACACAGCTCAGCAGACAGTATCACACAGGAGAGGATTAGAAACACTGCTCAGCAGACAGTATCACACAGGAGAGGATTATATACACGGCTCAGCAAACAGTATCACACAGGAGAGGATTAGATACACGGCTCAGCAGACAGTATCACACAGGAGAGGATTAGATACACGGCTCAGCAGATGGTATCACACAGGAGAGGATTAGAGATACAGCTCAGCAGACAGTATCACACAGGAGAGGATTAGATACACGGCTCAGCAGACAGTATCACACAGGAGAGGATTAGATACACGGCTCAGCAGACAGTATCACACAGGAGAGGATTAGATACACAGCTCAGCAGACAGTATCACACAGGAGAGGATTAGATACACGGCTCAGCAGACAGTATGACACAGGAGAGGATTAGATACACGGCTCAGCAGACAGTATCACACAGGAGAGGATTAGATACACGGCTCAGCAGATAGTATCACACAGGATAGGATTAGATACACAGCTCAGCAGACGGTATCGCACAGGACAGGATTAGATACACAGCTCAGCAGACATTATCACACAGGAGAGGATTAGATACACAGCTCAGCAGACAGTATCACACAGGACAGGATTAGATACACAGCTCAGCAGACAGTATCACACAGGACAGGATTAGATACATAGCTCAGCAGACGGTATCACACAGGAGAGGATTAGATACACGGCTCAGCAGACAGTATCACACAGGAGGGGATTAGATACACAGCTCAGCAGACAGTACCACACAGTATAAGATTAGATACACTGCTCAGCAGACAGTATCACACAGGAGAGGTTTAGATACACAGCTCAGCAGGCAGTATCAAACAGGAGGGGATTAGATACACAGCTCAGAAGACAGTATCACACAGTATAAGATTAGATACACTGCTCAGCAGATTATCACAGCATAGGATTAGATACACGGCTCAGCAGACAGTATCACACAGGAGAGGATTAGATACACAGCTCAGCAGACAGTATCACACAGGAGAGGATTAGATACACAGCTCAGCAGACAGTATCACACAGTATAAGATTAGATACACTGCTCAGCAGACAGTATCACACAGGAGAGGATTAGATACACAGCTCAGCAGACAGTATCGCACAGGAGAGGATTAGATACACAGCTCAGCAGACGGTATCGCACAGGAGAGGATTAGATACACGGCTCCACAGACAGTATCACACAGGAGAGGATTAGATACACAGCTCAGCAGATGGTATCACACAGGAAAGGATTAGATACATAGCTCAGCAGACGGTATCACACAGGACAGGATTAGATGCACAGCTCAGCAGACAGTATCACACAGGAGAGGATTAGATACACAGCTCAGCTGACAGTATCACATAGGACAGGATTAGATACACAGTTCATCAGACAGTATCACACAGGAGTGGATTAGATACACGGCTCAGCAGACAGTATGACGAAAGATAGGATTAGATACACAGTTCATCAGACAGTATCACACAGGAGACGATTAGATACACAGCTCAGCAGACAGTATCACACATTACATGATTAGATACACAGCTCAGCAGACAGTATCACACAGGATGGGATTAGATACACGGCTCAGCAGACAGTATCACACAGGAGAGGATTAGATACACAGCTCAGCAGACAGTAACGCACAGGAGAGGATTAGATACACAGCTCAGCACACAGTATCACACAGGAGAGGAGTAGATACACGGCTCAGCAGACAGTATCACACAGGAGAGGATTAGATACACAGCTCAGCAGACAGTATCACACAGGATAGGATTAGATACACTGCTCAGCAGATAGTATCACACCGGATAGGATTAGATACACAGCTCAGCAGACAGTATCACACAGGAGAGGATTAGATACACAGCTCAGCAGACAGTATCACACCGGATAGGATTAGATACACAGCTCAGCAGACAGTATCACACCGGATAGGATTAGATACACAGCTCAGCAGACAGTATCACACCGGATAGGATTAGATACACAGCTCAGCGGACAGTATCACACCGGATAGGATTAGATACACAGCTCAGCACACAGTATCACACCGGATAGGATTAGATACACAGCTCAGCAGACAGTATCACACCGAATAGGATTAGATACACAGCTCAGCAGACAGTATCACACCGAATAGGATTAGATACACAGCTCAGCAGACAGTATCACACAGGAGAGGATTAGAAACACTGCTCAGCAGACAGTATCACACAGGAGAGGATTAGATACAATGCTCAGCAGACAGTATCACACAGGAGAGGATTAGATACACGGCTCAGCAGACAGTATCACACAGGAGAGGATTAGATACACGGCTCAGCAGATGGTATCACACAGGAGAGGATTAGAGATACAGCTCAGCAGACAGTATCACACAGGAGAGGATTAGATACACGGCTCAGCAGACAGTATGACGCAGGAGAGGATTAGATACACGGCTCAGCAGACAGTATCACACAGGAGAGGATTAGATACACAGCTCAGCAGACAGTATCACACAGGAGAGGATTAGATACACGGCTCAGCAGACAGTATGACACAGGAGAGGATTAGATACACGGCTCAGCAGACAGTATCATACAGGGTAGGATTAGATACACAGCTCAGCAGACAGTATCACACCGGATAGGATTAGATACACAGCTCAGCAGACAGTATCACACCGGATAGGATTAGATACACAGCTCAGCAGACAGTATCACACCGAATGGGATTAGATACACAGCTCAGCAGACAGTATCACACCGAATAGGATTAGATACACAGCTCAGCAGACAGTATCACACAGGAGAAGATTAGATACACAGCTCAGCAGACAGTATCACACAGGAGAAGATTAGATACACAGCTCAGCAGACAGTATCACACAGGAGAGGATTAGATACACGGCTCAGCACACAGTATCACACAGGAGAGGATTAGAAACACTGCTCAGCACACAGTATCACACAGGAGAGGATTAGATACAATGCTCAGTAGACAGTATCACACAGGAGAGGATTAGATACACGGCTCAGCAGACAGTATCACACAGGAGAGGATTAGATACACGGCTCAGCAGACAGTATCACACAGGAGAGGATTAGATACACGGCTCAGCAGATGGTATCACACAGGAGAGGATTAGAGATACAGCTCAGCAGACAGTATCACACAGGAGAGGATTAGATACACGGCTCAGCAGACAGTATGACACAGGAGAGGATTAGATACACGGCTCAGCAGACAGTATCACACAGGAGAGGATTAGATACATAGCTCAGCAGACAGTATCACACAGGAGAGGATTAGATACACGGCTCAGCAGACAGTATAACACAGGAGAGGATTAGATACACGGCTCAGCAGACAGTATCATACAGGGTAGGATTAGATACACAGCTCAGCAGACAGTATCACACAGGAGAGGATTAGATACACGGCTCAGCAGATAGTATCACACAGGATAGGATTAGATACACAGCTCAGCAGACAGTATCACACAGGAGAGGATTAGATACACGGCTCAGCAGATAGTATCACACAGGATAGGATTAGATACACAGCTCAGCAGACGGTATCACACAGGACAGGATTAGATACACAGCTCAGCAGACATTATCACACAGGAGAGGATTAGATACACAGCTCAGCAGACATTATCACACAGGAGGGGATTAGATACATACACAGCTCAGCAGACAGTATCACACAGGACAGGATTAGATACATAGCTCAGCAGACGGTATCACACAGGAGAGGATTAGATACACGGCTCAGCAGACAGTATCACACAGGAGGGGATTAGATACACAGCTCAGCAGACAGTACCACACAGTATAAGATTAGATACACTGCTCAGCAGACAGTATCACACAGGAGAGGATTAGATACACAGCTCAGCAGACAGTATCAAACAGGAGGGGATTAGATACACAGCTCAGAAGACAGTATCACACAGTATAAGATTAGATACATTGCTCAGCAGATTATCACAGCATAGGATTAGATACACGGCTCAGCAGACAGTATCACACAGGAGAGGATTAGATACACAGCTCAGCAGACAGTATCACACAGGAGAGGATTAGATACACAGCTCAGCAGACAGTATCACACAGTATAAGATTAGATACACTGCTCAGCAGACAGTATCACACAGGAGAGGATTAGATACACTGCTCAGCAGACAGTATCGCAAGGAGAGGATTAGATACACAGCTCAGCAGACGGTATCGCACAGGAGAGGATTAGATACACGGCTCCACAGACAGTATCACACAGGAGAGGATTAGATACACAGCTCAGCAGATGGTATCACACAGGAAAGGATTAGATACATAGCTCAGCAGACGGTATCACACAGGACAGGATTAGATGCACAGCTCAGCAGACAGTATCACACAGGAGAGGATTAGATACACAGCTCAGCTGACAGTATCACATAGGACGGGATCAGATACACAGTTCATCAGACAGTATCACACAGGAGTGGATTAGATACACGGCTCAGCAGACAGTATCACGAAAGATAGGATTAGATACACAGTTCATCAGACAGTATCACACAGGAGACGATTAGATACACAGCTCAGCAGACAGTATCACACATTACATGATTAGATACACAGCTCAGCAGACAGTATCACACAGGATGGGATTAGATACACAGCTCAGCACACAGTATCACACAGGAGAGGATTAGATACACGGCTCAGCAGACAGTATGACACAGGAGAGGATTAGAAACACTGCTCAGCAGACAGTATCACACCGGATAGGATTAGATACACAGCTCAGCAGACAGTATCACACCGAATAGGATTAGATACACAGCTCAGCAGACAGTATCACACCGAATAGGATTAGATACACAGCTCAGCAGACAGTATCACACAGGAGAAGATTAGATACACAGCTCAGCAGACAGTATCACATAGGAGAGGATTAGAAACACTGCTCAGCAGACAGTATCACACAGGAGAGGATTAGATACAATGCTCAGCAGACAGTATCACACAGGAGAGGATTAGATACACGGCTCAGCAGACAGTATCACACAGGAGAGGATTAGATACACGGCTCAGCAGATGGTATCACACAGGAGAGGATTAGAGATACAGCTCAGCAGACAGTATCACACAGGAGAGGATTAGATACACGGCTCAGCAGACAGTATGACACAGGAGAGGATTAGATACACGGCTCAGCAGACAGTATCACACAGGAGAGGATTAGATACACAGCTCAGCAGACAGTATCACACAGGAGAGGATTAGATACACGGCTCAGCAGACAGTATGACACAGGAGAGGATTAGATACACGGCTCAGCAGACAGTATCATACAGGGTAGGATTAGATACACAGCTCAGCAGACAGTATCACACAGGAGAGGATTAGAGATACAGCTCAGCAGACAGTATCACACAGGAGAGGATTAGATACACGGCTCAGCAGACAGTATGACACAGGAGAGGATTAGAAACACTGCTCAGCAGACAGTATCACACAGGAGAGGATTAGATACAATGCTCAGTAGACAGTATCACACAGGAGAGGATTAGATACACGACTCAGCAGACAGTATCACACAGGAGAGGATTAGATACACGGCTCAGCAGACAATATCACACAGGAGAGGATTAGATACACGGCTCAGCAGATGGTATCACACAGGAGAGGATTAGAGATACAGCTGAGCAGACAGTATCACACAGGAGAGGATTAGATACACGGCTCAGCAGACAGTATGACACAGGAGAGGATTAGATACACGGCTCAGCAGACAGTATCACACAGGAGAGGATTAGATACACGGCTCAGCAGACAGTATAACACAGGAGAGGATTAGATACACGGCTCAGCAGACAGTATCATACAGGGTAGGATTAGATACACAGCTCAGCAGACAGTATCACACAGGAGAGGATTAGATACACGGCTCAGCAGATAGTATCACACAGGATAGGATTAGATACACAGCTCAGCAGACGGTATCATACAGGACAGGATTGGATACACAGCTCAGCAGACATTATCACACAGGAGAGGATTAGATACACAGCTCAGCAGACATTATCACACAGGAGGGGATTAGATACATACACAGCTCAGCAGACAGTATCACACAGGACAGGATTAGATACATAGCTCAGCAGACGGTATCACACAGGAGAGGATTAGATACACGGCTCAGCAGACAGTATCACACAGGAGGGGATTAGATACACAGCTCAGCAGACAGTACCACACAGTATAAGATTAGATACACTGCTCAGCAGACAGTATCACACAGGAGAGGATTAGATACACAGCTCAGCAGACAGTATCAAACAGGAGGGGATTAGATACACAGCTCAGAAGACAGTATCACACAGTATAAGATTAGATACACTGCTCAGCAGATTACCACAGCATAGGATTAGATACACGGCTCAGCAGACAGTATCACACAGGAGAGGATTAGATACACAGCTCAGCAGACAGTATCACACAGGAGAGGATTAGATACACAGCTCAGCAGACAGTATCACACAGTATAAGATTAGATACACTGCTCAGCAGACAGTATCACACAGGAGAGGATTAGATACACAGCTCAGCAGACAGTATCGCACAGGAGAGGATTAGATACACAGCTCAGCAGACGGTATCGCACAGGAGAGGATTAGATACACGGCTCCACAGACAGTATCACACAGGAGAGGATTAGATACACAGCTCAGCAGATGGTATCACACAGGAAAGGATTAGATACATAGCTCAGCAGACGGTATCACACGGGACAGGATTAGATGCACAGCTCAGCAGACAGTATCACACAGGAGAGGATTAGATACACAGCTCAGCTGACAGTATCACATAGGACGGGATTAGATACACAGTTCATCAGACAGTATCACACAGGAGTGGATTAGATACACGGCTCAGCAGACAGTATCACGAAAGATAGGATTAGATACACAGTTCATCAGACAGTATCACACAGGAGACGATTAGATACACAGCTCAGCAGACAGTATCACACATTACATGATTAGATACACAGCTCAGCAGACAGTATCACACAGGATGGGATTAAATACACAGCTCAGCACACAGTATCACACAGGAGAGGATTAGATACACAGCTCAGCAGACAGTATCACACAGGAGAGGATTAGAAACACTGCTCAGCAGACAGTATCACACCGGATAGGATTAGATACACAGCTCAGCAGACAGTATCCCACCGAATAGGATTAGATACACAGCTCAGCAGACAGTATCACACCGAATAGGATTAGATACACAGCTCAGCAGACAGTATCACACAGGAGAAGATTAGATACACAGCTCAGCAGACAGTATCACATAGGAGAAGATTAGATACACAGCTCAGCAGACAGTATCACACAGGAGAGGATTAGATACAATGCTCAGCAGACAGTATCACACAGGAGAGGATTAGATACACGGCTCAGCAGACAGTATCACACAGGAGAGGATTAGATACACGGCTCAGCAGACAGTATGACACAGGATAGGATTAGATACACGGCTCAGCAGACAGTATCACACAGGAGAGGATTAGATACACAGCTCAGCAGACAGTATCACACAGGAGAGGATTAGATACAAGGCTCAGCAGACAGTATGACACAGGAGAGGATTAGATACACGGCTCAGCAGACAGTATCATACAGGGTAGGATTAGATACACAGCTCAGCAGACAGTATCACACAGGAGAGGATTAGAGATACAGCTCAGCAGACCGTATCACACAGGAGAGGATTAGATGCACAGCTCAGCAGACAGTATGACACAGGAGAGGATTAGATACATGGCTCAGCAGACAGTATGACACAGGAGAGGATTAGAAACACTGCTCAGCAGACAGTATCACACAGGAGAGGATTAGATACAATGCTCAGTAGACAGTATCACACAGGAGAGGATTAGATACACGGCTCAGCAGACAGTATCACACAGGAGAGGATTAGATACACGGCTCAGCAGACAGTATCACACAGGAGAGGATTAGATACACGGCTCAGCAGATGGTATCACACAGGAGAGGATTAGAGATACAGCTCAGCAGACAGTATCACACAGGAGAGGATTAGATACACGGCTCAGCAGACAGTATGACACAGGACAGGATTAGATACACGGCTCAGCAGACAGTATCACACAGGAGAGGATTAGATACATAGCTCAGCAGACAGTATCACACAGGAGAGGATTAGATACACGGCTCAGCAGACAGTATGACACAGGAGAGGATTAGATACACGGCTCAGCAGACAGTATCATACAGGGTAGGATTAGATACACAGCTCAGCAGACAGTATCACACAGGAGAGGATTAGATACACGGCTCAGCAGATAGTATCACACAGGATAGGATTAGATACACAGCTCAGCAGACGGTATCATACAGGACAGGATTAGATACACAGCTCAGCAGACATTATCACACAGTAGAGGATTAGATACACAGCTCAGCAGACATTATCACATAGGAGGGGATTAGATACATACACAGCTCAGCAGACAGTATCACACAGGACAGGATTAGATACATAGCTCAGCAGACGGTATCACACAGGAGAGGATTAGATACACGGCTCAGCAGACAGTATCACACAGGAGGGGATTAGATACACAGCTCAGCAGACAGTACCACACAGTATAAGATCAGATACACTGCTCAGCAGACAGTATCACACAGGAGAGGATTAGATACACAGCTCAGCAGACAGTATCAAACAGGAGGGGATTAGATACACAGCTCAGAAGACAGTATCACACAGTATAAGATTAGATACACTGCTCAGCAGATTATCACAGCATAGGATTAGATACACGGCTCAGCAGACAGTATCACACAGGAGAGGATTAGATACACAGCTCAGCAGACAGTATCACACAGGAGAGGATTAGATACACAGCTCAGCAGACAGTATCACACAATATAAGATTAGATACACTGCTCAGCAGACAGTATCACACAGGAGAGGATTAGATACACAGCTCAGCAGACAGTATCGCACAGGAGAGGATTAGATACACAGCTCAGCAGACATTATCACACAGGAGGGGATTAGATACATACACAGCTCAGCAGACAGTATCACACAGGACAGGATTAGATACATAGCTCAGCAGACGGTATCACACAGGAGAGGATTAGATACACGGCTCAGCAGACAGTATCACACAGGAGGGGATTAGATACACAGCTCAGCAGACAGTACCACACAGTATAAGATTAGATACACTGCTCAGCAGACAGTATCACACAGGAGAGGATTAGATACACAGCTCAGCAGACAGTATCAAACAGGAGGGGATTAGATACACAGCTCAGAAGACAGTATCACACAGTATAAGATTAGATACACTGCTCAGCAGATTATCACAGCATAGGATTAGATACACGGCTCTGCAGACAGTATCACACAGGAGAGGATTAGATACACAGCTCAGCAGACAGTATCACACAGGAGAGGATTAGATACACAGCTCAGCAGACAGTATCACACAGTATAAGATTAGATACACTGCTCAGCAGACAGTATCACACAGGAGAGGATTAGATACACAGCTCAGCAGACAGTATCGCACAGGAGAGGATTAGATACACAGCTCAGCAGACGGTATCGCACATGAGAGGATTAGATACACGGCTCCACAGACAGTATCACACAGGAGAGGATTAGATACACAGCTCAGCAGATGGTATCACACAGGAAAGGATTAGATACATAGCTCAGCAGACGGTATCACACAGGACAGGATTAGATGCACAGCTCAGCAGACAGTATCACACAGGAGAGGATTAGATACACAGCTCAGCTGACAGTATCACATAGGACGGGATTAGATACACAGTTCATCAGACAGTATCACACAGGAGTGGATTAGATACACGGCTCAGCAGACAGTATCACGAAAGATAGGATTAGATACACAGTTCATCAGACAGTATCACACAGGAGACGATTAGATACACAGCTCAGCAGACAGTATCACACATTACATGATTAGATACACAGCTCAGCAGACAGTATCACACAGGATGGGATTAGATACACAGCTCAGCACACAGTATCACACAGGAGAGGATTAGATACACGGCTCAGCAGACAGTATCACACAGGAGAGGATTAGAAACTGCTCAGCAGACAGTATCACACAGGAGAGGATTAGATACAATGCTCAGTAGACAGTATCACACAGGAGAGGATTAGATACACGGCTCAGCAGACAGTATCACACAGGAGAGGATTAGATACACGGCTCAGCAGACAGTATCACACAGGAGAGGATTAGATACACGGCTCAGCAGATGGTATCACACATGAGAGGATTAGATACACGGCTCAGCAGATGGTATCACACAGGAGAGGATTAGAGATACAGCTCAGCAGACAGTATCACACAGGAGAGGATTAGATACACGGCTCAGCAGACAGTATGACACAGGAGAGGATTAGATACACGGCTCAGCAGACAGTATCACACAGGAGAGGATTAGATACATAGCTCAGCAGACAGTATCACACAGGAGGGGATTAGATACACGGCTCAGCAGACAGTATGACACAGGAGAGGATTAGATACACGGCTCAGCAGACAGTATCATACAGGGTAGGATTAGATACATAGCTCAGCAGACAGTATCACACAGGAGAGGATTAGATACACGGCTCAGCAGACAGTATGACACAGGAGAGGATTAGATACACGGCTCAGCAGACAGTATCATACAGGGTAGGATTAGATACATAGCTCAGCAGACAGTATCACACAGGAGAGGATTAGATACACGGCTCAGCAGACAGTATGACACAGGAGAGGATTAGATACACGGCTCAGCAGACAGTATCATACAGGGTAGGATTAGATACATAGCTCAGCAGACAGTATCACACGGGAGAGGATTAGATACACGGCTCAGCAGACAGTATGACACAGGAGAGGATTAGATACACGGCTCAGCAGACAGTATCATACAGGGTAGGATTAGATACATAGCTCAGCAGACAGTATCACACAGGAGAGGATTAGATACACGGCTCAGCAGATAGTATCACACAGGATAGGATTAGATACACAGCTCAGCAGACGGTATCACACAGGACAGGATTAGATACGCAGCTCAGCAGACATTATCACACAGGAGAGGATTAGATACACAGCTCAGCAGACATTATCACACAGGAGGGGATTAGATACATACACAGCTCAGCAGACAGTATCACACAGGACAGGATTAGATACATAGCTCAGCAGACGGTATCACACAGGAGAGGATTAGATACACGGCTCAGCAGACAGTATCACACAGGAGGGGATTAGATACACAGCTCAGCAGACAGTACCACACAGTATAAGATTAGATACACTGCTCAGCAGACAGTATCACACAGGAGAGGATTAGATACACAGCTCAGCAGACAGTATCAAACAGGAGAGGATTAGATACACCGCTCAGAAGACAGTATCACACAGTATAAGATTAGATACACTGCTCAGCAGATTATCACAGCATAGGATTAGATACACGGCTCAGCAGACAGTATCACACAGGAGAGGATTAGATACACAGCTCAGCAGACAGTATCACACAGGAGAGGATTAGATACACAGCTCAGCAGACAGTATCACACAGTATAAGATTAGATACACTGCTCAGCAGACAGTATCACACAGGAGAGGATTAGATACACAGCTCAGCAGACAGTATCGCACAGGAGAGGATTAGATACACAGCTCAGCAGACGGTATCGCACAGGAGAGGATTAGATACACGGCTCCACAGACAGTATCACACAGGAGAGGATTAGATACACAGCTCAGCAGATGGTATCACACAGGAAAGGATTAGATACATATCTCAGCAGACGGTATCACACAGGACAGGATTAGATGCACAGCTCAGCAGACAGTATCACACAGGAGAGGATTAGATACACAGCTCAGCTGACAGTATCACATAGGACAGGATTAGATACACAGTTCATCAGACAGTATCACACAGTAGTGGATTAGATACACGGCTCAGCAGACAGTATCACGAAAGATAGGATTAGATACACAGTTCATCAGACAGTATCACACAGGAGACGATTAGATACACAGCTCAGCAGACAGTATCACACATTACATGATTAGATACACAGCTCAGCAGACAGTATCACACAGGATGGGATTAGATACACGGCTCAGCAGACAGTATCACACAGGAGAGGATTAGATTCACAGCTCAGCAGACAGTAACGCACAGGAGAGGATTAGATACACAGCTCAGCACACAGTATCACACAGGAGAGGATTAGATACACGGCTCAGCAGACAGTATCACACAGGAGAGGATTAGATACACAGCTCAGCAGACAGTATCACACAGGATAGGATTAGATACACTGCTCTGCAGATAGTATCACACAGGATAGGATTAGATACACGGCTTAGCAGACAGTATCACACAGGAGAGGATTAGATACACGGCTCAGCAGACAGTATCACACAGGATAGGATTAGATACACAGCTCAGCAGACAGTATCACACAGTATAAGATTAGATACACTGCTCAGCAGACTATCACACAGCATAGGATTAGATACACGGCTCAGCAGACAGTATCACACAGGAGAGGATTAGATACACAGCTCAGCAGACAGTATCACACAGGAGGGGATTAGATACACAGCTCAGGAGACAGTATCACACAGTATAAGATTAGATACACTGCTCAGCAGACAGTATCACACAGGAGAGGATTAGATACACAGCTCAGCAGACAGTATCGCACAGGAAAGGATTAGACACACTGCTCAGCAGACGGTATCGCACAGGAGAGGATTAGATACACGGCTCAGCAGACAGTATCGCACAGGAGAGGATTATATACACAGCTCAGCAGACAGTATCACACAGGAAAGGATTAGATACATAGCTCAGCAGACGGTATCACACAGAACAGGATTAGATGCACAGCTCAGCAGACAGTATCACACAGGAGAGGATTAGATACACAGCTCAGCTGACAGTATCACATAGGACAGGATTAGATACACAGTTCATCAGACAGTATCACACAGGAGTGGATTAGATACACGGCTCAGCAGACAGTATCGCACAGGGCGGGATTAGATATATGACACAGCAGACAGTATCACACAGGAGAGGATTAGATACACAGCTCAGCTGACAGTATCACATAGGACAGGATTAGATACACAGTTCATCAGACAGTATCACACAGGAGAGGATTAGATACACAGCTCAGCAGACAGTAACGCACAGGAGAGGATTAGATACACAGCTCAGCACAAAGTATCACACAGGAGAGGATTAGATACACGGCTCAGCAGACAGTATCACACAGGAGAGGATTAGATACACAGCTCAGCAGACAGTATCACACAGCATAGGATTAGATACACTTCTCAGCAGACAGAATCACACAGGAGGGGATTAGATACACAGCTCAGCAGACAGTATCACAGGATAAGATTAGATACACTGCCCAGCAGACGGTATCACACAGGACAGGATTAGATGCGTAGCTCAGCAGACGGTATCACACAGGACAAGATTAGATACACAGCTCAGCAGACAGTATCACAAAGGAGAGGATTAGATAAACAGCTCAGCAGACAGTATCACACAGGAGAGGATTAGATACACAGCTCAGCAGACAGTATCACAGAGGAGAGGATTAGATACACAGTTCATCAGACAGTATCACACAGGAGTGGATTAGATACACGGCTCAGCAGACAGTATCGCACAGGGCGGGATTAGATACACGACTCAGCAGATGGTATCACACAAGATAGGATTAGGTACACAGTTCATCAGACAGTATCACACAGGATAGGATAAGATACACATCTCAGCACACAGTATCACACAGGAGAGGATTAGATACACGGCTCAGCAGACAGAGTCACACAGGAGAGGATTAGATACACAGCTCATCAGACAGTATCACACAGGAGAGGATTAGATACACAGCTCAGCAGACAGTATCACACAGGAGAGGATTAGATACACAGCTCAGCAGACAGTATCACACAGGAGAGGATTAGATACACAGCTCAGCTGACAGTATCACACAGGAGAGGATTAGATACACAGCTCAGCAGACAGTATCACACAGGAGAGGATTAGATACACAGCTCAGCAGACAGTATCACACAGGAGAGGATTAGAAACACAGTTCATCAGACAGTATCACGCAGGAGAGGATTAGATACACAGCTCAGCAGACAGTATCACACAGCATAGGATTAGATACACAGCTCAGCAGACTGTATCACACGAGAGGATTAGATACACAGCTCAGCAGACAGTATCACACAGGAGTGGATTAGATACACGGCTCAGCAGACAGTATCGCACAGGCCGGGATTAGATACACGGCTCAGCAGACAGTATCACACAGGATAGGATTAGATACACAGTTCATCAGACAGTATCACACAGGAGAGGATTAGATACACAGCTCAGTAGACAGTATCACACAGGAGAGGATTAGATACACAGCTCATCAGACAGTATCACACAGAGGATTACATACACAGCTCAACACACAGTATCACACAGGAAAGGATTAGATACACAGCTCAGCAGAGAGTATCGCACAGGAGAGGATTAGATACACAGCTCAGCAGCCGGTATCACACAGGAGAGGATTAGATACACTGCTCAGCAGACGGTATCACACAGGAGAGGATTAGATACACGGTTGAGCAGACAGTATCACACAGGGTAGGATTAGAGATACAGCTCAGCAGACAGTATCACACAGCATAGGATTAGATACACAGCTCAGCAGACAGTATCACACCGGATAGGATTAGATACACTGCTCAGCAGACGGCATCACACAGGACAGGATTAGATGCACGGCTCAGCAGACAGTATCACACAGCATAGGATTAGATACACAGCACAGCAGACAGTATCACACAGGAGAGGATTAGATACACGGATCAGCAGATGGTATCAAACAGGATGGAATTAGATACACTGCTCAGCAGACAGTATCACACAGGACAGGATTAGATACACAGCTCAGCTGACAATATCACACAGGAGAGGATTAGATACACAGCTCACCTGACAGTATCACACAGTAGAGGATTATATACATGGCTCAGCAGACAGTATCACACAGGATAGGCTTAGATACACAGCTCAGCAGGCAGTATCACACAGGAAAGGATTAGATACACAGCTCAGCAAACAGTATCACACAGGAGAGGATTAGATACATAGCTCAGCAGACAGTATCACACAGGAGAGGATTAGATACACGGCTCAGCAGACGGTATCACACAGGAGAGGATTAGATACACAGCTCAGCAGACAGTAACACACAGGAAAGGATTAGATACACAGCTCAGCAGATGGTATCACACAGGATAGGATTAGATACACAACTCAGCTGACAGTATCACACAGCACAGGATTAGATACAAAGCTCAGCAGATAGTATCACACAGGAGTGGATTAGATACACGGCTCAGCAGACAGTATCGCACTGGGCGGGATTAGATACACGGCTCAGCAGACAGTATCACACAGGATAGGATTAGATACACAGTTCATCAGACAGTATCACACAGGAGTGGATTAGATACACGGCTCAGCAGACAGTATCGCACAGGGCGGGATTAGATACACAGCTCAGCAGACAGTATCACACAGGAGTGGATTAGATCCACGGCTCAGCAGACAGTATCGCAGAGGGCGGGATTAGATACACGGCTCAGCAGACAGTATCACACAGGAGAGGATTAGATGCACAGCTCAGCAGACAGTATCACACAGGAGAGGATTAGATACACAGCTCAGCAGACAATATCGCACAGGAGAGGATTAGATACACAGCTCAGCGGACTGTATCACACAGGACAGGATTAGATACATAGCTCAGCGGACTGTATCACACAGGACAGGATTAGATACACAGCTCAGCAGACAGTATCACACAGGAGAGGATTAGATACACGGCTCAGCAGACATTATCACACAGGAGAGGATTAGATACACAGCTCAGCAGATGGTATCACACAAGATAGGATTAGATACACTGCTCAGCAGATAGTATCACACAGTAGAGGATTAGATACACGGCTCAGCAGACAGTATCACACAGGAGAGGATTAGATACACTGCTCAGCAGATAGTATCACACAGGAGAGGATTAGATACACAGCTCAGCAGACAGTATCACAAAGGATAGGATTAGATACACAGCTCAGCAGCTGGTATCACACAGGATAGGTTTAGATACACTGCTCAGCAGATGGTATCACACAGGATATGATTAGATACAGGGCTCAGCAGACAGTATCACACAGGAGAGGATTAGTTACACAGCTCAGCAGATGGTATCACACAGGATAGGATTAGATACACAGCTCAGCAGACAGTATCACACAGGATAGGATAAGATACACATCTCAGCACACAGTATCACACAGGAGAGGATTAGATACACGGCTCAGCAGACAGAGTCACACAGGAGAGGATTAGATACACAGCTCATCAGACAGTATCACACAGGAGAGGATTAGATACACAGCTCAGCAGACAGTATCACACAGGAGAGGATTAGATACACAGCTCAGCAGACAGTATCACACAGGAGAGGATTAGATACACAGCTCAGCTGACAGTATCACACAGGAGAGGATTAGATACACAGCTCAGCAGACAGTATCACACAGGAGAGGATTAGATACACAGCTCAGCAGACAGTATCACACAGGAGAGGATTAGAAACACAGTTCATCAGACAGTATCACGCAGGAGAGGATTAGATACACAGCTCAGCAGACAGTATCACACAGCATAGGATTAGATACACAGCTCAGCAGACTGTATCACACGAGAGGATTAGATACACAGCTCAGCAGACAGTATCACACAGGAGTGGATTAGATACACGGCTCAGCAGACAGTATCGCACAGGCCGGGATTAGATACACGGCTCAGCAGACAGTATCACACAGGAGAGGATTAGATACACAGCTCAGTAGACAGTATCACACAGGAGAGGATTAGATAAACAGCTCATCAGACAGTATCACACAGAGGATTACATACACAGCTCAACACACAGTATCACACAGGAAAGGATTAGATACACAGCTCAGCAGAGAGTATCGCACAGGAGAGGATTAGATACACAGCTCAGCAGCCGGTATCACACAGGAGAGGATTAGATACACTGCTCAGCAGACGGTATCACACAGGAGAGGATTAGATACACGGTTGAGCAGACAGTATCACACAGGGTAGGATTAGAGATACAGCTCAGCAGACAGTATCACACAGCATAGGATTAGATACACAGCTCAGCAGACAGTATCACACCGGATAGGATTAGATACACTGCTCAGCAGACGGCATCACACAGGACAGGATTAGATGCACGGCTCAGCAGACAGTATCACACAGCATAGGATTAGATACACAGCACAGCAGACAGTATCACACAGGAGAGGATTAGATACACGGATCAGCAGATGGTATCAAACAGGATGGAATTAGATACACTGCTCAGCAGACAGTATCACACAGGACAGGATTAGATACACAGCTCAGCTGACAATATCACACAGGAGAGGATTAGATACACAGCTCACCTGACAGTATCACACAGTAGAGGATTATATACATGGCTCAGCAGACAGTATCACACAGGATAGGCTTAGATACACAGCTCAGCAGGCAGTATCACACAGGAAAGGATTAGATACACAGCTCAGCAAACAGTATCACACAGGAGAGGATTAGATACATAGCTCAGCAGACAGTATCACACAGGAGAGGATTAGATACACGGCTCAGCAGACGGTATCACACAGGAGAGGATTAGATACACAGCTCAGCAGACAGTAACACACAGGAAAGGATTAGATACACAGCTCAGCAGATGGTATCACACAGGATAGGATTAGATACACAACTCAGCTGACAGTATCACACAGCACAGGATTAGATACAAAGCTCAGCAGATAGTATCACACAGGAGTGGATTAGATACACGGCTCAGCAGACAGTATCGCACTGGGCGGGATTAGATACACGGCTCAGCAGACAGTATCACACAGGATAGGATTAGATACACAGTTCATCAGACAGTATCACACAGGAGTGGATTAGATACACGGCTCAGCAGACAGTATCGCACAGGGCGGGATTAGATACACAGCTCAGCAGACAGTATCACACAGGAGTGGATTAGATCCACGGCTCAGCAGACAGTATCGCAGAGGGCGGGATTAGATACACGGCTCAGCAGACAGTATCACACAGGAGAGGATTAGATACACAGCTCAGCAGACAGTATCACACAGGAGAGGATTATATACACAGCTCAGCAGACAATATCGCACAGGAGAGGATTAGATACACAGCTCAGCGGACGGTATCACACAGGACAGGATTAGATACATAGCTCAGCGGACTGTATCACACAGGACAGGATTAGATACACAGCTCAGCAGACAGTATCACACAGGAGAGGATTAGATACACGGCTCAGCAGACATTATCACACAGGAGAGGATTAGATACACAGCTCAGCAGATGGTATCACACAAGATAGGATTAGATACACTGCTCAGCAGATAGTATCACACAGTAGAGGATTAGATACACGGCTCAGCAGACAGTATCACACAGGAGAGGATTAGATACACTGCTCAGCAGATAGTATCACACAGGAGAGGATTAGATACACAGCTCAGCAGACAGTATCACAAAGGATAGGATTAGATACACAGCTCAGCAGCTGGTATCACACAGGATAGGTTTAGATACACTGCTCAGCAGATGGTATCACACAGGATATGATTAGATACAGGGCTCAGCAGACAGTATCACACAGGAGAGGATTAGTTACACAGCTCAGCAGATGGTATCACACAGGATAGGATTAGATACACAGCTCAGCAGACAGTATCACACAGGGCAGGATTAGATACACGGTTCAGCAGACAGTATCACACAGGGTAGGATTAGATACACGGCTCAGCAGACAGTATCACACAGGAGAGGATTTGATACACAGCTCAGCAGACAGTATCACACAGGAGAGGATTAGATACACAGCTCAGCAGATGGTATCACACAGGATAGAATTAGATACACTGCTCAGCAGACAGTATCACACAGGGCAGGATTAGATGCACGGTTCAGCAGACAGTATCACACAGGGTAGGATTAGATACACGGCTCAGCAGACAGTATCACACAGGAGAGGATTAGATACACAGCTCAGCAGACAGTATCACACAGGAGAGGATTAGATACACGGCTCAGCAGACAGTATCACACAGGAGAGGATTAGATACACTGCTCAGCAGATAGTATCACACAGGAGAGGATTAGATGCACAGCTCAGCAGACAGTATCACACAGGAGAGGATTAGATACACGGCTCATCAGACAGTATCGCACAGGAGAGGATTAGATACACAGCTCAGCAGACAGTATCACACAGGACAGGATTAGATACACAGCTCAGCAGACAGTATCACACAGGAGAGGATTAGATACATAGCTCATCAGACAGTATCACACAGGACAGTATTAGATACACGGCTCAGCAGACAGTATCACACAGGAGAGGATTAGATACACAGCTCAGCTGACTATCACACAGGAGAGGATTAGATACACAGCTCAGCAGACAGTATCGCACATGAGAGGATTAGATACATAGCTCATCAGACAGTATCACACAGGACAGGGTTAGATACACAGCTCAGCAGACAGTATCACACAGGAGAGGATTAGATACACAGCTCAGCTGACAGTATCACACAGGAGAGGATTAGATACACAGCTCAGCAGACAGTATCGCACAGGAGAGGATTAGATACACAGCTCCGCAGCTGGTATCACACAGGAGAGGATTAGATACACTGCTCAGCAGACGGTATCACACAGGAGAGGATTAGATACTCGGTTGAGCAGACAGTATCACACAGGGTAGGATTAGAGATACAGCTCAGCAGACAGTATCACACAGCATAGGATTAGATACACAGCTCAGCAGACAGTATCACACAGCATAGGATTAGATACACAGCACAGCAGTCAGTATCACACAGGAGAGGATTTGATACACAGCTCAGCAGACAGTATCACACAGGAGAGGATTAGATACACAGCTCAGCAGATGGTATCACACAGGATAGGATTAGATACACAACTCAGCTGACAGTATCACACAGCACAGGATTAGATACAAAGCTCAGCAGATAGTATCACACAGGAGTGGATTAGATACACGGCTCAGCGGACAATATCACACAGGATTTTATTAGATACACTGCTCAGCAGACAGTATCACACAGGATAGGATTATATACATGGCTCAGCAGACAGTATCACACAGGATAGGCTTAGATACACAGCTCACCTGACAGTATCACACAGTAGAGGATTATATACATGGCTCAGCAGACAGTATCACACAGGATAGGCTTAGATACACAGCTCAGCAGGCAGTATCACACAGCAAAGGATTAGATACACAGCTCAGCAAACAGTATCACACAGGAGAGGATTAGATACATAGCTCAGCAGACAGTATCACACAGGAGAGGATTAGATACACAGCTCAGCAGACAGTATCACACAGGAAAGAATTAGATACACAGCTCAGCAGATGGTATCACACAGGATAGGATTAGATACACAGCTCAGCAGACAGTATCACACAGGAGAAGATTAGATACACAACTCAGCTGACAGTATCACACAGGAAAGGATTAGATACACAGCTCAGCAGATGGTATCACACAGGATAGGATTAGATACACAACTCAGCTGACAGTATCACACAGCACAGGATTAGATACAAAGCTCAGCAGATAGTATCACACAGGAGTGGATTAGATACACGGCTCAGCAGACAGTATCGCACAGGGCGGGATTAGATACACGGCTCAGCAGACAGTATCACACAGGATAGGATTAGATACACAGTTCATCAGACAGTATCACACAGGAGTGGATTAGATAAACGGCTCAGCAGACAGTATCGCACAGGGCGGGATTAGATACACAGCTCAGCAGACAGTATCACACAGGAGTGGATTAGATCCACGGCTCAGCAGACAGTATCATACAGGGTAGGATTAGACACAGCTCAGCAGACAGTATCACACAGGAGTGGATTAGATACACGGCTCAGCAGACAGTATCGCACAGGGCGGGATTAGATACACGGCTCAGCAGACAGTATCACACAGGATAGGATTAGATACACTGCTCAGCAGATAGTATCACACAGGATAGGACTAGATGCACAGCTCAGCAGAGAGTATCACACAGGATAGGATTAGATACACTGCTCAGCAGATAGTATCACACAGGATAGGACTAGATGCACAGCTCAGCAGAGAATATCGCACAGGAGAGGATTAGATACATAGCTCAGCGGACTGTATCACACAGGACAGGATTAGATACACAGCTCAGCAGATAGTATCACACAGGATAGGATTAGATACACGGCTCAGCAGACAGTATCACACAGGAGAGGATTAGATACACGGCTCAGCAGATATTATCACACAGGAGAGGATTAGATACACAGCTCAGCAGACAGTATCACACAGGAGAGGATTAGATACACGGCTCAGCAGACATTATCACACAGGAGAGGATTAGATACACAGCTCAGCAGATGGTATCACACAGGAAAGGATTAGATTCACAGCTCAGCAGACAGTATCACAAAGGATAGGATTAGATACACAGCTCAGCAGCTGGTATCACACAGGATAGGTTTAGATACACTGCTCAGCAGATGGTATCACACAGGATATGATTAGATACAGGGCTCAGCAGACAGTATCACACAGGAGAGGATTTGATACACAGCTCAGCAGACAGTATCACACAGGAGAGGATTAGATACACAGCTCAGCAGATGGTATCACACAGGATAGGATTAGATACACTGCTCAGCAGACAGTATCACACAGGGCAGGATTAGATACACGGTTCAGCAGACAGTATCACACAGGAGAGGATTTGATACACAGCTCAGCAGACAGTATCACACAGGAGAGGATTTGATACACAGCTCAGCAGACAGTATCACACAGGAGAGGATTAGATACACAGCTTAGCAGACAGTATCACACAGGAGAGGATTAGATACACAGCTCAGCAGACAGTATCACACAGCATAGAATTAGATACACAGCTCAGCAGACAGTATCACACAGGGCAGGATTAGATACACGGTTCAGCAGACAGTATCACACAGGGTAGGATTAGATACACGGCTCAGCAGACAGTATCACACAGGAGAGGATTTGATACACAGCTCAGCAGACAGTATCACACAGGAGAGGATTAGATACACAGCTCAGCAGATGGTATCACACAGGATAGGATTAGATACACTGCTCAGCAGACAGTATCACACAGGGCAGGATTAGATACACGGTTCAGCAGACAGTATCACACAGGAGAGGATTTGATACACAGCTCAGCAGACAGTATCACACAGGAGAGGATTTGATACACAGCTCAGCAGACAGTATCACACAGCGTAGGATTAGATACACAGCTTAGCAGACAGTATCACACAGGAGAGGATTAGATACACAGCTCAGCAGACAGTATCACACAGCATAGAATTAGATACACAGCTCAGCAGACAGTATCACACAGGAGAGGATTAGATACACAGCTCAGCAGATGGTATCACACAGGATAGAATTAGATACACTGCTCAGCAGACAGTATCACACAGTATAGGATTAGATACACAGCTCAGCAGACAGTATCACACAGCATAGAATTAGATACACGGCTCAGCAGACAGTATCACACAGGAGAGGATTAGATACACAGCTCAGCAGACAGTATCACACAGGAGAGGATTAGATACACGGCTCAGCAGACAGTATCACACAGGAGAGGATTAGATACACTGCTCAGCAGATAGTATCACACAGGATAGGATTAGATGCACAGCTCAGCAGACAGTATCACACAGGAGAGGATTAGATACACGGCTCATCAGACAGTATCGCACAGGAGAGGATTAGATACATAGCTCATCAGACAGTATCACACAGGACAGGATTAGATACACAGCTCAGCAGACAGTATCACACAGGAGAGGATTAGATACATAGCTCATCAGACAGTATCACACAGGACAGGATTAGATACACGGCTCAGCAGACAGTATCACACAGGAGAGGATTAGATACGCAGCTCAGCTGACAGTATCACACAGGAGAGGATTAGATACACAGCTCAGCAGACAGTATCACACAGGAGTGGATTAGATACACAGCTCAGCAGACAGTATCACACAGGATAGGATTAGATACACAGCTCAGCAGATGGTATCACACAGGATAGGATTAGATACACTGCTCAGCTGATGGTATCACACAGGATAGGATTAGATGCACAGCTCAGTAGGCAGTATCACACAGGAGAGGATTAGATACACGGCTCAGCAGACAGTATCACACAGGAGAGGATCAGATACACAGCTCAGCTGACAGTATCACACAGGAGTGGATTAGATACACGGCTCAGCAGACAGTATCGCACAGGGCGGGATTAGATACACGACTCAGCAGACAGTATCACACAGGATAGGATTAGATACACAGCTCAGTAGGCAGTATCACACAGGAGAGGATTAGATACACAGCTCATCAGACAGTATGACACAGGAGAGGATTAGATACACAGCTCAGCAGATAGTATCACACAGGAGAGGATTAGATACACAGCTCAGCTGACAGTATCACACAGGATAAGATTAGATACACAGCTCAGCAGACAGTATTACACAGGAGAGGATTAGATACATGGCTCAGCAGACAGTATCACACAGCATAGGATTAGATACACGGCTCAGCAGACAGTATCACACAGGAGAGGATTAGATACACAGCTCAGCAGACAGTATGACACAGGAGAGGATTAGATACACGGTTCAGCAGACAGTATGACACAGGAGAGGATTAGATACACGGCTCAGCAGACAGTATCATACAGGGTAGGATTAGATACACAGCTCAGCAGACAGTATCACACCGGATATGATTAGATACACAGCTCAGCAGACAGTATCACACCGGATAGGATTAGATACACGGCTCAGCAGACAGTATCACACAGGAGAGGATTAGAAACACTGCTCAGCAGACAGTATCACACAGGAGAGGATTAGATACACGGCTCAGCAAACAGTATCACACAGGAGAGGATTAGATACACAGCTCAGCAGACAGTATCACACCGGATATGATTAGATACACAGCTCAGCAGACAGTATCACACAGGAGAAGATTAGATACACTGCTCAGCAGACAGTATCACACAGGAGAGGATTAGAAACACTGCTCAGCAGACAGTATCACACAGGAGAGGATTAGATACACGGCTCAGCAAACAGTATCACACAGGAGAGGATTAGATACACGGCTCAGCAGACAGTATCACACAGGAGAGGATTAGATACACGGCTCAGCAGATGGTATCACACAGGAGAGGATTAGAGATACAGCTCAGCAGACAGTATCACACAGGAGAGGATTAGATACACGGCTCAGCAGACAGTATCACACAGGAGAGGATTAGATACACAGCTCAGCAGACAGTATCACACAGGAGAGGATTAGATACACGGCTCAGCAGACAGTATGACACAGGAGAGGATTAGGTACACGGCTCAGCAGACAGTATCATACAGGGTAGGATTAGATACACAGCTCAGCAGACAGTATCACACAGGAGAGGATTAGATACACGGCTCTGCAGATAGTATCACACAGGATAGGATGAGATACACAGCTCAGCAGACGGTATCACACAGGACAGGATTAGATACACAGCTCAGCAGACATTATCACACAGGAGATCATTAGATACACAGCTCAGCAGACAGTATCACACAGGACAGGATTAGATACACAGCTCAGCAGACAGTATCACACAGGACAGGATTAGATACATAGCTCAGCAGACGGTATCACACAGGAGAGGATTAGATACACGGCTCAGCAGACAGTATCACACAGGAGGGGATTAGATACACAGCTCAGCAGACAGTACCACACAGTATAAGATTAGATACACTGCTCAGCAGACAGTATCACACAGGAGAGGATTAGATACACAGCTCAGCAGACAGTATCAAACAGGAGGGGATTAGATACACAGCTCAGAAGACAGTATCACACAGTATAAGATTAGATACACTGCTCAACAGATTATCACAGCATAGGATTAGATACACGGCTCAGCAGACAGTATCACACGGGAGAGGATTAGATACACAGCTCAGCAGACAGTATCACACAGGAGAGGATTAGATACACAGCTCAGCAGACAGTATCGCACAGGAGAGGATTAGATACACAGCTCAGCAGACGGTATCGCACAGGAGAGGATTAGATACACGGCTCCACAGACAGTATCACACAGGAGAGGATTAGATACACAGCTCAGCAGATGATATCACACAGGAAAGGATTAGATACATAGCTCAGCAGACGGTATCACACAGGAGAGGATTAGATGCACAGCTCAGCAGACAGTATCACACCGAATAGGATTAGATACACAGCTCAGCAGACAGTATCACACAGGAGAAGATTAGATACAAAGCTCAGCAGACAGTATCACACAGGAGAAGATTAGATACACAGCTCAGCAGACAGTATCACACAGGAGAGGATTAGATACACGGCTCAGCACACAGTATCACACAGGAGAGGATTAGAAACACTGCTCAGCAGACAGTATCACACAGGAGAGGATTAGATACAATGCTCAGTAGACAGTATCACACAGGAGAGGATTAGATACACGGCTCAGCAGACAGTATCACACAGGAGAGGATTAGATACACGGCTCAGCAGACAGTATCACACAGGAGAGGATTAGATACACGGCTCAGCAGATGGTATCACACAGGAGAGGATTAGAGATACAGCTCAGCAAACAGTATCCCACAGGAGAGGATTAGATACACGGCTCAGCAGACAGTATGACACAGGAGAGGATTAGATACACGGCTCAGCAGACAGTATCACACAGGAGAGGATTAGATACATAGCTCAGCAGACAGTATCACACAGGAGAGGATTAGATACACGGCTCAGCAGACAGTATGACACAGGAGAGGATTAGATACACGGCTCAGCAGACAGTATCATACAGGGTAGGATTAGATACACAGCTCAGCAGACAGTATCACACAGGAGAGGATTAGATACACGGCTCAGCAGATAGTATCACACAGGATAGGATTAGATACACAGCTCAGCAGACGGTATCACACAGGACAGGATTAGATACACAGCTCAGCAGACATTATCACACAGGAGAGGATTAGATACACAGCTCAGCAGACATTATCACACAGGAGGGGATTAGATACACAGCTCAGCAGACAGTATCACACAGGACAGGATTAGATACATAGCTCAGCAGACAGTATCACACAGGAGAGGATTAGATCCACAGCTCAGCAGACAGTATCAAACAGGAGGGAATTAGATACACACCTCAGAAGACAGTATCACACAGTATAAGATTAGATACACTGCTCAGCAGATTATCACAGCATAGGATTAGATACACGGCTCAGCAGACAGTATCACACAGGAGAGGATTAGATACACAGCTCAGCAGACAGTATCACACAGGAGAGGATTAGATACACAGCTCAGCAGACAGTATCACACAGTATAAGATTAGATACACAGCTCAGCAGACAGTATCACACAGCATAGGATTAGATACACGGCTCAGCAGACAGTATCACACAGGACAGGATTAGATACACGGCTCAGCAGACAGTATCACACAGGACAGGATTAGATACACAGCTCAGCAGACAGTATCACACAGGAGAGGATTAGATACACAGCTCAGCCGACAATATCACACAGCGTAGGATTAGATACACAGCTCAGCAGACAGTATCACACAGGAGATGATTAGATACACAGCTCAGCAGACAGTATCACACAGGAGTGGATTAGATACACGGCTCAGCAGACAGTATCGCACAGGGCGGGATTAGATACACGGTTCATCAGACAGTATCACACAGGAGAGTATTAGATACACTGCTCAGCAGACAGTATCACACAGGAGAGTATTAGATACACAGCTCAGCAGACGGTATCACACAGGAGAGAATTAGATACACAGCTCAGCAGACAGTATCACACAGGATTAGATACATAGCTCAGCAGACAGTATCACACAGGAGAGGATTAGATACACAGCTCAGCAGACAGTATCACACAGGAGAGGATGAGATACACAGCATAGGTTTAGATACACAGCTCAGCAGGCAGTATCACACAGCATAGGATTAGATACACGGCTCAACAGACAGTATCACACAGGAGGGGATTAGATACACAGCTCAGCAGACAGTATCACAGAGGAGGGGATTAGATACACAGCTCAGCAGACAGTATCACACAGGATAAGATTAGATACACAGCTCAGCAGACATTATCACACAGGATAAGATTAGATACACAGCTCAGCAGATAGTATCACACAGGAGTGGATTAGATACACGGCTCAGCAGACAGTATCACACAGGAGAGGATTAGATACACGGCTCAGCAGACAGTATCACACAGGAGAAGATTAGATACGCAGCTCAGCAGACAGTATCTCACAGGAGAGGATTAGATACATGGCTCAGCAGACCGTATCCCACAGCATAGGATTAGATACACGGCTCAGCAGACAGTATCACACAGGAGAGGATTAGATACACAGCTCAGCAGACAGTATGACACAGGAGAGGATTAGATACACGGCTCAGCAGACAGTATGACACAGGAGAGGATTAGATACACGGCTCAGCAGACAGTATCATACAGGGTAGGATTAGATACACAGCTCAGCAGACAGTATCACACCGGATAGGATTAGATACACAGCTCAGCAGACAGTATCACACCGGATAGGATTAGATACACAGCTCAGCAGACAGTATCACACCGAATAGGATTAGATACACAGCTCAGCAGACAGTATCACACCGAATAGGATTAGATACACAGCTCAGTAGACAGTATCACACAGGAGAAGATTAGATACACAGCTCAGCAGACAGTATCACACAGGAGAGGATTAGAAACACTGCTCAGCAGACAGTATCACACAGGAGAGGATTAGATACACGGCTCAGCAAACAGTATCACACAGGAGAGGATTAGATACACGGCTCAGCAGACAGTATCACACAGGAGAGGATTAGATACACGGCTCAGCAGATGGTATCACACAGGAGAGGATTAGAGATACAGCTCAGCAGACAGTATCACACAGGAGAGGATTAGATACAAGGCTCAGCAGACAGTATCACACAGGAGAGGATTAGATACACGGCTCAGCAGACAGTATCACACAGGAGAGGATTAGATACACAGCTCAGCAGACAGTATCACACAGGAGAGGATTAGATACACGGCTCAGCAGACAGTATGACACAGGAGAGGATTAGATACACGGCTCAGCAGACAGTATCATATAGGGTAGGATTAGATACACAGCTCAGCAGACAGTATCACACAGGAGAGGATTAGATACACGGCTCAGCAGATAGTATCACACAGGATAGGATGAGATACACAGCTCAGCAGACGGTATCACACAGGACAGGATTAGATACACAGCTCAGCAGACATTATCACACAGGAGAGGATTAGATACACAGCTCAGCAGACAGTATCACACAGGACAGGATTAGATACACAGCTCAGCAGACAGTATCACACAGGACAGGATTAGATACATAGCTCAGCAGACGGTATCACACAGGAGAGGATTAGATACACGGCTCAGCAGACAGTATCACACAGGAGGGGATTAGATACACAGCTCAGCAGACAGTACCACGCAGTATAAGATTAGATACACTGCTCAGCAGACAGTATCACACAGGAGAGGATTAGATACACAGCTCAGCAGACAGTATCAAACAGGAGGGGATTAGATACACAGCTCAGAAGACAGTATCACACAGTATAAGATTAGATGCACTGCTCAACAGATTATCACAGCATAGGATTAGATACACGGCTCAGCAGACAGTATCACACAGGAGAGGATTAGATACACAGCTCAGCAGACAGTATCACACAGGAGAGGGTTAGATACACAGCTCAGCAGACAGTATCGCACAGGAGAGGATTAGATACACAGCTCAGCAGACGGTATCGCACAGGAGAGGATTAGATACACGGCTCCACAGACAGTATCACACAGGAGAGGATTAGATACACAGCTCAGCAGATGGTATCACACAGGAAAGGATTAGATACATAGCTCAGCAGACGGTATCACACAGGACAGGATTAGATGCACAGCTCAGCAGACAGTATCACACCGAATAGGATTAGATACACAGCTCAGCAGACAGTATCACACAGGAGAAGATTAGATACAAAGCTCAGCAGACAGTATCACACAAGAGAAGATTAGATACACAGCTCAGCAGACAGTATCACACAGGAGAGGATTAGATACACTGCTCAGCAGACAGTATCACACAGGAGAGGATTAGATACACAGCTCAGCAGACAGTATCGCACAGGAGAGGATTAGATACACAGCTCAGCAGACGGTATCGCACAGGAGAGGATTAGATACACGGCTCCACAGACAGTATCACACAGGAGAGGATTAGATACACAGCTCAGCAGATGGTATCACACAGGAAAGGATTAGATACATAGCTCAGCAGACGGTATCACACAGGACAGGATTAGATGCACAGCTCAGCAGACAGTATCACACCGAATAGGATTAGATACACAGCTCAGCAGACAGTATCACACAGGAGAAGATTAGATACAAAGCTCAGCAGACAGTATCACACAAGAGAAGATTAGATACACAGCTCAGCAGACAGTATCACACAGGAGAGGATTAGATACACGGCTCAGCAGACAGTATCACACAGGAGAGGATTAGAAACACTGCTCAGCAGACAGTATCACACAGGAGAGGATTAGATACAATGCTCAGTAGACAGTATCACACAGGAGAGGATTAGATACACGGCTCAGCAGACAGTATCACACAGGAGAGGATTAGATACACGGCTCAGCAGACAGTATCACACAGGAGAGGATTAGATACACGGCTCAGCAGATGGTATCACACAGGAGAGGATTAGAGATACAGCTCAGCAGACAGTATCACACAGGAGAGGATTAGATACACGGCTCAGCAGACAGTATGACACAGGAGAGGATTAGATACACGGCTCAGCAGACAGTATCACACAGGAGAGGATTAGATACATAGCTCAGGAGACAGTATCATACAGGAGAGGATTAGATACACGGCTCAGCAGACAGTATGACACAGGAGAGGATTAGATACACGGCTCAGCAGACAGTATCATACAGGGTAGGATTAGATACACAGCTCAGCAGACAGTATCACACAGGAGAGGATTAGATACACGGCTCAGCAGATAGTATCACACAGGATAGGATTAGATACACAGCTCAGCAGACGGTATCACACAGGACAGGATTAGATACACAGCTCAGCAGACATTATCACACAGGAGAGGATTAGATACACAGCTCAGCAGACATTATCACACAGGAGGGGATTAGATACATACACAGCTCAGCAGACAGTATCACACAGGACAGGATTAGATACATAGCTCAGCAGACGGTATCACACAGGAGAGGATTAGATACACGGCTCAGCAGACAGTATCACACAGGAGGGGATTAGACACACAGCTCAGCAGACAGTACCACACAGTATAAGATTAGATACACTGCTCAGCAGACAGTATCACACAGGAGAGGATTAGATACACAGCTCAGCAGACAGTATCAAACAGGAGGGGATTAGATACACACCTCAGAAGACAGTATCACACAGTATAAGATTAGATACACTGCTCAGCAGATTATCACAGCATAGGATTAGATACACGGCTCAGCAGACAGTATCACACAGGAGAGGATTAGATACACAGCTCAGCAGACAGTATCACACAGGAGAGGATTAGATACACAGCTCAGCAGACAGTATCACACAGTATAAGATTAGATGCACTGCTCAGCAGACAGTATCACACAGGAGATGATTAGATACACAGCTCAGCAGACAGTATCGCACAGGAGAGGATTAGATACACAGCTCAGCAGACGGTATCGCACAGGAGAGGATTAGATACACGGCTCCACAGACAGTATCACACAGGAGAGGATTAGATACACAGCTCAGCTGACAGTATCACATAGGACGGGATTAGATACACAGTTCATCAGACAGTATCACACAGGAGTGGATTAGATACACGGCTCAGCAGACAGTATCACGAAAGATAGGATTAGATACACAGTTCATCAGACAGTATCACACAGGAGACGATTAGATACACAGCTCAGCAGACAGTATCACACATTACATGATTAGATACACAGCTCAGCAGACAGTATCACACAGGATGGGATTAGATACACAGCTCAGCACACAGTATCACACAGGAGAGGATTAGTTACACGGCTCAGCAGACAGTATCACACAGGAGAGGATTAGAAACACTGCTCAGCAGACAGTATCACACCGGATAGGATTAGATACACAGCTCAGCAGACAGTATCACACCGAATAGGATTAGATACACAGCTCAGCAGACAGTATCACACCGAATAGGATTAGATACACAGCTCAGCAGACAGTATCACACAGGAGAAGATTAGATACACAGCTCAGCAGACAGTATCACACAGGAGAGGATTAGAAACACTGCTCAGCAGACAGTATCACACAGGAGAGGATTAGATACAATGCTCCGCAGACAGTATCACACAGGAGAGGATTAGATACACGGCTCAGCAGACAGTATCACACAGGAGAGGATTAGATACATGGCTCAGCAGACAGTATGACACAGGAGAGGATTAGATACACGGCTCAGCAGACAGTATCACACAGGAGAGGATTAGATACACGGCTCAGCAGACAGTATGACACAGGAGAGGATTAGATACACGGCTCAGCAGACAGTATCATACAGGGTAGGATTAGATACACAGCTCAGCAGACAGTATCACACCGGATAGGATTAGATACACAGCTCAGCAGACAGTATCACACCGGATAGGATTAGATACACAGCTCAGCAGACAGTATCACACCGAATAGGATTAGATACACAGCTCAGCAGACAGTATCACACCGAATAGGATTAGATACACAGCTCAGCAGACAGTATCACACAGGAGAAGATTAGATACACATCTCAGCAGACAGTATCACACAGGAGAAGATTAGATACACAGCTCAGCAGACAGTATCACACAGGAGAGGATTAGATACACAGCACACAGTATCACACAGGAGAGGATTAGAAACACTGCTCAGCAGACAGTATCACACAGGAGAGGATTAGATACAATGCTCAGTAGACAGTATCACACAGGAGAGGATTAGATACACGGCTCAGCAGACAGTATCACACAGGAGAGGATTAGATACACGGCTCAGCAGACAGTATCACACAGGAGAGGATTAGATACACGGCTCAGCAGATGGTATCACACAGGAGAGGATTAGAGATACAGCTCAGCAGACAGTATCACACAGGAGAGGATTAGATACACGGCTCAGCAGACAGTATGACACAGGAGAGGATTAGATACACGGCTCAGCAGACAGTATCACACAGGAGAGGATTAGATACATAGCTCAGCAGACAGTATCACACAGGAGAGGATTAGATACACGGCTCAGCAGACAGTATCATACAGGGTAGGATTAGATACACAGCTCAGCAGATAGTATCACACAGGAGAGGATTAGATACACGGCTCAGCAGATAGTATCACACAGGATAGGATTAGATACACAGCTCAGCAGACGGTATCACACAGGACAGGATTAGATACACAGCTCAGCAGACATTATCACACAGGAGAGGATTAGATACACAGCTCAGCAGACATTATCACACAGGAGGGGATTAGATACATACACAGCTCAGCAGACAGTATCACACAGGACAGGATTAGATACATAGCTCAGCAGACGGTATCACACAGGAGAGGATTAGATACACGGCTCAGCAGACAGTATCACACAGGAGGGGATTAGATACACAGCTCAGCAGACAGTACCACACAGTATAAGATTAGATACACTGCTCAGCAGACAGTATCACACAGGAGAGGATTAGATACACAGCTCAGCAGACAGTATCAAACAGGAGGGGATTAGATACACAGCTCAGAAGACAGTATCACGCAGTATAAGATTAGATACACTGCTCAGCAGATTATCACAGCATAGGATTAGATACACGGCTCAGCAGACAGTATCACACAGGAGAGGATTAGATACACAGCTCAGCAGACAGTATCACACAGGAGAGGATTAGATACACAGCTCAGCAGACAGTATCACACAGTATAAGATTAGATACACTGCTCAGCAGACAGTATCACACAAGAGAGGATTAGATACACAGCTCAGCAGACAGTATCGCACAGGAGAGGATTAGATACACAGCTCAGCAGACGGTATCGCACAGGAGAGGATTAGATACACGGCTCCACAGACAGTATCACACAGGAGAGGATTAGATACACAGCTCAGCAGATGGTATCACACAGGAAAGGATTAGATACATAGCTCAGCAGACGGTATCACACAGGACAGGATTAGATGCACAGCTCAGCAGACAGTATCACACAGGAGAGGATTAGATACACAGCTCAGCTGACAGTATCACATAGGACAGGATTAGATACACAGTTCATCAGACAGTATCACACAGGAGTGGATTAGATACACGGCTCAGCAGACAGTATCACGAAAGATAGGATTAGATACACAGTTCATCAGACAGTATCACACAGGAGACGATTAGATACACAGCTCAGCAGACAGTATCACACAGGATGGGATTAGATACACGGCTCAGCAGACAGTATCACACAGGAGAGGATTAGATACACAGCTCAGCAGACAGTAACGCACAGGAGAGGATTAGATACACAGCTCAGCACACAGTATCACACAGGAGAGGATTAGATACACGGCTCAGCAGACAGTATCACACAGGAGAGGATTAGATACACGGCTCAGCAGACAGTATCACACAGGATAGGATTAGACACACAGCTCAGCAGACAGTATCACACAGGAGAGGATTAGATACACAGCTCATCAGACAGTATCACACAGGAGGGGATTAGATACACAGCTCAGCAGACAGTATCACACAGTATAAGATTAGATACACTGCTCAGCAGACAGTATCACACAGGAGAGGATTAGATACACTGCTCAGCAGACAGTATCACACCGAATAGGATTAGATACACAGCTCAGCAGACAGTATCACACAGGAGAAGATTAGATACACATCTCAGCAGACAGTATCACACAGGAGAAGATTAGATACACAGCTCAGCAGACAGTATCACACAGGAGAGGATTAGATACACAGCACACAGTATCACACAGGAGAGGATTAGAAACACTGCTCAGCAGACAGTATCACACAGGAGAGGATTAGATACAATGCTCAGTAGACAGTATCACACAGGAGAGGATTAGATACACGGCTCAGCAGACAGTATCACACAGGAGAGGATTAGATACACGGCTCAGCAGACAGTATCACACAGGAGAGGATTAGATACACGGCTCAGCAGATGGTATCACACAGGAGAGGATTAGAGATACAGCTCAGCAGACAGTATCACACAGGAGAGGATTAGATACACGGCTCAGCAGACAGTATGACACAGGAGAGGATTAGATACACGGCTCAGCAGACAGTATCACACAGGAGAGGATTAGATACATAGCTCAGCAGACAGTATCACACAGGAGAGGATTAGATACACGGCTCAGCAGACAGTATCATACAGGGTAGGATTAGATACACAGCTCAGCAGATAGTATCACACAGGAGAGGATTAGATACACGGCTCAGCAGATAGTATCACACAGGATAGGATTAGATACACAGCTCAGCAGACGGTATCACACAGGACAGGATTAGATACACAGCTCAGCAGACATTATCACACAGGAGAGGATTAGATACACAGCTCAGCAGACATTATCACACAGGAGGGGATTAGATACATACACAGCTCAGCAGACAGTATCACACAGGACAGGATTAGATACATAGCTCAGCAGACGGTATCACACAGGAGAGGATTAGATACACGGCTCAGCAGACAGTATCACACAGGAGGGGATTAGATACACAGCTCAGCAGACAGTACCACACAGTATAAGATTAGATACACTGCTCAGCAGACAGTATCACACAGGAGAGGATTAGATACACAGCTCAGCAGACAGTATCAAACAGGAGGGGATTAGATACACAGCTCAGAAGACAGTATCACGCAGTATAAGATTAGATACACTGCTCAGCAGATTATCACAGCATAGGATTAGATACACGGCTCAGCAGACAGTATCACACAGGAGAGGATTAGATACACAGCTCAGCAGACAGTATCACACAGGAGAGGATTAGATACACAGCTCAGCAGACAGTATCACACAGTATAAGATTAGATACACTGCTCAGCAGACAGTATCACACAAGAGAGGATTAGATACACAGCTCAGCAGACAGTATCGCACAGGAGAGGATTAGATACACAGCTCAGCAGACGGTATCGCACAGGAGAGGATTAGATACACGGCTCCACAGACAGTATCACACAGGAGAGGATTAGATACACAGCTCAGCAGATGGTATCACACAGGAAAGGATTAGATACATAGCTCAGCAGACGGTATCACACAGGACAGGATTAGATGCACAGCTCAGCAGACAGTATCACACAGGAGAGGATTAGATACACAGCTCAGCTGACAGTATCACATAGGACATGATTAGATACACAGTTCATCAGACAGTATCACACAGGAGTGGATTAGATACACGGCTCAGCAGACAGTATCACGAAAGATAGGATTAGATACACAGTTCATCAGACAGTATCACACAGGAGACGATTAGATACACAGCTCAGCAGACAGTATCACACATTACATGATTAGATACACAGCTCAGCAGACAGTATCACACAGGATGGGATTAGATACACGGCTCAGCAGACAGTATCACACAGGAGAGGATTAGATACACAGCTCAGCAGACAGTAACGCACAGGAGAGGATTAGATACACAGCTCAGCACACAGTATCACACAGGAGAGGATTAGATACACGGCTCAGCAGACAGTATCACACAGGAGAGGATTAGATACACGGCTCAGCAGACAGTATCACACAGGATAGGATTAGACACACAGCTCAGCAGACAGTATCACACAGGAGAGGATTAGATACACAGCTCATCAGACAGTATCACACAGGAGGGGATTAGATACACAGCTCAGCAGACAGTATCACACAGTATAAGATTAGATACACTGCTCAGCAGACAGTATCACACAGGAGAGGATTAGATACACTGCTCAGCAGACAGTATCACACCGAATAGGATTAGATACACAGCTCAGCAGACAGTATCACACAGGAGAAGATTAGATACACATCTCAGCAGACAGTATCACACAGGAGAAGATTAGATACACAGCTCAGCAGACAGTATCACACAGGAGAGGATTAGATACACAGCACACAGTATCACACAGGAGAGGATTAGAAACACTGCTCAGCAGACAGTATCACACAGGAGAGGATTAGATACAATGCTCAGTAGACAGTATCACACAGGAGAGGATTAGATACACGGCTCAGCAGACAGTATCACACAGGAGAGGATTAGATACACGGCTCAGCAGACAGTATCACACAGGAGAGGATTAGATACACGGCTCAGCAGATGGTATCACACAGGAGAGGATTAGAGATACAGCTCAGCAGACAGTATCACACAGGAGAGGATTAGATACACGGCTCAGCAGACAGTATGACACAGGAGAGGATTAGATACACGGCTCAGCAGACAGTATCACACAGGAGAGGATTAGATACATAGCTCAGCAGACAGTATCACACAGGAGAGGATTAGATACACGGCTCAGCAGACAGTATCATACAGGGTAGGATTAGATACACAGCTCAGCAGATAGTATCACACAGGAGAGGATTAGATACACGGCTCAGCAGATAGTATCACACAGGATAGGATTAGATACACAGCTCAGCAGACGGTATCACACAGGACAGGATTAGATACACAGCTCAGCAGACATTATCACACAGGAGAGGATTAGATACACAGCTCAGCAGACATTATCACACAGGAGGGGATTAGATACATACACAGCTCAGCAGACAGTATCACACAGGACAGGATTAGATACATAGCTCAGCAGACGGTATCACACAAGAGAGGATTAGATACACGGCTCAGCAGACAGTATCACACAGGAGGGGATTAGATACACAGCTCAGCAGACAGTACCACACAGTATAAGATTAGATACACTGCTCAGCAGACAGTATCACACAGGAGAGGATTAGATACACAGCTCAGCAGACAGTATCAAACAGGAGGGGATTAGATACACAGCTCAGAAGACAGTATCACGCAGTATAAGATTAGATACACTGCTCAGCAGATTATCACAGCATAGGATTAGATACACGGCTCAGCAGACAGTATCACACAGGAGAGGATTAGATACACAGCTCAGCAGACAGTATCACACAGGAGAGGATTAGATACACAGCTCAGCAGACAGTATCACACAGTATAAGATTAGATACACTGCTCAGCAGACAGTATCACACAAGAGAGGATTAGATACACAGCTCAGCAGACAGTATCGCACAGGAGAGGATTAGATACACAGCTCAGCAGACGGTATCGCACAGGAGAGGATTAGATACACGGCTCCACAGACAGTATCACACAGGAGAGGATTAGATACACAGCTCAGCAGATGGTATCACACAGGAAAGGATTAGATACATAGCTCAGCAGACGGTATCACACAGGACAGGATTAGATGCACAGCTCAGCAGACAGTATCACACAGGAGAGGATTAGATACACAGCTCAGCTGACAGTATCACATAGGACATGATTAGATACACAGTTCATCAGACAGTATCACACAGGAGTGGATTAGATACACGGCTCAGCAGACAGTATCACGAAAGATAGGATTAGATACACAGTTCATCAGACAGTATCACACAGGAGACGATTAGATACACAGCTCAGCAGACAGTATCACACATTACATGATTAGATACACAGCTCAGCAGACAGTATCACACAGGATGGGATTAGATACACGGCTCAGCAGACAGTATCACACAGGAGAGGATTAGATACACAGCTCAGCAGACAGTAACGCACAGGAGAGGATTAGATACACAGCTCAGCACACAGTATCACACAGGAGAGGATTAGATACACGGCTCAGCAGACAGTATCACACAGGAGAGGATTAGATACACGGCTCAGCAGACAGTATCACACAGGATAGGATTAGACACACAGCTCAGCAGACAGTATCACACAGGAGAGGATTAGATACACAGCTCATCAGACAGTATCACACAGGAGGGGATTAGATACACAGCTCAGCAGACAGTATCACACAGTATAAGATTAGATACACTGCTCAGCAGACAGTATCACACAGGAGAGGATTAGATACACTGCTCAGCAGACAGTATCACACCGAATAGGATTAGATACACAGCTCAGCAGACAGTATCACACAGGAGAAGATTAGATACACATCTCAGCAGACAGTATCACACAGGAGAAGATTAGATACACAGCTCAGCAGACAGTATCACACAGGAGAGGATTAGATACACAGCACACAGTATCACACAGGAGAGGATTAGAAACACTGCTCAGCAGACAGTATCACACAGGAGAGGATTAGATACAATGCTCAGTAGACAGTATCACACAGGAGAGGATTAGATACACGGCTCAGCAGACAGTATCACACAGGAGAGGATTAGATACACGGCTCAGCAGACAGTATCACACAGGAGAGGATTAGATACACGGCTCAGCAGATGGTATCACACAGGAGAGGATTAGAGATACAGCTCAGCAGACAGTATCACACAGGAGAGGATTAGATACACGGCTCAGCAGACAGTATGACACAGGAGAGGATTAGATACACGGCTCAGCAGACAGTATCACACAGGAGAGGATTAGATACATAGCTCAGCAGACAGTATCACACAGGAGAGGATTAGATACACGGCTCAGCAGACAGTATCATACAGGGTAGGATTAGATACACAGCTCAGCAGATAGTATCACACAGGAGAGGATTAGATACACGGCTCAGCAGATAGTATCACACAGGATAGGATTAGATACACAGCTCAGCAGACGGTATCACACAGGACAGGATTAGATACACAGCTCAGCAGACATTATCACACAGGAGAGGATTAGATACACAGCTCAGCAGACATTATCACACAGGAGGGGATTAGATACATACACAGCTCAGCAGACAGTATCACACAGGACAGGATTAGATACATAGCTCAGCAGACGGTATCACACAGGAGAGGATTAGATACACGGCTCAGCAGACAGTATCACACAGGAGGGGATTAGATACACAGCTCAGCAGACAGTACCACACAGTATAAGATTAGATACACTGCTCAGCAGACAGTATCACACAGGAGAGGATTAGATACACAGCTCAGCAGACAGTATCAAACAGGAGGGGATTAGATACACAGCTCAGAAGACAGTATCACGCAGTATAAGATTAGATACACTGCTCAGCAGATTATCACAGCATAGGATTAGATACACGGCTCAGCAGACAGTATCACACAGGAGAGGATTAGATACACAGCTCAGCAGACAGTATCACACAGGAGAGGATTAGATACACAGCTCAGCAGACAGTATCACACAGTATAAGATTAGATACACTGCTCAGCAGACAGTATCACACAAGAGAGGATTAGATACACAGCTCAGCAGACAGTATCGCACAGGAGAGGATTAGATACACAGCTCAGCAGACGGTATCGCACAGGAGAGGATTAGATACACGGCTCCACAGACAGTATCACACAGGAGAGGATTAGATACACAGCTCAGCAGATGGTATCACACAGGAAAGGATTAGATACATAGCTCAGCAGACGGTATCACACAGGACAGGATTAGATGCACAGCTCAGCAGACAGTATCACACAGGAGAGGATTAGATACACAGCTCAGCTGACAGTATCACATAGGACAGGATTAGATACACAGTTCATCAGACAGTATCACACAGGAGTGGATTAGATACACGGCTCAGCAGACAGTATCACGAAAGATAGGATTAGATACACAGTTCATCAGACAGTATCACACAGGAGACGATTAGATACACAGCTCAGCAGACAGTATCACACATTACATGATTAGATACACAGCTCAGCAGACAGTATCACACAGGATGGGATTAGATACACGGCTCAGCAGACAGTATCACACAGGAGAGGATTAGATACACAGCTCAGCAGACAGTAACGCACAGGAGAGGATTAGATACACAGCTCAGCACACAGTATCACACAGGAGAGGATTAGATACACGGCTCAGCAGACAGTATCACACAGGAGAGGATTAGATACACGGCTCAGCAGACAGTATCACACAGGATAGGATTAGACACACAGCTCAGCAGACAGTATCACACAGGAGAGGATTAGATACACAGCTCATCAGACAGTATCACACAGGAGGAGATTAGATACACAGCTCAGCAGACAGTATCACACAGTATAAGATTAGATACACTGCTCAGCAGACAGTATCACACAGGAGAGGATTAGATACACAGCTCAGCAGACAGTATCGCACAGGAAAGGATTAGACACACTGCTCAGCAGACAGTATCGCACAGGAGAGGATTAGATACACGGCTCAGCAGACAGTATCGCACAGGAGAGGATTAGATACACAGCTCAGCAGACAGTATCACACAGGAAAGGATTAGATACATAGCTCAGCAGACGGTATCACAGGACAGGATTAGATGCACAGCTCAGCAGACAGTATCACACAGGAGAGGATTAGATACACAGCTCAGCTGACAGTATCACATAGGACAGGATTAGATACACAGTTCATCAGACAGTTTCACACAGGAGTGGATTAGATACACGGCTCAGCAGACAGTATCGCACAGGGCGGTATTAGATATATGACTCAGCAGACAGTATCACACAGGAGAGGATTAGATACACAGCTCAGCTGACAGTATCACATAGGACAGGATTAGATACACAGTTCATCAGACAGTATCACACAGGAGAGGATTAGATACAGAGCTCAGCAGACAGTAACGCACAGGAGAGGATTAGATACACAGCTCAGCACACAGTATCACACAGGAGAGGATTAGATACACGGCTCAGCAGACAGTATCACACAGGAGAGGATTAGATACACAGCTCAGCAGACAGTATCACACAGGATAGGATTAGATACACTGCTCAGCAGATGGTATTACACAGGATAGGATTAGATACACAGCTCAGCTGACAGTATCACACAGGATAGGATTAGATACACGGCTCAGCAGACATTATCACACAGGAGATGATTAGATACACAGCATAGGATTAGATACACAGCTCAGCAGACAGTATCACACAGCATAGGATTAGATACACTTCTCAGCAGACAGAATCACACAGGAGGGGATTAGATACACAGCTCCGCAGACAGTATCACAGGATAAGATTAGATACACTGCTCAGCAGACGGTATCACACAGGACAGGATTAGATGCATAGCTCAGCAGACGGTATCACACAGGACAAGATTAGATACACAGCTCAGCAGACAGTATCACAAAGGAGAGGATTAGATAAACAGCTCAGCAGACAGTATCACACAGGAGAGGATTAGATACACAGATCAGCAGACAGTATCACACAGCATAGGATTAGATACACAGCTCAGCAGACATTATCACACAGGAGTGGATTAGATACACGGCTCAGCAGACAGTATCGCACAGGGCGGGATTAGATACACGGTTCATCAGACAGTATCACACAGGAGAGTATTAGATACACTGCTCAGCAGACGGTATCACACAGGATTAGATACATGGCTCAGCAGACAGTATCACACAGGAGAGTATTAGATACACAGCTCAGCAGACGGTATCACACAGGATTAGATACATAGCTCAGCAGACAGTATCACACAGGAGAGGATTAGATACACAGCTCAGCAGACAGTATCACACAGGAGAGGATGAGATACACTGCTCAGCAGACAATATCACACAGAAGAGAATTAGATACACAGCTCAGCAGACAGTATCACACAGGATTAGATACATAGCTCAGCAGACAGTATCACACAGGAGAGGATTAGATACACAGCTCAGCAGACAGTATCACACAGGAGAGGATGAGATACACAGCATAGGTTTAGATACACAGCTCAGCAGGCAGTATCACACAGCATAGGATTAGATACACGGCTCAACAGACAGTATCACACAGGAGGGGATTAGATACACAGCTCAGCAGACAGTATCACAGAGGAGGGGATTAGATACACAGCTCAGCAGACAGTATCACACAGGATAAGATTAGATACACAGCTCAGCAGACAGTATCACACAGGATAAGATTAGATACACAGCTCAGCAGACAGTATTACACAGGAGAGGATTAGATGCACAGCTCAGCAGACAGTATCACACAGGAGAGGATTAGATACACGGCTCAGCAGACAGTATCACACAGGAGAGGATTAGATACGCAGCTCAGCAGACAGTATCTCACAGGAGAGGATTAGATACATGGCTCAGCAGACAGTATCACACAGCATAGGATTAGATACACGGCTCAGCAGACAGTATCACACAGGAGGGGATTAGATACACAGCTGAGGAGACAGTATCACACAGCATAGGATTAGATACACAGCTCAGCAGGCAGTATCACACAGCATAGGATTAGATACACAGCTCAGCAGACAGTATCACACAGCATAGGATTAGATACACAGCTCAGCAGACAGTATCGCACAGCATAGGATTAGATACACGGCTCAGCAGACAGTATCACACAGGACAGGATTAGATACACAGCTCAGCAGACGGTATCTCACAGAAGAGAATTAGATACACAGCTCAGCAGACAGTATCACACAGGATTAGATACATAGCTCAGCAGACAGTATCACACAGGAGAGGATTAGATACACAGCTCAGCAGACAGTATCACACAGGAGAGGATGAGATACACAGCATAGGTTTAGATACACAGCTCAGCAGGCAGTATCACACAGCATAGGATTAGATACACGGCTCAACAGACAGTATCACACAGGAGGGGATTAGATACACAGCTCAGCAGACAGTATCACAGAGGAGGGGATTAGATACACAGCTCAGCAGACAGTATCACACAGGATAAGATTAGATACACAGCTCAGCAGACAGTATCACACAGGATAAGATTAGATACACAGCTCAGCAGACAGTATTACACAGGAGAGGATTAGATGCACAGCTCAGCAGACAGTATCACACAGGAGAGGATTAGATACACGGCTCAGCAGACAGTATCACACAGGAGAGGATTAGATACGCAGCTCAGCAGACAGTATCTCACAGGAGAGGATTAGATACATGGCTCAGCAGACAGTATCACACAGCATAGGATTAGATACACGGCTCAGCAGACAGTATCACACAGGAGGGGATTAGATACACAGCTGAGGAGACAGTATCACACAGCATAGGATTAGATACACAGCTCAGCAGGCAGTATCACACAGCATAGGATTAGATACACAGCTCAGCAGACAGTATCACACAGCATAGGATTAGATACACAGCTCAGCAGACAGTATCGCACAGCATAGGATTAGATACACGGCTCAGCAGACAGTATCACACAGGACAGGATTAGATACACAGCTCAGCAGACAGTATCACACAGGAGAGGATTAGATGCACAGCTCAGCAGACAGTATCACACAGCATAGGATTAGATACACGGCTCAGCAGACAGTATCACACAGGACAGGATTAGATACACAGCTCAGCAGACAGTATCACACAGGAGAGGATTAGATACACAGCTCAGCAGACAGTATCACACAGCGTAGGATTAGATACACAGCTCAGCAGACAGTATCACACAGGAGAGGATTAGATACACAGATCAGCAGACAGTATCACACAGCATAGGATTAGATACACAGCTCAGCAGACAGTATCACACAGGAGTGGATTAGATACACGGCTGAGCAGACAGTATCGCACAGGGCGGGATTAGATACACGGTTCAGCAGACAGTATCACACAGGAGAGTATTAGATACACTGCTCAGCAGACAGTATCACACAGGAAAGTATTAGATACACAGCTCAGCAGACGGTATCACACAGGAGAGAATTAGATACACAGCTCAGCAGACAGTATCACACAGGAGAGGATTAGATGCACAGCTCAGCAGACAGTATCACACAGGAGAGGATTAGATACACAGCTCAGCAGACAGTGTCCCACAGGGTAGGATTAGAGATACACGGCTCAGCAGACAGTATCACACAGGATAGGATTAGATACACGGCCCAGCAGACAGTATCACATAGGAGAGGATTAGATACACAGCTCAGCAGACAGTATCACACAGGGGATGATTAGATACACTGTTTAGCAGATAGTATCACACAGGATAGGATTAGATGCACAGCTCAGCAGACAGTATCACACAGGACAGGATTAGATACACAGCTCAGCAGACAGTATCACACAGGATAGGATTAGATACACTGCTCAGCAGACAGTATCACTGTACAGGATTAGATACACAGCTCACCAGACAGTATCACACAGAATAGGATTAGATACACAGGTCAGCAAACAGTATCACACAGGATAGGATTAGATACACTGCTCAGCAGATGGTATCACACAGGATAGGATTAGATACACAGCTCAGCAGACAGTATCACACAGGATAGGATTAGATACACGGCTCAGCAGACAGTATCACAGGAGGGGATTAGATACACGGCTCAGTAGACAGTATCACACAGGAGAGGATTAGATACACATCATAGGATTAGATACACAGCTCAGCAGACAGTATCACACAGGAGGGGATTAGATACAAAGCTCAGCAGACAGTATCACACAGGATAAGATTAGTTACACTGCTCAGCAGACAGTATCACACAGGAGAGGATTAGATACACGGCTCAACACACAGTATTACACAGAGGATTAGATACACGGCTCAGCAGACAGTATCACACAGAAGAGGATTAGATACACAGCTCAGCAGACAGTATCACACAGGATAAGATTAGATACACAGCTCAGCAGACAGTATCACACAGGATAAGATTAGATACACAGCTCAGCAGACAGTATTACACAGGAGAGGATTAGATGCACAGCTCAGCAGACAGTATCACACAGGAGAGGATTAGATACACGGCTCAGCAGACAGTATCACACAGGAGAGGATTAGATACGCAGCTCAGCAGACAGTATCTCACAGGAGAGGATTAGATACATGGCTCAGCAGACAGTATCACACAGCATAGGATTAGATACACGGCTCAGCAGACAGTATCACACAGGAGGGGATTAGATACACAGCTGAGGAGACAGTATCACACAGCATAGGATTAGATACACAGCTCAGCAGGCAGTATCACACAGCATAGGATTAGATACACAGCTCAGCAGACAGTATCACACAGCATAGGATTAGATACACAGCTCAGCAGACAGTATCGCACAGCATAGGATTAGATACACGGCTCAGCAGACAGTATCACACAGGACAGGATTAGATACACAGCTCAGCAGACAGTATCACACAGGAGAGGATTAGATGCACAGCTCAGCAGACAGTATCACACAGCATAGGATTAGATACACGGCTCAGCAGACAGTATCACACAGGACAGGATTAGATACACAGCTCAGCAGACAGTATCACACAGGAGAGGATTAGATACACAGCTCAGCAGACAGTATCACACAGCGTAGGATTAGATACACAGCTCAGCAGACAGTATCACACAGGAGAGGATTAGATACACAGATCAGCAGACAGTATCACACAGCATAGGATTAGATACACAGCTCAGCAGACAGTATCACACAGGAGTGGATTAGATACACGGCTGAGCAGACAGTATCGCACAGGGCGGGATTAGATACACGGTTCAGCAGACAGTATCACACAGGAGAGTATTAGATACACTGCTCAGCAGACAGTATCACACAGGAAAGTATTAGATACACAGCTCAGCAGACGGTATCACACAGGAGAGAATTAGATACACAGCTCAGCAGACGGTATCACACAGGAGAGGATTAGATACACAGCTCAGCAGACAGTGTCCCACAGGGTAGGATTAGAGATACACGGCTCAGCAGACAGTATCACACAGGATAGGATTAGATACACGGCCCAGCAGACAGTATCACATAGGAGAGGATTAGATACACAGCTCAGCAGACAGTATCACACAGGGGATGATTAGATACACTGTTTAGCAGATAGTATCACACAGGATAGGATTAGATGCACAGCTCAGCAGACAGTATCACACAGGACAGGATTAGATACACAGCTCAGCAGACAGTATCACACAGGATAGGATTAGATACACTGCTCAGCAGACAGTATCACTGTACAGGATTAGATACACAGCTCACCAGACAGTATCACACAGAATAGGATTAGATACACAGGTCAGCAAACAGTATCACACAGGATAGGATTAGATACACTGCTCAGCAGATGGTATCACACAGGATAGGATTAGATACACAGCTCAGCAGACAGTATCACACAGGATAGGATTAGATACACGGCTCAGCAGACAGTATCACAGGAGGGGATTAGATACACGGCTCAGTAGACAGTATCACACAGGAGAGGATTAGATACACATCATAGGATTAGATACACAGCTCAGCAGACAGTATCACACAGGATGGGATTAGATACAAAGCTCAGCAGACAGTATCACACAGGATAAGATTAGTTACACTGCTCAGCAGACAGTATCACACAGGAGAGGATTAGATACACGGCTCAACACACAGTATTACACAGAGGATTAGATACACGGCTCAGCAGACAGTATCACACAGAAGAGGATTAGATACACAGCTCAGCAGACAGTATCACACAGGATAAGATTAGATACACAGCTCAGCAGACAGTATCACACAGGATAAGATTAGATACACAGCTCAGCAGACAGTATTACACAGGAGAGGATTAGATGCACAGCTCAGCAGACAGTATCACACAGGAGAGGATTAGATACACGGCTCAGCAGACAGTATCACACAGGAGAGGATTAGATACACAGCTCAGCAGACAGTATCTCACAGGAGAGGATTAGATACATGGCTCAGCAGACAGTATCACACAGCATAGGATTAGATACACGGCTCAGCAGACAGTATCACACAGGAGGGGATTAGATACACAGCTGAGGAGACAGTATCACACAGCATAGGATTAGATACACAGCTCAGCAGGCAGTATCACACAGCATAGGATTAGATACACAGCTCAGCAGACAGTATCACACAGCATAGGATTAGATACACAGCTCAGCAGACAGTATCGCACAGCATAGGATTAGATACACGGCTCAGCAGACAGTATCACACAGGACAGGATTAGATACACAGCTCAGCAGACAGTATCACACAGGAGAGGATTAGATGCACAGCTCAGCAGACAGTATCACACAGCATAGGATTAGATACACGGCTCAGCAGACAGTATCACACAGGACAGGATTAGATACACAGCTCAGCAGACAGTATCACACAGGAGAGGATTAGATACACAGCTCAGCAGACAGTATCACACAGCGTAGGATTAGATACACAGCTCAGCAGACAGTATCACACAGGAGAGGATTAGATACACAGATCAGCAGACAGTATCACACAGCATAGGATTAGATACACAGCTCAGCAGACAGTATCACACAGGAGTGGATTAGATACACGGCTGAGCAGACAGTATCGCACAGGGCGGGATTAGATACACGGTTCAGCAGACAGTATCACACAGGAGAGTATTAGATACACTGCTCAGCAGACAGTATCACACAGGAAAGTATTAGATACACAGCTCAGCAGACGGTATCACACAGGAGAGAATTAGATACACAGCTCAGCAGACGGTATCACACAGGAGAGGATTAGATACACAGCTCAGCAGACAGTGTCCCACAGGGTAGGATTAGAGATACACGGCTCAGCAGACAGTATCACACAGGATAGGATTAGATACACGGCCCAGCAGACAGTATCACATAGGAGAGGATTAGATACACAGCTCAGCAGACAGTATCACACAGGGGATGATTAGATACACTGTTTAGCAGATAGTATCACACAGGATAGGATTAGATGCACAGCTCAGCAGACAGTATCACACAGGACAGGATTAGATACACAGCTCAGCAGACAGTATCACACAGGATAGGATTAGATACACTGCTCAGCAGACAGTATCACTGTACAGGATTAGATACACAGCTCACCAGACAGTATCACACAGAATAGGATTAGATACACAGGTCAGCAAACAGTATCACACAGGATAGGATTAGATACACTGCTCAGCAGATGGTATCACACAGGATAGGATTAGATACACAGCTCAGCAGACAGTATCACACAGGATAGGATTAGATACACGGCTCAGCAGACAGTATCACAGGAGGGGATTAGATACACGGCTCAGTAGACAGTATCACACAGGAGAGGATTAGATACACATCATAGGATTAGATACACAGCTCAGCAGACAGTATCACACAGGAGCGGATTAGATACAAAGCTCAGCAGACAGTATCACACAGGATAAGATTAGTTACACTGCTCAGCAGACAGTATCACACAGGAGAGGATTAGATACACGGCTCAACACACAGTATTACACAGAGGATTAGATACACGGCTCAGCAGACAGTATCACACAGAAGAGGATTAGATACACAGCTCAGCTGACAGTATCACACAGCATAGGATTAGATACACAGCTCAGCAGACAGTATCACACAGGAGTGGATTAGATACACGGCTCAGCAGACAGTATCGCACAGGGCGGGATTAGATACACGGCTCAGCAGACAGTATCACACAGGATAGGATTAGATACACAGTTCATCAGACAGTATCACACAGGAGACGATTAGATACACAGCTCAGCAGACAGTATCACACATTAGAGGATTAGATACACAGCTCAGCAGACAGTATCACACAGGAGAGGATTAGATACACTGCTCAGCAGACATTATCACACAGGATGGCATTAGATACACAGCTCAGCACACAGTTTCACCAGGAGAGGATTAGATACACGGCTCAGCAGACAGTATCACACAGGAGAGGATTAGATACACAGCTCAGCAGACAGTATCACACAAGAGAGGATTAGATACACTACTCACCAGACAGTATCACACAGCATAGGATTAGAAACACAGCTCAGCAGACAGTATCACACAGGAGTGGATTAGATACACGGCTCAGCAGACAGTATCGCACAGGGCGGGATTAGATACATGGCTCAGCAAACAGTATCACACAGGATAGGATTAGATACACAGTTCACCATCACTGCGTCATAATAGCACTGCAGTATGTGGTAAGGGACTACAACTCCCAGCAAGTGACAGTGCAGGCACCGATCATGTAACTAAACCATCACTGCGTCATAATAGCACTGCAGTATGTGGTGAGGGACTACAACTCCCAGCAAGTGACAGCGCAGGCACTGGTCATTTAACTAAACCATCACTGCGTTATAATAGCACTGCAGTATGTGGTGAGGGACTACAACTCCCAGCAAGTGACAGCGCAGGCACCGATCATGTAACTAAATCATCACTGCGTCATAATAGCACTGCAGTATGTGGTGAGGGACTACAACTCCCAGCAAGTTTATTTCTTTTTATTTTACACGCTGCTGTTTTCCACAGTGAATTACCAGAAAGATCTGCACCAAAATCATGGAGTGCAAATTTGCTGTTGTGGATTTTCTTGCGGATTTTTCCTAATTTGCTCTGATTTTCTATGGAAATCCTCCAGGAACAATCTGCCACATTTGAACAGATCTTCAGGCCTCATTCAGACATCTGTAGTTTTCTGGTACATAAAAAAAAGGAAAAAAAACAAAACTGATTTTCATCAAAGGGATCGATCCGAATTGTATCAATGTTTGTTACTATATGCAAATAAAAAAATATATATATATATGGATATGTGAGCTGCCCCATAGATGATAAAGGTACGTATTATGTCTGTCAATAACATGGATGTAAAAAAACAGACGTCTGAATGAGACGTTCACCCACAAGATCATCTAGCAATAGTGCAGCTCTGACCTGACACATAGCATTCACAGAAAGGCTCCTGATCAGCACATATGATGTCTGTGATCTATAAAGAGTCCTCCACATTGTACCCACTACATATACATTCACAATAAAGCTGCCCCCGTAACATCAACTGCCCCACACCTACCACATATAGCCAGGTCCCAGCTCCCCCACACACAGTATATAGCCAGGTCCCCGCTCCCCCACACACAGTATATAGCCAGGTCCCCGCTCCCCTACACACAGTATATAGCCAGGTCCCCGCTCCCCCACACAAAGTATATAGCCAGGTCCCCGCTCCCCCACACAAAGTATATAGCCAGGTCCCCGCTCCCCCACACACAGTATATAGCCAGGTCCCCACTCCCCCACACACAGTATATAGCCAGGTCCCCGCTCCCCCACACACAGTATATAGCCAAGATCCCCGCTCCCCCACACACAGTATATAGCCAGGCCCCCGCTCCCCCACACACAGTATATAGCCAGGTCCCCGCTCCCCCACACACAGTATATAGCCAGGTCCCCGCTCCCCCACACACAGTATATAGCCAAGATCCCCGCTCCCCCACACACAGTATACAGCCAGGTCCCCGCTCCCCCACACACAGTATATAGCCAGGTCCCCGCTCCCCCACACACAGTATATAGCCAGGTCCCCGCTCCCCCACACAAAGTATATAGCCAGGTCCCCGCTCCCCCACACAAATTATATAGACAAGGTCCCCTCCTCCATGTATAGCATATTTATCCAGGTCTCCCTCCCCCACACACAGTATATAGCCAAGGTCCCCGCTCCCCCACACAAAGTATATAGCCAAGGTCCCCGCTCCCCCACACAAAGTATATAGCCAGGTCCCCGCTCCCCCACACAAAGTATAGAGCCAAGGTCCCCGCTCCCCCACACAAAGTATATAACCAGGCCCCCGCTCCCCCACACAAAGTATAGAGCCAAGGTCCCCGCTCGCCCACACAAAGTATATAGCCAGGCCCCCGCTCCCCCACACAAAGTATATAGCCAAGCTCCCCTCCTCCATGTATAGCATATTTACCCAGGTCTCCCTCCCCCACACAAAGTATATAGCCAGGTCCCCGCTCCCCCACACAAAGTATATAGCCAGGTCCCCGCTCCCCCACACACAGTATATAGCCAAGGTCCCCTCCTCCATGTATAGCATATTTATCCAGGTCTCCGCTCCCCCACACACAGTATATAGCCAAGGTCCCCTCCTCCATGTATAGCATATTTATCCAGGTCTCCGCTCCCCCACACAAAGTATATAGCCAAGATCCCCTTCTCCATGTATAGCATATTTATCCAGGTCTCCCTCCCCCACATATAGCAAAGAGAACCAAGTCCAGCACCCCCTCCCCCACCACACAGCATACGGTATATAGACAAGACCCCCACACACAGCATACGGTATATAGACGAGTCCCCCACACACAGCATACGGTATATAGACAAGTCCCCCACACACAGCATACGGTATATAGACAAGTCCCCCACACAGCATACAGTATATAGACAAGTCCCCCCCACACAGCATACGGTATATAGACAAGTCCCCCCCCACACACACAGCATACAGTATATAGACAAGTCCCCCCCACACAGCATACAGTATATAGACAAGTCCCCCACACAGCATACAGTATATAGACAAGTCCCCCCCACACAGCATACGGTATATAGACAAGTCCCCCCCCACACACACAGCATACAGTATATAGACAAGTCCCCCACACACAGCATACGGTATATAGACAAGTCCCCCCCACACAGCATACAGTATATAGACAAGTCCCCCCACACAGCATACGATATATAGACAAGTCCCCCCACACAGCATACAGTATATAGACAAGTCCCCCACACACAGCATACAGTATATAGACAAGTCCCCCCACACAGCATACAGTATATAGACAAGTCCCCCACACACAGCATACAGTATATAGACAAGTCCCCCCCACACAGCATACGGTATATAGACAAGTCCCCCATACACAGCATACGGTATATAGACAAGTCCCCCACACACAGCATACGGTATATAGACAAGTCCCCCACACACAGCATACGGTATATAGACAAGTCCCCCACACACAGCATACAGTATATAGACAAGTCCCCCATACACAGCATACGGTATATAGACAAGTCCCCCACACACAGCATACAGTATATAGACAAGTCCCCCACACACAGCATACGGTATATAGACAAGTCCCCCACACACAGCATACGGTATATAGACAAGTCCCCCACACACAGCATACAGTATATAGACAAGTCCCCCACACACAGCATACGGTATATAGACAAGTCCCCCATACACAGCATACGGTATATAGACAAGTCCCCCACACACAGCATACGGTATATAGACAAGTCCCCCCCACACAGCATACGGTATATAGACAAGTCCCCCACACACAGAATACAGTATATAGACAAGCCCCCCACACACAGCATACGGTATATAGACAAGTCCCCCACACACAGCATACAGTATATAGACAAGTCCCCCATACACAGCATACAGTATATAGACAAGTCCCCCACACACAGCATACGGTATATAGACAAGTCCCCCCCACACAGCATACGGTATATAGACAAGTCCCCCCCACACAGCATACGGTATATAGACAAGTCCCCCCCACACAGCATACAGTATATAGACAAGTCCCCCACACACAGCATACGGTATATAGACAAGTCCCCCCACACACAGCATACGGTATATAGACAAGTCCCCCATACACAGCATACAGTATATAGACAAGTCCCTCACACACAGCATACGGTATATAGACAAGTCCCCCACACACAGCATACAGTATATAGACAAGTCCCTCACACACAGCATACGGTATATAGACAAGTCCCCCACACACAGCATACGGTATATAGACAAGTCCCCCATACACAGCATACAGTATATAGACAAGTCCCCCACACACAGCATACAGTATATAGACAAGTCCCCCATACACAGCATACAGTATATAGACAAGTCCCCCCACACAGCATACAGTATATAGACAAGTCCCCCACACACAGAATACAGTATATAGACAAGTCCCCCCACACAGCATACAGTATATAGACAAGTCCCCCCACACAGCATACAGTATATAGACAAGTCCCCCCCACACAGCATACGGTATATAGACAAGTCCCCCACACACAGCATACAGTATATAGACAAGTCCCCCATACACAGCATACAGTATATAGACAAGTCCCCCCACACAGCATACAGTATATAGACAAGTCCCCCACACACAGAATACAGTATATAGACAAGTCCCCCCACACAGCATACAGTATATAGACAAGTCCCCCACACACAGCATTCAGTATATAGACAAGTCCCCCCCACACAGCATACGGTATATAGACAAGTCCCCCCCACACAGCAAACAGTATATAGACAAGTCCCCCACACACAGCTTACGGTATATAGACAAGTCCCCCCCACACAGCATACGGTATATAGACAAGTCCCCCATACACAGCATACGGTATATAGACAAGTCCCCCCACACAGCATACAGTATATAGACAAGTCCCCCCCACACAGCATACGGTATATAGACAAGTCCCCCACACACAGCATACAGTATATAGACAAGTCCCCCACACACAGCATACGGTATATAGACAAGTCCCCCCACACACAGCATAAGGTATATAGACAAGTCCCCCCCCACAGCATATGGTATATAGACAAGTCCCCCATACACAGCATACGGTATATAGACAAGTCCCCCCACACAGCATACAGTATATAGACAAGTCCCCCCCACACAGCATACGGTATATAGACAAGTCCCCCACACACAGCATACAGTATATAGACAAGTCCCCCACACACAGCATACGGTATATAGACAAGTCCCCCCACACACAGCATAAGGTATATAGACAAGTCCCCCCCCACAGCATAAGGTATATAGACAAGTCCCCCCACACAGCATACAGTATATAGACAAGTCCCCCACACACAGCTTACGGTATATAGACAAGTCCCCCCTACACAGCATACAGTATATAGACAAGTCCACCACACACAGCATACGGTATATAGACAAGTCCCCCCCATACGGTATATAGACAAGTCCCCCACACACAGCATACGGTATATAGACAAGTCCCCCCACACAGCATACGGTATATAGACAAGTCCCCCCCACACACAGCATACAGTATATAGACAAGTCCCCCCCACACAGCATACGGTATATAGACAAGTCCCCCCACACAGCATACAGTATATAGACAAGTCCCCCACACACAGCATATGGTATATAGACAAGTCCCCCCACACAGCATACGGTATATAGACAAGTCCCCCCCCACACACAGCATACAGTATATAGACAAGTCCCCCACACACAGCATACGGTATATAGACAAGTCCCCCACACAGCATACGGTATATAGACAAGTCCCCCCCACACAGCATACAGTATATAGACAAGTCCACCACACACAGCATACGGTATATAGACAAGTCCCCCCCACACACAGCATACAGTATATAGACAAGTCCCCCCCACACAGCATACGGTATATAGACAAGTCCCCCCCACACAGCATACAGTATATAGACAAGTCCCCCCACACAGCATACGGTATATAGACAAGTCCCCCCCACACACAGCATACGGTATATAGACAAGTCCCCCCCACACAGCATACGGTATATAGAGAAGTCCCCCCCCCCCCACAGCATACAGTATATAGACAAGTCCTCCACATAGCATACGGTATATAGACAAGTCCCCCACACACAGCATACAGTATATAGACAAGTCCCCCACACAGCATACAGTATATAGACAAGTCCCCCACACACAGCATACGGTATATAGACAAGTCCTCCACATAGCATACGGTATATAGACAAGTCCCCCACACACAGAATACAGTATATAGACAAGTCCCCCACACAGCATACGGTATAGAGACAAGTCCCCCACACACAGCATACGGTATATAGACAAGTCCCCCACACACAGCATACGGTATATAGACAAGTCCCCCACACATAGCATACAGTATATAGACAAGTCCCCCACACACAGCATACGGTATATAGACAAGTCCCCCACACACATCATACGGTATATAGACAAGTCCCCCACACACAGCATACGGTATATAGACAAGTCCCCCCCACACATCATACGGTATATAGACAAGTCCCCCCCACACACAGCATACGGTATATAGACAAGTCCCCCCCACACATCATACGGTATATAGACAAGTCCCCCCCACACACAGCATACGGTATATAGACAAGTCCCCCCCACACATCATACGGTATATAGACAAGTCCCCCCAACACAGCATACGGTATATAGACAAGTCCCCCACACACAGCATACGGTATATAGACAAGTCCCCCCCACACATCATACGGTATATAGACAAGTCCCCCACACACAGCATACGGTATATAGACAAGTCCCCCCCACACATCATACGGTATATAGACAAGTCCCCCACACACAGCATACGGTATATAGACAAGTCCCCCACACACAGCATACGGTATATAGACAAGTCTCCCCAACACAGCATACGGTATGTAGACAAGTCCCCCACACACAGCATACGGTATATAGACAAGTCCCCCACACACAGCATACTGTATATAGACAAGTCCCCCACACACAGCATACGGTATATAGACAAGTCCCCCACACACAGCATACGGTATATAGACAAGTCCCCCCACACAGCATACGGTATATAGACAAGTTCCCCACACACAGCATACGGTATATAGACAAGTCCCCCACACACAGCATACGGTATATAGACAAGTTCCCCACACACAGCATACAGTATATAGACAAGTCCCCCCCACAGCATACGGTATATAGACAAGTCCCCCACACACAGCATACAGTATATAGACAAGTCCCCCACACACAGCATACGGTATATAGACAAGTCCCCCACACACAGCATACGGTATATAGACAAGTTCCCCACACACAGCATACGGTATAAAGACAAGTTCCCCACACACAGCATACGGTATATAGACAAGTTCCCCACACACAGCATACAGTATATAGACAAGTCCCCCCACACAGCATACAGTATATAGACAAGTCCCCCCACACAGCGTACGGTATATAGACAAGTCCCCCACACACAGCATACGGTATATAGACAAGTCCCCCCACACAGCATACGGTATATAGACAAGTCCCCCACACACAGCATACGGTATATAGACAAGTCCCCCACACACAGCATACAGTATATAGACAAGTCCCCCCACACAGCATACGGTATATAGACAAGTCCCCCACACACAGCATACAGTATATAGACAAGTCCCCCCACACAGCATACGGTATATAGACAAGTCCCCCCACACAGCATACGGTATATAGACAAGTCCCCCCACACAGCATACAGTATATAGACAAGTCCCCCCACACAGCATACGGTATATAGACAAGTCCCCCACACACAGCATACGGTATATAGACAAGTCCCCCACACACAGCATACAGTATATAGACAAGTCCCCCACACACAGCATACGGTATATAGACAAGTCCCCCACACGCAGCATACAGTATATAGACGAGTCACCCACACACAGCATACAGTATATAGACAAGTACCCCACACACAGCATACAGTATATAGACAAGTCCCCCACACGCAGCATACTGTATATAGACAAGTCCCCCACACACAGCATACAGTATATAGACAAGTCCCCCACACAGCATACGGTATATAGACAAGTCCCCCACACACAGCATACAGTATATAGACAAGTCCCCCACACACAGCATACGGTATATAGACAAGTCCCCCACACACACCATACAGTATATAGATAAGTCCCCCACACACAGCATACGGTATATAGACAAGTCCCCCACACACAGCATACGGTATATAGACAAGTCCCCACACACAGCATGCAGTATATAGACAAGTCCCCCACACACAGCATACGGTATATAGACAAGTCCCCCACACACAGCATACAGTATATAGATAAGTCCCCCACACACAGCATACGGTATATAGACAAGTCCCCCACACACAGCATACGGTATATAGACAAGTCCCCCCCCACACACACAGCATACAGTATATAGACAAGTCCCCCCCACACACAGCATACGGTATATAGACAAGTCAAACCACACACCCCCACACACACAGCATACGATGTATAGACAAGTGCATAGCTGTGCTAGGGTAGGAGTGGGAGGAGCCTTCCTTCTCTTGTCAGTGCTGGCCCTGCAGTGGAGCCCACCGGGGAATTCCCCAGCAGGCCAGTCCGAGCCCGGTCACATGCTGGCTAGAGTCTCAGACACCTCTCTGAGTAGCCCACTGATAGAAGTGGATGAGAATCTAGTCGGCATTTGACCTCAACTATTACATCATAACACTGGCTTTATCTTTTTAAAGCTTTGTAACCTTTACTCACTTTATGAATCAGCCACAGATAAAACTCAATAAGGATGGGTTGCTACTGTGTGCAATTTGCCAGCCAGCCCAGAACAGCGGTGACCTGAGCCGACAGCAGCGACTTGAGTAGACTGTGGCCACCTGAGCCAACAGCGGCATTTAAATTGAGCTATCGCCAGGAAATGGATGACAATGGCAGTCAGGGGAATGGTGAAGGCCTGCATGGCTGCCATCTTGGTACTCCTGTGAAGTTCATCCACAGTCTGAACTTAATCTTATAAACTGTATACTGCATTACTAGAGGATTACTGTATATAGAATAAGCAGTCAAGAGATTGCAGGTTCAAGTGCCCTAAGGGGACATAAAAAAAGAAAGTAAAAATGGAAAAAAAAGAAAAAGTTTTATAAAGGAAAAAAAATAAACAAAAATGTTAAATCACCCCTATTTTCCGAGGTAAAAAAAAAGAAATTAAAAAAGAAACATTTTATATTGTCGTGTCTGTAAAAGTCCGACCTATCAAAGCCCAAATTATTTAAACCGCACGTTAAATAGCGGAAAAATAAATTAAGAAGCCAGAATTGCTGTATTATGGTGTCACCAAACAGTAATAAATAACCCGGTATTGTGTCACCATTTTGTGGGACCCTGCATTTGTTCCATGTTTCTGCTGATGAATCTGGGCGAGGTTCGCTTTCTGCTCGCCGACCTGCGGGGGTTATTGATGCCATTCTCTGCTGTCTACAAACTTTTCATCTCTTTTTGATGCATTTTTTGGGAGGTAAAATTACCCAAAAAGAAAAAAAAATTGGGTGTTTAGATTATCTTTGCTGTTGGGCATTTGCTGTAGGGGTTAATATATTTATGATTTGATAGATCGGACTTTTTGTCAGTGTGTCAATACTAAATAAATAAATATATATATATATAATCTTTTAGTCTTGCTTTGTATTGACAAATGGAGGTAGGAAATTTCAAAGGATTTTTTTTATATATATAAATTTCAATTTTAATACTTTTCTATCACATTATTTTTTGGTCCCGTTGGGCAACTTGAACCAAAAATCCACAACTCATTGGAATTGCGACACTTAAATTCTGCGGATGTCGGGAAGGGGATAAAGAGAATAAAGTAACTTTGCAGAATGCTTCCGTTTTGTGTACACAGCTCCTGTGCTGACTTAGTGTTCTCTTTGGTTACACCACACACCCATTCTGTGTCCGGCCCCCACAGATCGCCATCTCCATATATATGGGGGGATTTCCTCATGTGACGACCCCTCTGCCGATGTATACAGATCACATGTGGCTTCACCTTCAGCTTTGATCTCCGCAGTCTTCAGCTCCGGATCCTCCAGGATGAGGGATAAATCTATCTTGCTCTTCATTCCCCTCCGTGGCTGATACAGCAGCTCCACCGCGCCGACGTTCCCCTCATAGTAAGGAATCGCTCCGCAAACACTGTTCTCAGCCACAGGACGATCCGCCGGATACAGGAGGAAAGTTCTCCTCTCTGCAATGAAGGATTATTCAACTTTTCTGCCATTTGTAAGATCTCTGCTTGTTGTCTGAGAATAAAATCATTCTTGTTAATATCCAGAACCTGAAAAAAATCTAATCCTGACAGCAGCGGAGCATTTATTACAATGGTATTCAGTCTAGACGATCCCCCTCCTGTCCTGACCGTTTGCTACAATGTATCAGTGCTGGGAAAATCTATCAGTTTGGACTTGGTTTCCCTTACAGAGGATTGTCCAGGCCAGACACCATTGTACCCAGTGGCGACCCGCCAATGGCGGCAGGCCACGCGACTGCTATGGGGCCCGTGAGCTGGGGGGGCCCCATAGCAGTCGCCTGCACTGTGTACCCCCGCATCGGGTCCCCCTCCTGCACCCAGGCAAGCGGAGGGGCCCTGAGCAGGCGGGGGGCTTACTCGCCGTCGGGCATCCCGGCGCGCCATGGGCCACCCCCGCCTGCTCAGGGCACCGGCCGACACAATACTTACCTCTTCCGGTGCCCTAGACGCTAGAATGTATGGGATCCTTCCAGGTATGATGTCATTTCCGGGGGCGTGTTCTAATTCAGCACCAGATGCCAGAGTCTCATGCAGAGACAGAGCTGCCGGTGAAGCTGCAGGAGGAGGTCAGTATCCTAAGCTGAGAAACAGGAGATTGTTCTATTAATTGCTGGTCTGATGTCTTTTCTTCTTGTTGTTTTTGGGGTGAGGGGGCTTGATACTTGCGAGTGAGGGATTTGGGGGGGTTAATGCTGGAGGGCAGTCTGGTGGGGTTAATTAATGCTTGTGGAGATCTTAGGGGGCTCTGGGGAATAATGCAGGGATAATGCGTGCTTGTGGGGGCCCTAAGGGGATGCTGTGGGCTTGTGGGGCCCTGGGGGGGATTCTGCGGGCTTGTGGGTGCTCTAGGGGGGAATGCTGCGGGCTTGTGGGTGCTCTGGGGGGGTTGCTGTGGGCTTGTGGGTGCTCTGGGGGGGGATGCTGCGGGCTTGTGGGGGCTCTGGTGGGGGGATGCTGTGGGCTTGTGGGGGCCCTGGGGGGGATGCTGTGGGCTTGTGGGGGCCCTTGGGGGATACTGCGAGCTTGTGGGAGCTCTGGGGGTGTGTGCTGCAGGCTCGTGGGGGCCCCGGGGGGATGCAGCAGGCTTGTGGGGGCCCTGGGGGGGATGCATCGGGCTTGTGGGTGCTCTGGGGGGGATGCAGCGGGCTTGTGGGTGCTCTGGGGGGGATGCTGCCGGCTTGTGGGTGCTCTGGGGGGGGATGCTGCAGGCTTGTGGGGGCTCTGGGGGGGATGCTGCAGGCTTGTGGGGGGCTTGTGGGGCCTCTGTATGGGGTCCAGCCTGCATATGGCATTACATGGGGACCAGGCAGTATTCTCTATGGTGAATTATATGAGATCCAGTATTTTGTATGGAGCATTATATGGGGCTCATAATACTGTATGGAGGACTATGTTGTGCCCATAATATTGTATGGAGGACTTAGTGGTGCCATAACACTGTATGGAGGACTATACTGTCCGGTCTGCACTGTGCGCTGTGAGGATTCACCGGTTTCTGAGCTATTGTAGAATTTACAATAGATATCACTCATGAAATGTAAGAAGTCAGTGAAATGTTTGGCATTGTACTATATCTATATCTATAATTTCTCTGCTGTATCTGTGCATCATGAATGGTTGGATGTGTTAAAGGGGCCACTGAGACTCTTTCGCCCGGGGCCCACGAAAACCTGGAGGAGGGAGCATCATGTGACACTCCCTCTCCCATCATTCCTCCTCTGCGTCTGACGCAGCGGCATGATGACGCGCCACGCTGTGTCAGACAGTGGAGCTGGCAGCTGCTGAGGTGATCAGCTGCAGAGACTGAAGCAGCAGGGAACGAGGAGCGGTAAGTATGTATTTATTTTTAAATCAGTGTGTACTGATAATACTGGAGGACTGGGGCTGCATTTTACCCTACGGGTGGGGGGGGGGGGGCTGCATTTTACCCTATGGGGGGCTGCATTATACTGCGTACAGGACCATGGGGGAATGCATTATACTGAGTGGAGAACCATGGCGAGTGTCTTATACTGTGTGGAGGACCATGGGGGAGTACATTGTACTGTGTGGAGGACCATGGGGGAGTGCATTGTACTGTGTGGAGGACCACGGAGAGTGCATTGTACTGTGTGGAGGACCACGTGGGAGTGCATTATACTGCGTGGAGGACCACGAGGGAGTGCATTATACTGCGTGGAGGACCACGATGGAGTGCATTATACTGCGTGGAGGACCATGGGGAGTGTATTATACTGCGTGGAGGACCATGGCGAGTGCCTTATACTGTGTGGAGGACCATGGCGAAAGTCTTATACTGTGTGGAGGACCATGGCGAGTGCATTGTACTCTATGGAGTGTGGAGAGGTGTGGGGCAGTTGGGGGATCATACTGTGTTGGTGTCATACTTTACCCTGTGAGTTGAGGTGGGGTACAGTAGGGTCATTATACTGCGCATATGGAGGAATTCACCATGGGGGTATCATACCGTGTTTGGGGGGCACTTTTGTTAGCACCACACTTTATGGGCAATGAAAAAGGGATCTAGGACTTCAGCAGGAGGAAAATTACTATGTAAAGGCTGGAAGGTTGTGAGATCTGCTCTTCTGTGACCCCGACAATTATTTACATTTTTACATATTTTTGTTGGGTGGGGGCCCAATTAGAACTTCTGCTATGGGGCCCCATGATTCCTATGTCCGCCCCTGATTGTACCAAATCCTCAGCTGTGCTGGTACTAAGGATATGGACACTCAGACATTTTGGGCTAAATATATACATACAAATATTTTTTCAATAACGTTTCATAAACAATTTGGCTTTTTTATTTCCTTTGCATTGCTAGTTGCAGAATGAGCTCACTGAGAATTTATCAGTGAGCTCATTCTGACCTTCTCTGTGCTGATTATGTTCACAGACCAGCATGAAAGTTGGGCTGATCTCTGATGCAGTCATAAATCATCGCAGAAATAAAAGAGCTGGAAACTCCACTTCGTAAGGAGCTCACTGACTGAATCTCAAGTTAACTCATTCTGCAGCCATCAATGTGCTGCTGGGAAACAAAAAGCTGGTAAAGGCCGAACAGAGCAAATGTTACATGAAGAGAAATAGTAAAAAGTATTTTTAGAGAAATATACATGTATTTAAAGGGATTGTCCGGTGTGAAGCTGAAGGCTGCAGTCATCTGTGTGACTCTCTGTGACTGCAGACTTGTAATCCTCACATCATGTAGACTGCGCGCTGCCAGCATTATTCTCAGCCCAGAGATGGCAGAAGCCCCTGTATCATGTGTACAGGAATTGTGCCCCCTCTCCCCGAGGAGCAGCAGTGCCTCGTCCTCCAGATACATGAGGGTCCCATCGGGGAGATCCGCATGTACCGGCCATGATGTCATCTCCATGGATACGGCAGAAGACCCCTGTAAGGGAGAGCTCAGACGTGGGGGGATTGATGTGGATGCGAGGAGCAGATCCCCCCCATATTCACAGATTATCGCACAATACATGTGGCCTTGCACAGGAAAAACTGTGAGGAAAGAAGAAATCAGATTTCTTACAATATAGAATAATGTCCTCCTGCCCTCGCTCATGTCCAGTATTATTTATCCCCTGACCTTTTGGGTGGGGAACCCCTCCTGAGCCCCCTCCATTATATAGGAGCCATATATCTGCTCCATTACTGGCAGAAGGTAAGGAGCCAATCACACTGCACGGCTTCTACTTCCTGCTCTAAGCCCCGCCCACCTGCCTTCCCTTGAGATCTCCATGACAACCCTTGTGTGACTACAGTGACAGGCCACGCCCCCGAGGATTCTGATCAGTGCGGACGTCTCCATATTGCTGAGGACTGTGAGCGGCTGATGGGCGGAGCCAGCAGCGATGTGAGGGGCGGAGCCAGCAGCGATATGAGGGGCAGAGCCAGCAGCGATATGATGGGCGGAGCCAGCAGCGATATGAGGGGCAGAGCCAGCAGCGATATGAGGGGCAGAGCCAGCAGCGATATGAGGGGCAGAGCCAGCAGCGATATGATGGGCGGAGCCAGCAGCGATATGAGGAGCGGAGCCAGCAGCGATATGAGGGGCAGAGCCAGCAGCGATATGAGGGGCAGAGCCAGCAGCGATATGATGGGCGGAGCCAGCAGCGATATGAGGGGCAGAGCCAGCAGCGGTATGAGGGGCAGAGCCAGCAGCGATATGATGGGCGGAGCCAGCAGCGATATGAGGGGCGGAGCCAGCAGCGATATGAGGGGCAGAGCCAGCAGCGATATGAGGGGCAGAGCCAGCAGCGATATGAGGGGCAGAGCCAGCAGCGATATGAGGGGCAGAGCCAGCAGCGATATGAGGGGCAGAGCCAGCAGCGATATGATGGGCGGAGCCAGCAGCGATATGAGGAGCGGAGCCAGCAGCGATATGATGGGCGGAGCCAGCAGCGATATGAGGGGCAGAGCCAGCAGCGATATGATGGGCGGAGCCAGCAGCGATATGAGGGGCGGAGCCAGCAGCGATATGAGGGGCGGAGCCAGCAGCGATATGAGGGGCGGAGCCAGCAGCGATATGAGGGGCGGAGCCAGCAGCGATATGAGGGTCGGAGCCAGCAGCGATATGAGAGGCGGAGCCAGCAGCGATATGAGGGACGGAGCCAGCAGCGATATGAGGGGCGGAGCCAGCAGCGATATGAGGGGCTTAGCCAGCAGCGATATGAGGGGCGCTCACAGCACTGACAGGAGCAAGTGTGTGTGCAGCCAGTTCCTCTGTTGTGGGTGTTGTGGTGTGTGAGCTTCGCCGTGTATATAATATACACACATATATATATATATATATATATATATATATATATATACACACAGTTGAAATCAGAAGTTTCCATACACTGTATAAATAGACACATCTGCAGGTTTTTCTCAATATCTGACATGAAATCAGAATAAACCTTTCCCTTTTTAGGTCAATTAGGATTACCATCATTTTTAATATTTGCCAAATGCCAGAATAATGAGAGAGAAAGAATGTTTTAGGACATTTTTATTACTTACTGCTAAGTCAATAGTTTACCTCTTTCCCTCTCCTCATTCATTGGGAGTGGGGCGCGGAGGATGCTGGGTGGGACGCGCGGGGTAACCCCCGCCCACAGCCCAGCATCCACCGCGGGGTCCGCGACACTAATGTTACGCCTCATTTGACGTGACATCAGCGGAAGAAAGAGCCGGCTGCAGCCGCGAGGTCACGTGATGCCTGTGAGTGGCGCTATCGCCAGTCCCTTCTACAGGAAATCAACCCCACATGATGCTGCCTCCCCCGTGTTTCACAGTTGGGATGGTGTTCTTAGGCTTCCAAGCTTCTCCTTTTTTCTTCCAAAAGTAACGATGGTCACTATGCCCAAAAAGTTCAATTTTAGTTTCATCAGACCACGGGACATGTCTCCAAAAATTAAGGTCTTTGTTCCTGTGTGCATTTGCAAACATTAATCTGGCTTTTTTAGCTTTCTTTTGGAGTAATGGCTTCTTCCTGGCACAGTGGCCTTTCAGCCTATATTGATACAGTGCTCATTTCACTGGGGATATTGACACAATCTTATCAGCTTTCCCTATCATCTTCACAAGATCTTTTGCTTTTGTCCTTGATATGCACATATCGGACCAAAGCACGTTCATGTCTGGGACACAGAACCCGTCTCCTTCCTGAGCGGTATGATGGCTGGACATTCCCATCTTGTTTGTACTTGCATATAATTGTTTGTACAGATTAACGAGGCACCTTCAGGTATCTTGAAATTGTACCCAAGGATGAGCCAGACTTGTGCAAGTCCACAATTCTCTTCCTGATATCTTGGTTGATTTCTTTAGACTTTCCCATGATGCTACACAAAGAAGCAGTGTGTTTCAGGTGTGCATTAAAATACATCCACAGGTGTGTCTCTAATTAACTGAGATGTTGCCAAAAAAACTATCAGAAGTTTCCAAACACATGACATCATCATATGGGCAGTCCAGAATTGTTTAAAGGTATAGCAATATTAGTGTATGTAAACTTATGACTTTGCAGTAAGTAATAAAAATGCTTTAAAACATTCTCTCTCTCTCTTATTATTCTGGCATTTGGCAAATCTTAAAAATTATGGTAATCCTAATTGACCTAAAACGGGAAGGTTTATTCTGATTTCATGTCAGATATTGAGAAAAACATGCAGATGTGTCTTTTTATTGTTATGATCTGCAACAAGTACTAAGGAAAGAAAGGAGAAAGCTATCCCTACAGTAAGACTAAGCTGAATCCCTACGATGTAGCGGCTGCCTGTTCCTAGCGAACAGACCCGCCTTAGTCCTCGGCTAGTCTGAACGAAGACCTATAGCATAAAGGAGAGGGGTCCCAAAAAGAACTAAGGACTGGAACAAAAATGGGACATCTCCTAAACAGAGAAGTTGTTACAGAACACAAAAAGATAAACTGACAAAAAGGTACTAGAGGTCCCAGAAGGACCAAGCGAACTGACAGAGAAAGGCACAGAAGCACCTGGCTAGAAAAGCAGTCAAACAACACTGAAGTCCAACACAGCCAAAAGGGCGGAGCTGGAATATAAAGGCAGATGGTCTTGTGACCGCAAAACACAAGATGGAAAAAACAAACAGGAGGGTTCTAACATTTATATAGTGTATGTAAATTTCTGGTTTCAACTGTGTATACAGGTGACAGGAGCAGGTGTGTGTGCAGCCAGGTCCGCTCTTTTTGTGGCGCCGCAGCGGAGCGTGTTGTGGTGTGTGAGCTCTGCCGTGTATATAGTACAGAGGAGTATATATATATGTGTATGTATATATATATATATATACATACACACACACGGGGCATGCAGGAGTTTTTAGTTTACCAGTTTGGGTCCATGCGGAGCTGCTATAGGATTCACTGGTAACATTTTGGGGAACAGACGTTTTTATAATTTTTATTCCATTTTTCTTTTGCGTGAGATTAATAAAAAAACAATTCTGCTGATGTTTTTTTATTTTTTCCAGCATTCAATGGCAAAACCCCAGGAATGGTTCTTATATTTTTTCTTTCCAGCGTTTATCGTGCAGTATAGAGACAAAATGAACAAAAGCTACAATTTTGCCATTAATTATTACTATTTTATTCTTGATGCTGTTTTTCGTGCCGGATAAATCATGTGATCGTTGTACAGTTTGGATTGTTGTTCTCTGCGATGTTAATCAGGTTTAGTTTTTTTGTTCTTGTTTTTTGGGGGTTTATTTTAATAAAATCTAGTTTTAATGTAAGAAAAAAAAATTTATTTGAGTTTTTACTTTGTATATTTCCAAATATTTTATTGAAACGGAGTAAAGGAAAGAAGGATGAACTAGTGGGAGAGCAACTGTAAAGGACCCCTGCCAGTCCCTAAAACTAAAGGGGCCTGTGACGACACAGCATTTAATCGTAATTATCCAGATGTAAATTCCATAGGCCCAGAATGATAGACTATTGCCTGAATTATTAACTATTAAATTTATGTGTTTCTTTCTTCGGTTGGTCAACGCACATGATCTTTTGTCATTAGTCCGAATGTTGACTCATCTTGTAGGTTGAGGTGATATTTGTTCATTGATAAATGGTTATTTACCTCTTATATCAACTCTTCTGGTTTATTGTACTGTTATCTTTGCAATACAGGGACGCAGGCTCTTTGAACAATGGATGTTTGCTAAATATGTTGATTACCATTTTATAAGTCCATGCAATTTGTTGACTTGCATTGTTTCGGAATTTATAGTTTATCCTTCAATGTTTGCAATGTTTGCAAGTCAACATTGGGGGATGAACTGTGGATGCTCCAGTAATGGGAATTAGTAACACCACCCTTTTCTCTTGACCTGTGGATGAAGTCTTGAAGAAGGACAGTTGTGAACTACATAAAGGAGTCTTTTTACAAAACCACTGCCAGGAACACTCTATGGGACAGCTCTACAGAACACCATGAATCCATTAAGAGGGACATAGATTTGGTTTCTACAGGATGCCAGCTTAAGGGACCACAGCCCTGGCTGGAGGAATACAGATCTGCTCCATTGACTACTATAGAACCCATGGATACATCTGGGAAAACCAGGTTGGGACCCACCAGTCACCTGGTCCCATGGAGATGTTTGGAGTAGCCAGGTTGGGACACTCCGGCCACCTGGAACTCGTGAATATGCTCGGAAAAAGCCAAGTCGGGACCTTCCGGTCACCTAGTTCCATGGATATGTTCGGAGAAGCCAGGTTGGAACTTTCTGGTCTCCTGGCCACGTACCTCAATGGACTGTCAGCTTTCTAAGCTTGTTGTTACCTCCTCTTTGTGGGTGCTCTTTGGTGGGGGTGCCATTGGTGGGGGTAGTCAGCCCCAGAAGCCCCTCGGATTGGCAGCTGCTTTAATCCCAGCGAGTCAGCGGAAGGGTGAGACTCTGTAATTTGCACCATATTAGGTATTTGCTGGGACTGTTCGATATGTTTATTGTGTGTTTGGTGGCTCAATAAAATATTGCCTCACTGTTTTACAATCATCCTGTGTTGTTGTTTATGTATCTTCTATCAGTGATGGATTATAATGAGTGTGATCTGCTCCACCATGAGGGGCCCGATCCTCCCGGGGGCCCACGTTCAAAGATCCCAGCACGGCTCAGGACGGATTCTTGTAGTGCTGATGTTTGATAAATTGGATAATAGAGCGCTCATAGAAAATAAATGTCTGACCTCTTCTTTCTGATGGGCATTTTAGAGCGAGGAGCTGCGCTCTGGACTCACCGCTGCACTCCCCATGCCATTGCGGTGGCCATCTTAATATCGATCTGTGCGGAGGAGACTGTGGGAGTCAGACGGAGGTGTCAAATGTACGGACCCTTTTAATCACAGGATGGAGGGTCACTGTGAATATTAATTCATGAACCACTGTGCATAGTGACTCGCCCCCAGGGCCGTGGGGCACTCGGCAGCCGGGCCTCTGGTTGCCGGGGGATATCACGGTGGCTGGCCCGGTCCGTGGCCCAGGGCGGTCACTCAAAAGGGGGGGAATGCTTATAGGGGAAATTGTCGTGACGCCACCTGTGGATTCTGGTAAGAGGTTAGCAGCGCTGCGACAGTCCACTGAGGCTGATGTTAGGGGCAGCTATGATGGGACGGCTCCCCACAGGTGGAGCAGGCCTCAGGGCAGTGTAGAGGTGTAGAAAGATGGTGGAAGCAGGAGGGAGACGGCAGGACGGTCCCAGAGGAAGTACAGGCACACACACAAGGGTAAACTTCAATACCTTTACTGGTGGTGATGCAGGTACGGTCCTGGGCTTCTGGGGGCCCCGGGGGGGATGCTGCAGGCTTGTGGGGGCCCTAAGGGGATGCTGCGGGCTTGTGGGGCCCTGGGGGGGATTCTGCGGGCTTGTGGGTGCTCTAGGGGGGAATGCTGCGGGCTTGTGGGTGCTCTGGGGGGGATGCTGCAGGCTTGTGGGGTCTCTGGGGGGGATGCTGCAGGCTTGTGGGGGCTCTGGGGGGGGTGCTGCAGGCTTGTGGGGGCCCCGGGGGTATGCAGCCGGCTTGTGGGGGCCCCGGGGAGGATGCAGCGGGCTTGTGGGGCCTCTGTATGGGGTCCAGCCTGCATATGGCATTACATGGGGACCAGGCAGTATTCTCTATGGTGAATTATATGGGATCCAGTATTTTGTATGGAGCATTATATGGGGCTCATAATACTGTATGGAGGACTATGTGGTGCCCATAATATTGTATGGAGGACTTAGTGGTGCCATAACACTGTATGGAGGACTATACTGTCCGGTCTGCACTGTGCGCTGTGAGGATTCACCGGTTTCTGAGCTATTGTAGAATTTACAGTAGATATCACTCATGAAATGTAAGAAGTCAGTGAAATGTTTGGCATTGTACTATATCTATATCTATAATTTCTCTGCTGTATCTGTGCATCATGAATGGTTGGATGTGTTAAAGGGGCCACTGAGACTCTTTCGCCCGGGGCCCACGAAAACCTGGAGGAGGGAGCATCATGTGACACTCCCTCTCCCATCATTCCTCCTCTGCGTCTGACGCAGCGGCATGATGACGCGCCACGCTGTGTCAGACAGTGGAGCTGGCAGCTGCTGAGGTGATCAGCTGCAGAGACTGAAGCAGCAGGGAACGAGGAGCGGTAAGTATGTATTTATTTTTTAAATCAGTGTGTACTGATAATACTGGAGGACTGGGGCTGCATTTTACCCTACGGGTGGGGGGGGCTGCATTTTACCCTACGGGTGGGGGGGGGGGGGCTGCATTTTACCCTATGGGGGGCTGCATTATACTGCGTACAGGACCATGGAGAAGTGCATTATACTGAGTGGGGAGCCATGGCGAGTGTCTTATACTGTGTGGAGGACCATGGGGGAGTGCATTGTACTGTGTGGAGGACCATGGGGGAGTGCATTGTACTGTGTGAAGGACCATGGGGGAGTGCATTGTACTGTGTGGAGGACCATGGGGGAGTGCATTATACTGTGTGGAGGACCACGGGGAGTGCATTGTACTGTGTTGATGACCACGTGGGAGTGCATTATACTGCATGGAGGACCACGAGGGAGTGCATTATACTGCGTGGAGGACCACGAGGGAGTGCATTATACTGCGTGGAGGACCATGGCGAGTGCCTTATACTGTGTGGAGAACCATGGCGAGAGTCTTATACTGTGTGGAGGACCATGGCGAGTGCCTTATACTGTGTGGAGAACCATGGCGAGAGTCTTATACTGAGTGCATTATACTCTATGGAGTGTGGAGAGGTGTGGGGCAGTTGGGGGATCATACTTTACCCTGGGAGTTGAGGTCGGGTACAGTGGGGTCATTATACTGCGCATATGGAGGAATTCACCTTGGGGGTATCATACCGTGTTTGGGGGGCACTTTTGTTGGCACCACACTTTATGGGCAATGAAAAAGGGATCTAGGACTTCAGCAGGAGGAAAATTACTATGTAAAGGTTGGAAGGTTGTGAGATCTGCTCTTCTGTGACTCCGACAATTATTTACATTTTTACATTTTTTTGTTGGGGGGGGGCCCAATTAGAACTTCTGCTATGGGGCCCCATGATTCCTATGTACGCCCCTGATTGTACCAAATCCTCAGCTGTGCTGGTACTAAGGATATGGACACTCAGACATTTTGGGCTAAATATATACATACAAATATTTTTTCAATAACGTTTCATAAACAATTTGGCTTTTTTATTTCCTTTGCATTGCTAGTTGCAGAATGAGCTCACTGAGAATTTATCAGTGAGCTCATTCTGACCTTCTCTGTGCTGATTATGTTCACAGACCAGCATGAAAGTTGGGCTGATCTCTGATGCAGTCATAAATCATCGCAGAAATCAAGTTAACTCATTCTGCAGCCATCAATGTGCTGCTGGGAAACAAAAAGCTGGTAAAGGCCGAACAGAGCAAATGTTACATGAAGAGAAATAGTAAAAAGTATTTTTAGAGCAATATACATGTATTTAAAGGGATTGTCCGGTGTGAAGCTGAAGGCCTGCAGTCATCTGTGTGACTCTCTGTGACTGCAGACTTGTAATCCTCACATCATGTAGACTGCGCGCTGCCAGCATTATTCTCAGCCCAGAGAGGGCAGAAGCCCCTGTATCATGTGTACAGGAATTGTGCCCCCTCTCCCCGAGGAGCAGCAGTGCCTCGTCCTCCAGATACATGAGGGTCCCATCGGGGAGATCCGCATGTACCGGCCATGATGTCATGTCCATGGATACGGCATCAATGTGCAGAGCAGAAGACCCCTGTAAGGGAGAGCTCAGACGTGGGGGGATTGATGTGGATGTGAGGAGCAGATCCCCCCATATTCACAGATTATCGCACAATACATGTGGCCTTGCACAGGAAAAACTGTGAGGAAAGAAGAAATCAGATTTCTTACAATATAGAATAATGTCCTCCTGCCCTCGCTCATGTCCAGTATTATTTATCCCCTGACCTTTTGGGTGGGGAACCCCTCCTGAGCCCCCTCCATTATATAGGAGCCATATATCTGCTCCATTACTGGCAGAAGGTAAGGAGCCAATCACACTGCACGGCTTCTACTTCCTGCTCTAAGCCCCGCCCACCTGCCTTCCCTTGAGATCTCCATGACAACCCTTGTGTGACTACAGTGACAGGCCACGCCCCCGAGGATTCTGACCAGTGCGGATGTCTCCATATTGCTGAGGACTGTGAGCGGCTGATGGGCGGAGCCAGCAGCAATGTGAGGGGCGGAGCCAGCAGCGATGTGAGGGGCGGAGCCAGCAGCGACATGAGGGGCGGAGCCAGCAGCGATGTGAGGGGCGGAGCCAGCAGCGATGTGAGGGGCGGAGCCAGCAGCGATGTGAGGGGCGGAGCCAGCAGCGACATGAGGGGCGGAGCCAGCAGCGATGTGAGTGGCAGAGCCAGCAGCGATATGAGGGGCTGAGCCAGCAGCGACATGAGGAGCGGAGCCAGCAGCGACGTGAGGGGCGGAGCCAGCAGCGATATGAGGGGTGGAGCCAGCAGCGACATGAGGGGCGGAGCCAGCATCGATATGATGGGCAGAGCCAGCAGCGATATGAAGGGCGGAGCCAGCAGCGACATGAGGGGCGGAGCCAGCAGCGATATGAGGGCGGAGCCAGCAGCGATATGAGAGGCGGAGCCAGCAGCTATATGAGGGGCGGAGCCAGCAGAGATATGATGGGCGGAGCCAGCAGTGATATGAGGGGCGGAGCCAGCAGCGACATGAGGGGCGGAGCCAGCAGCGACATGAGGGGCGGAGCCAGCAGCGATGTGAGGGGTGGAGCCAGCAGCGACATGAGGGGCGGAGCCAGCAGCGATATGAGGGGCGCTCACAGCACTGACAGGAGCAGGTGTGTGTGCAGCCAGTTCCTCTGCTGTGGGTGTTGTGTTGTGTGAGCTTCGCCGTGTATATATTATACACATATATATATATATATATACAGAGTTGAAATCAGAAGTTTCCATACACTGTATAAATAGACACATCTGCAGGTTTTTCTCAATATCTGACATGAAATCAGAATAAACCTTTCCCATTTTAGGTCAATTAGGATTACCATCATTTTTAATATTTGCCAAATGCCAGAATAATGGGAGAGAGAGAATGTTTTAGGACATTTTTATTACTTACTGCTAAGTCAAAAGTTTCCCTCTTTCCCTCTCCTCATTCATTGGGAGTGGGGCGCGGAGGATGCTGGGTGGGACGCGCGGGGTAACCCCCGCCCACAGCCCAGCATCCACCGCGGGGTCCGCGACTCGAATGTCACCCCTCATTTGACGTGACATCAGCGGAAGAAAGAGCCGGCTGCAGCCGGGAGGTCACGTGATGCCTGTGAGTGGCGCTATCGCCAGTCCCTCCTACAGGAAATCAACCCCACATGATGCTGCCACCCCCATGTTTCACAGTTGGGATGGTGTTCTTAGGCTTCCAAGCTTCTCCTTTTTCCTTACAAAAGTAACGATGGTCACTATGCCCAAAAAGTTCAATTTTAGTTTCATCAGACCACGGGACATGTCTCCAAAAATTAAGGTCTTTGTTCCTGTGTGCATTTGCAAACATTAATCTGGCTTTTTTAGCTTTCTTTTGGAGTAATGGCTTCTTCCTGGCACAGTGGCCTTTCAGCCTATATTGATACAGTACTCATTTCACTGTGGATATTGACACAATCTTATCAGCTTCCCCTATCATCTTCACAAGATCTTTTGCTTTTGTCCTTGATATGCACATATCGGACCAAAGCACGTTCATCTCTGGGACACAGAACCCGTCTCCTTCCTGAGCGGTATGATGGCTGAACATTCCCATCTTGTTTGTACTTGCATATAATTGTTTGTACAGATTAACGAGACACCTTCAGGTATCTTGAAATTGTACCCAAGGATGAGCCAGACTTGTGCAAGTCCACAATTCTCTTCCTGATATCTTGGTTGATTTCTTTAGACTTTCCCATGATGCTACACAAAGAAGCAGTGTGTTTCAGGTGTGCATTAAAATACATCCACTGGTGTGTCTCTAATTAACTGAGATGTTGCCAAAAAAGCTATCAGAAGTTTCCAAACACATGACATCATCATATGGGCAGTCCAGAATTTGTTAAAGGTATAGCAATATTAGTGTATGTAAACTTATGACTTTGCAGTAAGTAATAAAAATGCTTTAAAACATTCTCTCTCTCTCTTATTATTCTGGCATTTGGCAAATCTTAAAAATGATGGTAATCCTAATTGACCTAAAACGGGAAAGGTTTATTCTGATTTCATGTCAGATATTGAGAAAAACATGCAGATGTGTCTTTTTATTGTTATGATCTGCAACAAGTACTAAGGAAAGAAGGGAGAAAGCTGTCCCTACAGTAAGACTAAGCTGAATCCCTACGATGTAGCGGACTGCCTGTTCCTAGCGAACAGACCCGCCTTAGTCCTCGGCTAGTCTGAACGAAGACCTATAGCATAAAGGAGAGGGGTCCCTAAAAGAACTAAGGACTGGAACAAAAATGGGACATCTCCTAAACAGAGAAGTTGTTACAGAACACAAAAAGATAAACTGACAAAAAGGTACTAGAGGTCCCAGAAGGACCAAGCGAACTGACAGAGAAAGGCACAGAAGCACTTGGCTAGCAAAGCAGTCAAACAACACTGAAGTCCAACACAGCCAAAAGGGCGGAGCTGGAATATAAAGGCAGATGGTCACATGACCGCAAAACACAAGATGGAAAAACAAACAGGAGGGTTCTAACATTTATATAGTGTATGTAAATTTCTGGTTTCAACCGTGTATACAGGTGACAGGAGCAGGTGTGTGTGCAGCCAGGTCCGCTCTTTTTGTGGCGCCGCAGCGGAGCGTGTTGTGGTGTGTGAGCTCTGCCGTGTATATAGTACAGAGGAGTATATATATATGTGTATGTATATATATATATATATATACATACACACACACGGGGCATGCAGGAGTTTTTAGTTTACCAGTTTGGGTCCATGCGGAGCTGCTATAGGATTCACTGGGAACATTTTGGGGAACAAAGTTTTTATAATTTTTATTCCATTTTTCTTTTGCGTGAGATTAATAAAAAAACAATTCTGCTGATGTTTTTTTATTTTTTCCAGCATTCAATGGCAAAACCCCAGGAATGGTTCTTATATTTTTTCTTTCCAGCGTTTATCGTGCAGTATAGAGACAAAATGAACAAAAGCTACAATTTTGCCATTAATTATTACTATTTTATTCTTGATGCTGTTTTTCGTGCCGGATAAATCATGTGATCGTTGTACTGTTTGGGTTGTTGTTCTTTGCGATGTTAATCAGGTTTAGTTTTTTTGTTCTTGTTTTTTGGGGGTTTATTTTAATAAAATCAAGTTTTAATGTAAGAAAAAAAATTATATTTGAGTTTTTACTTTGTATATTTCCAAATATTTTATTGAAATGGAGTAAAGGGAAGAAGGATGAACTAGTGGGAGAGCAACTGTAAAGGACCCCTGCCAGTCCCTAAAACTAAAGGGGCCTGTGACGACACAGCATTTAATCGTAATTATCCAGATGTAAATTCCATAGGCCCAGAATGATAGACTATTGCCTGAATTATTAACTATTGAATTTATGTGTTTCTTTCTTCGGTTGGTCAACGCACATAATCTTTTGTCATGAGTCTGAATGTTGACTCATCTTGTAGGTTGAGGTGATATTTGTTAATTGATAAATGGTTATTTACCTCTTATATCAACTCTTCTGGTTTATTGTACTGTTATCTTTACAATACAGGGACGCAGGCTCTTTGAACAATGGATGTTTGCTAAATATGTTGATTACCATTTTATAAGTCCATGCAATTTGTTGACTTGCATTGTTTCGGAATTTATAGTTTATCCTTCAATGTTTGCAATGTTTGCAAGTCAACATTGGGGGATGAACTGTGGATGCTCCAGTAATGGGAATTAGTAACACCACCCCTTTCTCTTGACCTGTGGATGAAGTCATGAAGAAGGACAGTTGTGAACTACATAAAGGAGTCTTTTTACAAAACCACTGCCAGGAACACTCTATGGGACAGCTCTACAGAACACCATAAATCCATTAAGAGGGACACAGATTTGGTTTCTACAGGATGCCAGCTTAAGGGACCACAGCCCTGGCTGGAGGAATACAGATCTGCTCCATTGACTACCACAGAACCCATGGATACATCTGGGAAAACCAGGTTGGGACCCACCAGTCACCTGGTCCCATGGAGATGTTTGGAGTAGCCAGGTTGGGACACTCCGGCCACCTGGAACTCGTGAATATGCTCGGAAAAAGCCAAGTCGGGACCTTCCGATCACCTAGTTCCATGGATATGTTCGGAGAAGCCAGGTTGGAACTTTCTGGTCTCCTGGCCACGTACCTCAATGGACTGTCAGCTTTCTAAGCTTGTTGTTACCTCCTCTTTGTGGGTGCTCTTTGGTGGGGGTGCCATTGGTGGGGGTAGTCAGCCCCATAAGCCCCTCAGATTGGCAGCTGCTTTAATCCCGGCGAGTCAGCGGAAGGGTGAGACTCTGTAATTTGCACCATATTAGGTATTTGCTGGGACTGTTCGATATGTTTATTGTGTGTTTGGTGGCTCAATAAAATATTGCCTCACTGTTTTACAATCATCCTGTATTGTTGTTTATGTATCTTCTATCAGTGATGGATTATAATGAGTGTGATCTGCTCCACCATGAGGGGCCCGATCCTCCCGGGGGCCCACGTTCAAAGATCCCAGCACGGCTCAGGACGGATTCTTGTAGTGCTGATGTTTGATAAATAGGATAATAGAGCGCTCATAGAAAATAAATGTCTGACCTCTTCTTTCTGATGGGCATTTTAGAGCGAGGAGCTGCGCTCTGGACTCACCGCTGCACTCCCCATGCCATTGCGGTGGCCATCTTAATATCGATCTGTGCGGAGGAGACTGTGGGAGTCAGACGGAGGTGTCAAATGTACGGACCCTTTTAATCACAGGATGGAGGGTCACTGTGAATATTAATTCATGAACCACTGTGCATAGTGACTCGCCCCCAGGGCCGTGGGGCACTCGGCAGCCGGGCCTCTGGTTGCCGGGGGATATCACGGTGGCTGGCCCGGTCCATGGCTCAGGGCGGTCACTCAAAAGGGGGGGAATGCTTATAGGGGAATTTGTCGTGACGCCACCTGTGGATTCTGGTAAGAGGTTACCAGCGCTGCGACAGTCCACTGAGGCTGATGTTAGGGGCAGCTATGATGGGACGGCTCCCCACAGGTAGAGCAGGCCTCAGGGCAGTGTAGAGGTGTAGAAAGATGGTGGAAGCAGGAGGGAGACGGCAGGACGGTCCCAGAGGAAGTACAGGCACACACACAAGGGTAAACTTCAATACCTTTACTGGTGGTGATGCAGGAACGGTCCAGGGCTTGTGGGGGCCATGGGGGGATGCTGCAGGATTGTGGGGGCCCTAAGGGGATGCTGTGGGCTTGTGGGGCCCTGGGGGGGATTCTGCGGGCTTGTGGGTGCTCTAGGGGGGAATGCTGCGGGCTTGTGGGTGCTCTGGGGGGGATGCTGCAGGCTTGTGGGGTCTCTGGGGGGGATGCTGCAGGCTTGTGGGGGCTCTGGGGTGGGGTGCTGCAGGCTTGTGGGGGCCCCGGGGGTATGCAGCCGGCTTGTGGGGGCCCCGGGGAGGATGCAGCGGGCTTGTGGGGCCTCTGTATGGGGTCCAGCCTGCATATGGCATTACATGGGGACCAGGCAGTATTCTCTATGGTGAATTATATGGGATCCAGTATTTTGTATGGAGCATTATATGGGGCTCATAATACTGTATGGAGGACTATGTGGTGCCCATAATATTGTATGGAGGACTTAGTGGTGCCATAACACTGTATGGAGGACTATACTGTCCGGTCTGCACTGTGCGCTGTGAGGATTCACCGGTTTCTGAGCTATTGTAGAATTTACAATAGATATCACTCATGAAATGTAAGAAGTCAGTGACATTTTTGGCATTGTACTATATCTATATCTATAATTTCTCTGCTGTATCTGTGCATCATGAATGGTTGGCTGTGTTAAAGGGGCCACTGAGACTCTTTCGCCCGGGGCCCACGAAAACCTGGAGGAGGGAGCATCATGTGACACTCCCTCTCCCATCATTCCTCCTCTGCGTCTGACGCAGCGGCATGATGACGCGCCACGCTGTGTCAGACAGTGGAGCTGGCAGCTGCTGAGGTGATCAGCTGCAGAGACTGAAGCAGCGGGGAACGAGGAGCGGTAAGTATGTATTTATTTTTTAAATCAGTGTGTACTGATAATACTGGAGGACTGGGGCTGCATTTTACCCTACGGGGGGGCTGCATTTTACCCTACGGGTGGGGGGTGGGGCTGCATTTTACCCTATGGGGGACTGCATTATACTGCGTACAGGACCATGGAGGAGTGCATTATACTGAGTGGAGGACCATGGGGGAGTGCATTGTACTGTGTGGAGGACCATGGGGGAGTGCATTGTACTGTGTGAAGGACCATGGGGGAGTGCATTGTACTGTGTGGAGGACCACGTGGGAGTGCATTATACTGCGTGGAGGACCACGAGGGAGTGCATTATACTGCGTGGAGGACCACGAGGGAGTGCATTATACTGCGTGGAGAACCATGGCGAGAGTCTTATACTGTGTGGAGGACCATGGCCAATGCATTATACTCTATGGAGTGTGGAGAGGTGTGGGGCAGTTGGGGGATCATACTTTACCCTGGGAGTTGAGGTCGGGTACAGTAGGATCATTATACTGCGCATATGGAGGAATTCACCATGGGGGTATCATAGCATGTTTGGGGGGCACTTTTGTTGGCACCACACTTTATGGGCAATGAAAAAGGGATGTAGGACTTCAGCAGGAGGAAAATTACTATGTAAAGGTTGGAAGGTTGTGAGATCTGCTCTTCTGTGACTCCGACAATTATTTACATTTTTAAAAAAAAATTTTCGGGGGGGGGCCCAATTAGAACTTCTGCTATGGGGCCCCATGATTCCTATGTACGCCCCTGATTGTACCAAATCCTCAGCTGTGCTGGTACTAAGGATATGGACACTCAGACATTTTGGGCTAAATATATACATACAAATATTTTTTCAATAACGTTTCATAAACAATTTGGCTTTTTTATTTCCTTTGCATTGCTAGTTGCAGATTGAGCTCACTGAGAATTTATCAGTGAGCTCATTCTGACCTTCTCTGTGCTGATTATGTTCACAGACCAGCATGAAAGTTGGGCTGATCTCTGATTCAGTCATAAATCATCGCAGAAATAAAAGAGCTGGAAACTCCACATCATAAGGAGCTCACTGACTGAATCTCAAGTTAACTCATTCTGCAGCCATCAATGTGCTGCTGGGAAACAAAAAGCTGGTAAAGGCCGAACAGAGCAAATGTTACATGAAGAGAAATAGTAAAAAGTCTTTTTAGAGCAATATACATGTATTTAAAGGGATTGTCCGGTGTGAAGCTGAAGGCCTGCAGTCACCTGTGTGACTCTCTGTGACTGCAGACTTGTAATCCTCACATCATGTAGACTGCGCGCTGCCAGCATTATTCTCAGCCCAGAGATGGCAGAAGCCCCTGTATCATGTGTACAGGAATTGTGCCCCCTCTCCCCGAGGAGCAGCAGTGCCTCGTCCTCCAGATACATGAGGGTCCCATCGGGGAGATCCGCATGTACCGGCCATGATGTCATCTCCATGGATACGGCATCAATGTGCAGAGCAGAAGACCCCTGTAAGGGAGAGCTCAGACGTGGGGGGATTGATGTGGATGTGAGGAGCAGATCCCCCCCATATTCACAGATTATCGCACAATACATGTGGCCTTGCACAGGAAAAACTGTGAGGAAAGAAGAAATCAGATTTCTTACAATATAGAATAATGTCCTCCTGCCCTCGCTCATGTCCAGTATTATTTATCCCCTGACCTTTAGGGTGGGGAACCCCTCCTGAGCCCCCTCCATTATATAGGAGCCATATATCTGCTCCATTACTGGCAGAAGGTAAGGAGCCAATCACACTGCACGGCGTCTACTTCCTGCTCTAAGCCCCGCCCACCTGCCTTCCCTTGAGATCTCCATGACAACCCTTGTGTGACTACAGTGACAGGCCACGCCCCCGAGGATTCTGATCAGTGCGGATGTCTCCATATTGCTGAGGACTGTGAGCGGCTGATGGGCGGAGCCAGCAGCAATGTGAGGGGCGGAGCCAGCAGCGATATGAGGGGCGGAGCGCCAGCAGCGACATGAGGGGCGGAGCCAGCAGCGACATGAGGGGCGGAGCCAGCAGCGATATGAGGGGCGGAGCCAACAGCGACATGAGGGGCGGAGCCAGCAGCGATATGAGGGGTGGAGCCAACAGCGACACGAGGGGCGGAGCCAGCAGCGATGTGAGGGGTGGAGCCAGCAGCGACATGAGGGGCGGAGCCAGCAGCGATATGAGGGGCGCTCACAGCACTGACAGGAGCAGGTGTGTGTGCAGCCCGTTCCTCTGCTGTGGGTGTTGTGGTGTGTGAGCTTCGCCGTGTATATAATATATACACATATACATATATATATATACAGTTGAAATCAGAAGTTTCCATACACTGTATAAATAGACACATCTGCATGTTTTTCTCAATATCTGACATGAAATCAGAATAAACCTTTCCCATTTTAGGTCAATTAGGATTACCATAATTTTTAATATTTGCCAAATGCCAGAATAATGAGCGTCTCTTGTAAGGGGCATTAAAAGCGTCTTGCTATACCACTCTGACCTCCGCGTCTCTTCTGAGGGCCATTAAAAGAGTCTTGTTATACCACTCTGACCTCCACATCTCTTGTAAGGGGCATTAAAACCATCTTGTTATACCACTCTGACCTCCACGTCTCTTCTGAGGGGCATTAAAACCATCTTATTATACCTCTCTGACCTCCACGTCTCTTGTAAGGGGCATTAAAACCGTCTTGTTATACCACTCTGACCTCCACGTCTCTTCTGAGGGGCATTAAAAGCGTCTTGTTATACCACTCTGACCTCCAGTTGTCTTGTAAGGGGCATTAAAAGCGTCTTGTTATACCACTCTGACCTCCACGTGTCTTGTAAGGGGCATTAAAAGCGTCTTGTTATACCACTCTGTCATCCACGTCTCTTCTGAGGGGCATTAAAAGCGTCTTGTTAAGCTACTGGGACCTCCACGACTCTTCGAACGGGCATTGCATTTCCTCATAATTTTTGGAAGCTTTTGCTTGGAAGGCATAAGCAAATACTATGGGAGACCCACTCCCCAATAATGGGAATAATGTTTTTAAGATGCTGTCATGTATGGCTCTTGTAAGGGGCATTAAAACCATCTTGTTAAGCTACTGTGACCTCCACGTCTCTTCAAAGGGGCATTAAAAGCGTCTTCTTAAGCCACTCTGAACTCCACAGCTCTTCCAAGGGGCATTGAAATGTTGTTTTTAATTACCTTACCTCTAATCTCCACGACTCTTCCAACGGGCATTGCATTTCCTCCTAATTTTAGTCAGCTTTTGCTTTTCAATGCAAAGGTGAAAACTAAGGGAAACACACTCCCCAATAATGGGTAGAAGGTTTTTAGTACGCTGTAATCCACGTCTGTTTCAAGGGGCATTGCAGTTCCTCATAATTTTTGGAAAGCCTTCCATTCACTGCTTAGGCCAACAGTGTACAGGAGACCCAGTTGCTATAAATGGAAAAACGGTTTAGTTAAGGCCCTCTGATCTCCATGTCATTTCCAAGGGGCATTGCAGTTCCTCATAATTTTGGAAAGCCTTCCATTCACTGCTTAGGCCAACAGTGCACAGGAGACCCAGTTGCTATAAATGGAAAAAAAGGTTTAGTTAAGGCCCTCTGACCTCCATGTCATTTCCAAGGGGCATTGGAGTGCCTCAAAAGTTTTGGTAGGCATTGCACTCACTGTATGCCCTATAACTGTGTAGCCGAACCGCTCTTTTTATTACAGAAACATATCCTACAAGACATATGTGGTTGACTGGCCTGATATTGATGTGAATGGTCCCTGTTCCTCCTGCTCTTTCTCCTTTGCCACTACCTCATCCATCATTTATCACTTGAAGCTTTGTTTTAACGAGAGTCATAGAACTTGGATAGTAGCAGGAAAACATCCAGCAATCCTCAGAGGAGGTAGGATATGCACCAAAACGCTGACCACCTCAGGCCTAGCCGCTACTACATACATGCGCTTGCATTCCTTGAAAACAAAGCAGATGCTAACTTCTATCATCCTCATCATGCTCCTCACCTTGGCACTCTCAACTCCCCTGATAGAGAAGCCGGGGCCCACCGGAGAAGTCGGGTTCTCTGGTGGGCTCGTCCAATGCTGCCCTAAAGCAGGCCAGTCTAAGAAAAGTGTGTGGGGATGTTCCGCGGTGAAATCGGGGCGGCTGGGGACCGTTTATGGACACCTGGCCGCGGGGCGGCTGGGGACCGAGTGTGGACACCCGGCCGCCCCCTGGCGACTGGGGACCGTGCGTGGACACCCAGCCGCCGGGCGGCTGGGGACTGAGTATGGATACCTCGCTGCCGCAGCAGCCATGAGATAGTGGCCAGCTTCGGCCTCCACATGCCTAAAAGGCCCAATTTCAAGTGCACGCAAGCTAGCAGTATGGTATTGCAGCCTGGGGGTGGGTTGGTGGCAGGTTGCACACTTATGCTTGCATTCCAACAAAACAATGCAGATGCTAACTTCTATCATCATCATGCTCCTCACCTTGGCATTCTCACCTCCCCTGATGGAGTCGGGTTCTCTAGTGGGCTCGTCCAATGCTGCCCTAAAGCAGGCCAGTCTAAGAAAAGTGTGTGGGGATGTTCCGCGGAGAAATCGGGGTGGCTGGGGACTGTCTATGGACACCCCGCTGCCCCCAGGCGGCTGGGGACCAGGTGTGGACACCCAGCCGCGGGGCGGCTGGGGACCGAGTGTGGACACCCGGCCGCCGGGCGGCTGGGGACTGAGTATGGATACCTCGCTGCCGAAGCAGCCATGAGGTAGTGGCCAGCTTCGGCCTCCTCAAAACTAAAAGGCCCCATTTCAAGTGCAAGCTAGCAGTATGGTATTGCAGCCTGGGGGTGGGTGGTTGGCTGCATATTTGCGCTTGCATTGCAAGGAATGGGGGAGGTACAATTGAACACTGCCCTGGGACAAGGACTTGCACGGGGATAGTTGCAAGTCTGCATCTTCTGATGCGGCAAGGATCACATCTGATGGGCACACTTAGGCAGTGACCTGGGAGTCAGAGATGCTTCCCCATGCTGTTCCCATGTCTTTTCAGCACTGTATGCATGTGTCACACAGCACATGGCCAGATAAGGTTGTAAAATGTTTAAATGACATTTCCCAGTGAATGCATTTGTCACAGTTGAAAGCAATACAAAAGTGCAAAAACGCATAAAAAATGCTACTTGTGAACGTAGCCCAAGGTGTGGAGGAGTATTTTTGTTTTTGGTTATTTATTTTACCTTATACACAAGTCTTTACCCTGGAAAGGATGTTCCTTAACATATTTCACAGGAAAAAAGTTTCACTTTCGTTTTTGAACGTTTTCTTATGAGCCTGTAAAAGTGGCTTAATACCTCTGAACACATAGTTGACAACAGTGACCTGGGGGTCATAAATGCTTCCTGGGGCGATCCCCATGCTGTCCCCATGTCATCTGAGCACTGTCACTATCATTTTGGGCACTTTTTAGGCTTTCTACAGACTGCCAGGGGTGCCGCCGCAAAAATGCTCGGGTCTCCCATAGACTAACATGGGCTCGTTGCTCAGGTCGAGCACTCGAGTATCACGGCGAGCTCGGGCCGAGCTTCGAGCACCCGAGCATTTTAGTGCTCGCTCAACACTATTTATAATGGGAGCACAAGCTAGTGACTGATTTATATTCTCAGTGGAGCAGACTTCATTGCGGTGAATGATATACTCATGGGCACAGTGTGGCACATATTTGCATTTGGTGGCACAGTGGGCGGCATTATTTATTTAAGTCGCTTATATTTGTAACATTTTTGTTTTTCAGGAGTGCGGAGCAGCCGAAACCTGGACAGCAAACTGCAAAGACGAATCATGGCGGGAAGTCGTCACGAAAGACTGGACTAGGTAAAGAAGAGAAGAAAGAGAGCGACTGCAGTGTATAAACTGGAGGGTTAGGTGGGGCCCATTATATTATAATAAATCTATGTGGGGCCCATTATATTATAACAAATCTATGTGGGGTCCATAATATTAAAGGGACGGATATGTGGGGCCCATTATATAATAATAAAATCTATGTGGTGCCCATTATATTAAAGGGAAAGCTATGTGGGGCCCAATATATTAAAGATAAAGCTATATGGGGCCAATTATATTAAAGGGAAAGCTATGTGGGGCCAATTATATTAAGGGGAAAGCTATGAGGGGCCCAATATATTAAAGATAAAGCTATGTGGGGCCCATTATATTAAAGGGAAAGCTATGTGGGGCCCATTATATTAAAGGGAAAGCTATGTGGGGCCCATTATATTAAAGAGAAAGCTATGTGGGGCCCATTATATTAAAGAGAAAGCTATGTGGGGCCCATTATATTAAAGGGAAAGCTATGTGGGGCCCATTATATTAAAGAGAAAGCTATGTGGGGCCCATTATATTAAAGAGAAAGCTATGTGGGGCCCATTATATTAAAGAGAAAGCTATGTGGGGCCCATTATATTAAAGAGAAAGCTATGTGGGGCCCATTATATTAAAGAGAAAGCTATGTGGGGCCCATTATATTAAAGAGAAAGCTATGTGGGGCCCATTATATTAAAGAGAAAGCTATGTGGGGCCCATTATATTAAAGAGAAAGCTATGTGGGGCCCATTATATTAAAGAGAAAGCTATGTGGGGCCCATTATATTAAAGAGAAAGCTATGTGGGGCCCATTATATTAAAGGGAAAGCTATGTGGGGCCCATTATATTAAAGGGATAGCTATGTGGGGCCCATTATATTAAAGAGAAAGCTATGTGGGGCCCATTATATTAAAGGGAAAGCTATGTGGGGCCCATTATATTAAAAGGAAAGCTATGTGGGGCCCATTATATAATAATAAAATCTATGTGGTGCCCATTATATTAAAGGGAAAGCTATGTGGGGCCCATTATATTAAAGAGAAAGCTATGTGGGGCCCATTATATTAAAGGGAAAGCTATGTGGGGCCCATTATATTAAAGAGAAAGCTATGTGGGGCCAATTATATTAAAGGGAAAGCTATGTGGGGCCCATTATATTAAAGAGAAAGCTATGTGGGCCCATTATATTAAAGGGAAAGCTATGTGGGGCCCATTATATTAAAGAGAAAGCTATGTGGGGCCTATTATATTAAAGGGAAAGCTATGTGGGGCCCATTATATTAAAGGGAAAGCTATGTGGGGCCCGTTATCTTAAAGGGACATCTACGTAGGGCCCATTATATTAAATGGATGGCTATGTGGGGCCCATTATATTAAAGAGAGAGCTACGTATGGCCCATTATAATAAATGTATGACTATATGGGGCCCATTATATTAAATGGATGACTGTGTGTTCCATTATATTTAATGGAAGGCTATGCGGGGCCCATTTAATTATGATAAATTCTATGTGGGGCACATGATATTAAATGGAAGGCTATGTGGAGCCCATTATATTTAATAGAGGGCTATGTGTGGACCAATACATTAAAAAGAAAGCTATATTGGGGCCCACTATGTTATCTGGAAGGTTTTGTGGGTCCCTCTGTATTAAATTGAGGGTTATGTGAGGCCTATTAAATTAAATGGAAAGCGTTGCGGAGCCCATAATATTATATGGAGGGCTATGTGAGGCACATTTATCAAATAAAGGGCTATGTAGCGCCAATTATATTAAATGGAAGCCTATGTTTTGTCCATTATATTAAATAGAGATGTATCTTGCCTCCATTATAATAAATGGAAGGCAATGTGGGGACCATTATATTAAATGGAGGGTTATGTGGGGCCCATTATATTAAATGGAAGCCTATATGGAGCCCAGTAAATTAAATGTAAAGCTATGTGGGGCCCAATATTTTAAATGGAAGGTTAAGTGGGGCCAATTGTATTAAATAGAGGGCTATGTGGTGCCCAATATAAAACATGGAAGGCTTTTTGGTGCCCATTATATTAAATAGAGGGATATTTTGGCCCCATTTTATTAAATGGAAGGCTATGTCAGGTCCAATATATTAAATGGAGTCCAGTGCGGCCTATTATATTAAATTGAAGGTTATATGGGGTTCAATAAATTAAATGAAAAGCTATGTGGAGCCCAATAAATTAAATTATAGTACATGGAAGGCAATGTGCGGCTCATTATACTATATAGAGGGCTATGTGGGGGCCATTATACTTTATAGAATTCTATGTGGGGGTCCATTATAATTTTGCCAATGGCAAATTGTGTGCTCCGGTGGCACTCCAAAGGTAAAGGGTGTGCTCCGGTGGCACTCCAACGTCATAGGGTGTGCTCTGGTGGCACACCAATGGCAAAAAGGCCAAAGAGTAGACCCTGGTGGCAGACTGAGCAGCCCTAGAATGCGCCCCAGTGGTAAGCAATAGGGGCCAAAGAATGCACCCTGGTGGCAGGCTAAAAAGCCCTAGAGTGCGCCCCAGTGGTAAGCAATAAGGCCAAAAAGTGCACTCCGGTAGCAGGCTAAAAAAGCCTAAGAGTGCCCCGGTGGTAAGCAAAATGGTCAGAGTGTACCCCGGTCGCAGTTAAAAAGCCCAAGATGGGTGCCCCGGTGGTAAGCTAAAAGGCCAAAGAGTGCACCCCGGTGGAAGCTAAAAAGCTCAAGATGGGTGCCCCAGTGGTAAGCAAAAAAGGTCACATATTGGGCCCCTCTGGTAGGCCTACGGGAAATAGAGTTCTCCGATGGCACGCCAACGGTAAAGGGTGTGCCCGATGGTACTCCAATGGTAAAGGGTGTGCTTCAGTGGCATGCCAGTGGCAAAAAGTGTACTCCGGTGGCATGCTAATGGTGAAAGGTGTGCTCTGTTGGCACCCCAACTGTAAAGAGTGTGTTCCAGTGGCACCCCAGCAGCCAATGGTGTACTTCGGTGGCAGACCATCGGGAAATGGTGTGATATGTAAGGCTCATGATAACAAAAGGGAGGGCTATGTGGGACCCATTATTTTATATGGAAAGCAAGGTGGGGCCCATTATATTAATTAGGGGCTTATGTGGGGCTCTTTATATTAAATAAAAACATGTGTGGGCCCCATTAAATTAAATGGAAGGCTATGAGGACACCATTAAATTAAATGGAAGGCTATGTGGACCCCATTAAATTAAATGGAAGGCTATGTGGGGCCCATTATATTAAATGGAAGCCTATATGGGGCCCAATAAATTAAATGAAAAGCTACAGTATGTACAGCAATAATAAAAATGGTAATAATACAGGGTGGGCTATTTATATGGATACACCTAAATTAAATGGGAATGGTTGGTGATGTCAACTTCCTGTTTATGACACATTAGTATATGGGAGGGGGAAACTTTTCCAGATGGGTGGTGACTATGGCGGCCATTTTGAAGTCGGCCATTTTGGATCTAACTTTATTTTTTTCAATGGGAAGAGGGTCATGTGACACATCAAACTCATTGAGAATTTCATAAGAAAATACAATGGCGTGCTTGGTTTTAACATAACTTTATTCTTTCATGAATTTTTTACAAGTTTATGACCACTTATAAAATGTGTTCAAAGTACTGCCCATTGTGTTGGATTGTCAATGCAACCCTCTTCTCCCACTCTTGACACACTGATAGCAACACCGCAGAAGAAATGCTAGCACAGGCTTTCAGTATCCGTTGTTTCAGATGCTGAAAGGTTATATGGGGCCTATTAAAATAAATGGAAGACTATGCAGGACCTCTTGTAATAAGTAGAAGGCAATTTGTGACCCATTATATTAAAGTAGATGGTGGCCCGATTCTAACTCATCGGTTATTCTAGAATATGTATGCGGCCGGCCGCGACCAATCAGCGAACCGTGTTAGTGAGGACCGGAGAGCATGTTTAAATTTGGCGCCAAAACCGGTGATTGGTCACGGACGGCGGCCGCGACCAATCAGCGAATCGTATTAGTGAGAACCGGGGAGCGGGTACTTCCACTGTGAGCAGCCGGGAGATGACCGGCTGCTCGCAGCAGAAGTATCCCAACCGGCGGCGCCGCTCCCCGGTCCTCCCTTCACACTTGCCGTCGGGAGATAAGCGGCCCTAGCCACTGATCTAGCGACGGTAGCCGCATGGAGGTCAGCGGCGCCGCCGGTCGGGGTACTTCTGCTGCGAGCAGCTGGGAGATGACCGGCTGCATCGCCACTGACCTCTGTGCAGAGCGGTGTTTAAATTTGGAGCCAATATCGCTGATTGGTCGCGGCCGCCGAATCGTATTAGTGAGGACAGGGGAGCGGCGCTGCCTGTGCGGGTACTTCCGCTGCGAGCAGCCGGGAGATGACCGGCTGCTCGCAGCAGAAGTATCCCGACCGGTGGCGCCGCTCCCCGATCCTCCCTTCACACTTGCCGTCGGAAGATCAGCAGCCCTAACCGCTGATTTCCCGATGGTAGCCGCATGGAGGTCAGCGGCGCCGCCGGTCGGGGTACTTCTGCTGCGAGCCGGAAGTTGACCGCTAGCGCCGGTCATCTCCCGGCTTCATCGCCGCTGACCTCCGTGCGGCAGATGAGCCGCTAATGGCCGCCATCTTTTTCTGAAATCCCACGTCGCTGATTGACCACGGTCGGACCAATCAGCGACGCAGGACTTCCTGGACAGAAGGACAGACAGACAGACATGATAAGACGATTATATATATTAAATGTAAGGTTATGTGGGGCCCAATATATTCAATGAAAAACTATATGGGCCCATTATATAAAAGAAAAAGCTAAGTGTGGCCCATTTTATTAAATGGATGATGGTGTGCTCCGGTGGCAAGCCAGCGGGAAAGTGGTGTGCTCCGGTGGCAAGCCAACGGGAAAGTGGCGTGCTTCGGTGGCAAGCCAACGGGAAAGTGGCGTGCTCCGGTGGCAAGCCAACGGGAAAGTGGCGTGCTTCGGTGGCAAGCCAACGGGAAAGTGGCGTGCTCCGGTGGCAAGCCAACGGGAAAGTGGCGTGCTCCGGTGGAAAGCCAACGGGAAAGTGGCGTGCTCCGGTGGCAAGCCAACGGGGAAGTGGCGTGCTCCGGTGGCAAGCCAACGGGAAAGTGGCGTGCTCCTGTGGCAAGCCAACGGGAAAGTGGCGTGCTCCGGTGGCAAGCCAACGGGAAAGTGGCGTGCTCCGGTGGCAAGCCAACGGGAAAGTGGCGTGCTCCAGTGGCAAGCCAACGGGACTGTGGCGTGCTCCGGTGGCAAGCCAACGGGACTGTGGCGTGCTCCGGTGGCAAGCCAACGGGACTGTGGAGTGCTCCGGTGGCAAGCCAACGGGATTGTGGCGTGCTCCGGTGGCAAGCCAACGGGACTGTGGCGTGCTCCGGTGGCAAGCCAACGGGAAAGTGGCGTGCTCCGGTGGCAAGCCAACGGGAAAGTGGCGTGCTCCGGTGGCAAGCCAACGGGAGAGTGGCGTGCTCCGGTGGCAAGCCAACGGGAAAGTGGCGTGCTCCGGTGGCAAGCCAACGGGAAAGTGGCGTGCTCCGGTGGCAAGCCAACGGGAAAGTGGCGTGCTCCGGTGGCAAGCCAACGGGAAAGTGGCGTGCTCCGGTGGCAAGCCAACGGGAAAGTGGCGTGCTCCGGTGGCAAGCCAACGGGACTGTGGCGTGCTCCGGTGGCAAGCCAACGGGACTGTGGCGTGCTCCGGTGGCAAGCCAAGGGGGAAGTGGCGTGCTCCGGTGGCAAGCCAACGGGGAAGTGGCGTGCTCCGGTGGCAAGCCAACGGGGAAGTGGCGTGCTCCGGTGGCAAGCCAACGGGAAAGTGGCGTGCTCCGGTGGCAAGCCAACGGGAAAGTGGCGTGCTCCGGTGGCAAGCCAACGGGAAAGTGGCGTGCTCCGGTGGCAAGCCAACGGGAAAGTGGCGTGCTCCGGTGGCAAGCCAACGGGAAAGTGGCGTGCTCCGGTGGCAAGCCAACGGGAAAGTGGCGTGCTCCGGTGGCAAGCCAACGGGAAAGTGGCGTGCTCCGGTGGCAAGCCAACGGGAAAGTGGCGTGCTCCGGTGGCAAGCCAACGGGGAAGTGGCGTGCTCCGGTGGCAAGCCAACGGGAAAGTGGCGTGCTCCGGTGGCAAGCCAACGGGACTGTGGCGTGCTCCGGTGGCAAGCCAACGGGAAAGTGGCGTGCTCCGGTGGCAAGCCAACGGGGAAGTGGCGTGCTCCGGTGGCAAGCCAACGGGGACGTGGCGTGCTCCGGTGGCAAGCCAACTGGGAAGTGGCGTGCTCCGGTGGCAAGCCAACTGGGAAGTGGCGTGCTCCGGTGGCAAGCCAATGGGAAAGTGGCGTGCTCCGGTGGCAAGCCAACGGGAAAGTGGCGTGCTCCGGTGGCAAGCCAACGGGAAAGTGGCGTGCTCCGGTGGCAAGCCAACGGGAAAGTGGCGTGCTGCGGTGACAAGCCAACGGGAAAGTGGCGTGCTCCGGTGGCCAGCCAACGGGAAAGTGGCGTGCTCCGGTGGCCAGCCAACGGGAAAGTGGCGTGCTCCGGTGGCCAGCCAACGGGAAAGTGGCGTGCTCCGGTGGCAAGCCAACGGGAAAGTGGCGTGCTCCGGTGGCAAGCCAACGGGAAAGAGGCGTGCTCCGGTGGCAAGCCAACGGGAAAGAGGCGTGCTCCGGTGGCAAGCCAACGGGAAAGTGGCGTGCTGCGGTGGCAAGCCAACGGGAAAGTGGCGTGCTGCGGTGGCAAGCAAACGGGAAAGTGGCGTGCTCCGGTGGCAACCAAACGGGGAAGTGGCGTGCTCCGGTGGCAAGCCAACGGGGAATTGGCGTGCTCCGGTGGCAAGCCAACGGGGAAGTGGCGTGCTCCGGTGGCAAGCCAACGGGAAAGTGGCGTGCTCCGGTGGCATGCTAATGGTAAAGGTGTGCTCCGGTGGCATGCTAACGGTAAAGGTGTGCTCCGGTCACATGCTAACGGTAAAGGTGTGCTCCGGTGGCATGCTAACGGGAATAGGTGTGCCCGGTGGCATACTAACGGGAAAAGGTGTGCTACGGTGGCATGCTAGCGGGAAATGGGGTGCTTCGGGGGCATGATAATGAGAAAAGGGGTACTCCATTGGCACCACAATGGTAAAGGGACTTGGAAATGTCACATGTGAAGTCATACTCGCATAGTGTCTGTTGTTGCAGGGATCAAAAGAGCGACCCGGTGGAACAAGATGTGGACTCTGTGCGGCAGATGGTGGTTTAAGGACAGCAAAAAAGCAAAATAAGACCAAGTAACAGCAAGAAAACAATCCAAGAATTACAGCAGCAGACAAGTAAGTGATTGTGATTCTTTTAAACGGTGATGTATGATCAGATGAAGTGGAATGCAGTAAGTTTGGAAATATGATTAACAAGTTAATAAAGTGTCTGAAATGTATGAGCGAGAAAGAGAAAAAGGTGGATTGTTACAGGGGGACAGCTGAGAGTAGGGAGTTGCAGAGAAAGTCCTTGTGACAGGTTTAGGATGTATACGGCTGTTTATTGCCTCCTCCACATACAAAGGCAGGAGATGAGACTATCAAACTATTGAACTTGGAGTTGTCAGTAATGTTGGAGGAGAAATTAATAAAGGAAGTAAAATGGGAAAGAAAATAAGGGGTTGTATGTTTGCCTGGTCAGAGGGATGTTTGCCTGGTCAGGGGGATGTTTGCCTGGTCAGGGGAATGTTTGCCTGGTCAGGGGGATGTTTGCCTGGTCAGGGGGATGTTTGTCTGGTCAGAGGGATGTTTGTCTGGTCAGAGGGATGTTTGCTTCACGTTGGGGAAGAGGGAAAGGACTGAATGATCCGGCACCTGTCCTATCCACAGGATGGTCAGCTAGTGCCGCCATAGGGAAAGAGCTGACCTAGTGTCACTATCAATCATCAGAGTCTGCAGTACAACTGATTAGGGGTCCAGCAGGGGGGCGCTGATGACACAGGTGGACCTTGGGGCGGTTTTCCGGTTGCCGACGCTGCACCTAGAGGGTTTTCTTCATGTAATTATCCTCCTCACATTGCAGACTTGTGAACTTTATAAATTTTCTTCATTTGCTTATTTTCTTCCTTCTCTCCCAAACACGTTGCTGAAGTGCTGTCTCACCCCCACTGCCCCCATCCAGAAGCTTCTTGTGGCTGCTGTTCAGTGAGATTTGTCCTCTATATACCAGCAGTCTGTGTATGGGCCTGTCTCTGTCTGATCCTCTCTGCTCTCCACCCCTGCACTCAGACATGGGAAACCCTGTACTCGGATTACTTCACATCTTGGTGAACAACAGCTGAAAGGACCCTATAAAGGAGCCTGTACCAGGCAGGTGACAGCGGTGCAGCATTGTGCTTGTGGGGGCAATCGGGCGGTGGAGTCAGAAATTGGGGAATACTTGGGTGCTCTCTGGACGGACAATATTAGTGCTGCAGTAATTTCCCACAAGTTTTTGCACAGAGCGGCCACTAATATAGAATAAAGTAAAACAATTGTGCCCTGTAAATAATGGCTGTGCTTTGCTACAAATGCTTCATGTTTGCAGGAGGTTTTTTTTTCTTTAATAAATTTTATTTAGTTTATAATTGATTTTTTCTCTTTCTGCTAGATATCAGCACATGATAGAGGCCATACGGGACTGGTATAAGAAGTTCTTGGCTGAGAAGGAAAGAAGCTTCATTCCTCCATGAGCTGCAGTTCTTTGTGTCCAGTCGGGAGCTCTATTAGTAAGTAGATTTTATCACCGGCGCAGACATTTCCGGGAAGGTTCCAATTGGCCAAATACAAGACGTTCATTAAACTCTTCATTTGAAATAAACGTCTGGTTATCATCCACAATACTTAATACCGATCACTTGTCACAAATTTGTATATTTTTTACCTGTTATAAAATGCTGCTCATCCCTTGAATCTTTTCTTTTTTTTTGTCATTTTAGACAAAACATTACATATTTCTGACAAGTCCCAGGTCTTTTCACACCACTCGTTTTGCAGGTTCTTTAATACTACAGCACTTACGTTATTGGGGTCATTTTTGTGCAGTTTGCAGTTACATGATTTTTTATACATGTTTTTTTTTTAGCTTTGTCTTGTTATTACATCACATTCATCTTTTTCCTCTCTTGCTTTCCTGGACTGAAGGAAACATATCTCCAAGTCATTCTGAGCTGCCGGCAGGAGAGATGGACCCTCAGGAGCCTCCTAGTCTTCAGAATCCACATGAAGGAGAAGTCCAAGCACAAGAAAGGCCTCCGACAGCAGAGCAACCTGTCCGCCTAAAAGTCCCAGAAGAAGAAGCGATGGTCCCGCAGCTCATCTGTGTTTTTCCTAAATGTGGATTATACTTTTACTGATTGTAATTTTCTTGGTCGATACCAGATAAAGTTTTGGATGACAACTGTCTGGACTTGTGTCTTATTTTACATTTCTCCTTTTTTCTTCTTGCTTCCCCTCCAGTGAGATCTGGCTTAGGTGATAAAAGCCTTTCTCTATCCGGCATTTTTGCAGCAGGCTGGAGAATGACTTTCTGGATGATAACTTGCCTTAGTCTCAGGTGCCCATACACTAGTTAGTTTTAGACCGGACGCTTGTCCACACAACACATCCCGACTCCCCCATATACATGAATGTGGTTATATGTGTGGGGGAGATGGCCCCATACACAGCACATGGTCGGCTGCTCCAGCAAAAATCCTTAGGTTTGACCTACCTTCCTGTAATATATATGGGGGGCCATTAGTTGGATGTTTGCAGGACCCCTCTTTGTCCAACAGCTTCCCTCCCCCACACATAGCAAGCAGTGTACAGACAAGCTCCCTTCCCGCACATACAGCATATATAGCATATAAAGAAAAAACCTAGAAGTCTGAACTGAAACATAAATTGATGTGCATGGAAAATGTAAATGCATGTTCTCACAAGGCCACTAGACAAAGAAAAACCAAAGACAAGCAAAATACCCAAGTAACCGGAAGTGAATGGGTAAATCGCAAAGTGCAAAAATAATAAATAATGAAGGGTATTTAGTTAACATAATTTTGATAAAAATAATGTAAAAGCTATCCTGCCACATCACGGCAACCCTTATGGGACAGTCCTAACGCTAATATTAAAACCTTACCATTTGTCAAGTGACGTACATATGGCTAAGGGCAGAGAGACTGACCCCCTAGTAGAAGCATAGACCTGAGGCAGAATAAACATTTCAGCTCAGACAAAGGGTGGCCACACCCTAATATGTACTAAAGCACACTGAACTACAAAGAAAAAACCTAGAAGTCTGAACTGAAACATAAATTGATGTGCATGCAAAATGTAAATGCATGTTCACACAAGGCCACTAGACAAAGAAAAACCAACAGCAAGCAAAATACCCAAGTAACTGGAAGTAAATGGGTAAATCGCAAAGTGCAAAAATAATAAATAATGAAGGGTATTTAGTAGTGAAGAGCGAGCACTAAAATGCTCGGGTGCTCAAAGCTCGGGCCGAGCTCGCCATGATACTCAGTTGCTCGACCTGAGCCACGAGCCCAATGTTAGTCTATGGGAGACCCGAGCATTTTCGCGGCGGCATCCCCGGCTGTCTTTTAAAAGCCTAACAAGTGCCCAAAACGATAGTGACAGTGCTCAAATAACATGGGGACAGCATGGGGATCGCCCCAGGAAGCATTTCTGACCCCCAGGTCACTGCTGCCAACAACGTGGTCAGAGGTATTAAGCCACTTTTAAGGGCTCACAATAAAACGTTCAAAAACTAAACTGAAACTGCTTTCCTGTGAAATATGTTAAGGAAGTTCCTTTCCAGGGTAAAGACTTGTGTATAAGGTAAAATAAATAACAAAAAAAATAAATACTCCTCCACACCTTGGGCTATGTTCACAAGTAGCATTTTTAATGCGTTTTTGCACTTTTGTATTGCTTCAACCGTGACAAATGCATTCACCGGGAAATGTCATTTTAACATTTTACAACCTTATCTGGCCATGTGCTGTGTGACACATGCATACAGTGCTGAAAAGACATGGGGACAGCATGGGGAAGACCCCTGGAAGCATCTCTGACTCCCCGGTCACTGCCTAAAAGTGTGCCCATCAGAAGTCATCCTTGCCGCATCAGAAGATGCAGACTTGCAACTATCCCCGTGCAAGTTCTTGTCCCAGGGCAGTGTTCAATTGTACCTCCCCCATTCCTTGCAATGCAAGCGCAAATATGCAGCCAACCACCCACCCACCCACCCCCAGGCTGCAATACCATACTGCTTGCTTGCACTTGAAATTGGGCCTTTTAGGCATGTGGAGGCGGAATCTGGCCACCATGTCATGGCAGCGTTGGCGGCCTGGTATCCAGTCCCCAGCCGCCCGGCGGCGGGGTGTCCACACTCGGTCCCCAACCGCCAGGGGGCGGCCGGGTGTCCATACTCGGTCCCCAGCCACCTGGGGGCAGCCGGGTGTCCATAAATGGTCCCTAGCCGCCCCTCTTTCTCCTTGGAACATCCCCCCACACACTTTTCTTAGCCTGGCCTGCTTTAGGGCAGCATTGGACGAGCCCACCAGAGAACCAGACTCCTCCGGTGGGCCCTGGCTTCTCCATCAGGGGAGTTGAGAGTGACAAGGTGAGGACCATGATGATGATGATACAAGTTAGCATCTGCTTTGTTTTCTTGGAATGCAAGCGTAAGTGTGCAGCCTGCCACCCACCCACCGCCAGGCTGCAATACCATACTGCTTGCTTGCTTGCACTTGAAATTGGGCCTTTTTAGGCACGTGGAGGCAGAATCTGACCACCGCGTCATGGCAGCATTGGCGGCCTGGAATCCATACTCAGTCCCCGGCTGCCGGGTGTCCATACTCGGTCCCCAGCCGCCCCGCGGCCGGGTGTTCACACACGGTCCCCAGCCGCCTGGGGGCAGCCGGGTGTCCATAAATGGTCCCCAGCCGCCCCTATTTCTCCTTGGAACATCCCCCCACACACTTTTCTTAGCCTGGCCTGCTTTAGGGCAGCATTGGACGAGCCCACCAGAGAACCAGACTCCTCCGGTGGGCCCTGGCTTCTCCATCAGGGGAGTTGAGAGTGCCAAGGTGAGGACCATGATGATGATGATACAAGTTAGCATCTGCTTTGTTTTGTTGGAATGCAAGCGCATGTATGTAGTAGCGGCTAGGCCTGAGGTGGTCAGCGTTTTGGCGCATATCCTACCTCTCCTTTGGAAGTGCATTGAGGTGAAGGGTACATTGCTGGAAAAGGAAAAAAAAAAAAAAACTCTTTAAATCTCTTAGTTTGCGAGTGTGAACGAGCTGCGTGTGTCCGGAGCGTAAGTGCGAACGAAAGTAAGTGTGTGACTTGTTTTTCAGTGAAGAGGTATTTGGGAATCCTGCAGAAAATACCTGTGTGAATTGCGGTGAGTGGCTGCATTGTGACCTGCTGAGTGCTTTTCTACCTGTTTAGATTTATTGGGCTTTTTAAAATCTATTTTCTCATTACAGTTTTAGTTTCTTAGTTTACTACCTGTGTATTTAAGGGTTAACTACATTGCACTAAAATCCTGAGGTGTAGATTTACTCACAAGGGGTTAATTAAGGGGAAGGGGTCATAATTAAGCGTTTATAAGGGACAGCTGGTTGGGCATCAAGTCCTTTGGAAGTGCATTGAGGTGAAGGGTACATTGCTGGAAAAGGAAAAAAAAACAAAAAAACAACAACAAAAAACTCTTTAAATCTCTTAGTTTGTGAGTGTGAACGAGCTGCGTGTGTCCGGAGCGTAAGTGCGAACGAAAGTAAGTGTGTGACTTGTTTTTCAGTGACTTTGTTTTCAGGGAGTTTGGAAGGAAGGACTTTGGACTGAATTGCTGACTGTATTTCATTAATTTCTTTACTTTACTTTTTACTTGATTAATCCACCTGACCTACTTAGCTGATTTCCCCATCCATACTTGATACTTAATTGATCCCCCGTCCATACTTAACTGATCCCCCACCGATATCTAATTGATACACCTGCACATCCCTAATTGATCCCCGTCCATACACCTATATATAAATAATTGTGTTTTGTACTTGTATATATATACTGACTGTATCCCCATATTTAGAATGACGTCCATGTTGGCCGGAGCCGTGCAGTGTACATCTTGCGCAATGTATGCATTCCGTGAGCATCCGCTCGAGGATCCATACTGCTGCGAGAGATGTGAGCATATCGTGCACTTGGAAGCCCAAATTCTGGATCTAAGTGCTCAGATAGCGGTACTGAGGAGCATCGACAACATGGAACGGAGTTTGCTGCTCACCGAGCAGACACTCAATGGGTCAATACTGGGGGTGGAGCATAGAGGGGAAGTGCAGGCTGAACAGGCAGGGAGCTGGATAACAGTTAGGAGGGATAGAAGGAAGAAGTATAGGAAGGCTGGTTCAGAACCGGCATTATTGGAGCACGACAGATCCTCTGACCGCCGGGGGAGTGTATGCTCCAGTAATGAGGGGGAGGGGGGAAGTGTAGGGCAGGCAAGACAGGTTCTGGTAGTGGGTGACTCTATTATTAGGGGGACAGACAGGGCAATCTGTCACAAAGACCGGGATCGCCGAACGGTGTGCTGCCTCCCTGGCGCTCGAGTCCGGCACATCGCGGATCGGGTTGACAGGTTACTGGGTGGGGCTGGCGAAGACCCAGCGGTCATGGTCCACATCGGCACCAATGACAAAGTGAGTGGTAGATGGAGGGTCCTTAAAAATGATTTCAGGGACCTAGGTAGGAAGCTTAGGGCAAGGACCTCCAAGGTAGTTTTCTCAGAAATACTACCAATCCCGCGAGCCACACAGGAGCGCCAACGGGAGGTTAGGGAGGTGAATAAGTGGCTAAAGAGTTGGTGCAAGGCAGAAGGGTTTGGGTTCATGGAGAACTGGGCCGACTTCGCGGTCGGCTACAGGCTCTACCGTAGGGACGGGCTGCACCTCAATGGGGAGGGTGCAGCGGTGCTGGGGAAGAAGATGGCTAATAGGTTGGAGGAGTTTTTAAACTAGAGATGGGGGGGGGACCAAGGAAATAGGTGGGATGTGAGGCAAGCAAGGGGGAACGGGAGAAGTGAATATAATGAGGGTGGAGAGGGGGGTGGGGATAGTACAGTTAGATCGTTAGAGAAGAATAGGATGCTAAATAACCCCAAAGTTTTATCTTGCATGCTGACCAACGCAAGAAGCCTGACCAATAAGGCGGATGAGCTGCGGGCGCTTATATCGGAGGAGAGGTATGACATCGTAGGTATAACAGAGACTTTATATGTAAAGTCATGTCTAAAGCCCAGACTAAGGGAAGATATAGGAGAGGGAGAAGAGGGGGTCGAGTCCATGTGGGTAGAGATAGAGGGGGCAAAAAATAATAAAATATTACTGGGGGTCTGCTATAAGCCACCAAATATAACAGAGGAGAATGAGAATCTGCTATTAGGACAAATAGACAAAGTAGCAAAACATAATGAAGTGATTGTTATGGGGGACTTCAACTACCCGGATATTGACTGGGAAACAGAAACCTGTAGATCTCAGAAAGGAAAAAGGTTCTTGACAAATATTAAGGATAATTATCTCTCCCAACTAGTGCAGGAACCAACGAGAGGGAAGGCCGTGTTGGACTTAATATTGACTAATAGGCCTGATAGAATAACTGAGGTACAGATAGGGGGGCACCTAGGTAATAGCGACCATAATATTATCGACTTCAAAATGCCCTTCAGTAGGGTTATCAATAAGGGAACAACAAAAACATTAAACTTTAGGAGGGCGAAGTTTGATCAGCTGAAAGAAAGCCTTCAACTTATTGACTGGGACAAAATTCTTAATCAAAGGAATACGAAAAGTAAATGGGAAACCTTCAAAAGAATTCTGAATACTCAGTGCGAGAGGTATATACCGTATGGGAATAAAAGGGCCAGAAATAAGAGGAAACCAGTATGGTTGAACAAGAACGTAAAAGGGGCGTTAAATAGCAAAAAAGAGGCATTCAAGAGATTAAAACAGGAAAACAGTAAGGAGGCACTAATGTGTTACAAGGAAAAAACGAGAACCTGTAAAAAACAAATAAAAATAGCGAAGGAGGAAACAGAGAGACGTATTGCTAGGGAAAGTAGATCAAATCCCAAACTGTTCTTTACGTATATAAATAGTAAAAGGATTAAATCGGATAATATTGGACCAATAAAAAGTGAGGAAGGCAAAATCATAGAGAAAGATGAGGATAAAGCTAATCTATTAAATAATTTTTTTTCGACAACTTTCACAAAGGAAATCGAACTAACAGGAGAAATGAGAAGTGACAAGCTTAATCCTCCACTAAGTATGACAAATCTAACCCAAGCTGGGGTACAGAAACGCCTCAGTAACATTAAAATAAACAAATCACCAGGACCTGATGGCATACACCCACGGGTACTAAGGGAACTAAGTAATGTGATAGACAGACCGTTATATCTTATATTTAAGGACTCTGTTGAGACTGGGTCTGTGCCACTTGATTGGCGACAGGCGAATGTAGTGCCAATATTCAAAAAGGGAGCAAAAAGTGAAGCCGGAAACTATCGGCCGGTGAGTCTGACGTCCGTTGTGGGCAAAATTTTTGAAAGCTTCATTAAAGAGGCGATTGCGGAGCATCTTGATGCTAATAATCTTTTAATCCCGAACCAACATGGATTCATGAGGAATCGCTCCTGCCAAACAAACCTGATTGACTTCTACGAGGAGGTTAGCTCTCGAGTAGATCAGGGGGAACCAGTGGATGTCGTGTATCTCGACTTCTCAAAAGCTTTCGATAGCGTGCCACATAATAGGTTGGTATACAAAATGAGAATGATGGGGCTGGGGGAAAATGTCTGCAAGTGGGTAGCTAACTGGCTAAGGGATAGAAGGCAGAGGGTGGTTATAAATGGAATATACTCAGATTGGGTAAGCGTCACTAGTGGGGTACCACAGGGGTCTGTACTAGGCCCAATGTTATTTAATATCTTTATTAACGACATAGTCAACGGGATAAATAGTAAAATATCAATATTTGCAGATGACACAAAGTTATGTAAAACAATTAATACAAAAGAGGACAGTGCAGACCTACAGAGGGATTTGGATAAGCTGGGTAGGTGGAGCATTAAATGGCAAATGAGGTTTAACGAGGAGAAATGTAAGGTCATACATATGGGAAGGAAAAATGGAAGTCACCAGTACTCACTGAATGGGAAATCATTGGGGAATTCAGAGATGGAGAAGGACTTGGGCATCTTAATTGATGGCAAACTAAATTGGAGTGCCCAAAGTCAGGCCGCTGCTGTAAGGGCAAACAGGGTAATGGGATGTATCAGAAGAGGTATAGCTGCAAAGGATGAGAACATTGTTCTTCCACTGTACAAAGCACTGGTCAGACCACACTTGGAATACTGTGCTCAGTTATGGGCCCCAATATATAGAAAGGATATAAATGAGCTTGAAAAGGTACAAAGGAGGGCAACAAAATTAATAAAGGGAATGGAGGGACTGCAATACCCAGAGAGGTTGGCAAAACTAGGACTATTCAGCCTGGAAAAGAGAAGGTTGAGGGGGGACATAATAAATGTGTACAAATATGTTAGGGGACAGTATAGAGACCTTGCCAGGGATTTGTTCAGAAGGAGGGATATTACGGTAACAAGAGGGCATTCACTAAGACTGGAAGAGAAAAGGTTTCAGCACCAGCATAGGAAGGGGTTCTTTACGGTAAGAGCAGTGAGAATATGGAATTCACTGAGTGAGGAGACGGTGATGTCAGATTCACTACACCAGTTCAAGCGGGGACTGGATGCATTTCTAGATACCAGGCAGATTTCAGCATATACTTAAAAATAAAATAAAATAGTAAGTTGATACAGGGATTTATTCTGACTGCTGGTTTCAGAGTCAGGAGGGAATTTTTCCTCAGGTGAAGATTGGCCAAATCATTTGGGGTTTTTGCCCTCCTCTGGATCAACTTTACCAATTACAGAACTAACAGGTCGAACTTGATGGACGCAAGTCTTTATTCGCCTTTTACTAACTATGTTTACAAACTATGTTACTATGTTTTGGAAGAATGTTCTCTGGTCAGATGAGACAAAAGTCGAGCTTTTTGGGAAAAACCATCAACATAGAGTGTACAGGAAAAAAAAAGAGGCATTCAAAGAAAAGAACATGGTCCCTACAGTCAAACATGGCGGAGGTTCCCTGATGTTTTGGGGTTGCTTTGCTGCCTCTGGCACTGGACTGCTTGACCGTGTGCATGGCATTATGAAGTCTGAAGACTACCAACAAATTTTGCAGCATAATGTAGGGCCCAGTGTGAGAAAGCTGGGTCGCCCTTAGAGGTCATGGGTCTTCCAGCAGGACAATGACCCAAAACACACTTCCAAAAGCACTATAAAATGGTTTTAGAGAAAGCACTGGAGACTTCTAAGGTGGCCAGCAATGAGTCCAGACCTGAGTCCCATAGAACACCTGTGGAGAGATCACAAAATGGCAGTTTGGAGAAGGCTCCCTTGAAATATCAGGGACCTGGAGCAGTTTGCCAAAGAAGAATGGTCTACGATTCCAGCAGAGCATTGTAAGAAACTCATTGATGGTTACCGGAAGCGGTTGTTCGCAGTTATTTTGGCTAAAGGTTGTGCAACCAAGTATTAGGCTGAGGGTGCCAATACTTTTGTCTGGCCCATTTTTGGAGTTTTGTGTGAAATGATCAAGGTTTTGATTTTTGCTTCATTCTCTTTTGTGTTTTTTCCTTGCAAGCAAATTAAATGAAGATAATAATACCAAAGAATTTGTGATTGCAATCATTTTCAGGAAGAAACTGAGTATTATCTGATAGAATTGCAGGGGTGCCAATACTTTTGGCCACCACTGTAATAAGTGAGCTGTCATTTATTCATAAGACGTTCTATTCTTCAGAGCTGAGACTGTAAAATAAAAAGTGAACAATAAAATATCTGATGACTGTTCTGTCACTGTGAGTAAGAAACAGATAATAAAATTAAAGGAAAAAATAACTGAGGGGAGAACCCTGCAGGTTTATTGTCCTTCTATAGCTGTATGGTGGCAGGATGGTGACACTGCTGGAGTCCTGGTGAGGATCTGCATGATATTCATTTCTGTTGACTTTTTATTGCCAACATATTCTGCAGTGATGTACATATAGTCCCTGCCCACAATGCGGTACACATGAGGGACAATTTCATATTAAGCCAAGTAACCTATGATGTCAAGGTCTCATATTTACAAGGTGCTTATTGGCAATCTGAGCCGGCGAATGGCTCTGTGTCCGTATATTCGCTATATACTGCCCGCAATATCTTGTAGAAAGCTCACAGTGACTAAAATGTATAAATAGTTCTCTTTGGAGAATTTAATTAGATCCATTCATACCTTACCTTATAATGAGGACTTAAAGGGCTTTTATAACTAGGTAAAACAAGCTTAACGGGACTGTCCAGGACTTATATATTAATGACCGATTTTAGGATAAGTCATCAACAGGGTGGGACTGGGCTGGCGGGGTACCCTTCTGCAGAGGAGAGGGGGAGAAGAGAATGAAAAAATAAAAAAACCTGCGGTTTTAAGGGGCACGGGCCCTTTAAAAGCGCAGGCACAGTGTATGCAGGGACGCGCTCACGCGGCGTTCATTACCTGAACCGCCGCGACACACGTCCCAGTGAAGCAGCTGAAGCTGCGCGTCTCCCTTCCCCGGCCGGCGTATGACGTCATCGTCATGCGCCTGCAGTGAAGGAGGCGCGCAACTCAGCCGCCGGAGAAGGAGGACACCGCACGGGAGAGCAGGAAGGTAAGAGGTGTCTGTGTGTGTGTCTGTGTGTATATGAGTGGATGCAGAATGGGATGGGCCCCTGGCTGGACACACAAGGGGGGGCCCGGCTAGACACACAAGGGGGGACCCTGGCTGGACACACAAGGGGGGGACCGGATGGACACACAAGGGGGGCCTTGCTGGACACACAAGGGGGAGCCCTGGCTGGACACACAAGGGGGAACCCTGGCTGGACACACAAGGGGGAGCCCTGGCTGGACACACAAGGAGAAGCCCTGGCTGGACACACAAGGGGGAGCCCTGACTGGACACACAAGGGGGAGCCCTGGCTGGACACACAAGGGGGGAGCTGGATGGACACACAAGGGGGAACCCTGGCTGGACCCACAAGGGGGAGCCCTGGCTGGACACACAAGGGGAAGCCCTGACTGGACACACAAGAGGGAACCCTGGCTGGACACACAAGGGGGAACCCTGGCTGGACACACAAGGGGGAACACTGGCTGGACACACAAGGGTGAGAGCCTGGCTGGACACACAAGGGGGAACCCTGGCTGGACACACAAGTGTGTGAGCCTGGCTGGACACACAAGGGGGAACCCTGGCTGGACACACAAGGGGGGGAGCCTGGCTGGACACATGGGAAAGGGTGGGCAGGATGGCTATATGGTGGGGCAGGCTGGACACATGGAGGCCAGGATGGATATGTGAGGGGGATGGATATATGGGGGGCCGGATATATGGGGGGCGGGGCAGGCTGGACACATGATGGCCAGGATGGATATGTGGGGGGCAGTCTGGACACATGGGGGGCTAGGATAGGTATGTGGGGGGGCAGGCTCGATACACGTGGGCCAGGATAAATATATGGAGGGGCCACGCTGGACATATGGGGGCCAGTATGGATATATGGGGGGGTGTCAGGATGGATATATGCAGGGGGGAAGGGCAGGATGGATATATGAGGGGGCAGGCTGGACACATGGAGGCCAGGATGGATATATGGGGGGCAGGCTGGAAACATGGAGGCCAGGATGGATATATTGGGGGGGGCAGGCTGGACACATGGAGGCCAGGATGGATATGTAGGGGGGGCATGCTGGACACATGGAGGCCAGGATGGATATATGGGGGGGCAGGCTTGACACATGGGGCTTTAGGACAGATATATGGGAGGGGGCAGGCTGGACACATGGAGGCCAGGACAGATATATGGAGGGGCAGGCTGGAAACATGGAGGCCAGGATGGATATGTGGGGGGGCAGGCTGGACACATGGAGGCCAGGATGGATATATGGGGGGAACAGGAGGGCCACATGGGGGACTAGGATGGGTATATGGGAGGGGGCAGGCTCGATACACGTGGGCTAGGATAAATATATGGAGGGGTCACACTGGACATATGGGGGCCAGAAGGGATATATGGGGGGTGTCAGGATGGATATATGCAGGGAAGGGGGGGCCAGGATGGATATATGGGGGTGCCAGGCTGAACAAGGGACTTAATTACTGTTTGGGGCCAGATTGAGGAACATACTTTATTAGTTTATGGTGGCGAGTGAGGAACATTATTATTTTAGAGTCCAATTAGAGACATTATTACTTCTGTAATATAATTTACTTTTTAGGAAATTGTTTTCCATGGGATAGGACAAAAGCGGGCTCCTGTTACTGTGCAGGGCGGCACTATATCGCTTTTTTTCTTCAACTGGTGTAGTGTAGAAGTCGGGGGGTGGAGTGGGAATATTCCCTAGAAGAGATCAGTTATTGATAACTGTGTGTTATTTTCTGCAGAGATGATTCCTGGCTGGAAGAAGTGATGGCCGTCTGTGCCAGATGAAGAAGAAAAGCGAAGATGAAGGACTTCACCTAGAGACATCACTGGTGAGTCAGTGTATTACATGTGACTCGCCCCCTGGGCCGTGGGGCACTCGGATCCGTGCAATAGGGAGACGATGGGGGTAGTAGTGGCGACCCGGTTCTGTGGCTTAGGGTGGTCAGGCCAATGGTAGTCTGCTATGTTCTGCTGATAATGTCCGACTACGCCACCCGTGGATTGCGGTTATTAGGAACCGCCGCTGCATGCAGACCGCTGGGGCTGATGAGGTGTGCAGCTAGGGTAGTGTGACTCTCCACGGGAAGAGTGCGGCCCCAGGGCAGTATAATGGATGTTGGGAGTGATGGTAGTGGGAGTCCCAGTGCTGATTGTGCTGGAGGAGCAAGGAGCACACAGACAACAGGTTGCAGTCCAGGGTCTTTACTAAACAGGTAAACTGACCCACAAACAGTCCCGGCTAGGAGGGGACCTGGATGTCTGAGAGCAACGGGGAAATTGGCCCTGGTCAGGGTGAGGGTGTAGGCCTACCGTGCTTTCTGCACTCCTTCTGGCTATCTCCTCCTGATAGGGTAACAGCCCACGTTTCCGAGCTTTCCGTGTTTTCTCGCCTGTATGGCCTGCGACGTGGGTTCCTTTCTGCTCCCAGCCTTGTATGGCTTTACTGGTCCCTTCTGTTGTGGCAGGGCCTCCAGGCTTCTTAGGCCAAGGAATATACAGTCCCTTGCGGACTGGTTCTCTGCTGGGGGATGTGGAATCCTTCCAGCCTCAGACACCAAAGTCTGGTAGATTAAGTCTGTTATCTGCCAAGACAGGCTTGCTTCGCCTCTTGTCTCTGGCTTGTGGCTCTCCTCCTGCCACACTTCCTCTTAGGTGCAGTGCAACTGTCTGTCCCTGCTCTGCTGAGACACGTCTCAGTCCTGAGACAGGTCATCTGGGTTCTCTCTAACCCTGCCCCCAGCACCAGCTTTTATAGGGGCAGCCTGCTCCCCCTACTGGCCTGAGACAGGAGGCATTGCATGCTAATGTTCCCCTGACTAGAGAACCTCCCCCCTGCTCTCAGACACAGCTTTAATTACACTTGTGGCATCCAGGCCAGGGTGACACATTCCCCCCTAGTGAAATTTAGTACTCCGGGACTAAACAGTAAACAAAGACAATATGCATAACAATAAAACATTAATAGACAGACGACGCACAAATTGAGTTCTTAAGGTCACAGTGTGGCCTGTGACCGGGTGTCCATATCACCAGCACAACGGGGAGCCTTAACCAGGTGGGGGTCTGTCCTACCCTAAGTCCTTCACAGTCTTAGTTCATTCCTGGGTTAGGCTCTGAACGCAGTCCATACAAGGTCCCGGTTATAAAAAGTCCATAACCTGTGAGTCCTTACGGTAGCTGCAAGAAACTGAAACAGAGTATTACCAAACATGCATGTAACTTTGCAAACAATTCAACATTTGGCAACAGGGTTATTTACAATTTTAGTACACTCTATATTCTCCAGCGAGCGGGTATCTGTCCCTTTGTGCTCCTGGTTGACCTACGTAGCCCACTGTCTGGTGGTGGACTGACTTGGCTTTCCCCACTAGCGTTAGGGGTGCAGCTACCAGCTGGGTGTACAGGTAGGGCAGGCAGCTGTCTGCGGGTCCTTTGGCTTACCGCAGGCATGGCAGGCTCACTGTCAGCAGAGGGTTGACTCTCCTGGGCTGCTGGTACAGGCTCTTCTGCCTCTGGAACTGCTTGCTCCTCTTCACCTTCCGGCTCTGGTGTTGGTTGTTGCTGTGCCGGTTGCAGGAAATGCAGGACAGATACCACTATGGCATCATTTATGCGAGTCCAGGACTGAGGGAACTCTCCGAGAACGGTGCTGATCATTTCTTCTTTGTCCTCTGCGGGTTCAAGGTCACTCTGATCCTCTTCTGCACTACGGAGTTGCTCAGGGCACCTTTTGAGATGGTCTCTGGAGACGACACTAGTGGTTTCTCCTCCGTCCTTGGTGATTACGCACACCTTTGGGTTGTCGTGGTCAGACTGCAGTACGGTGTAGGGTTCCCTTTCCCACTGGTCGTACAACTTATGTAGCCTTCTTTTTCGCTTTAGGACTTGCTCACCAGGTTCTAGGGGACTAGCAGGGGCGTGTTGATTGAAGAGTCTTTCTTGCTTCTCTCTCACCTGGGCCAGGCTCTTCTCCACACTCTCCTGTACCTTCTTGTACTGCAGTTGCCTTTCCGTATCCCAGTCCGCATCCGGGGAGGTGTCCTCAGGTATTAGGACTCCCATCTCCAGGTCTACGGGCAGCTTTCCTGGTCTAGCTCGCATCAGGTAAGCCGGGGTGCAGTTTGTAGCATTCACCGGGATATTTTTATATAGGTCTATCAGGTCCGGCAGTTTTTCTGGCCACAGGCTGCGTTCCTCCAGGGGCAACGTCTTCAGGAGATCAATGACTATATTGTTCATCTTCTCACACATCCCGTTGGTTTGGGGGTGGTAAGGCGTTGTACGAATCTTCTTACAGCCATAGAGGTTGCAGAACTCCTGGAAGATTTCAGCCTCGAACGCTGGACCCTGGTCTGTCAGGACCTGTTCCGGATACCCGTGTGGACGGCAGAAATATTGCTGGAAGGCTCTGGCCGCTGTTTGGGCTGTCAAGTCCTTTACCGGGACCACCACTAGAAAACGGGAATAGTGGTCCACGATTGTCAGGGCATAGATGTATCCTGACCGGCTGGGAGCCAATTTGACATGGTCCAGAGCTACCAGCTCAAGAGGCTGCGTGGTGACGATGGGCCTCAAGGGTGTCTTCTGGCTGGCACGGTCCTTCCTCCTTAGGTGACAAGGGCCACAGTCTCTGCACCATTTTTCTACAGCTCCTCTCATGCCGACCCAAAAGAATCTTCCTCTTAGTAGGAACTCCAGTTTCTTCCAACCGAAGTGTCCCGCTCTGTCATGGTAAGCCCCCAGGACCATAGCTGCATCCCTCCTTGGGACCACGACTTGCCAGGTCAGCTCGTGCGTCCGGTGGTTGACAATCCTTCTGCACAACTTGCCTTCGTAGAGGAACAGCTTGCTCTTCTCCTTCCATAGCTGCTTGGCTTCCTCTGGGGCATCTGGATCTAAGCGGGCGTCTTCCCGGGTCAGCAGATCTTTCACCAGGCGGACTGCAGGGTCACTATCTTGGGTCTCGGCCCAGCTGTGGTGAGGTAGGGGATTCATCATCACAGTTGTTAGATCCTCCTCCTTCACGCGGTGAGAGTGTTGAGCGGCTCCATACCGGTGAAACGCGGGGAGTTCTACCTCCTCCAGCTCTTCTGGGTCTTCCTCACCTTCAGGTAAGTGAGGCATCCTTGATAGGGCGTCCGCGTTGGCGTTGGTTTTGCCTGCCCGGTACTTGATCACGAAGTCATAGTTGGAGAGACGGGCCATCCACCGCTGTTCCAGGGCACCCAGTCTTGCATTGTCCAGGTGTGTCAACGGGTTGTTGTCCGTGTACACGGTGAACTTTGCGGAGGCCAGGTAATGCTTGAAGCGTTCCGTCACGGCCCACACCACCGCCAAGAATTCTAGCTTGAAGGAGCTGTAATTCTCCGGGTTCCTTTCGGTGGGCCTCAGCTTCCGGCTGGCGTATGCGATCACCTGTTATCTGCCCTGTTGGTTTTGGGACAATACGGCTCCCAGTCCCACATTACTGGCATCTGTGTGGAGAATGAAAGGCTGGCCATAATCAGGGTAGGCCAGGATCTCATCCCCTGTGAGGGCCATCTTTAGCTGGCGGAAGGACTCCTCTTCCGGTTTATCCCACTTGAAGGGCGGCTTTTGGCTCCTGGACTTAGACTGTCCGATCAGGAGGTCCTGCATAGGAGCTGCCATCTTGGTGAACCCGGGGATGAATCTTCGGTAGTAGCCTACCAACCCGAGAAACTGTCTCACCTCTTTGATGTTCGAGGGGCTTGGCCAGCTCTTGATTGCCGTGACCTTGTCAGGGTCGGGGGCCACTCCTTCCGCGCTTACCACGTGCCCTAGGTACTGGACCTTTGGTTTCAGCAGGTGACACTTCGATGGTTTCACCTTCAGGCCATAGCCTGCCAGGGCTTCGAACACCTCGGCCAGGTGCTTCAGATGGTCCTCGTAGGTCTTCGAATAGACGATCACGTCGTACAGGTAAAGGAGGACCGTCTCGAAGTTTCGGTGCCCTAGACAGCATTCCATCAGCCGCTGGAAGGTCCCTGGTGCGTTGCAGAGCCCGAAAGGCATGCAGTTGAATTCGCTCAGTCCCATCGGGGTGGTGAAGGCGGTCTTCTCCTTGTCAGCCTCTGCCACAGGAACCTGCCAGTACCCGCTAGTAAGGTCCAAAGTAGAAAAGAAGTTAGCTGATTTTAGTGCGGCTAAAGACTCCTCTATTCTAGGCAGCGGATATGCGTCTTTGTGAGTGATACGGTTGATTTGTCTATAGTCGACGCACATTCTCATGGTGCCGTCTTTCTTTTTGACCAGAACCAAGGGGGCTGCCCAGGGGCTACAGCTGTCTCTAATAACCCCAGCTTCTTTCATCTCTCTTAGCATGCCCCTTGCGTTCTGATAATGTGCAGGGGGTACAGGTCTGTGCCTCTCTTTTATCGGTGGGTGGCTCCCTGTGGGGATGTGGTGTTCTATCCCCTTTACTCTGCCGAAGTCTAGCGGGTGCTTACTAAAGACTCTCTCGTACTCCTGTACCACCCGGTAGACTCCTTGTTTTTGGTGCAGGGGAGTGGAGTCAGCACCCACGTGGAGTTTCTGGCACCAGTCCTCCTTTTGTTTCTGGGAGCCATTACTCTCCGCCTGTGGAGATGGAGGCAAAGGTTCCACGGCCCTGATAGCTTTGTGTTCGACCACAAACAGCTTGGCAAGTGTAGCGTACCTGGGTAAGTGTACCTCCCTCTCCCCAATGTTGAGGATGCGGACGGGCACCCTCCCATGACGGACATCAACCACCCCCCGGGCTGTCAAAATGGTGGGCCTGCTGTCTGAGTACACGGGTTCTACCATGTCTTGGTAGTCTCTACCTCTCAACCCGATTGCAGTCCGACACCAGATCATCATTTCACTTTTGGGAGGCATGGAAATGGGGAATGGGTCACTCAGTCTTACGCTACCGATCTCACCACCAGACAGTTCTACCTGCTGCCGTCTCATCAGGGCCTTTATCTCCTTGTTGAGGATTCTCTGTTGGCTGGAACTAGCATTCACCGCCACCTGTTGTAAGATTACAATTACCTCTGAAAGACAATTTTCAATTACGTTAGTACCCACAGTTATTTTAGGGTGACTTTCATGACGGTCAATGTCCACAATAATCACTCCCTGTGCCGGTAGTTCAACTTTACCAATCTTAATGGTCATCTCCTTGAACCCCATCTGCGGCACGGGTAAGCCATTACTGGCGATGATGCTCAAGTTACCGTCTGGATACCGTGTGATATCAGCATCAGTCCAATACTGCTTAAAAAGTACATAAGGGATAGTGGTTACTTGTGACCCAGTATCCAGCAAGGCGCTCATGGGGATACCGTCCAGCACCACGGGTAAAACCGGGCGCCCCCCAACGTACTTATTACGCCAATTGTAAGGGCCTGGTGATCTTATGCCTGGGGGTTGGCCCTCTGCCCCAGGTTGGACCCGTTTAAATTACAGTACCTGGAAATGTGTCCGGGCTGGTTGCATCGACGGCAAATGGGCTGTCCATCCTCTGCGTAGCGGTCTGTGGGCCTCCCTCGGAACGACGGGATCCTCCTCTGTCGACGCCATGGGACATTCTCCGGACTTGAAGCCAGCTCGATGGGTCTTGACGGGTCCACTTGCAACGCCTGGACGGTCCTGGTCAACGCCGCGATGCTCCTGGTCAGTTCCTGGACTTGGTGGTGCAGATCTTTCGACGGGGCTTGGTTCAGGGCCTGTGCATCAGCCTCCACGGAGTCCATAGAGGAGGGCGCCGCCTCCTGGTGGTAAGTGATAGCAGGGCGCCGGGGGTTTATAGCGCTACTGGTTGCAGATTCACGGAGCACCCTTATGGCCCTGTCCTTAAATTGGGCAAAGGTCAGGTCGGGGTTCTGAAAGAACATGAGGCGCAGTTGGGCCCTGTGGGCGCTAGACAGCAGACCTTCTATGAATTGTTCTGTTAGCAGCTTATCCGTTTCCTGCACACTGCCAGGGTCAGTTTGTTGAATAGCCCTCAAGGCTTCCTGCAGATTTAGGGCATAGTCTCTGATGCTGTCCTGTGCCCGCTGCTTACATCCATAGAACCTCATTTTAATCTCAGCGGAGGTACGTGTGTCAAAGGTACCCCGCAGCCGGGCCAGAATACCCTTCACAGTCCTTTTCTCCTCAGTGGGCCATGATTTTACCTCCCGCTGGGCTGCGCCAGTTAACTGCCCTGTTAATATGCTGACCTTCTGTGTCAGGGGGTAAACGTGGAACAAACTGTATAGCCTTTCCTTGAAGTCAGTTAGGGCATGGGGCTCCCCTGAGTATTTGGGCAGCCAGGCCGCTCCAGGGATGTAGGGCAAGGAAAAGGGCATCACCGCTGCTGCAGCTGCGTTGGTGGTAGTGGGTGCCTCTGTGTCCGTCATCTTCCTCCCCCCCTAGTTACGCGTGGCCTACCTTCCGACGATCCTCTTCTGTAGGCCGCGGCTCCGCTGCTGCTGCTATGGACGAGGACCTGGCGTCGCGTCCTGATGACGTCAGCGTCGCTCTCTCTCCCTTCCAGGACCTTGCGCAGCGTCGGTGCGTGGGGCGGAGCTTCGGATCTCGCGCGGTTTTGACGTCCACGCCCATCTTCTTCCCGCGCGGCGTCCTGAAGATGGCGTCCGATGGCGGGAAGCAGCTGCGGATGGTGGGAAGGCGGCAGAAGACGGCGGGAAACGGTCCAAGATGGCGTCCGATGGCGGGAATCGGCTCCGGATGGCGGGAAACGACTCCGGACGGCGGGAAACTTTGCCACAGGTAAGTTACAAAAGTCTTTTTCAGGCACGCAGTACCCGGTGGTTGCAGGCACGAAATCCTGCCGACTACGCCAAAGCTGACTCGCCCCCTGGGCCGTGGGGCACTCGGATCCGGGCAATAGGGAGACGATGGGGGTAGTAGTGGCGACCCGGTTCCGTGGCTCAGGGTGGTCAGGCCAATGGTAGTCTGCTATGTTCTGCTGATAATGTCCGACTACGCCACCCGTGGATTGCGGTTATTAGGAACCGCCGCTGCATGCAGACCGCTGGGGCTGATGAGGTGTGCAGCTAGGGTAGTGTGACTCTCCACGGGAAGAGTGCGGCCCCAGGGCAGTATAATGGATGTTGGGAGTGATGGTAGTGGGAGTCCCAGTGCTGATAGTGCTGGAGGAGCAAGGAGCACACAGACAACAGGTTGCAGTCCAGGGTCTTTACTAAACAGGTAAACTGACCCACAAACAGTCCCGGCTAGGAGGGGACCTGGATGTCTGAGAGCAACGGGGAAATTGGCCCTGGTCAGGGTGAGGGTGTAGGCCTACCGTGCTTTCTGCGCTCCTTCTGGCTATCTCCTCCTGATAGGGTAACAGCCCACGTTTCCGAGCTTTCCGTGTTTTCTCGCCTGTATGGCCTGCGACGTGGGTTCCTTTCTGCTCCCAGCCTTGTATGGCTTTACTGGTCCCTTCTGTTGTTGCAGAGCCTCCAGGCTTCTTAGGCCAAGGAATATACAGTCCCTTGCGGACTGGTTCTCTGCTGGGGGATGTGGAATCCTTCCAGCCTCAGACACCAAAGTCTGGTAGATTAAGTCTGTTATCTGCCAAGACAGGCTCTCTTCGCCTCTTGTCTCTGGCTTGTGGCTCTCCTCCTGCCACACTTCCTCTTAGGTGCAGTGCAACTGTCTGTCCCTGCTCTGCTGAGACACGTCTCAGTCCTGAGACAGGTCATCTGGGTTCTCTCTAACCCTGACCTCAGCACCAGCTTTTATAGGGGCAGCCTGCTCCCCCTACTGGCCTGAGACAGGAGGCATTGCATGCTAATGTTCCCCTGACTAGAGAACCTCCCCCCTGCTCTCAGACACAGCTTTAATTACACTTGTGGCATCCAGGCCAGGGTGACACACATGTACACTTACACTACACACGTGGTCAAAACTGTTGGTACCCCTCGTTTAATGAAAGAAAAACCCACAATGGTCACAGAAATAACTTGAATCTGACAAAAGTAATAATAAATTAAAAATCTATGAAAATGAACAAATGAAAGTCAGACATTGCTTTTCTGCTTCCACAGAATAAAAAAAATAAAATAAACTGATGAAACAGGCCTGGACAGAAATGATGGTTCTTCTTAACTTAATATTTTGCTGAACAACCTTTTGACGCAATCACTGCAATCAAACGACTCCTGTAACTGTCAATGAGACTTCTGCACCTCTCCACAGGTATTTTGGCCACTCCTCATGAGCAAACTGCTCCAGTTGTCTCATGGTTGAAGGTTGCCTTTTCCAGACGTCATGTTTCAGCTCTTTCCAAAGATGCTCAATAGGATTTAGGTCAGGGCTCATAGAAGGTCACTTCAGAATAGTCCAATGTTTTCCTCTTAGCCATTGTTGGGTGTTTTTAGCTGTGTGTTTTGGGTCATAATACTGTTGCAAGACCCATGACCTGCGACTGAGACCACACTTTCTGACACTGGGCAGCACATTTCTCTCTAGAATCCCTTGATAGTCTTGAGATTTCATTGTACCCTGCACAGATTCAAGACACCCTGTGCCAGATGCAGCAGACCAGCCCCAAAACATAAAAGAGACTCCTCCATGTTTCACAGTAGGGACAGTGTTCTTATCTTGATATGCTTAATTTTTCCATCTGTGAACATAGATCTGATGTGCCTTGCCAAAAACTTCCATTTTTGTCTCATCTGTCCATAGGGCATTCTCCTAAAAGCTTTGTGACTTGTGAACATGTAGTTTGGCAAATTCCAGTCTGGCTTTTTTATGATTTTTTTTCAACAATGGTGTACTCCTTGGTCGTCTCCCATGAAGTCCACTTTAGATCAAACAACGACGGATGGTGCGATCTGACACTGATGTTCCTTGAGCTTGAAGTTCACCTTTAATCTCTTTAGAAGTTTTCCTGGGCTCTTTTGTTACCATTCATATTATTCGTCTCTTTGATTTGTTATCAATTTTCCTCCTGCGGCCACGTCCAGGGAGGTTGGCTACAGTCCCATGGATCTTAAATTTCTGAATAATATGTGCAACTGTAGTTACAGGAACATCAAGCTGCTTGGAGATGGTCTTATAACCTTTACCTTTAACATGCTTGTCTATAATTTTCTTTCTAATCTCCTGAGACAACTCTTTCCTTTGCTTCCTTTGGTCCATGTTGAGTGTGGTACACACCATGTCACCAAACAGCACAGTGAGTATCTGTAGCCCTATATACAGGCCCACTGACTGATTACAAGATTGTAGACACCTGTGATGCTAATTAGTGGACACAACTTGATTTAACATGTCCCTTTTGTCACATTATTTTCAGGGGTACCATCATTTCTGTCCAGGCCTATTTCAAGAGTTTAATTTTTTTTAAATTCTGTGGAAGCAGAGTTGAAAAGCAATGTCTGTCTTTCATTTGTTCATTTTCATCGATTTTTAATTTATTATTACTTTTGTCAGATTCAAGTTTTTTCTGTGACCATTGTGGGTTTTTCTTTCATTAAACGAGGGGTACCAACAATTTTGACCACGTGTGTATATAGTATATACAGAGCTCCTGTGTATGTCACTGGTGATCACTGTATTACCTATACACTATATACAGAGCTCCTGTCTATAATGTCACTGGTGATCACTGTGTTACCTGTACACTGACACTATATACAGAGCTCCTGTGTATAATGTCACTGGTGGTAATAACAGTGTTGTTAGTATTGTGGTTTTGTATTCATGATCAGTACTGTAGTATTTGGTCACCTTGGGGTGGTAATATATGGTCTGGTCATAGTTTGGCCATATTTGTTCCTTGTATGTGGTATTATTCAGTCACTATGTAGTGGTAATATGTGATCTAGTCAAGGTGTGGCGATATTTGTCCCTTTTGTATGTGGTATTATTGGTGTTGATATAGTGGACTGTGCTGTGTATGGCGGTCATTTTGTTCTCGCTGATCTTAACTAGGAAAAGATTTTTTTCCATTAGGCCACAGCCCCACCATCAGTATTTGGTCAGTATTTTTCTCAGGAGTGGCTGCCGAAACCAGGAATGGTTGATAAATGCAGAATTGGTGACTTGTTTCTATTATACCTTTTCTCTGATTGTTCATCACCTGTTTTGGCTCCCACTCCTGAGAAAAAATACTGACTGGATACTGACTGAATACTGATAGTAGGGCCGTGGCCTTAGCGATTAAATACTTGGACCAGAGCGGCAGAGATGCACTTACAGGGGTTCTCCGGTGAAAACAAGTAATCACCTCTCCACAGGATCAGTGATAATATTGATTGGTGGGGGTCTGACTGCTTGCACACACCGGCAGAATGTGGAGCTTTTCTCCCCATTAGACTGGAGCGGCATGTGAGATGCGACCACTGATCCATTCATTCTCTCAGTGGCTGTGAGCGCTGCTCTTTTTTGCAAGTCTCTAAGAGAATGAATAGAGCTGCGGTCAGACGTCCCACCTGCCGCAGCATTTTAAAATAGGGATAAGTGTTCTGTCAGGGATAAAACTTCCCCATTCTTCCGATAGGTGCGTTTTCCAATGTTCGGACACAAATGCTCAATAAGTGATCACCTATCCTGTAGAGCCCATGGATCGGTGATAACTTGTTTTAACTAGTGTTGAGCGAGTATGTTCTGTCCGAGTATGCTCGGCCCGAGCTCCGAGTATTTACAGCTGCTCGGTTATATGGTTGAATCGCTCCCGTGTGCGTGATTTGCAACTGTTTGACAGCTTTAACCCCTTAACGACATGTCACGTATTAGTACGCGCATGTCGTTATCCTCCGGTTCAGTGAGGGCTCCGGCGCTGAGCCCGCACTGAACCAAGCACATGTCAGCTGATTCTTACAGCTGACATGTGCCCGCAACAGGCGCGGGTGGAATTGCTATGAGCGCCATCTAGTGGTCGGTGCTCATAGGACAGGACCATTTCTGCTGCATACAGGGGATCTGCTGGTTCCCTGTATGTAGCAGAGGTGATCGGACAGTTGCTGCTTCAAGTCTCCTATGTAGAGTACAGAAGCAAGCAAAAAGTGAAAAAAAAAGTTTTAAAAAATATGAAAAAAAATAAAAAAATTTAAAAGTTTAAATCACCCCCCTTTCGCCCCATTCAAAATAAAATCATAAAATAAACCCCACATACACATATTTGGTATTGCCGCGTTCAGAATCGCCTGATCTATCAATATAAAAATAGAATTAATGCGATCGGTAAATGGCGTAATGAGAAAAAAATTCTAAACGCCAGAATTACGTTTTTTGGTCACCGTAAAATTGCAATAAAATGCAATAACGGACGATAAAAACATCGGATCTACCCCAAAATAGCATCTATAAAAACTTCAGCTCGGTTCACAAAAAATAAGCCCTCACCCTGCCCCAGATCCCGAAAAATGGAGACGCTACGGGTCTCGGAAAATGGCACCATTTTTTTTTTTTTTTTTTACCAAACTTTGGATTTTTTTTTCATCACTTAAATAAAAAAGAACCTATACATGTTTGGTGTCTACGAGCTCTTAATGACATGGAGAATAATAATGGCAGGTCAGTTTTAGCATTCAGTGAACGTGGTAAAAAAAATAAAAAAAAACCTCAGTCGTATTGCACTTTTTTTGCAATTTCACGGCGCTTGGAATTTTTTTCCCGTTTTCCCGTACACGGCATGGTAAAACTAGTAATGGCGTTGAAAAGTACAACTCGTCCCGCAAAAAATAAGCCCTAACATGGCCATATTGACCAAAAAATAAAAACGCTATGGCTCTGGGAACAAGTGGAGCAAAAAGCGAAAATGCAAAAACGGAAAATGCTCCGCGGCTTAAGGGGTTAATACATGTGAGGAATGTCTATTTCTTACACATTCGGAAAATTATTTGCTAACTAATAGTGATCACCAAAATGATGGCTCTTTAGACAGTGGTGTTTTTCCACTATTTTATGGTGTTTTATATGTTTGTTAGTTTGTTACTACATGTATATGTGTCAGGAAACATTTGTATTTAATAAATTGATATATTTTCATAGATTGATATTGCTATTGATCACTATTTATTTATTTTTTTCTTTATCATTTTGGTGATCACTATTAGTTAGCATCTCCTCTTTCCCAAAAATAATTTTCCACTTGTTAGTTCATGAGATGCTGCAGGTAGATCCCGTTTATTAGATGGTGCCCTCCTCATTTATGGTGGTTATTTCTTACACATTCCTCACATGTATTAAAACCGTCAAACAGTCGCAAATCATGCACACGGGAGCGATTCAACCATATCACCGAGCAGCTATAAATACTCGGAGCTCGGCCCGAGCATACTCGCCGAAAGGGTTAACAGAACATACTCACTCAACACTAGTTTTAACCAAAGAAGCCCTTTAATGCAAACATGTCCATCCCAGTTAGAGTGTCGCCCAGTAGATGTGCAGGAGCCGCCAGTCAATGCTCCACTATAACAGCGAGAGCGGATAACAGATATTTGCATCTTGCTGTAGGTGGGCCCCTAGAGTTAATTTCCCCTGTGGGCCCCAGACACCGCAGTCCGACCCTGGTCATCAATATCAGATCAGTGAGGTTCCAACACACGGCCCCCTCACCAATAAGACAGCAGCTGGAAATACTCAGCGTAGAGAGCCCAAACAGCACAGCGCTGTACACTGTGTAGTGGCCGATCTTGGTACTGCAGCTCCTATTGAAATGATTGTGATCTGAGCTGTAGTACCCGAAACCAGCCATTGCACAGTGTGCGGAGCTGTGCTATTCCAGCTCTTAACACTGTGTACATCATCTTGCAGAAGTAGCTGATGTCTGGGGATTTCAGGTGTCAGACCCCCACTAATCACTGTATGAGTTCTGCTCTACTCCTTTATTAAAGGGGTGGTCTTGTGTTCCTCTCATCAGAAGCTGAAGATTTACAGTTCTGGCCGGTGGCTTGGCTGAGCCGCTTGTCTGAATTGTGCCCTCTTGCATTCTGCGGGCAGAGGCGGCTTTGCCTCTGCAGAATGGGACAGGCACAGGGGCGCTGAAGTCCACCAGTCTGCAAGTGAGCGCTTCTTGCCAAGGAGACCGGCCACTTCTCAGGTGGTCAGTAACCATAGCAATGAGCTGTACACTGCAGAATTAAAAATCTTTTCCTTCTTGAGAACAGAGAAGATTTTGAATAAGAAGGAAATTGCAAAGTTTCTTGTTTTTACAAGCTCTTTGCAATCTTAGCCTTTTAATACATTCATTTTATTTAGTTATATATTTATTTTACTCTCTTATATAGCGCCGTTAGATTTTGTAGCACCTTACAGACATTATCATCACTGTCCCCATTGGGGCTCACAATATGAATTCCCTATCAGTATGTCTTTGGAGTGTGGGAGGAAACCGGAGAACCCGGAGGAAACCCATACAAACACGGGGAGAACATACAAACTCCTTGCAGATGTTGTCCTTGCTATTATATGAACCCAGCCCCACAGCGTTAATCATTGACCCACCATGTTGCCCACATTCCTCGGCTTTTTTAAGATTTTCTGCAATGAATAAGAACACTGAAGAAAATCTAGATTGATCAACATTTCCTATCACAAATGCAGTTGCTGCAAAACTTGTCCATAGTCCTGTTCCCAGCTGAAAATTGGATACAATTGTATCTTGTGTAGACAATGCTCTGTGAGCTAAATAGCCGGGATCCACTGCTACAAGGCAGGAAACAGACAGATTCTGCTGATGGGTTCTGCTCCCAGAGCATTATTCAGCCCGGACATCTCAGCTCAGAGCAAAACCAGCTATAAGGCTGTGTGCACACCTAGCAGATTTGATGCAGATTTACATGCGTTTTTTCTGCCAGAGAGAATCGTTTTCACATGCGTTTTTTCAAGCACTTTTCCAAGCAATTTTGAGCATCACTTGGAAAAGTGCTTGACAAGTTGATCACACAATATAAATCCATGCAACCGACATGGATCTATAATGTGTGAACAACTTAGATGCTTTAAATGCAGCATCTATAGTAAAAAAAAGAAAACGTTAATAAATAAAAAAAAACAACGGTATATTCACCTCTCCGGCGGCCCCCGGTCTGCTCTCCGGTCTCCTCCGGTCTGCTCCCGGCCGCGTCTTCTCTCTTCAGCGTCCTGCAGTGTACGGTCAGGACCTGCGGTGACGTCATTTAGTCAGCTGATGGTCACGCGACCATCACCTGATGCCGACGTCAGCTGTCATGCAACCATCACCTGACTAAATGACGTCACCGCAGGTCCTGACAGTACAGACAGCAGACCGGAGGAGACCGGAGAGCAGAGCGGGGGCCGCCGGAGAGGTGAATATACAGGTTTTGTTTGTTTTTAACTTTTTTATTTCTTTTTTTCACCGCGTGGTAGCCGGGATGAAGAGGAGTTGTAGTCTCGTCTTCCTCCCAGATACCACACGCATCGCGAATAAGCTTCAGCGTAATCGCAGTAGAAATGGTCATGCTGCGTTTTGCAAAGTAATGCGAATTCGGCGCGCAAATTAGCACATCATGTGCACAGCACATCCGAATTCACATGGCTTTGCATGGCAGACTGTTCTACAAACGTTTTCGCGGCCGTAAAAATGCCGCAAAAATGCTACAAAAACGCTGCGTGGGCACATAGCCTAAGGCTGTGTGCCCACAATGCGTTTTTTAAGCGTTTCGGCATGGCAAAAACGCTGCAGAAACGCTTAAAAACGCATGTTAGAAGGTCTGCCATGTTCCCCAATGATAGTCCGCATGTGCTGTGCACATGCTGCGGAAATTTCCACTGCGGATTATCATTGCGGAAAAAAACGCAGCACTACCAATTATTTTGCGTAAGCGCTGCTTTTTCGCCGCCATTGACTTGCATTGGAACAAATGGATTCCGCTTCACTAGATAAGCACATGCGGAATACATGCGTTCAATGTGCGGATGGTACCCGCGTGTGGAGGATGGGAGACTCTCCTCCGGACCCGGGTACCATAGAACCTGTCAAAAAAAAGAATAAAATATAAAATAAATGTTATATTTACCTTCTGACGGCCCCCGCTGCGCTCGTCCTCCCATGCCGGCAGCTCGCGATGGACTGAAGGACCTGCGCTGACGTCATAGTCATGTGACAGCAGGTCCTTCAGTGTACCGCGATCTGCCGGCAGCCAGGACGGAGCGAAGCAAGACTGCGGGGGCCATCGGAAGTTAAGTATAGATTTATAGATGGTGGCCTGATTCTAACGCATCGGGTATTCTAGAATATGTATGCGGCAGACCGGGCGCAATCAGCAGAGCGGTGTTTAAATTTGGCGCCAAAATCGCTGATTGGTCGCGGCCAACAACCGCGACCAATCAGCAAAGCGGTGTTGAAATTTAGCGGCTATATCGCTGATTGGTCACGGCCGGCAGTCGCGACTAATCAGCAGGGCGGGGTTTAAATTTTGCGCCAATAATGCTGATTGGTCGCGGCCAGCGAACGTGACCAATCAGCAGAGCGGGGTTTAAATTTTGCGCCAATAATGCTGATTGGTTGCAGCCGCCGGTCGCGACCAATCAGCAAAGCGGTGTTTAAATTTGGCGCCAATAGTGGTGACTGGTCACGGCCACGACCATTCAGCAGAGCGGTGTTTAAATTTGGCGGCAATAATGCTGATTAGTCAAGGCCGGCAATTTGGCGCCAACAATACTGATTAGTCGCGGCCGGCAACCGCGACCAATCAGCAGAGCGGGGTTTAAGTTTGGCGCCAAAATTGCTGATTGGTGGCGGCCGGCTGTCTCGACCAATCAGCAGAGCGGGGTTTAAATTTGGCGCCAAGATCACTGATTGGTCGCGTGTGGAGAGCGAGACCAATCAGCGAATCGTATTGGTGAGGACCGGGGAGCGGAATCGTATTAGTGAGGACCGGGGAGCGCCGCTGCCTGTGCGGCTACTTCCGCTGCGAGAAGCCGGGAGATGAGCGACTGCTCGCAGCTGAAGTATCCGGACCCGCAGCGCCGCTCCCCGGTCCTCCCTTGACACCCTAGCCGCTGATGTCCCCACAGTATCCGCATGGTGTTACAAAGGTCCGGACATTTGTGTTAAAAATCGGTGATTGGTCGCTGGCGCTGCCCGCGACCAATCACCGATTTGGGCGCCAAATTTAAATATCGGCCGTGACCAATCACCGATCTTGGCTCCACATTTAAACACCGCTGTGCTGATTGGTCGCCGACGCTTGGCGCGACCAATCACCGATTTTGGCGCCACATTTAAATAGCGTCCGCGACCAATCAGTACAGCGGTGTTTAAATGTGGAGCCAAGATCGGTGATTGGTCGCGGCCGATATTTAAATTTGGCGCCCAAATCGGTGATTGGTCGCGGGCAGCGTCCGCGACCAATCAGCACAGTAGTGTTTAACTTTTGCGGCAAGATCAGTGATTGGTCGCGGGCCAAGACCGCGACCAATCACCGATTTGTGCGGCACATTTAAATAGCGGCTGCGACCAATTGGATGTCAGCGCCGCTCCCCGGTCCTCCCTTCACACCCTAGCCGCATGGATGTCAGCGCCGCTCCCCGGTCCTCCCTTCACACCCTAGCCGCATGGATGTCAGCGCCGCTCCCCGGTCCTCCCTTCACCCCCTAGCCGCGACCAATCACCGATTTGGGCTCCAAATTTAAATATCGGCCGCGACCAATCACCGATCTTGGCTACACGATTTTGACTCCCGGCTGCATCTCCGTCCCGCAGATGGGTCCGGCGGTCGATGTCCTTCTGCTGGTACCGGCCGGGAGATGAGCGCCTCGCGGCGCTCATCTCCCGGCTGCATCGCCGCTGAGCTCCGTCCCGCAGATGAGCCGCTAACGGCCGCCATCTTTTTTCAGAAATCCCGCGGCGCTGATTGGCCGCTGCCGGACCAATGAGCGACGCGGGATTTCCAGGACAGACGGACAAACAGACAGACAGACAGATGGGATAAGACAATTATACAGTAGATTTTTTTATTTTTAACCAGTCTTTGGGGTCACACTATATAAATCCATGCCGTTTTCATGGATTTCTATAGTGTGACCAAATTGACAAGCACTTTCCAAGTGATGCTAAAATCGCTTGTAAAGCGCTTGTCAACCCGCATGTGGAAATGCATGTGAAGAACGCTTCACTTCTGCATGTCCCTGGCAGGAAAAACGCATGTACAATCCGCATGTACAATCCGCATGTACAATCCGCATGTACAATCCGCATATACAATCCGCATGTACAATCCGCATATACAATCCGCATGTACAATCCGCATGTACAATCCGCATATACAATCCGCATGTATAATCCGCATATACAATCCGCATATACAATCCGCATATACAATCCGCATGTACAATCCGCATATACAATCCGCATATACAATCCGCATGTACAATCCGCATATACAATCCGCATGTATAATCCGCATATACAATCCGCATATACAATCCGCATATACAATCCGCATGTACAATCCGCATATACAATCCGCATATACAATCCGCATGTACAATCCGCATATACAATCCGTGTGTACAATCCGCATATACAATCCGCATATACAATCCGCATGTACAATCCGCATATACAATCCGCATGTATAATCCGCATATACAATCCGCATATACAATCCGCATATACAATCCGTGTGTACAATCCGCATATACAATCCGCATATACAATCCGCATGTACAATCCGCATATACAATCCGCATGTATAATCCGCATATACAATCCGCATATACAATCCGCATATACAATCCGCATGTACAATCCGCATATACAATCCGCATATACAATCCGCATGTACAATCCGCATATACAATCCGCATGTACAATCCGTGTGTACAATCCGCATATACAATCCGCATATACAATCCGCATGTACAATCCGCATATACAATCCGCATGTACAATCCGCATGTACAATCCGCATGCGTTTTTTCTGCCAGGGAGATGCAGAAACGCTCAGGAAAAATCCGGAGCTTTTGTGCATCGTGGGCACATAGCCTAAGTCTCTGCATTTGTCTGCTTACACATCAGTACATTTCTGAACACATTCAGCAAAAATTGCAGTACATTTGTTAAAATTGGGCATATAGCATACTATAGGTGCTTCTCACAAAATTAGAATATCATCAAAAAGTTAATTTATTTCAGTTCTTCAATACAAAAAGTAAAACTCATATTATATAGAGTCATTACAGACAGAGTGATCTATTTTAAGTGTTTATTTCTGTTAATGCTATTATCTCAGTAAATTAGAATACTTTATAACACCAGCTTGAAAAATGTTTTTAAAATCTGAAATGTTGTCCTACTGAAATGTATGTTCAGTAAATGCCCTCAATACTTGGCCAGGCTCCTTTTGCATCAATTACTGCATCAATGCGGCAATGTGGCATGGAGGCGATCAGCCTGTGACACTGCTGAGGTGTTATGGAAGCCCAGGTGGCTTTGATAGAAGCCTTCAGCTCGTCTGCATTGTTGGGTCTGGTGTCTCTCATCTTTCTCTTGACAATACCCCATAGATTCTCTATAATAGATTCTCTATGGGGTTAAGGTCAGGTGAGTTTGCTGCCAATCAAGCACAGTGATACTGTTGTGTAAACCAGGTATTGGTACTTTTGGCCGTGTGGACAGGTGCCAAGTCCTGCTGGAAAATGACATTTCCATCTCCATAAAGCTTGTCGGGAGAGGGAAGCATGAAGGGCTCTACAATGTCCTGGTAGACGGCTGCGCTGACTTTGGTCTTGATAAAACACAGTGGACCTACACCAGCAGATGACATGGCTCCCCAAACCATCACCGATTGTGGAAACTTCACACGAGACCTCAAGCAGCTTGGATTGTGGCCTCTCCACTCTTCCTCCAGACTCTGGGACCTTGATTTCCAAATTAAATGCAAAATTTACTTTCATCGGAAAACAACACCTTGGACCACTGAGTAACAGTCCAGGTGTTTTTCTCCTTGGCCCAGGTAAGATGCTTCTGGCGTTGTCTATTGGTGATGAGTGGCTCGACACAAGGAATGTGACACTTGTAGCCCATGTCCTGGATACGTCTGTGTGTGATGGCTCTTGAAGCAATGACTCCAGCAGCAGTCCACTCCTTGTGAATCTTCCCCAAATGTTTGAATGGCCTTTCCTTAACAATCTTTTCAAGGCTGCGGTTATCCCGGTTGCTTGTGCACCTCTTCCTACCACACTTTTTCTTTCCACTCAACTTTCCATAAATATGCTTGGATACAGCACTCTGTTAACAGCCAGCTTTTTTAGCAATGACCTTTTGTGGTTTACACTCCTTGTGGAGTGTGTCAATGACTGCCTTCTGGACATCTGTCAAGTCAGCAGTCTTCCCCATGATTGTGGAGCCTACTGAAACAGACAAAGGGACCTTTTTAAATGCGTACGAAGCCTTTGCAGGTGATTTTTGTTAATTATTCTAATTTACTGAGATAATGACTTTGTGTTTTCATTGGCTGTAAGCCATCATTATCAACATTAACAGAAATAAACACTTGAAATAGATCACTCTGTAATGACTCTGTATAATATATGAGTTTTACTTTTTGGATTGAAGAACTGAAATAAATTAACTTTTTGATGATATTCTAATTTTGTGAGAAGCACCTGTATGTTTGATGCATCTCATTAGCTAAGCTCAACCTCTTCCTTGCTTCACCTCAATTTGAGCCATAAATTGTGATATTTCATTTTGGTGCATTTTATGACTCCTTTTTGTCACACTTTTCTCATAACTATTTTTTTTATAACTGAGGGAAAATAACAAAATCTTATTTGTTGTACTCAAGTTTTCACAGAAACATCTGATAAAGTGTTGACTTATTTTTCTGAGTTAAACTCTTCCTTTTGGCCCTCTATATATTTGAGTTTGACAGCCCTGATGTAGATGGATGATGATGTGGCAAGAAGGGGCAGAGGGGCAGAGCCTCCTGGCTCTCAGCTTCGCTCTCCACTGCTCACAGGAGACAGCAGTTACTTCACAAATGTAACTGATAGAAAAGATGTCACGTAAGAGGGGGTCAGGGGAGCGATGTGCTGCAGGAGGGGGAAGATTAGCCAGAGGAATGGTGTGCTGCAGGAAGGGGAGGGGATTAGGCAGGGGTGCGATGTGCTGCAGGAGGGGGAAGATTAGCCAGGGGAGTGGTGTAATGCAGGATAGGGAGAATCATGCAGGGAGCGATGTGCTGCAGGAAGAGGAGGATTATGCAGGGGAGTGATGTAATGCAGGATAGGGAGAATCATGCAGGGAGCGATGTGCTGCAGGAAGAGGAGGATTAGGCAAGGAGCGCTGTGCTGCAGGAAGAGGAGGATTAGGCAGGGGAGTGATGTAATGCAGGAGGGGGAGGCTTAGGCAGGGAAGCGATGTGCTGCAGGAAGAGGTGGCTTATGCAGGGGAGTGATGTAATGCAATAGGAGAGGATTAGGCAGGGAGCGATATGCTGCAGGAAGTGCAGGATTTGGCAGTGGTCGATGTGGTGCAAGAGGGGATTTGGCAGTGGGTGATGTGGTGCAGGAAGGGGGAGATTTAGAAAGGGCACAATGTGCTGCAAGGAGGGGAGGATTAGACGGGAGCAATGTGCCGCAAGAGGGGGAGGTTTAGACAGGGGAGTGATGTGCTGCAGGAGTGGGAGAATTAAGCGGTGAGAAACATGCTGCAGGACGGGGAGGGTTAGGCAGGGGAGCAATGTGCTGCAGGTGGAAGGAGAATCTGTGACTACAGCCCAGTGTTTAAGGTTTATTGGAGCCTGTCTTTTATATATTTTATTGTTTTTTTTTCTGACAAAACTGCATAACATCTGACATGAAGTCCGCTTAGCAGTCACTGTCCCTGTAGATTGTTACTGTCCAGGTTCACCGCGGTCTCTTTTTGTTTTTAGTGCCAATCTGACAGCAGTGAAGGTTCTGCTGATAATGGCGGTCGGGTTCCGAATAGAATGTTCATGTCTGTTCTCATTGTAGTAACATCACGGAATATGCTAATTTCTTCTGACCACACCCGATGACTGAATAAAGGCGCCTCACCCACTTGTCTATGTCATCACTTTGTGGTGTCACAATGATCTAAGGGGATAAAAAAACGCTCCTGGCAGCTTTACAGTCATTCGTCCCTTCGTGTTAAAGGAGCAGGATGATAGAGCCGCACCATGCCAGCCAGAAGAAAAGAAAGTGGAGCCCTTCAAGATGATGAAGCAAGAAAGCAGACTGTGGAAGGCCATCCAGGACCAAGAGCATCATGAGGGCCTGGTAACGTATACTACACAACTGTTCTGTATATGCTCATGCCATGTACACCTATGGTGGCCGATTCATCAAGGCTGGTGGATTTCTATACCAGCATTCATGAAGCGCCTATTGGAGGAACGTGCACCAAATTCATTAAAAAGACTAAACCTCTTAATGAACTTGACTCATCCTTAAAGGGGTTGTTCCCTTTCAATAAATGAATGTCCCTAGCTGCAGGTCATTTAATTAAAAAAAAGAGGTTCCACCATCTCAGTGCTGCAGCAGCTCAGTGCGCTCAGCTGGGCAGTCCGTCTGATTACATTTGTTGGCTGCGGCAGTATTGAGGTGATGTCAGTGCCATACACAATCCCAGGAATGGGTCAGGACAGCACAGTTTGATTCTTTATACCTGCAGCCAGGGTCATTCATTTATTGAAATATCCCCTTAAAGCTGACGTACTACACCTCAAGAAATGTACTCCAGTCAAAAGATGGAGTCAATTTCAGTCCTAATTTACACCACTTTTCCAGCCTAATTTGTAATAAGTTTTCAGGTAAAGCTAAGCCACAAGCGGTCCAGATAAGCTCTGTTCACTATTTAAGAAGTTAAAAGAGTGGGTGTAAAAAGGTCAGAGTATTTAAATGTAAGTTGCGCAGGAATTTACTGAGATTCAAACAGTTGTGCAACACATTTCCGGTGAAAACTGCTTGATGAAAAATGTTCCTTGAATAATATAACATTTCAGGTTAGTGGTAATAGATTTTATTATGGGACGTTGATCCAGGGAACTAGTCTGATTGCCATATGTGGAGTCGGGAAGGAATTTTTCCCCTAAAATGGGGCAATTAGCATCTGCCTCATGGGGTTTTTGCCTTCCTCTGGATCAACACATTAGCTTTTAGGTTGAACTTGATGGACTTGTGTCTTTCAACCTTAAAACTATGAAACTGTCCCTGTATTGAGGTTCAAGGGTGAAGCCCAGGGTTCATTTGGAACCATCAGAAATGGTGTGTTTTGCGCCCAGTCTGTCCAAGGAAGCCTGTTTGAGCCAACGGCCTCAGAAATATCCTAATATTTCAGAAAGTAGCAATAGTTAGGGTGGCTGAACCATTCTAGCCTTAAGTTTGCCCCTCCAGTCAGCATCTACTATGTAGATGCAATCAAGGCCATGTAATAAGTCTTTATCGCTGTACAGGGCTGTAAGAGTGAAGGCCAGAGTTCCTTTGGAACCTGTAGGATAGACTGGCTTTTGCCAAGTCTTTCCAAAGAAGCTTTTTTGAGCCATAGGCCTCAGACAGGTCCTAACAAGAAAGTGGCATTAGATAGCTTTTTCTTTAGTTAGGATTGATTCAACTACTCAAGCCTCAAGCGCACTCCTCCGGCCAGCAGCTACTCTGTAGATGCAACCCTGGGCCTATGGTAAGTATCTATCCCTGTACAGGGGTGTAATGGTAAAAACCTGGGTTCCCTTGGGATCTGCAGAATGGAGTAGCTTGCGCCAAGTCTGTCCGAGGAAGTCTGTTTGAGCCAACAGCCTTAAACAGATCCCAGTATTTAGGAAAAAAAAAAGCTTCAGTTAGAGTTGAATCAACCACTATAGCCTCAAGCTCGCTCCTCCGGCCAGCAGCTACTCTGTAGATGCAGCCCTGGGCCTATGGTAAGTATCTATCCATGTACAGGCGTGTAATGGTAAAGGCCAGGGTTCCCTTGGGATCTGCAAAATGGAGTAGCTTGCGCCAAGTCTGTCCGAGAAAGCCTTTTTGAGCTGATGGATTTAAACAAATTTCAACATTTAGGAAAAAAGCATTAATCTATTTCAGTTAGAGTTAATTCAATTACTCTAGCATAAAGATCCTAATTCACTTTGTCTAAAGGAAGTTAGTTGGCAAATTTTTATTGTGTGAGCAATGAGGTTATGGAACTCTCTACCACATGAACTTGAAATACTTAATTTTCTAAAAAAAATTCAAGGAGGGCATATGTGTGCCTTTCTTGAATAATATAAAATTGCAGGTTATCCGTACTAGATTTTGTTATGGGACGTTGATCCAGGGAACTAGTCTGATTGCCATATGTGGAGTCGGGAAGGAATTTTTCCTCTAATATGGGGCAATTAGCATCTGCCTCATGGGGTTTTTGCCTTCCTCTGGATCAACACATTAGCTTTTAGGTTGAACTTGATGGACTTGTGTCTTTCAACCTTAAAACTATGAAACTGTCCATGTATTGAGGTTCAAGGGTGAAGCCCAGGGTTCATTTGGAACCATCAGAAATGGTGTGTTTTGCACCCAGTCTGTCCAAGGAAGCCTGTTTGAGCCAACGGCCTCAGAAATATCCTAACATTTAAGAAAGTAGCAATAGTTAGGGTTGGCTGAACCATTCTAGCCTTAAGTTTGCCCCTCCAGTCAGTATCTACTATGTAGATGCAATCAAGGCCCTGCAATAAGTCTTTATCGCTGTACAGAGCTGAAAGAGTGAAGGCCAGAGTTCCTTTGGAACCTGTAGGATAGACTGGCTTTTGCCAAGTCTTTCCAAAGAAGCTTTTTTGAGCCATAGGCCTCAGACAGGTCCTAACAAGAAAGTGGCATTAGATAGGTTTTTCTTTAGTTAGGATTGATTCAACTACTCAAGCTTCAAGCGCACTCCTCCGGCCAGCAGCTACTCTGTAGATGCAACCCTGGGCCTATGGTAAGTATCTATCCCTGTACAGGGGTGTAATGGTAAAAACCAGGGTTCCCTTGGGATCTGCAGAATGGAGTAGCTTGCGCCAAGTTTGTCCGAGGAAGTCTGTTTGAGCCAACAGCCTTAAACAGATCCCAGTATTTAGGAAAAAAAAGCTTTAGTTAGAGTTGAATCAACCACTATAGCCTCAAGCTCGCTCCTCCGGCCAGCAGCTACTCTGTAGATGCAGCCCTGGGCCTATGGTAAGTATCTATCCCTGTACAGGGGTGTAATGGTAAAGGCCAGGGTTCCCTTGGGATCTGCAGAATGGAGTAGCTTGCGCCAAGTCTGTCCGAGAAAGCCTTTTTGAGCTGATGGATTTAAACAAATTTCAACATTTAGGAAAAAAGCATTAATCTATTTCAGTTAGAGTTAATTCAATTACTCTAGCATAAAGATCCTAATTCACTTTGTCTAAAGGAAGTTAGTTGGCAAATTTTTATTGTGTGAGCAATGAGGTTATGAAACTCTCTACCACATGAAATTGAAATACTTAATTTTCTAAAAAAAATTCAAGGAGGGCATGTGTGTGCCTTTCTTGAATAATATAAAATTGCAGGTTATCCGTACTAGATTTTGTTATGGGACGTTGATCCAGGGAACTAGTCTGATTGCCATATGTGGAGTCGGGAAGGAATTTTTCCCCTAATATGGGGCAATTAGCATCTGCCTCATGGGGTTTTTGCCTTCCTCTGGATCAACACATTAGCTTTTAGGTTGAACTTGATGGACTTGTGTCTTTCAACCTTAAAACTATGAAACGGTCCCTGTATAGAGGTTCAAGGGTGAAGCCCAGGGTTCATTTGGAAACATCAGAAATGGTGTGTTTTGCGCCCAGTCTGTCCAAGGAAGCCTGTTTGAGCCAACGGCCTCAGAAATATCTTAACATTTAAGAAAGTAGCAATAGTTAGGGTTGGCTGAACCATTCTAGCCTTAAGTTTGCCCCTCCAGTCAGCATCTACTATGTAGATGCAATCAAGGCCCTGTAATAAGTCTTTATCGCTGTACAGGGCTGTAAGAGTGAAGGCCAGAGTTCCTTTGGAACCTGTAGGATAGACTGGCTTTTGCCAAGTCTTTCCAAAGAAGCTTTTTTGAGCCATAGGCCTCAGACAGGTCCTAACAAGAAAGTGGCATTAGATAGGTTTTTCTTTAGTTAGGATTGATTCAACTACTCAAGCCTCAAGCGCACTCCTCCGGCCAGCAGCTACTCTGTAGATGCAACCCTGGGCCTATGGTAAGTATCTATCCCTGTACAGGGGTGTAATGGTAAAAACCAGGGTTCCCTTGGGATCTGCAGAATGGAGTAGCTTGCGCCAAGTCTGTCCGAGGAAGTCTGTTTGAGCCAACAGCCTTAGGCTGTGTGCCCACGTAGCATTTTTCAAGCGTTTTTGATGCGGAATTTCCGCAGCGGAAACGCTTGTAAAACGCTTGGTAACACGCACCCCATGGTCCCCAATGGGATTCCGCAAGTTCTATGCACATGCTGCGGATTTTTCCGCAGCGTTTATGCTGCGTTCAAAAATCCGCAGCATGTCATTTAATTTTGCGTTTCCGCAAGCAGAATTGCCTTTGTTCAATGCATAAAAAACGCAAGGCAATTCCGCATGTGGAAAACGCGTGATAAACGCGCGAAAAAAGCGCGATAAACGCGTGCGGAATTCCGCATGCGTTTTTCCGGGAGAGGACTTGCATTTATGCAGCAGAAATTTTCTGCTTCATAAATGCAACGTGGGCACATAGCCTGAAACAGATCCCAGTATTTAGGAAAAAAAAGCTTTAGTTAGAGTTGAATCAACCACTATAGCCTCAAGCTCGCTCCTCCGGCCAGCAGCTACTCTGTAGATGCAGCCCTGGGCCTATGGTAAGTATCTATCCCTGTACAGGGGTGTAATGGTAAAGGCCAGGGTTCCCTTGGGATCTGCAGAATGGAGTAGCTTGCGCCAAGTCTGTCCGAGAAAGCCATTTTGAGCTGATGGATTTAAACAAATTTCAACATTTAGGAAAAAAGCATTAATCTATTTCAGTTAGAGTTAATTCAATTACTCTAGCATAAAGATCCTAATTCACTTTGTCTAAAGGAAGTTAGTTGGCAAATTTTTATTGTGTGAGCAATGAGGTTATGAAACTCTCTACCACATGAAATTGAAATACTTAATTTTCTAAAAAAAATTCAAGGAGGGCATGTGTGTGCCTTTCTTAAATAATATAAAATTGCAGGTTATCCGTATTAGATTTTGTTATGGGACGTTGATCCAGGGAACTAGTCTGATTGCCATATGTGGAGTCGGGAAGGAATTTTTCCCCTAATATGGGGCAATTAGCATCTGCCTCATGGGGTTTTTGCCTTCCTCTGGATCAACACATTAGCTTTTAGGTTGAACTTGACAGACTTGTGTCTTTCAACCTTAAAACTATGAAACAGTCCCTGTATAGAGGTTCAAGGGTGAAGCCCAGGGTTCATTTGGAAACATCAGAAATGGTGTGTTTTGCGCCAAGTCTGTCCAAGGAAGCCTGTTTGAGCCAATGGCCTCAGAAATATCCTAACATTTAAGAAAGTAGCAATAGTTAGGGTTGGCTGAACCATTCTAGCCTTAAGTTTGCCCCTCCAGTCAGCATCTACTATGTAGATGCAATCAAGGCCCTGTAATAAGTCTTTATCACTGTACAGGGCTGTAAGAGTGAAGGCCAGAGTTCCTTTGGAACCTGTAGGATAGACTGGCTTTTGCCAAGTCTTTCCAAAGAAGCTTTTTTGAGCCATAGGCCTCAGACAGGTCCTAACAAGAAAGTGTCATTAGATAGGTTTTTCTTTAGTTAGGATTGATTCAACTACTCAAGCCTCAAGCGCACTCCTCCGGCCAGCAGCTACTCTGTAGATGCAACCCTGGGCCTATGGTAAGTATCTATCCCTGTACAGGTGTGTAATGGTAAAAACCAGGGTTCCCTTGGGATCTGCAGAATGGAGTAGCTTGCGCCAAGTCTGTCCGAGGAAGTCTGTTTGAGCCAACAGCCTTAAACAGATCCCAGTATTTAGGAAAAAAAAGCTTTAGTTAGAGTTGAATCAACCACTATAGCCTCAAGCTCGCTCCTCCGGCCAGCAGCTACTCTGTAGATGCAGCCCTGGGCCTATGGTAAGTATCTATCCCTGTACAGGGGTGTAATGGTAAAGGCCAGGGTTCCCTTGGGATCTGCAGAATGGAGTAGCTTGCGCCAAGTCTGTCCGAGAAAGCCTTTTTGAGCTGATGGATTTAAACAAATTTTAACATTTAGGAAAAAAGCATTAATCTATTTCAGTTAGAGTTAATTCAATTACTCTAGCATAAAGATCCTAATTCACTTTGTCTAAAGGAAGTTAGTTGGCAAATTTTTATTGTGTGAGCAATGAGGTTATGAAACTCTCTACCACATGAAATTGAAATACTTAATTTTCTAAAAAAAATTCAAGGAGGGCATGTGTGTGCCTTTCTTGAATAATATAAAATTGCAGGTTATCCGTACTAGATTTTGTTATGGGACGTTGATCCAGAGAACTAGTCTGATTGCCATATGTGAAGTCGGGAAGGAATTTTTCCCCTAATATGGGGCAATTAGCATCTGCCTCATGCGGTTTTTGCCTTCCTCTGGATCAACACATTAGCTTTTAGGTTGAACTTGATGGACTTGTGTCTTTCAACCTTAAAACTATGAAACGGTCCCTGTATAGAGGTTCAAGGGTGAAGCCCAGGGTTCATTTGGAAACATCAGAAATGGTGTGTTTTGCGCCAAGTCTGTCCAAGGAAGCCTGTTTGAGCCAACGGCCTCAGAAATATCCTAACATTTAAGAAAGTAGCAATAGTTAGGGTTGGCTGAACCATTCTAACCTTAAGTTTGCCCCTCCAGTCAGCATCTACTATGTAGATGCAATCAAGGCCCTGTAATAAGTCTTTATCACTGTACAGGGCTGTAAGAGTGAAGGTCAGAGTTCCTTTGGAACCTGTAGGATAGACTGGCTTTTGCCAAGTTTTTCCAAAGAAGCTTTTTTGAGCCATAGGCCTCAGACAGGTCCTAACAAGAAAGTGTCATTAGATAGGTTTTTCTTTAGTTAGGATTGACTCAACTACTCAAGCCTCAAGCGCACTCCTTCGGCCAGCAGCTACTCTGTAGATGCAACCCTGGGCCTATGGTAAGTATCTATCCCTGTACAGGGGTGTAATGGTAAAAACCAGGGTTCCCTTGGGATCTGCAGAATGGAGTAGCTTGCGCCAAGTCTGTCCGAGGAAGTCTGTTTGAGCCAACAGCCTTAAACAGATCCCAGTATTTAGGAAAAAAAAGCTTTAGTTAGAGTTGAATCAACCACTATAGCCTCAAGCTCGCTCCTCCGGCCAGCAGCTACTCTGTAGATGCAACTCTGGGCCTATGGTAAGTATCTATCCCTGTACAGGGGTGTAATGGTAAAGGCCAGGGTTCCCTTGGGATCTGCAGAATGGAGTAGCTTGCGCCAAGTCTGTCCGAGGAAGCCTTTTTGAGCCAATGGCCTTAGACAGAACCCATCATTTAGTAATAAAAAAACTTTAGTTAGAGTTATAGCCTCAAGCTCGCTCCTCTGGCCAGCAGCTACTCTGTAGATGCAACCCTGAGCATGTGGTAAGTCTCCATTCCTGTAAAGGGGTGTAATGGTAAAGATCAGGGTTCCTTTTGACCTGCTTATGCCAAGTCTGTCAAAGGAAGCCTTTTTGAGCTGATGGCTCTACACAGATCCTAATGTTTAGGAAAAAAGCTTATGTGTATTTCAGTTAGATTAAAAGTAAAGCCAACAAAAGAGAATTTAACTTTCCTCAAAAAATCAATTATTAATATAGCATTTACCTGCCCAGATCTCAGAACTAATGCACTATTAGGATGTAGCAATCCCATATAATTTTGTGTGCAGTTTTAATACTATGTAATCACCCCCCTCCATTAATTGGTAATATGTGAGTGGTTGTCACATCAGTATTTTGCACCTGTGTTGCTGTCATCGTTATTATATGGTATGATTAGTACTGAGACCTAGGCAGGTAAACACTGTTGCCCTTTTTTCCTGTGTTAATTCTTGAATTTTGGTGGGAATTTAAATTTGTCTTTGCTTTTAATGTTAGTGTAGGGACTCGCAAGTATGAGGACCCTTGACGCGGGTTGCGAGCTTGTGTATTTTAGCCAAAATATTTACTAATACCTCATATATATCATATATATCATATATATTTTTTGCACGTTATTTTTATTCAGGGTGCAGCCAGACCCATCAATGTTGGCCTTGTAAACTAGGGTGTCTGTCTTCATGGGGTGTACTTAAAAAGTGCTGGGCAGCCCGCCTAATAGTTTGGGCTTCACTAATAGGCTGTAAGCCAGACATTGTGCACTACCTGTGTGTGACCAGTGCCCTATACAAGGCTTATTTGTGTGCAGTTTTAATACTAAGCAATCACCCCCTCCATGAATTGGTAGGTTGTGAGTGGTTGTCTCATCAATATTTTGCACCTGTGTTGCTGACTTCTTCATTATATGGGTTTGCTGCATCCTTGTAATTATTGTTGCTGTATTTGCTGTGTTAATTCTTGAATTTTGGTGGGAACTTTAATTCCTTGTTTTGTGACTTTGCTTTTAATGTTAGTGTAGGGACTCGCAAGTATGAGGACCCTTGAGCAGGTTGCGAGCTTGTATATTTTGGCCAAAATATCGACCAATACCTCATATATATCATATATATTTTTTACATGCTATTTTTATTCAGGGTGCAGCCAAGCCCATCTACAGGTGCATCTCACAAAATTAGAATATCACCAGAAAAGTTAATTTATTTCAGTTCTTCAATACAAAACGTGAAACTCATATATTATATAGAGCCATTACACACAGAGTGATCTATTTCACGTGTTTATTTCTGTTAATGTTGATGATTATGGCTTACAGCCAATGAAAACTCAAAAGTCATTATTTCAATTAATTAGAATACCTTATAACAACAGCTTGAAAAATGTTTTCAAAATCCAAAATGTTATCCTACTGAAATGTATGTTCAATAAATGCCCTCAATACTTGGTCGGGGATCCTTTTACATCAATTACTGCATCAATGCGGCAATGTGGCATGGAGGCGATCAGCCTGTGGCACTGCTGAGGGGTTATGGAAGCCCAGGTGGCTTTGATAGAAGCCTTCAGCTCGTCTGCATTGTTGGGTCTGGTGTCTCTCATTTTCCTCTTGACAATACCCCATAGATTCTCTATAATAGATTCTTTATGGGGATTAGGTCAGGTGAGTTTGCTGCCAATCAAGTACAGTGATACTGTTGTTTTAAACCAGGTATTAGTACTTTTGTCAGTGTGGACAGGGGCCAAGTCCTGCTGGAGAATGAAATTTCCATCTCCAAAAAGCTTGGCGTAGCTAAGGTTTTGGTTCAGGGGGCCGAAACTTCTGAGTGGGCCTCTAACCAGGTAACCCTGATTCCAACTATAGCGGCGCACCCAGATAGTTGATGTAGGAAAACCTCAGCAGATGACCGCGCTGTTACTAAAAATAATCTCTATACAAAGACCAGCACTGATATTACCGCCATATGGTGACATATATTGATAGATGCCAGTCCTGCAGAACATATAAGAGATCACAGCTCAGTTATATATAGTACCTTACAGCTGACGTTCTTTCTGATTAAATTGTTCACTTTTCCCGTCTTTTCCATCTGGCCCAGACCGACACGACAACTTCTCCAGCCAGGGCTCAGAGTCTCAGGTCTGCAGAGATCACAACAAAGACACATTTGACTCCTTACATTTCAGGCACTGACCAGATCTATCCCCAACCTGCACAAACTTCTCATCCTGCTGATACCCCAATACTGAGCCTCTGCTGCAAAATGTGTCCCTATTACTGCACCTACTGTGTGCCCTCTAGATGGTAAAACAAACCTCTAAAATAAAGTAATGCCGTGTGCAAGTGTCCTAGAAAACAGTGCCCACATTGTGCCCCCTAGAAAGTAATAATGCCCCTTCGACAGTCACGATAACCTGAGTTCCCCTATAACAATAAGTGCCCACCTAAGATTTAATAATGTCCTGAGTCTCCCCCCATGTAGAGCTCCGCTCTAACCAGTATGATGTTCTCCTATTCACGATATAATTCCCCCTCACTGTATAGTACCCCCACAAAGTATACTGACCCCTTAGTAGCCCCCAAGCTGATGGCTCCAACACTGTATGATGGCCTCCACACTATACAAAGACCCCACATTATCTCCCACACTGTATGATGGCCCCCACGCTGTTCAAAGAACCCACATTATCTCCCACACTGTATAAATAGCCTACATATAGTATAATGCACCAGATAGTCCTCAATATAGTATAATGCACTCCCCATAGTCCTTCGTATAGTATAATGCGCCCCTATAGGCAGAGTCTGTAGTAAAATGCTCCCCCCATTGACAGAGTCTGTAGTATAAAGCTCCCCCCCATAGGCAGAGTCTGTAGTATAATGCTCCCCCCCTCCTCATAGGCAGAGTCTGTGGTATAATGCCCCCCCATAGGCAGAGTCTGCAGTATAATGCCCCCCCCATAGGCAGAGTCTGTAGTATAATGCTCCCCCCCTCCTCATAGGCAGAGTCTGTGGTATAATGCCCCCCCATAGGCAGAGTCTGCAGTATAATGCCCCCCCCATAGGCAGAGTCTGTAGTATAATGCTCCCCCCTCCTCATAGGCAGAGTCTGTGGTATAATGCCCCCCCATAGGCAGAGTCTGTAGTATAATGCTCCCCCCTCCTCATAGGCAGAGTCTGTAGTATAATGCCCCCTCCTCCTCATAGGCAGAATCTGTAGTATAATGCCCCCCCCCCATCTCATAGGCAGAGTCTGTAGTGTAATGTGCCCCCCCTCCTCATAGGCAGAGTCTGTGGTATAATGCCCCCCCCCATCTCATAGGCAGCGTCTGTAGTATAATGCCCCACCTATAGGCAGAGTCTGTAGTAAAATGCACCCCCCATAGGCAGAGTCTGTAGTATAATGCTCCCCCTCTTATAGGCAGAGTCTGTAGTACAATGTCCCCCCCATAGGCAGAGTCTGTAGTATAATGCTCCCCCCCTCCTCATAGGCAGAGTCTGTAGTATAATGCCCCCCCATAGGCAGAGTCTGCAGTATAATGCCCCCCCATAGGCAAAGTTTGTAGTATAATGCTCCCCCCTCCTCATAGTCAGAGTCTGTAGTATAATCCCCCCCCCTCCTCATAGTCAGAATCTGTAGTATATTGCCCCCCCATCTCATAGGCAGAGTCTGTAGTATAATGTGCCCCCCCTCCTCATAGGCAGAGTCTGTGATATAATACCCCCCCATCTCATAGGCAGCGTCTGTAGTATAATGCCCCACCTATAGGCAGAGTCTGTAGTAAAATGCACCCCCCATAGGCAGAGTCTGTAGTATAATGCTCCCCCTCTTATAGGCAGAGTCTGTAGTACAATGTCCCCCCATAGGCAGAGTCTGTAGTCTACTGCTCTCCCCTGCTCATAAACAGAGTCTGTAGTATAATGCCCCCCATAGGCAGAGTCTGTAGTAGAATGCCCCCCATAGACAGAGGCTTTAGTATAATGCTCCCCCCCTCCCCATAGACAGTCTGTAGTATAATGCCCCCCCTCCCCATAGGCAGAGTCTTTAGTATAATGCCCCCCCTCTCTGTGGGCAGAGTCTTTAGGATAATGCTCCCCCATAGGCAGAGTCTGTAGTATAATGCACCTCCCCCTTCCCATAGGCAGAGTCTGTAATATAATGCCGCCCCCCACCCGGCAAAAAATAAATAAACAGTACTCATCTCTCCTCCTGGTTCCCTCGCTGCTCAGAGCACCCAGCACGCACACATCTTCAGCACAGCGGGCTGGGCGCCAAGTGATGATGTCAGAGACGTTAGTCACAGAAGGGACTAATGGGAGAGAGATCCGCGCTCCCTCTCTCATCAGTAAACTTGCGGCGGTGGCGGGCAGTGGGGCCCGATGCTGGCACCAGGGGCATGCTAGATACAGTTACACTGGCGTAGCCCTGGATGGGCCCCCTAAGAGCGAGGGGCCCGGGGCCACCGCCCCCTTTGCCCCCCTGGTAGCTTGATACTGTGGCAGAGGGAAGCATGAAGTGCTCTAAAATTTCCTGGTAGACGGCTGCGCTGACTTTGGTGTTGAAAAAACACAGTGGACCTACACCAGCAGATGACACGGCTCCCCAAACCATCACTGATTGTGGAAACTTCACACTAGACCTCAAGCAGCTTGGATTGTGGCCTCTCCACTCTTCTTCCAGACTCTGGGACCTTGATTTCAAATGAAAATTGGAACTCTGGACATCTGTCAAGTCAGCAGTCTTCACCATGATTGTCATGATTGTGGAGCCTACTAAAACAGACTAAGGGACCTTTTTAAATGCTTAGGAAGTCTTTGCAGGTGTTTTTTGTTAATTATTTTAATTTACTGAGTTAATGACTTTTGTGTTTTCATTGGCTATAAGCCATAATCATCAACATTAACAGAAATAAACACTTGAAATAGATCACTGTGTTTGTAATGACTCTATATAATATATGAGGTTCACTTTTTGCATTGAAGAACTGAAATAAATTAACTTTTTGATGATATTCTAATTTTGTGAGATGCACCTATATGTTATGGCCTTGTAAATTAGAGTGTCTATCTTCATGGGGTGCACTTAAATAGTGCTGGGCAGCCCGTGTTCTTGCCTCAGCAGCGAATTTAGCTATCCAGGGAATCTAGTCACTTTATGTGTATATCAGTTCTGACATTATGTTGCTTGCATTTGAATCCTGTCTCTTTTTTATTGTTTGATAACTGCACTGTCTGCTAGTGATTTAATGTATTTGCTCTAGTTTCAATTTGCAATGCATTATGGGAAAGTTCCAAGAGCATTGTGAGACAGTTCTTGTTGCATTGTGGTCCTGTTCTTGTCACAGTTTGGGCAGCGACCATTATTTCCTCTTCTCTTCTGATGGAGAAGTTCCCTTATCACTCATCTTGTAAAGTGGCACAGAGCGGTAGTCGTGACTGAACGTCGGTCTGATTTCGCTCTGGCACTTTACAGACAATGGGTGTCCCAGTCCCAGTGTGCTCTAGGGTGTGGGGTGCAGCACACTCTCTTGTAGGCCGCAGGCCTCCACTGCCTTCAGGCTTCTGTCCTCAGAAGCCGCCGCTCACAATTTAGGGAACACGAAGTTCTTTGTAACAGTCAAACATATACTTGACAGTTCAAGTTCATCAGGTGGGTACAGATGGGATAAGGCACAGCAATTCACATTATCCTCCTTCTTAGCATAACTCCTCTTCAGCCCTGTTGCTAGCTCATCCTGTATTTCTCGTCCACCTCTGCAGTGCACCCGGGACTGGCCTTCAACTTCCATCTATGCAGGTCCCTGTCCATCTTCCTTTGTACTTCAGAGCACACAAAGTGTCCGGCAGCTCCTATGCCAGACCTTAGGCTCTGGACGTGACTGGAGCGACTGCTCTGGATCCCAGTAATGCCTCCCACTGCCTGGAACATTGAGTACTATATACAGTGGGTACGGAAAGCATTCAGACCCCTTTACATCTTTCACTCTTTGTTTCATTGCAGCCATTTGGTAAATTCTAAAAAGTTCATTTTTTTTCTCATTAAAGTACACTCTGCACCCCATCTTGACTGAAAAAAAACAGAAATGTAGAAATTTTTGCAAATTTATTAAAAAAGGAAAACTGAAATATCACATGGTCATAAGTATTCAGACCTTTTGCTCATATTTAAGTCACATGCTGTCCATTTCTTGTGATCCTCCTTGAGATGGTTCTACTCTTTCATTGGAGTCCAGCTGTGTTTAATTAAACTGATAGGACTTGATTTGGAAAGGCACACACCTGTCTATATAAGACCTCACAGCTCACAGTGCATGTCAGACCAAATGAGAATCATGAGCTCAAAGGAACTGCCTGTTACGATGTTAGTAGATACCCTGAAGTCCAATGGCGTGGGCCAAAAGCAGAGACTGAGACAAGAGTAGTGTGAAAGTCTATTTTAAACTCAAGTGCAAAAGATCACAGCAAACAGTTTATGAAGGTAAGTTCATTCCAAACAATACTTCTTAGAACCTAATCTGTAAGGCACGGCCTTCATTACTATTAGGGTATGCAAAAGTTAACCATAGTTCAAGTTTACTTAGGTACAGTAATATGCAAACAGAAATAAGGATAGTAAGCAGACGTAGGCATTCCTCAGTTGATTGTGGACTCACGTAGTGCAGAAGAGAAGACAAACTGGAATATGGATCTGGATATTGAAGAATGCAGGAGGTGCAGCGGAGGAAACAGCGATGTCTTAAGCAGAGCTGGAGCCGGGTATTTAAACACAGAGCAAGATGGTGACTATACCAGAGGTGTAGAGATCCAGGAGAAGTTTTCTTCAGGAAGACAAAAGTTCAGAGATCCCAGCGTGAGTGAACAACAGCCAGCGGTTCCTTTCAGCAGAAGTCCCCTTAGCAGAGGATTCAGGCAGCAATCCTTTCAGCGGATGACTAGGAGTAAACACAAAGTCAGCAAGACTCTATTCAGAGGGCTAGCACAGGTGAGTAGAAAGCTAAAAGCACACAATACTCAGGCAAGGCATGATTGCAACACATGCAGTTTAAGTAGGTCCACAGGCAGGAAACACATGACCCCAGTGAGGCAATGGAAGCCATCTTGGCTAAGGGAAAAACTACTGGCAAAGTAAAATTAAACCTGGCATCCTGACACTGCCAAAGGAGCTTAGAGACAGAATTGTGGCAAGGCACAGATCTGGCCAAGTTTACAAAAGAATTTCTGCATTAGTCAAGGGTCCTAAGAACACAGTGGCCTCCATAATCCTTAAGTGGAAAAAGTTTGGGACCACCAGAAGTCTTCCTAGACCTGGCCGTCCAGCTCAACTGAGCAATCGTGGGAGAAGAGCCTTGGTGAGAGAGGTAAAGATGAACCCCAAGATCACTGTGGCTGAGCTCCAAAGATGCAGTAGGGAGATGGGAGAAAGTTGCATAAAGTCAACTATCACTGCAGCCCTCCACAAGTCGAGCCTTTATGGCAGAGTGGCCCAACGGAAGCCTCTCCTCAGTGCAAGACATATGAAAGCCTGCACAGAGTTTGCTTAAAAACACATGAAGGACTCCCAGTCTATGAGAAATAAGATTCTTTGGTCTGATGAGACTAAGATAGTGATAATTCTAAGGGGTATGTGTGGAAAAAACCAGGCACTGCTCATCACCTGCCCAATACAATCCCAACAGTGAAACATGGTGGTGGCAGCATCATGGGGGTGTTTTTCAGCTGCAGGGACAGGACGACTGGTTGGAATTGAAAGAACCATGAATGCGGCCAAGTACACAGATATCCTGGATGAAAACCTCTTCCAGAGTGCTCTGGACCTCAGACTTGGCCGAAGGTTCACCTTCCAACAAGACAATGACCCTAAGCACACAGTTAAAATAACAAAGGAGTGGCTTCAGAACAACTCTGTGACCATTCTAGACTGGCCCAGCCAGAGCCCTGACCTAAACCCAATTGAACATCTCTGGAGAGACCTGAAAATGGCTGTCCACCAACGTTCACCATCCAACCTGACAGAACTGGAGAGGATCTGCAAGGAAGAATGGCAGAGGAACCCCAAATCCAGGTGTGAAAAACTTGTTGCATCATTCCCAAGAAGACTCATGGATGCACTAGCTCAAAAGGGGGCTTCTACTCAATACTGGTCATTTGGTCTGACATGCACTGTGAGCTGTGAGGTCTTATATAGACAGGTGTGTGCCTTTCCAAATCAAGTCCTATCAGTTTAATTAAACACAGCTGGACTCCAATGAAAGAGTAGAACCATCTCAAGGAGGATCACAAGGAAATGGACAGCATGTTGTAGTGCCGGCGTCCCTGCCCTCTGCTAGGCAGGGACGCTGTTCCCCTCACCGCTCTGCTCCGTGCCCGGCGTCCCTCTCCCGCTCTGCTGGCAGCGCGCGCTCCTTCCCGGCCACTGTGCTTAGGGCGCGCGCGCGCGCCCTCCCTCCCTCTTAAAGGGGCCGCGCGCGCCGTCCTAAGGAGTCCCCGGCCAATGGCCGGAGGACTTTACCATATATAAGGCACCTCCTCCAAAATGGAGGTGCCCGAGCAATGTTGTTGCACCGTTCTACTCTGCTTCAGCCCTCAGGTCCCGTTGCCAGTTACCTGCCAGATTCCTGCAAGCTTGCTGTCCTAATCCTGCCTGATTTCCTGTTACCTGCCTGCCTGCCTGAGGTCCGACGGTCTGCCTTACAACTCCGGTCAGTCTGTCTAAGGACCAACTTGCCCGCTCACCTGGGAGCGCACATCAGCTACCTGCCTGCTTGCCTGAGGTCCGACGGTCTGCCTTACAACTCCGGTCAGTCTGTCTATGGACCAGCTTGCCCGCTCACCTGGGAGCGCTTCTCCGCTACCTGCCTGCTTGCCTGCCCGGAGGCTCCGCTGTCACGTGCTGTGACCACCAGCTATTCCAGACTCTTGCTCGCTCACCTGGGAGCGCTTCTCCGCTACCTGCCTGCTTGCCAGCCCGGAGGCTCCGCTGTCACGTGCTGTGACCACCAGCTATTCCAGACTCTTGCCCGCTCACCTGGGAGCGCTTCTCCGCTACCTGCCTGCTTGCCAGCCCGGAGGCTCCGCTGTCACGTGCTGTGACCACCAGCTATTCCAGAGACTCTTGCCCGCTCACCTGGGAGCGCTTCTCCGCTACCTGCCTGCTTGCCTACCTGGAGGCTCCGCCGTCACGTGCTGTGACCACCTGCTATTCCAGAGACTCTCGCTTGCTCACCTGGGAGCACACATCCTCCATCTGCCTTGCTAGCCTACCTGGAGGTTCAGCCATCACAGGTCGTACCTACCCTTTACCTAGAGACTGCCCCGGTCACTTGCCGTGACCTCCAGCCCGTTCTTCCAGAGACTGCCCGGTCACTTGCCGTGACCTCCAGCCCGTTCTTCCAGAGACTGCCTCGATCACTTGCCGTGACCTCCTGCCCGTACACCCAGAGACTGTCCCGGTCACCTGCTGTGATTGCCTGCCTGGTCGCCACCCGCTCCCTTACAAGGACCGCCCCCTTGTATAGTAGCCCAGAGGTTCCGCCTCCCAGACCCGTTACAGTTTGCTCGGGCCATGGAACCCGGTGGCACCCAAGCTCCCTCGCTCTCGGACCTGTGTCATGAACTGTCCCGTCAAAGGTCCCAACAGGAGTCCATCCTGGGTCACCTGCGGAATGTCAATACTCGCCTGGACACTCTGACTGCTCCACCAACAACCTCCGCCAGTGCCATGTCTCGCAATCCGGCAGCTCCGCTGTCCACTAACACCATGATATCCTACCCCGGACCTCGGCTTTCTGCACCTCCTCGCTTCGGAGGCGACTCAGCCCAGGCTCGGGGCTTCATAAATCAGTGCACCCTGCACTTTGAACTATTGTCCCACCAGTTTAACTCCGACCGAGCCAAAATTGCATTCATCATGTCCCATCTCACCGGGGAGGCCCTGGCCTGGCTAAATCCTCTATGGGAGAGAGGAGACCCCCTGGTGTCCAACTTGCCTGCTTTTCTCACGGCTTTCCGGAAAGTCTTCGACGAACCCGGACGGAAGACCTCATCCGCATCATCGCTGCTACGCCTCCGTCAGGAAAGTCTCACCGTGGGCCAATATGCCATACGGTTCCGTACCCTTGCCTCGGAGCTGGCCTGGGATAACGACGCTCTGGTTTCCGTCTTCTGGGAGGGTCTGTCCGGCCGTATTAAAGATGAACTTGCCGGTCGGGACATTCCTACCACTCTCGATGACTTAATAACTCTTGCCACCCGGATTGACCTACGGTTCCAGGAGCGTGCCAGAGAGGTCACCCGTGAGAGGAGGTTACCACGTCTAGCTCCTACTTTTCAGAAACCCGTCACTCCTTCTGTCTCTAACCAGGTACACCCTCCTGAGCCTATGCAGGTCGACCAGACCAAGATGGTCAAGACCCGTCAGGACTTACGCCGTGCCGAGGGGACCTGCTTCTACTGTGGCAGTAAGGAGCACCGGATCCGTGCCTGCCCGGAGAGGTCGGGAAACGCCTGTGTCTAGGTTCGCTCAGAGAGGTCCACCTAGACAAGAATAAATCCTCTCCATCCCTGCTGTTGTCAGTTTCAATCGTCTACGGGGAGAACCGTTATTTCGAACTAGCCCAACTGGACTCTGGAGCAGCCGGGAATCTTATTTCACAGTCCCTGGTAGAGAAATACCGCATCCCCACCAAACCTCTGGCTGTACCCTTGTCTGTTGCTGCCGTGGATGGGGGGCTCTTACCACGCCCCATCCAACTCATCACCGAATCCATTACTCTGCAGGTGGGAATGCTGCATTCTGAAAGTATCTCCTTCCATGTTCTGCCTGGACTCTCTCACGCCCTCTTGCTAGGCCTACCTTGGCTCCAGAAACATGCACCCGTTCTTGACTGGCAGACCGGAGAAGTCCTTCGCTGGGGACAGGGCTGCCATAAGACCTGTCTGGTTCCCGTTCATCCCGTCCGTCCTTCTCCTACCCCAGCTAATCTACCTGGACTTCCGATTCCTTATTGGTCTTATGCTGATGTCTTTAATAAAAAGGAGGCAGAGACACTACCCCCTCATAGACCATACGACTGCCCTATCGACCTGTTACCTGGTACTTCTCCCCGTGGGCGTATTTATCCATTATCCGCTGCTGAGACCCGGTCGATGTCCGAATATATTGAGGAGAATCTGGCCAGGGGATTCATCCGGAAATCTACCTCCCCGGCGGGAGCAGGCTTCTTTTTCGTCAAAAAGAAGGACGGCTCTCTCCGTCCCTGTATAGACTATAGAGGCCTTAACCAGATCACGGTGAAGAATAAGTACCCCCTTCCGCTCATTCCGGAGTTATTTGATCGTCTGAGGGGGGCTAGAATCTTCACCAAACTGGATCTCCGTGGGGCGTACAACCTGGTTCGTATCCGTCAGGGGGATGAATGGAAGACGGCATTCAACACCCGGGACGGCCACTATGAATATCTGGTAATGCCCTTTGGCCTCTGTAACGCTCCTGCCGTCTTTCAAGAGTTGGTCAATGACATCTTCCGGGACCTTCTCTACTCCTGCGTAGTGGTGTACCTGGACGACATCTTGGTCTTCTCTCCGGATCTCCAGACTCACCGGAGGGATGTTCGTCAGGTCCTGCTCAGGCTCAGGCAGAACCATCTCTACGCTAAATATGAGAAGTGCCTCTTTGAGCAGACCTCGCTTCCGTTTCTGGGCTACATTATCTCTCAGACTGGCCTACAAATGGATCCTGAGAAACTGTCTGCCATCGAGAAATGGCCCCGACCAGAGGGGTTGAAGGCTATTCAACGGTTCCTGGGCTTCGCCAACTATTACCGCCTCTTCATCCCGCACTTCTCTTCCCGGACTGCCCCAATTTCCGCGCTCACCCGTAAGGGTACTAATCCCAAAGAGTGGCCGCCCGAAGCAGAGGAGGCCTTTCTTTCCCTAAAACAGGCCTTCTCTTCCGCCCCGGTGCTGCATCGCCCGGACGGCAACAAGCAGTTCTTCCTGGAAGTTGACGCCTCCTCCTCTGGAGCCGGAGCGGTACTTACTCAAAAATCATCTTCCGGGAGAATGGTAACTTGTGGCTTCTTCTCCAAACTCTTCTCCTCTTCTGAGCGCAACTATTCCATAGGAGACCGAGAGTTATTGGCCATCAAGCTGGCGTTGGAGGAGTGGCGTTACCTACTCGAGGGGGCTCTTCATCCGGTAATAATTTACACTGACCACAAGAACTTGGCTTACCTCCAGCATGCCCAGAGACTTAACCCGCGCCAAGCCCGGTGGTCCTTGTTTTTTGCTCGCTTTGATTTTGTTCTTCATTTTCGCCCGGCTGACAAAAACGTCAAAGCAGACGCCTTGTCCCGATCCTTTCTGGTGTCCGATCTCGAGGAAGAACCTAAACATATCATCGATCCCGCCAGAGTAATGCAGGTGGCTCCCGTGAGTCTAAATCGTCTCCCTCCCGGTAAGACGTTTGTTTCAGTACCTGATCGGGAGAAGATCCTACACTGGGGCCATTCGTCTAAACTAGCTGGCCACGCCGGTCAGAAAAAGACCCTCCAGCTTATTGCCCGGCACTATTGGTGGCCTACCCTGCACAAGGACATAATAGACTTTGTTTCTGCCTGTGTGTCCTGCGCCCGCAACAAAGTCCCGAGACATCTGCCAGCCGGACGCCTCCTTCCGCTTCCTGTACCTGCTGCCCCCTGGCAGCATATAGCAATGGACTTTATAACTGATCTCCCCGTCTCTGCCGGTTGTACGGTCATTTGGGTGGTCGCTGACCGCTTTTCCAAGATGGCTCACTTTATTCCCCTGCCAGGCCTTCCGTCTGCACCCGAGCTGGCTAAAGACTTTATCCGCCACATCTTCCGTCTTCATGGCCTGCCCCTCCACATCGTGTCGGATCGTGGGGTACAGTTCACCTCACGTTTCTGGAGAGCCACTTGTAAACTACTAGACGTCACCCTGGACTTCTCTTCCGCTTACCACCCACAGTCCAATGGTCAAGTGGAGCGGATCAATCAGAACCTGACCAGTTACCTCCGGCACTTCGTTAATGCCCACCATTCTGACTGGGTGGATCTCCTACCATGGGCCGAGTTCTCTTATAATAATCACGAGAGCGAATCCTCCTCCAAATCCCCGTTTTTTGTAGTCTTTGGTCAGCATCCTCGGATTCCTTTTCCTGTCTCCACCTCTGTGGACAACCCGGCTGCGGAATCTCTCGTTAGCAAATTTTCCTCCATATGGGAGAGTACCCGGTCCGCACTCCTTCTGTCATCCGAGCGTATGAAAAGACACGCTGACAAAAAACGCCTGGATCCTCCACAATTTCGTCCAGGAGATAAAGTCTGGCTCTCATCTAAATATGTTCGACTCAAGATACCTTCTTACAAGTTAGGGCCTCGGTTCATCGGTCCTCTGGAGGTCATCAGTCAGATCAACCCGGTGGCCTATAAATTGAAACTCCCGGCCAACTTACGGATCCCTAACTCCTTCCATGTATCTCTCCTCAAACCCGTGGTGCTTAACTCTTTTTCCAAGTCTACAGGTGCGCCTCCTGCTCCGGTTTCTGCTGAGGACGAGTTTGAGGTAGAGAACATTCTTGCCACCAAAAGGGTAAGAGGAAAGACCTTTTTTTTGGTAGATTGGAAGGGGTTTGGTCCTGAGGAGAGAACGTGGGAGCCCCGGGAGAACATCCATGCCCCTCTCATCCTAGCTAAATTTCTATCTGGCCTAAAAAAGGGGGGGCCTAAAGGGGGGGGTACTGTAGTGCCGGCGTCCCTGCCCTCTGCTAGGCAGGGACGCTGTTCCCCTCACCGCTCTGCTCCGTGCCCGGCGTCCCTCTCCCGCTCTGCTGGCAGCGCGCGCTCCTTCCCGGCCACTGTGCTTAGGGCGCGCGCGCGCGCCCTCCCTCCCCCTTAAAGGGGCCGCACGCGCCGTCCTAAGGAGTCCCCGGCCAATGGCCGGAGGACTTTACCATATATAAGGCACCTCCTCCAAAATGGAGGTGCCCGAGCAATGTTGTTGCACCGTTCTACTCTGCTTCAGCCCTCAGGTCCCGTTGCCAGTTACCTGCCAGTTACCTGCCAGATTCCTGCCAGCTTGCTGTCCTAATCCTGCCTGATTTCCTGTTACCTGCCTGCCTGCCTGAGGTCCGACGGTCTGCCTTACAACTCCGGTCAGTCTGTCTAAGGACCAACTTGCCCGCTCACCTGGGAGTGCACATCAGCTACCTGCCTGCTTGCCTGAGGTCCGACGGTCTGCCTTACAACTCCGGTCAGTCTGTCTATGGACCAGCTTGCCCGCTCACCTGGGAGCGCTTCTCCGCTACCTGCCTGCTTGCCTGCCCGGAGGCTCCGCTGTCACGTGCTGTGACCACCAGCTATTCCAGACACTTGCCCGCTCACCTGGGAGCGCTTCTCCACTACCTGCCTGCTTGCCAACCCGGAGGCTCCGCTGTCACGTGCTGTGACCACCAGCTATTCCAGACTCTTGCCCGCTCACCTGGGAGCGCTTCTCCGCTACCTGCCTGCTTGCCAGCCCGGAGGCTCCGCTGTCACGTGCTGTGACCACCAGCTATTCCAGAGACTCTTGCCCGCTCACCTGGGAGCGCTTCTCCGCTACCTGCCTGCTTGCCTACCTGGAGGCTCCGCCGTCACGTGCTGTGACCACCTGCTATTCCAGAGACTCTCGCTTGCTCACCTGGGAGCACACATCCTCCATCTGCCTTGCTAGCCTACCTGGAGGTTCAGCCATCACAGGTCGTACCTACCCTTTACTTAGAGACTGCCCCGGTCACTTGCCGTGACCTCCAGCCCGTTCTTCCAGAGACTGCCCGGTCACTTGCCGTGACCTCCAGCCCGTTCTTCCAGAGACTGCCTCGATCACTTGCCGTGACCTCCTGCCCGTACACCCAGAGACTGTCCCGGTCACCTGCTGTGATTGCCTGCCTGGTCGCCACCCGCTCCCTTACAAGGACCACCCCCTTGTATAGTAGCCCAGAGGTTCCGCCTCCCAGACCCGTTACACATGTGACTTAAATATGAGCAAAGGGTCTGAATACTTATGACCATGTGATATTTCAGTTTTCCTTTTTTAATAAATTTGCAAAAATTTCTACATTTCTGTTTTTTTCAGTCAAGATGGGGTGCAGAGTGTACTTTAATGAGAAAAAAATGAACTTTTTAGAATTTACCAAATGGCTGCAATGAAACAAAGAGTGAAAAATTTAAAGGGGTCTGAATGCTTTCCGTACCCACTGTACTTCAATAAAACTCACCCTATAGATACCCTAGCCTGAACCTGCATGTCAACGGAGATGGGCATCCTACATATAGATGACAATGGCACCCTTGCTGAACGGCAGCTGCCCCTAGACCCTAAAAGTCCCTTATTCGTACTTATGACGCGCCCCTGGGCCTGTGTCGCGCAGCGTTGCGCACGCGGGAGCTTACCCGGAGCCGGATCTGGTGAGGGTTGTAGTCTCGTGGCGGTGACCCGGTCCGTGCCCAGGGAGTCAGACTAAGTGGCGCTGTATTAGCGGTAGATGTTGGACGACTACGCCACCCGTTGAGTGCAGCTAAGGAGCTGCTGCTGCAGGGCAGACCGCTGAGGCCGGTGGTAGGATTGTGCAGCGTGATAGTATAACCCCCAACGGGAGGGGTATGGCCTCAGGGCAGCCGACGTGGATGATGGGGGTAGCAGGAACCACTCGGAGACGGTACGGTGTAGTTCAGGGTCTTTACTGGTGACAAAGACAGACCCTCCCGGAGTACTGGCTAGCGATTGGGGCCTGGTCAGTCCTTGAGCAGATGGGATCTCCCCTGGCCAGGCGGAGTTGTAGGCCTCCCAAACTAACGTTACTCTTCTGGCTACCTTGCTAGAGGCGGGTATAAGTAGCCCACGTCCCTGAGTGTACCGTGTGGTGCTCACCCGTATGGCCGGTGACTCGGGGCCTTCTAGTAGCTTCCGCTCCACGACGGCGGTGCTGGTCCCACGCGTGTGACCGTGCCTTCGGGTTTCTGGGCCAGAGGACCTGCAATCCCCTGCCGGTCGGTTTCTGCTGCTGGATAGGAGTTAGTCCCCACAGCCTCGGACTCCGGGTCCGGTGATAGCTTCTCAGTCAGGGCGAGCTCTGCAGCTGCCAGCCCCTGACTCCTTGTAGCACTGCTCCCACAGAGCTCCTGTTGTTTCTTCCCATAGCTGCTTCTCTTCTCTGTCTCTACTTCTGGCATGGCCCAGGAGCTGGGCCCAGCCGGAGCCACAGCTCCCTGTCAGCCCTCCTGGCTGAACTCTCCCTTTGAACTCTCTAACCCTGCCTCAGCCCCAGGTTTATATAGGGGAAGTCCTTCCCCTCCCAGGACTGGGCAGGAGGTGTGGCATGCATAGGATTCCTGACCAAGAGACCTCCCACCTGCTCTCAGACATAACATTGCTGTTACTGTGGAAACCAGACCCCTGGGGTGCCACATTCCCCCCTAGTGAAATTTAGTACTCCGGGACTAAACAATTTTTTTTTTGAAAAACATAATAAGGTATAAACAATAATAATGCAACAAGAAAAACACATAAAGATGGTCACGGCGTGTCCGCAACCGGGTGCAGTCTTTGAAGAAAAGCAAGGTGTCCATTTCACCAAAACAGGGAGACGTAACCAGGTAGGGGTCTGTCCTGCCCCGAGTCCTTAACAGTCTTTAGTCCATCCCTAGGTTACGCTCCAACTATGTACACAGGATTCCCGGTAAATCCACCAAAGACTCCTATAAATTACTAGAGACACATAATTATTTACAAGATATGGCCGCTCTCAGTCCTCGGCCAGTGGGGATAAGGATTGGCTGCTCACAGTCCTCAGCCTGGTAAGGGATAGGGGATGGCTGCTCACAGTCCTCAGCCTGGTAAGGGATAGGGACACACGGGGAACAATTCACTAATCCCAACGGGGACCATATTTTAATTAGCATCAGTTCTCATACCCTGACGGGTAACGATATACAGTTCTTTGTTTATGCTACTTCCCTTCAGTAGCGGTGTCCTCTTTGTGCTCCCTCCTGAGGGTAGTCCTCAGACCCGTCCGGGTCCTCTTGGCTTTCCTCGTATTGGTAGCACTGCAGCCCCTCCTTGGTTAGCCGGGCTAGTATCTCTGCGACAGTCCTCCTCCCAGGTGGCCAGGACTTTACCTCCCTTTGGGCTGCCCCGGTTAATTGGGCCACCAGGATGCTCACTTTTTGCTCTTCTGTGAGGGGGTACACCTGGAAGAGGCTATCCAGCTTTTCTCTAAAGTCCTGCAGGGTATGTGACTCCCCTGAGTACTGGGGTAGCCAGGCTGCCCCCGGGATATAGGGCATGGTGAAAGGCATGACCGCAACAGCGGTGGCGCTGGCGGGGGTTGGAGCGGTGAAGCTCTCCTCCGTATCCGACATCCTTCTCCCCCCTAGTGGACCGTGGCCTACCTTGCGATGATCCTCTTCCGTAGGCCGCGGCTCCGCAGTGGATCGTCAGGGTTGAGGACCTTCCGTCGCGCTCCTGTGACGTCGGCGTCTGCTGGGCTCCTTCCAGGACCTTACGCAACGTCCGGACGTGAGGCGGGGCTTCAGTTCTCGCGCGCTTTCGGAGTCCACGCCCCTCTTCTTCCCGCGCGGCGTCCTCAAGATGGCGTCCAATGGCGGGAAACCTCCACGGAGGGCGGGAAGAAGGCCGAAGATGGCGGGAATCTTCACCACTGGTAAGTTTGAACAGTCTTTTTCAGGCACGCAGTACCCGGTGGTTGCGGGCACGAGATCCTGCCGACTACGCCAAAAGTTGACGCGCCCCTGGGCCTGTGTCGCGCAGCGTTGCGCACGCGGGAGCTTACCCGGAGCCGGATCTGGTGAGGGTTGTAGTCTCGTAGCGGTGACCCGGTCCGTGCCCAGGGAGTCAGACTAAGTGGCGCTGTATTAGCGGTAGATGTTGGACGACTACGCCACCCGTTGAGTGCAGCTAAGGAGCTGCTGCTGCAGGGCAGACCGCTGAGGCCGGTGGTAGGATTGTGCAGCGTGATAGTATAACCCCCAACGGGAGGGGTATGGCCTCAGGGCAGCCGACGTGGATGATGGGGGTAGCAGGAACCACTCGGAGACGGTACGGTGTAGTTCAGGGTCTTTACTGGTGACAAAGACAGACTCTCCCGGAGTACTGGCTAGCGATTGGGGCCTGGTCAGTCCTTGAGCAGATGGGATCTCCCCTGGCCAGGCGGAGTTGTAGGCCTCCCAAACTAACGTTACTCTTCTGGCTACCTTGCTAGAGGCGGGTATAAGTAGCCCACGTCCCTGAGTGTACCGTGTGGTGCTCACCCGTATGGCCGGTGACTCGGGGCCTTCTAGTAGCTTCCGCTCCACGACGGCGGTGCTGGTCCCACGCGTGTGACCGTGCCTTCGGGTTTCTGGGCCAGAGGACCTGCAATCCCCTGCCGGTCGGTTTCTGCTGCTGGATAGGAGTTAGTCCCCACAGCCTCGGACTCCGGGTCCGGTGATAGCTTCTCAGTCAGGGCGAGCTCTGCAGCTGCCAGCCCCTGACTCCTTGTAGCACTGCTCCCACAGAGCTCCTGTTGTTTCTTCCCATAGCTGCTTCTCTTCTCTGTCTCTACTTCTGGCATGGCCCAGGAGCTAGGCCCAGCCGGAGCCACAGCTCCCTGTCAGCCCTCCTGGCTGAACTCTCCCTTTGAACTCTCTAACCCTGCCTCAGCCCCAGGTTTATATAGGGGAAGTCCTTCCCCTCCCAGGACTGGGCAGGAGGTGTGGCATGCATAGGATTCCTGACCAAGAGACCTCCCACCTGCTCTCAGACATAACATTGCTGTTACTGTGGAAACCAGACCCCTGGGGTGCCACACTTACATAGACCAAAGATCTAACAGTCTACCAGAAACTGGTACAGATATCACATCAAACAATCAATCCTCAGTGTGTACTAAATGATTAAAGTGACAACAGTGAATAAAGTGACAATGTGCAAATTTATAAAAACACCCAAGAACGTTCCTAATATCTTTGGACCTCCAAGCCAAAGGATACATTCGGGCATCCAAACAAAGGCTACAATCAGCCCTGTTCAACACCCTAGATGCTGATTACCTGCCTTATAGTGGAGGGTGACACCCTAGTTAATGTTGACACTGTGGCGCCCCCGCTCCACGGCGGCTATCCCTGGATAACCCTAGCCAGCCCTGGAATTAATCACCCATAGAGGTGTCAATGACATAAATGATCACAAGACTAAACAATAAAAGGAACTTATCTTGATAAAGTGCAATACTGATGCGTATCATCTTTATGCCGCATGTCCCGATTTTAAAGAGATTTAATAAAATTTGTATTTTAGGGTTTATGTTATACTTATGTCTTATGGTATCCTAAGCTTATCTTATGCTATACTCACATTATGCATTAACACTTCACATGCTGTTACATCACCATTATACATTACATAAGACACATATCACTTTTAGATATAAAACCGCAAGACAGTATTCACATGACGCGTTTGTTGTCTTCAGGGGCAGGAACAGGGTAAGACAGTCCACATCCCTACAGTTTTGTATCTTGAGCTCTGTGCACACAGCCTGCTCCAAGCTTAGCCGGTAAGAGCCCTATCTATGTGGTACAATACTGGGGTTCATCGTATGTTTTCCGCATCTACTGTATGGAGGTTTCTCTACTATCAATAAAGAGAAGGTTTTTCGCAGCCTTATTCTTAAGCAGACAGGGGGTTTAGCTCCATGTCACACTACACACCGTGGTAAGGTGTATGAGGGGAGCATAGCCTGCCTAATCTAATAGTATGGGCGTCACTAATAGGCTGTAAACCAGACACTGTGCGTGACCAGCGCCAAAATATCTACCAGTACCTCATATATAGATTTTGCACGTTATTTTTATTCAGGGTTCAGACAAGCCCATCAATGCTGGATTTGTAAACTAGGGGGTTTGTCCTCATGGGGTGCACTTAGATAGTGCTTTGCAGCCTGCCTAATCTAACAGTATGAGGGTCACTAATAGGCTGTAAGCCCTATATTGAGCACTATCTGTGTTAGGCGTCAGGTGTTTTCTGGATCCGAAATGGGTTCAGAATCATCAGTGGATTCTGTGGTCTCCCATTCCGGTCCAGATGCTTCTCAGCATCATCGTCATTGGTCCCAACGCCTAGCTGGTGCACGAGATGTACAAGTTGTCTCTCGGGTCTTTGTTCCTAGCAACATGAAGGATAGGTTGCGGAGGGAAACAGGGCTGTTACAGCCTAAGTCCAGGATACACTGCACTGAGCATGCCCGTGACATGGCGGACCGTGATTGGTGGTTTGGGAGTCAGCTGATCCGGTGACCTGGCACCGCCTGATTGGTCGCGGGTGACGTCACCAATAATGTGACGATGGGCAGGGCTTAATATTTAAATAGCACGCCCACAAACATGGCGGCGCACTCTGATCATTGAGCTGAGTTGGTGTTATTGTGTGGACGCTTGGTCGTTTCGGCTCCACGTGTGCTTTTGCTGTTATAGCTTCTGACAGGCAGGTTTAGCAGGGGATAGACAGCCTTAGATGGAGGGAGGCAGGTAGCTTCGTCTGACACTCTGGCTCCAACAAGGGGGTCGCTATACACCCCGAGCAGACTGCGGACTCCGTATTCCCGGCACCGCCTGTTAGCCACGTGGAGAGATACTCCTCAGTCCGGTAGCAAGCCGGCTGGGAGCACGTATAAGCCGGCGTGAATCACACACGCATCCGAGCGCCTGCTGCGTAGCCTCTGTGCAGTTAACAGGGCTACGGCTCCATTATTTGTCGCACATCTCTCGTGCAGTTAATGGAGATAGTGCGAATCCCTATTCCCGTTCCGGTGTGCAGTAACACGGGGGGGATTGTTATTTCAGTTGGTTGTTTTACCTTCTTACCCGGAAGGTGTTCGTCCACAGTCCTCCAGGCTGCATCACGGACCCCGGGTTCGTTTGCTTTCCATTATTTAATAAAGTTGTTTGCAACCATTCCCCTAACAATCTGTGTGTGACCAGTGACCTATACAAGCCATTTTTTGTGTGCAGTTTTAATACTAAGCAATGACCCCCTCCAAGAATTGGTAGGTTATGAGTTGGTTGTCTCATCAGTATTTTGCACCTGTGCTGCCCCTGCCTTTATTATATGGTTTGCTTCATCCTGATTAGTGCATTAGTTTTGAGACCTGGGCTGGAGAATAAATACTGTTCCTCTTTTTTGCTGTGTTAATAATTTTTTTCAGTTTTAATTCAACTACTCTAGCATCAAGCTCCTAATTCGCTTTGTCTAAAGGAAGTTAGATGGCAATGTTTTATTGTGTGAGGTATGGAACTCTCTACCACATGACCTTGTAATACTTAATTCTCTAAAAAAAAGTTCAAGGAGGTCCTGTGTGACTTTCTTGAATAACATTACAGGTTATTCATACTAGATTTTATTATGGGACGTTGATCCAAGCAACTAGTCTGATTGCCATATGTGGAGTCGGGAAGGAATTTTTCCCCTAATTTTGGGCAAGCAGCATCTGCCTCATGGTTTTTTTTGACTTCCTCTGGATCAACACATAAGCTTTTCACAGGTCTCTATATATAGTGTGATGGCTCCCACAGCTCTTTATATACAGTACTAGATGGTGGCCCGATTCTAACGCATCGGGTATTCTAGAATCTGTATGCGGCCGACCAGGCGCAATCAACAGAGTGGTGTTTAAATGTGGCGCCAAAATCGCTGATTGGTCGCGGCCGCCGGCCACGACCAATCAGCAGAGCAGTGTTTAAATTTGGCGCCAGTATCGCTGATTGGTCGCGGCGCCAATATCGCTGATTCCGACCAATCAGCGAATCGTATTACTGAGGACCGGGCAGCGACGCTACCTGTGCGGGTACTTCCGCTGCAAGGAACCGGGAGATGGCCGGCTGCTCACAGTCGAAGTATCCCGACTGGCGGCGCCGCTCCCCGGTCCTCGCTTCACACTTGCCGTCGGGAGATCAGCGGCGCCGCCGGTCGCGGTACTTCTGCTGCGAGCAGCCGGGAGATGAGCGGCTAGCGCCGGTCATCTCCCGGCTGCATCGCCGCTGACCTCCGTGCGGCAGATGAGCTGCTAACGGCCGCCATCTTTTTCTGAAATCCCGCGTCGCTGATTGGCCGCGGCTGGACCAATCAGCGACGCAGGATTTCCTGGACAGAAGGACAGACAGACAGACGGGATAAGACGATTATATACAGTACAGACCAAAAGTTTGGACACACCTTCTCATTTCAAGATTTTTCTGTATTTTCATGACTATGAAAATTGTACATTCACACTGAAGGCATCAAAACTATGAATTAACACATGTGGAATTATATACTTAACAAAAAAGTGTGAAACAACTGAAAATATGTCTTATATTCTAGGTTCTTCAAAGTAGCCACCTTTTGCTTTGATGACTGCTTTGCACACTCTTGGCATTCTCTTGATGAGCTTCAAGAGGTAGTCAATGGAAATGGTCTTCCAACAATCTTGAAGGAGTTCCCAGAGATGCTTAGCACTTGTTGGCCCTTTTGCCTTCACTCTGCGGTCCAGCTCACCCCAAATCATCTCGATTGGGTTCAGGTCTGGTGACTGTGGAGGCCAGGTCATCTGGCGTAGCACCCCATCATTCTCCTTCTTGGTCAAATAGCCCTTACACAGCCTGGAGGTGTGTTTGGGGTCATTGTCCTGTTGAAAAATAAATGATGGTCCAACTAAACGCAAACCGGATGGAATAGCATGCCGCTGCAAGATGCTGTTGTAGCCATGCTGGTTCAGTATGCCTTCAATTTTGAATAAATCCCCAACAGTGTCACCAGCAAAGCACCCCCACACCATCACACCTCCTCCTCCATGCTTCTCGGTGGGAACCAGACATGTAGAGTCCATCCGTTCACCTTTTCTGCATCGCACAAAGACACGGTGGTTGGAACCAAAGATCTCAAATTTAGACTCATCAGACCAAAGCACAGATTTCCACTGGTCTAATGTCCATTCCTTGTGTTCTTTAGCCCAAATAAGTCTCTTCTGCTTGTTGCCTGTCCTTAGCAGTGGTTTCCTAGCAGCTATTTTACCATGAAGGCCTGCTGCACAAAGTCTCCTCTTAACAGTTGTTGAAGAGATGTGTCTGCTGCTAGAACTCTGTGTGGCATTGACCTGGTCTCTAATCTGAGCTGCTGTTAACCTGCGATTTCTGAGGCTGGTGACTCGGATAAACTTATCCTCAGAAGCAGAGGTGACTCTTGGTCTTCCTTTCCTGGGGCAGTCCTCATGTGAGCCAGTTTCTTGCAGCGCTTGATGGTTTTTGCATCTGCACTTGGGGACACTTTCAAAGTTTTACCAATTTTTTGCATTGACTGACCTTCATTTCTTAAAGTAATGATGGCCACTCATTTTTCTTTACTTAGCTGCTTTTTTCTTGCCATAATACAAATTCTAACAGTCTATTTAGTAGGACTATCAGCTGTGTATCCACCAGACTTCTGCACAACACAGCTGATGATCCGAACCCCATTTATAAGGCAAGAACTCCCACTTATTAAACCTGACAGGGCACACCTGTGAAGTGAAAACCATTTCCGGTGACTACCTCTTGAAGCTCATCAAGAGAATGCCAAGAGTGTGCAAAGCAGTCATCAAAGCAAAAGGTGGCTACTTTGAAGAACCTAGAATATAAGACATATTTTCAGTTGTTTCACACTTTTTTTGTTAAGTATATAATTCCACATGTGGTAATTCATAGTTTTGATGCCTTCAGTGTGAATGTACAATTTTCATAGTCATGAAAATACAGAAAAATCTTTAAATGAGAAGGTGTGTCCAAACTTTTGGTCTGTACTGTATATTAGATGATGACCCCACAGACCCTTTACACAGCATTATGTTTCCACAGCTCCTTGTATACAGTATGATTCCCTCATTGTTCCCTAAATACAGTATGATGTGCTCACAGCTCCATATACACCGTATGATGTCCCCACACATGCAGATACACAATATGATACCTATACACAATATGATGCCCCTACATCTCCCTATACACAATATGATGCCCCTACATCTCCCTCCATCTGAACAAGTCTCTCCAGCTTCAGAAAGATTATGGACGCATCACATTTTTTTTTACGGACAGGGAAAAAAGTGCCCTATTTTTATGGACTGTCCAAGAATTTCTGGACAGTTGGCAACCCTGCTATTAGTTCCACTGGGGTGGCAGCCTAGGTGGATGCTGGAAGCACAACCGTCTCTCCCTAAGATTCGGAGAGGAAAGGCCACCGATTCCTGACCCTTGCTGTGGCCTTTTCGTTGAGAGGGATGGTTTATTGAGGGCCCATATATACACACAGTCATGGCTGGAAGTGTTTAGCAACCTTGAGATTGTTCCAGAAAGTGAAGTATTTCTCCCAGAAAATTATTACAATTACACGTTTTGTTATACATTTGTTATAATATTTATTTCCTTTGTGTGTATTGAAACAGCACAAAAAATGGGAAAAAAAGGCAAATTGGACATAATTTCACACAAAACTCCAAAAATGGGCCGGACAAAATTGTTGGCACTTTTCCAAAATTGTGGAAAAACAACTTTGCTTCAAGCATGTGATGTTCGTTAAAACTCACCTGTGGCAAGTAACAGTCGTGGGTAATATGAAAGTCATACCTGAGACCAGATAAAAAGTGGAGAAGATAGATAGATATGAGATTGATAGATAGATAGATATGAGATAGATAGATGGATATGTGGCACCCCAGGGTCTGGTTACCACTGTAATAGAAATATTATGTCTGAGAGCAAGTGGGAGGTTTCCTGGTTCGGAGCCCTTAAACATGCAACACCTCCTGTCCCAGACCAGATAGGGGAGGAACCTGCCCTATATAAACTGGATCTGGGGCGGGGTTAGTGAAGTCAGAGCCTGGAGTTAGTTCCAGACACAGGGAAAGTAACAGCGAGGAGCTCTGTAGGAGCAGGAGCTGAAGACCAGGGACTTGAGCTAAGCGGAGTTCGTCCTGGCAGAAGACTCTGAGAACCGGACACAGGAGTCCGAGGTTGCGGGGACTTATATATACCCAGCAGCAGAAACCCGCCGGCAGGGGATTTCAAGTCCTCTGGCCATAGAAGCCCGGAGGCTCAGTCACGAGCAAGGGACCAGCACTGCAATCGAGGAGCGGGGGCTATCAGAAGGCCCCAAGTCACCAGCCATACAGGTGAGCACCACACGGAACACTCAGGGACGTGGGCTACTTCCACTCGCTTACAGCAAGGTAGCCAGGAAGAGTGCAGATAGTCGGGGAGGCCTACAACTCCACCTGGCCAGGGGAACTCCAGTTTGCTCACAGACTGACCAGGCCTCTTATGCTAGCCAGTACTCCCGGGAGGGTCTGCCTTATCACCATCAGTAAAGACCCTGAACTGCACTGCAAAGCCTCTGAGTCGTTCCTGCTGCGCTCGTGCACCATCACTCCTATCATCCACACTCACTAGCCTGAGGCTATACTCCTCCCGTGGGGAGTTATACTACACTCTGCTGCCCTCACAACATCAGCCTCAGAGGTCTGCTCAGCAGCGGCGGTTCTTATTGACCGCAATCCACGGGTGGCGTAGTCGGACATTGCATTATACTGATACAGAGACTGCCACAATATTGGTCTGGCCACCCTGAGCCACGGGACCGGGTCGCCACTACTACTCCCAGCATTGCCCTGAAGTCCGGTCCCGGGTGCCCCATGGCCCAGGGGGCGCGTCATATAGATAATAGATAGATGATAGATAGTCCTATGATATGAGATAGAGGTCGTTATAGACAGGTTTATACACTCTCTCCCGAAGTCGGTAAAATCCTGGGTTGCCCAGGGAGATCCCTATAATGCTGATGACTTGGTGGGGTTGGTGGAAAGATACCAGGCGGTTGAGAGTCCGTTGGGAAAACAAGGGGTCGTAGCCTCTCAATACTGGGGTTCCCAAAAGGTGGCGGACACCCAAAAGAAGCGAGCTAGCGCCACACCTGGGGGGCATCCTAGAGTTCAGGAGGGGTCTGAGTTGCTGCCCAAGGTCCCACCCCATAATATAGTGTGTTGGAGATGTCATACCCCTGGCCATATTGCCTCCCGGTGTCCCATAACCTCTGAACCAATGGACTGTAACATGGGCCGGCGTTGCTCTTATTTTGCCTACCCCGCCTGCAGCGCGGTTCGTCAACATGGCGAGGGCCCTCAGGCATGCTCAGTGTCAGTTAACGGGGCACAAGTCTCTGGACTATTGGTCTCAGGAAGTTTGGTGACCCTGATAAGGGCCACACTCCCTCATCGGCTGGTTTCTGGGAAGGTGGTGGATGTCCGGTGTATCCATGGGGACGCTAAGAACTATCCTGTGGCCCAGGTGGATGTAAACACAGACTGTGGCACCACATCTCATGAAGTGGCGGTCGTTAAGGACCTATTGCATCCCATAATAATTGGACGTTACTTTGCATTATTCTGGGAAATGTGGGGGAAAGCGGGGACACCTGGTTGCTTGGACGACAGCCAGATCGCCCCTAAGGAAACTTACCCGCAGAACATAGTAGATGAGTTTCCCATGTGTGTGCTGGTGGGCAATGAGGATGAAGTAGCATCCCCTGAGTCCAATATCCCTGAGCTGGAGGTGTCCGAGGGAAACTTTGGAACTGCCCAACTCAGGGATTTAACTCTGAAAGGGGCCTTTGAAAATGTTACTGTGTTAAATGGGGTGCCTCAGGAACCGGGGGCTGACACTCGGTTCCCTCATTTTGCTGTGAATGGGGATTTGCTGTACAGAATAACCAAGCCAAGGGGTGAGGTAATAGAACAGTTGCTGGTGCCAGGGCCCTATAGACGCAGGGTGTTAGACATGGCTCATTCTCATGTGTTGGGTGGTCACCTGGGTGCAGACAAGATTCAAGAACGGATCCTCCAAAGATTCTACTGGCCAGGTTGCTATAGAGAAATATAGAGTTATTGTCGTTCCTGCCCCACATGCCAGATAACCTCCCCAGTGGCCCACTTCCGCAGTCCCCTAGTGCCACTACCAGTCATCGAGGTTCCATTCGAACGCATAGCAATGGATCTAGTGGGGCCTCTGGTCAAGTCTGCCCAAGGGCATCAGTATATCCTGGTGGTATTAGATTATGCTACATGGTATCTGGAGGCCGTACCACTACGAAACTCCTCCACCAGGTGTATAGCCCGGGAGTTAGTCCACATGTTTTCAAGAACCGGGTTGCCTAACGAGATCCTAACAGACCAAGGAACTCCATTTATGTCGAAGGTCATGAGGGAATTGTGCAAGACACTGCAGATTGCACAACTGAGAACCTCCGTGTACTCTCCCCAGACGGACGGACTGGTAGAGAGGTTTAACAAAACCTTGAAAGCAATGTTGAGGAAAGCAGTGGAAAAGGATGGCCGAGACTGGGACTATATGTTGTTCGCCATGAGGGAAGTTCCCAAAGCTTCCACAGGTTTCTCCCCATTTGAACCACTCTATGGACGACACCCTCAGGACTCCTGGAGGTGGAGAAAGAGTCCTGGGAAGCTGAGACCACTCCCTATAGGAGAGTGGTGGAGCACGTTGCCCAGATGCAAGAGAGGATTGCCCATGTGATGCCCATTGTGAGGGAGCACCTCCTCAAGGCACAAGAGGCACAGTCCAGGGTGTATAATAGGTCGGCCAGGGTGAGATCGTTCAACCCAGGAGATCAAGTGCTTGTGCTAGTCCCACAGTGGAGAGCAAGTTCATGGCCAAGTGGCAGGGCCCCTATGAGGTGGTAGAGAAAGTGGGGGAAGTCAACTTTAAGATCCACCAACCAGGGAAGAGGAAGCCCTACCAAATTTACCATGTTAACTTGATTAAGCCATGGCAAGATAGAGAGCCTGCGGAAGCTCCCTGTTTAGTGGCTGAGGCTGAGGCCGATGTGAAAGAGGTCAAGGTGGCAGAGTCACTGTCACATGCCCAAAAGCAACAGTGCAAAGAGTTGTTACAGCGAAATAAAGACATGTTTTCGGAGTTGCCAGGACTCACTCAGGTCATAGAGCATGAGGTTCTCACAGAGCCTCATGTTCGCGTCAATCTAAAACCATACCGGATCCCCGAAGCCCGCAGAGAGGTGATCTCTAAAGAAGTAAGGCGGATGCTAAACCTGGGAGTCATTGAAGAGTCCAAAAGTGGATGGTCCAGTCCTATAGTCTTAGTGCCGAAACCATATGGGGAATGGCGGTTTTGCAACGACTATAGGAAGCTGAAGGAGGTCTCAAAGTTCGACGCCTACCCAATGCCTCGGGTAGATGAGCTTATCGAAAGGCTAGGACGGGCTCGGTACATCACCACTCTGGACCTCACCAAAGGATATTGGCAAATTCCCCTGTCCAAAGAGGCTAAGGAGAAGACAGCCTTCTCGACGCCAATACGTCAGGATGCCGTTTGGGTTGAAGGGAGCTCCGGCCACCTTCCAGAGAGCCATGGACCGGATCTTAGCACCCCACAAACAGTATGCAGCGGCCTACCTAGATGCTATCGTCATATTTAGCCAGGACTGGGAAAGTCATCTGGACAAAGTTCAAGCCATACTTGATGCCCTAAGGAAGGCGGGCTTTACTATCAACCCGAAGAAATGTGCCATGGGGATGGAGGAAGCCAAGTACCTAGGGTACGTGGTTGGTAGAGGGGAAATAAAACCACAAATAAATAAGGTCGAGGCGATCTTGAACTGGCCACAGCCCCTCTCGAAGAAGCAGGTCAGGGCGTTTCTAGGCATTGTGGGCTACTATCGAAGATTTGTCCCTAACTTTGCCCTGATAGCAGCCCCACTGATGGATCTTCTGAAAGGGATGAAGTCAGCTATGGCCAAGTGGTCCCCGGAAGCAGAAGCGACCTGCCAGGAATTGAAACTGGTCCTCTGTAAACAACCAGTCTTGGTGGCACCCAGCTTCTCCAAGGAGTTTGTGGTCCAGATGGATGCATCGGATGTCGGGCTGGGAGCAGTCTTGTCCCAGGAGATTAACGGAGAAGAACACCCTGTAAAATACCTCAGTCTGAAGCTCTCCGCTTGTGAGAAGGACTACTCCATTGTAGAAAAAGAATGTTTGGCCATTAAGTGGGCGTTAGACACTCTGAGGTATTACCTATTAGGTAGAAGGTTCAGGTTAGTGTCAGACCATGCCCCATTGAGGTGGATGCGAGAAAAGAAGGGAAACAATGCCAGAGTGACTAGGTGGTTCCTGGCTCTACAAGATTTTAGTTTCCAGGTAGAGCATAGGCCTGGGAAACAACATGGGAATGCCGCTGCCTTGTCAAGGATTTATTGTATGGTGACAGAAGGTGCCAAGCCCTACGGCTTTGGACAGAGGGGGGGTGTATGTAAGGTTGCTGCCGGACAGATCGTGGACGGGAGGTATGTGTCCTCGAAGTGCCATGCTTCGGTGATGTAGGATCCGGAGAAGCAGGCTCCAGCACACATAGTGCTGAGAGGAATTTAATGGGTCCGGATTACAGGGCCGGGTTTTATGAGCAGCTGAAAGAGCTGGGGGGGAACAGCTGCTCACTTACCTCCAGTCCGGTCTTGGAAGGCTAATTTAAGACAGCTGCGCCTGTCTCTGTCTGTCTGTGTTTGCTGGGCAAGGTGAGCAGACCTTGCAGGTGCTTCTTAGACTCTGCAGGAGGCAGAGAAAAGCACCTTGTTTAAACGGCTGAAGCCGTGCTGCATGGACTTGTTATTTTGAGCTTTGTTCTGTTATTCCTTTTTGTGCCAGGAAAAGGCTGTAACTTTTGTTTCTTAACTGGTGTATGGACACTAAAATAAGCCACCAGTTTGTTTGAACCCGTGGACTGCATCACTGTGTGAACCTGTGCCTACCTCCAACGCGGCTCAGTGAGTACAAATCCCTACACTATCTATCTATCTATTTATCTATCTATCCATCTATCTATCCATCTATTTATTCATCTATCCATCTATCTATCCATCCATCATACATGGATAGATAGAAAGATAGATAGATACATATATGGATAGATAGATGGATAGATAGATATGAAATAGAGAATATAAGGATAGATAGATGATAGATAATCCTATGATATGATAGGTTTGATCGTGCATTTCCAATGTCTCTTACCACTGCGGCCATGATAGAGCATTTTCTACACTTTCTCGGTTCCCTCTTCCATTGCTGGAGGCTAACTTCTGCCGCATGAAATACAGTGGTGGCCAAAAGTATTGGCACCCCGGCAATTCTGTCAGATAATACTCAGTTTCTTCCTGAAAATGATTGCAATCACAAATTCTTTGGTATTATTATCTTCATTTAATTTGTCTTCAATGAAAAAACACAAATAGAATTGTCCTAAAGCCAAATTGGATATAATTCCACATCAAACCTAAAAAAGGGGATGGACAAAAGTATTGGCACTGTTTGAAAAATCATGTGATGCTTCTCTAATTTGTGTAATTAACAGCACCTGTAACTTACCTGTGGCACCTAACAGGTGTTGGCAATAACTAAATCACACTTGCAGCCAGTTAACATGGATTAAAGTTGACTCAACCTCTGTCCTGTGTCCTTGTGTATACCACATTGAGCATGGAGAAAAGAAAGAAGACCAAAGAATTGTCTGAGGACTTGTGAAACCAAATTGTGAGGAAGCATGAGCAATCTGAAGGCTACAAGTCCGTCTCCAAAGACCTGAATGTTCCTGTGTCTTCCGTGCGCAGTGTCATCAAGAAATTTAAAGCCCATGGCACTGTGGCTAACCTCCCTACATGTGGACGGAAAAGAAAAATTGACGAGAGATTTCAGCGCAAGATTGTGCGGATGGTGGATAAAGAACCTCGACTAACATCCAAACAAGTTCAAGCTGCCCTGCAGTCTGAGGGTACAACAGTGTCAACCCGTACTATCCGTCGGCGTCTGAATGAAAAGGGACTGTATGGTAGGATACCCAGGAAGACCCCACTTCTCACCCCGAGACATAAAAAAGCCAGGCTGGAGTTTGCCAAAACTTACCTGATAAAGCCTAGAACTGGAAGTGCATTGAGGTGAAGGTGAAGAGGTATTGGGAATCCTGCAGAAAATACCTGTGTGAATTGCGTGAAGAGGTATTGGGAATCCTGCAGAAAATACCTGTGTGAATTGCGTGAAGAGGTATTGGGAATCCTGCAGAAAATACCTGTGTGAATTGCGTGAAGAGGTATTGGGAATCCTGCAGAAAATACCTGTGTGAATTGCGGTGAGTGCTGCATTGTGATCTGCTGAGTGCTTTTCTACCTGTTTAGATTTATTGGGCTTTTTAAAATCTATTTTCTCACTACAGTTTTAGTTTCTTAGTTTACTACCTGTGTATTTAAAGGTTAACTACATTGCACTAAAATCCTGAGGTGTAGATTTACTCACAAGGGGTTAATTAAGGGGAAGGGGTCATAATTAAGGGTTTATAAGGGGCAGCTGGTTGGGCATAAAGTCCTTTGGAAGTGCATTGAGGTGAAGGGTACATTGCTGGAAAAGGAAAAAAAAAAAAAAACACTTTAAATCTCTTAGTTTGCGAGTGTGAACGAGCTGCGTGTGTCCGGAGCGTAAGTGCGAACGAAAGTAAGTGTGTGACTTGTTTTTCAGTGACTTTGGATTCAGGGAGTTTGGAAGGGAGGACTTAGGACTGAATTGCTGACTGTATTTCATTCTTTCTTTACTTTACTTTTTACTTAATTAATCCACCTGACCTACTTAGCTGATTCCCCCGTCCATACTTGATGCTTAATTGATCCCCCGTCCATACTTAACTGATCCCCTGTCAATATCTAATTGATACACTTGCACATCCCTAATTGATCCCCGTCCATACACCTATATATAAATAATTGTGTTTTGTACTTGTATATATATACTGACTGTATCCCCATATTTAGAATGACGTCCATGTTGGACGGAGCCGTGCAGTGTACATCTTGCGCAATGTATGCATTCCGTGAGCACCCACTCGAGGATCCATACTGCTGCGAGAGATGTGAGCATATCGTGCACTTGGAAGCCCAAATTCTGGATCTAAGTGCTCAGATAGCGGTACTGAGGAGCATCGACAACATAGAACGGAGTTTGCTGCTCACCGAGCAGACACTCAATGGGTCAATACTGGGGGTGGAGCATAGAGGGGAAGTGCAGGCTGAACAGGCAGGGAGCTGGATAACAGTAAGGAGGGATAGAGGGAAGAAGTATAGGAAGGCTGGTTCAGAACCGGCATTATTGGAGCATGACAGATCCTCTGACCGCCGGGGGAGTGTATGCTCCAGTAATGAGGGGGAGGGGGGAAGTGTAGGGCAGGCAAGACAGGTTCTGGTAGTGGGTGACTCTATTATTAGGGGGACAGACAGGGCAATCTGTCACAAAGACCGGGATCGCCGAACGGTGTGCTGCCTCCCTGGCGCTCGAGTCCGGCACATCGCGGATCGGGTTGACAGGTTACTGGGTGGGGCTGGCGAAGACCCAGCGGTCATGGTCCACATCGGCACCAATGACAAAGTGAGTGGTAGATGGAGGGTCCTTAAAAATGATTTCAGGGACCTAGGTAGGAAGCTTAGGGCAAGGACCTCCAAGGTAGTTTTCTCAGAAATACTACCAATCCCGCGAGCCACACAGGAGCGCCAACAGGAAGTTAGGGAGGTGAATAAGTGGCTAAAGAGTTGGTGCAAGGCAGAAGGGTTTGGGTTCATGGAGAACTGGGCCGACTTCGCGGTCGGATACAGGCTCTACCGTAGGGACGGGCTGCACCTCAATGGGGAGGGTGCAGCGGTGCTGGGGAAGAAGATAGCTAATAGGTTGGAGGAGTTTTTAAACTAGAGACGGGGGGGGGAAACCAAGGAAATAGGTGGGATGTGAGGCAAGCAAGGGGGAAGGGGAGAAGTGAATATAATGAGGGTGGAGAGGGGGGTGGGGATAGTACAGTTAGATCGTTAGAGAAGAATAGGATGCTAAATAACCCCAAAGTTTTATCTTGCATGCTGACCAACGCAAGAAGCCTGACCAATAAGGCGGATGAGCTGCGGGCGCTTATATGGGAGGAGAGGTATGACATCGTAGGTATAACAGAGACTTGGCTAGACGATAGCTACGACTGGGCGGTAAATTTATTAGATTATAGTTTATTTAGAAGGGACCAGAAACAGGGGAAAGGCGGAGGAGTCTGCTTATATGTAAAGTCATGTCTAAAACCCAGACTAAGGGAAGATATAGGAGAGGGAGAAGAGGGGGTCGAGTCCATGTGGGTAGAGATAGAGGGAACTAAAAATAATAATAAAATATTACTGGGGGTCTGCTATAAGCCACCCAATATAACAGAGGAGAATGAGAATCTGCTATTAGGACAAATAGACAAAGTAGCAAAACATAATGAAGTGATTGTAATGGGGGATTTCAACTACCCGGATATTGACTGGGAAACAGAAACCTGTAGATCTCAGAAAGGAAAAAGGTTCTTGACAAATATTAAGGATAATTATCTCTCCCAACTAGTGCAGGAACCAACGAGAGGGAAGGCCGTGTTGGACTTAATATTGACTAATAGGCCTGATAGAATAACTGAGGTACAGATAGGGGGGCACCTAGGTAATAGCGACCATAATATTATCGACTTCAAAATGCCCTTCAGTAGGGTTATCAATAAGGGAACAACAAAAACATTAAACTTTAGGAGGGCGAAGTTTGATCAGCTGAAAGAAAGCCTTCAACTTATTGACTGGGACAAAGTACTTAATCAATGGAATACGAATAGTAAATGGGAAACCTTCAAAAGAATTCTGAATACTCAGTGCGAGAGGTATATACCGTATGGGAATAAAAGGGCCAGAAATAAGAGGAAACCAATATGGTTGAACAAGAACGTAAAAGGGGCGTTAAATAGCAAAAAAGAGGCATTCAAGAGATTAAAACAGGAAAACAGTAAGGAGGCACTAATGTGTTACAAGGAAAAAACGAGAACCTGTAAAAAACAAATAAAAATAGCGAAGGAGGAAACAGAGAGACGTATTGCTAGGGAAAGTAGATCAAATCCCAAACTGTTCTTTACGTATATAAATAGTAAAAGGATTAAATCGGATAATATTGGACCAATAAAAAGTGAGGAAGGCAAAATCATAGAGAAAGATGAGGATAAAGCTAATCTATTAAATAATTTTTTTTCGACAACTTTCACAAAGGAAATCAAACTAACAGGAGAAATGAGAAGTGACAAGCTTAATCCTCCACTAAGTATGACAAATCTAACCCAAGTTGAGGTACAGAAACGCCTCAGTAACATTAAAATAAACAAATCACCAGAACCTGATGGCATACACCCACGGGTACTAAGGGAACTAAGTAATGTGATAGACAGACCGTTATATCTTATATTTAAGGACTCTGTTGAGACTGGGTCTGTGCCACTTGATTGGCGACAGGCGAATGTAGTGCCAATATTCAAAAAGGGAGCGAAAAGTGACGCCGGAAACTATCGGCCGGTGAGTCTGACGTCCGTTGTGGGCAAAATTTTTGAAAGCTTCTTTAAAGAGGCAATTACGGAGCATCTTGATGCTAATAATCTTTTAATCCCGAACCAACATGGATTCATGAGGAATCGCTCCTGCCAAACAAACCTGATTGACTTCTACGAGGAGGTTAGCTCTCGAGTAGATCAGGGGGAACCATTGGATGTCGTGTATCTCGACTTCTCAAAAGCTTTCGATAGCGTGCCACATAATAGGTTGGTATACAAAATGAGAATGATGGGGCTGGGGGAAAATGTCTGCAAGTGGGTAGCTAACTGGCTAAGGGATAGAAGGCAGAGGGTGGTTATAAATGGAATATACTCAGATTGGGTAAGCGTCACTAGAGGCGTTCTTTACGGTAAGAGCAGTGAGAATATGGATTTCACAGAGTGAGGAGACGGTTATGTCAGATTCACTACACCAGTTCAAGCGGGGACTGGATGCATTTCTAGATACCAGGCAGATTTCAGCATATACTTAAAAATAAAATAAAATAGTAAGTTGATACAGGGATTTATTCTGACTGCTGGTTTCAGAGTCAGGAGGGAATTTTTCCTCAGGTGAAGATTGGCCAAATCATTTGGGGTTTTTGCCCTCCTCTGGATCAACTTTACCAATTACAGAACTAACAGGTCGAACTTGATGGACGCAAGTCTTTATTCGGCTTTACTAACTATGTTTACAAACTATGTTACTATGTTTTGGAAGAATGTTCTCTGGTCAGATGAGACAAAAGTCGAGCTTTTTGGGAAAAACCATCAACATAGAGTGTACAGGAAAAAAAAAGAGGCATTCAAAGAAAAGAACATGGTCCCTACAGTCAAACATGGCGGAGGTTCCCTGATGTTTTGGGGTTGCTTTGCTGCCTCTGGCACTGGACTGCTTGACCGTGTGCATGGCATTATGAAGTCTGAAGACTACCAACAAATTTTGCAGCATAATGTAGGGCCCAGTGTGAGAAAGCTGGGTCGCCCTTAGAGGTCATGGGTCTTCCAGCAGGACAATGACCCAAAACACACTTCCAAAAGCACTATAAAATGGTTTTAGAGAAAGCACTGGAGACTTCTAAGGTGGCCAGCAATGAGTCCAGACCTGAATCCCATAGAACACCTGTGGAGAGATCACAAAATGGCAGTTTGGAGAAGGCACCCTTCAAATATCAGGGACCTGGAGCAGTTTTCCAAAGAAGAATGGTCTACAATTCCAGCAGAGCATTGTAAGAAACTCATTGATGGTTACCGGAAGTGGCTGTTCGCAGTTATTTTGGCTAAAGGTTGTGCAACCAAGTATTAGGCTGAGGGTGCCAATACTTTTGTCTGGCCCATTTTTGGAGTTTTGTGTGAAATGATCAATGATTTGATTTTTGCTTCATTCTCTTTTGTGTTTTTTCCTTGCAAGCAAATTAAATGAAGATAATAATACCAAAGAATTTGTGATTGCAATCATTTTCAGGAAGAAACTGAGTATTATCTGATAGAATTGCAGGGGTGCCAATACTTTTGGCCACCACTGTAATAAGTGAGCTGTCATTTATTCATAAGACGTTCTATTCTTCAGAGCTGAGACTGTAAAATAAAAAGTGAAGAATAAAATATCTGATGACTGTTCTTTCACTGTGAGTAAGAAACAGATAATAAAATTAAAGGAAAAATAACTGAGGGGAGAACCCTGCAGGTTTATTGTCCTTCTATAGCTGTATGGTGGCAGGATGGTGACACTGCTGGAGTCCTGGTGAGGATCTGCATGATATTCATTTCTGTTGACTTTTTATTGCCAACATATTCTGCAGTGATGTACATATAGTCCCTGCCCACAATGCGGTACACATGAGGGACAATTTCATATTAAGCCAAGTAACCTATGATGTCAAGGTCTCATATTTACAACGTGCTTATTGGCAATCTGAGCCGGCGAATGGCTCTGTGTCCGTATATTCGCTATATACTGCCCGCAATATCTTGTAGAAAGCTCACAGTGACTAAAATGTATAAATAGTTCTCTTTGGAGAATTTAATTAGATCCATTCATACCTTACCTTATAATGAGGACTTAAAGGGCTTTTATAACTAGGTAAAACAAGCTTAACGGGACTGTCCAGGACTTATATATTAATGACCGATTTTAGGATAAGTCATCAACAGGGTGGGACTGGGCTGGCGGGGTACCCTTCTGCAGAGGAGAGGGGGAGAAGAGAATGAAAAAATAAAAAAACCTGCGGTTTTAAGGGGCACGGGCCCTTTAAAAGCGCAGGCACAGTGTATGCAGGGACGCGCGCACGCGGCGTTCATTACCTGAACCGCCGCGACACACGTCCCAGTGAAGCAGCTGAAGCTGCGCGTCTCCCTTCCCCGGCCGGCGTATGACGTCACCGGAGAAGGAGGACACCGCACGGGAGAGCAGGAAGGTAAGAGGTGTCTGTGTGTATATGAGTGGATGCAGAATGGGATGGGCCCCTGGCTGGACACACAAGGGGGGGCCCGGCTAGACACACAAGGGGGGACCCTGGCTGGACACACAAGGGGGGGCCCGGATGGACACACAAGGGGGGCCTTGCTGGACACACAAGGGGGAGCCCTGGCTGGACACACAAGGGGGAGCCCTGGCTGGACACACAAGGAGAAGCCCTGGCTGGACACACAAGGGGGAGCCCTGACTGGACACACAAGGGGGAGCCCTGACTGGACACACAAGAGGGAACCCTGGCTGGACACACAAGGGGGAGCCCTGGCTGGACACACAAGGGGGAGCCCTGACTGGACACACAAGGGGGAGCCCTGGCTGGACACACAAGGGGGGAGCTGGATGGACACACAAGGGGGAACCCTGGCTGGACCCACAAGGGGGAGCCCTGGCTGGACACACAAGGGGAAGCCCTGACTGGACACACAAGAGGGAACCCTGGCTGGACACACAAGGGGGAACCCTGGCTGGACACACAAGGGGGAACACTGGCTGGACACACAAGGGTGAGAGCCTGGCTGGACACACAAGGGGGGGAGCCTGGCTGGACACATAAGGGGGAGCCTGGCTGGACACATGGGAAAGGGTGGGCAGGATGGCTATATGGTGGGGCAGGCTGGACACATGGAGGCCAGGATGGATATGTGAGGGGGATGGATATATGGGGGGGCCGGATATATGGGGGGCGGGGCAGGCTGGACACATGATGGCCAGGATGGATATGTGGGGGGCAGGCTGGACACATGGGGGGCTAGGATAGATATGTGGAGGGGCAGGCTCGATACACGTGGGCTAGGATAAATATATGGAGGGGCCACGCTGGACATATGGGGGCCAGTATGGATATATGGGGGGGTGTCAGGATGGATATATGCAGGGGGGAAGGGCAGGATGGATATATGAGGGGGAGGCTGGACACATGGAGGCCAGGATGGATATATGGGGGGCAGGCTGGAAACATGGAGGCCAGGATGGATATATTGTGGGGGGCAGGCTGGACACATGGAGGCCAGGAAGGATATGTAGGGGGGGCATGCTGGACACATGGAGGCCAGGATGGATATATGGGGGGCAGGCTGGACACATGGGGCTTTAGGACAGATATATGGGAGGGGCAGGCTGGAAACATGGAGGCCAGGATGGATATGTGGGGGGGCAGGCTGGACACATGGAGGCCAGGATGGATATATGGGGGGAACAGGAGGGCCACATGGGGGACTAGGATGGGTATATGGGAGGGGGCAGGCTCGATACACGTGGGCTAGGATAAATATATGGAGGGGTCACACTGGACATATGGGGGCCAGAAGGGATATATGAGGGGTGTCAGGATGGATATATGCAGGGAAGGGGGGGCCAGGATGGATATATGGGGGTGCCAGGCTGAACAAGGGACTTAATTACTGTTTGGGGCCAGATTGAGGAACATACTTTATTAGTTTATGGTGGCCAGTGAGGAACATTATTATTTTAGAGTCCAATTAGAGACATTATTACTTCTGTAATATAATTTACTTTTTAGGAAATTGTTTTCCATGGGATAGGACAAAAGCGGGCTCCTGTTACTGTGCAGGGCGGCACTATATCGCTTTTTTTCTTCAACTGGTGTAGTGTAGAAGTCGGGGGGTGGAGTGGGAATATTCCCTAGAAGAGATCAGTTATTGATAACTGTGTGTTATTTTCTGCAGAGATGATTCCTGGCTGGAAGAAGTGATGGCCGTCTGTGCCAGATGAAGAAGAAAAGCGAAGATGAAGGACTTCACCTAGAGACGTCACTGGTGAGTCAGTGTATTACATGTGACTCGCCCCCTGGGCCGTGGGGCACTCGGATCCGGGCAATAGGGAGACGATGGGGGTAGTAGTGGCGACCCGGTTCCGTGGCTCAGGGTGGTCAGGCCAATGGTAGTCTGCTATGTTCTGCTGATAATGTCCGACTACGCCACCCGTGGATTGCGGTTATTAGGAACCGCCGCTGCATGCAGACCGCTGGGGCTGATGAGGTGTGCAGCTAGGGTAGTGTGACTCTCCACGGGAAGAGTGCGGCCCCAGGGCAGTATAATGGATGTTGGGAGTGATGGTAGTGGGAGTCCCAGTGCTGATAGTGCTGGAGGAGCAAGGAGCACACAGACAACAGGTTGCAGTCCAGGGTCTTTACTAAACAGGTAAACTGACCCACAAACAGTCCCGGCTAGGAGGGGACCTGGATGTCTGAGAGCAACGGGGAAATTGGCCCTGGTCAGGGTGAGGGTGTAGGCCTACCGTGCTTTCTGCGCTCCTTCTGGCTATCTCCTCCTGATAGGGTAACAGCCCACGTTTCCGAGCTTTCCGTGTTTTCTCGCCTGTATGGCCTGCGACGTGGGTTCCTTTCTCCTCCCAGCCTTGTATGGCTTTACTGGTCCCTTCTGTTGTGGCAGGGCCTCCAGGCTTCTTAGGCCAAGGAATATACAGTCCCTTGCAGACTGGTTCTCTGCTGGGGGATGTGGAATCCTTCCAGCCTCAGACACCAAAGTCTGGTAGATTAAGTCTGTTATCTGCCAAGACAGGCTTGCTTCGCCTCTTGTCTCTGGCTTGTGGCTCTCCTCCTGCCACACTTCCTCTTAGGTGCAGTGCAACTGTCTGTCCCTGCTCTGCTGAGACACGTCTCAGTCCTGAGACAGGTCATCTGGGTTCTCTCTAACCCTGCCCCCAGCACCAGCTTTTATAGGGGCAGCCTGCTCCCCCTACTGGCCTGAGACAGGAGGCATTGCATGCTAATGTTCCCCTGACTAGAGAACCTCCCCCCTGCTCTCAGACACAGCTTTAATTACACTTGTGGCATCCAGGCCAGGGTGACACATTCCCCCCTAGTGAAATTTAGTACTCCGGGACTAAACAGTAAACAAAGACAATATGCAAAACAATAAAACATTAATAGACAGACGACGCACAAATTGAGTTCTTAAGGTCACAGTGTGGCCTGTGACCGGGTGTCCATATCACCAGCACAACGGGGAACCTTAACCAGGTGGGGGTCTGTCCTACCCCAAGTCCTTCACAGTCTTAGTTCATTCCTGGGTTAGGCTCTGAACGCAGTCCATACAAGGTCCCGGTTATAAAAAGTCCATAACCTGTGAGTCCTTACGGTAGCTGCAAGAAACTGAAACAGAGTATTACCAAACATGCATGTAACTTTGCAAACAATTCAACATTTGGCAACAGGGTTATTTACAATTTTAGTACACTATATTCTCCAGCGAGCGGGTATCTGTCCCTTTGTGCTCCTGGTTGACCTACGTAGCCCACTGTCTGGTGGTGGACTGACTTGGCTTTCCCCACTAGCGTTAGGGGTGCAGCTACCAGCTGGGTGTACAGGTAGGGCAGGCAGCTGTCTGCGGGTCCTTTGGCTTACCGCAGGCATGGCAGGCTCACTGTCAGCAGAGGGTTGACTCTCCTGGGCTGCTGGTACAGGCTCTTCTGCCTCTGGAACTGCTTGCTCCTCTTCACCTTCCGGCTCTGGTGTTGGTTGTTGCTGTGCCGGTTGCAGGAAATGCAGGACAAGTACCACTATGGCATCATTTATGCGAGTCCAGGACTGAGGAAACTCTCCGAGAACGGTGCTGATCATTTCTTCCTTGTCCTCTGCGGGTTCAAGGTCACTCTGATCCTCTTCTGCACTACGGAGTTGCTCGGGGCACCTTTTGAGATGGTCTCTGGAGACGACACTAGTGGTTTCTCCTCCGTCCTTGGTGATTACGCACACCTTTGGGTTGTCGTGGTCAGACTGCAGTACGGTGTAGGGTTCCCTTTCCCACTGGTCGTCCAACTTATGTAGCCTTCTTTTTCGCTTTAGGACTTGCTCACCAGGTTCTAGGGGACTAGCAGGGGCGTGTTGATTGAAGAGTCTTTCTTGCTTCTCTCTCACCTGGGCCAGGCTCTTCTCCACACTCTCCTGTACCTTCTTGTACTGCAGTTGCCTTTCCGTATCCCAGTCCGCATCCGGGGAGGTGTCCTCAGGTATTAGGACTCCCATCTCCAGGTCTACGGGCAGCTTTCCTGGTCTAGCTCGCATCAGGTAAGCCGGGGTGCAGTTTGTAGCATTCACCAGGATATTGTTGTATAGGTCTATCAGGTCCGGCAGTTTTTCTGGCCACAGGCTGCGTTCCTCCAGGGGCAACGTCTTCAGGAGATCAATGACTATATTGTTCATCTTCTCACACATCCCGTTGGTTTGGGGGTGGTAAGGCGTTGTACGAATCTTCTTACAGCCATAGAGGTTGCAGAACTCCTGGAAGATTTCAGCCTCGAACGCTGGACCCTGGTCTGTCAGGACCTGTTCCGGATACCCGTGTGGACGGCAGAAATATTGCTGGAAGGCTCTGGCCGCTGTTTGGGCTGTCAAGTCCTTTACCGGGACCACCACTAGAAAACGGGAATAGTGGTCCACGATTGTCAGGGCATAGATGTATCCTGACCGGCTGGGAGCCAATTTGACATGGTCCAGAGCTACCAGCTCAAGAGGCTGCGTGGTGATGATGGGCCTCAAGGGTGTCTTCTGGCTGGCACGGTCCTTCCTCCTTAGGTGACAAGGGCCACAGTCTCTGCACCATTTTTCTACAGCTCCTCTCATGCCGACCCAAAAGAATCTTCCTCTTAGTAGGAACTCCAGTTTCTTCCAACCGAAGTGTCCCGCTCTGTCATGGTAAGCCCCCAGGACCATAGCTGCATCCCTCCTTGGGACCACGACTTGCCAGGTCAGCTCGTGCGTCCGGTGGTTGACAATCCTTCTGCACAACTTGCCTTCGTAGAGGAACAGCTTGCTCTTCTCCTTCCATAGCTGCTTGGCTTCCTCTGGGGCATCTGGATCTAAGCGGGCGTCTTCCCGGGTCAGCAGATCTTTCACCAGGCGGACTGCAGGGTCACTATCTTGGGTCTCGGCCCAGCTGTGGTGAGGTAGGGGATTCATCATCACAGTTGTTAGATCCTCCTCCTTCACGCGGTGAGAGTGTTGAGCGGCTCCATACCGGTGAAACGCGGGGAGTTCTACCTCCTCCAGCTCTTCTGGGTCTTCGTCACCTTCAGGTAAGTGAGGCATCCTTGATAGGGCGTCCGCGTTGGAGTTGGTTTTGCCTGCCCGGTACTTGATCACGAAGTCATAGTTGGAGAGACGGGCCATCCACCGCTGTTCCAGGGCACCCAGTCTTGCATTGTCCAGGTGTGTCAACGGGTTGTTGTCCGTGTACATGGTGAACTTTGCGGAGGCCAGGTAATGCTTGAAGCGTTCCGTCACGGCCCACACCACCGCCAAGAATTCTAGCTTGAAGGAGCTGTAATTCTCCGGGTTCCTCTCGGTGGGCCTCAGCTTCCGGCTGGCGTATGCGATCACCCGTTCTCTGCCCTGTTGGTTTTGGGACAATACGGCTCCCAGTCCCACATTACTGGCATCTGTGTGGAGAATGAAAGGCTGGCCATAATCAGGGTAGGCCAGGATCTCATCCCCTGTGAGGGCCATCTTTAGCTGGCGGAAGGACTCCTCTTCCGGTTTATCCCACTTGAAGGGCGGCTTTTGCCTCCTGGACTTAGACTGTCCGATCAGGAGGTCCTGCATAGGAGCTGCCATCTTGGTGAACCCGGGGATGAATCTCCGGTAGTAGCCTACCAACCCGAGAAACTGTCTCACCTCTTTGATGTTCGAGGGGCTTGGCCAGCTCTTGATTGCCGCGACCTTGTCAGGGTCGGGGGCCACTCCTTCCGCGCTTACCACGTGCCCTAGGTACTGGACCTTTGGTTTCAGCAGGTGACACTTCGATGGTTTCACCTTCAGGCCATAGCCTGCCAGGGCTTCGAACACCTCGGCCAGGTGCTTCAGATGGTCCTCGTAGGTCTTCGAATAGACGATCACGTCGTCCAGGTAAAGGAGGACCGTCTCGAAGTTTCGGTGCCCTAGACAGCATTCCATCAGCCGCTGGAAGGTCCCTGGTGCGTTGCAGAGCCCGAAAGGCATGCAGTTGAATTCGCTCAGTCCCATCGGGGTGGTGAAGGCGGTCTTCTCCTTGTCAGCCTCTGCCACAGGAACCTGCCAGTACCCGCTAGTAAGGTCCAAAGTAGAAAAGAAGTTAGCTGATTTTAGTGCGGCTAAAGACTCCTCTATTCTAGGCAGCGGATATGCGTCTTTGTGAGTGATACGGTTGATTTGTCTATAGTCGACGCACATTCTCATGGTGCCGTCTTTCTTTTTGACCAGAACCAAGGGGGCTGCCCAGGGGCTACAGCTGTCTCTAATAACCCCAGCTTCTTTCATCTCTCTTAGCATGCCCTTGGCGTTCTGATAATGTGCAGGGGGTACAGGTCTGTGCCTCTCTTTTATCGGTGGGTGGCTCCCTGTGGGGATGTGGTGTTCTATCCCCTTTACTCTGTCGAAGTCTAGCGGGTGCTTACTAAAGACTCTCTCGTACTCCTGTACCACCCGGTAGACTCCTTGTTTTTGGTGCAGGGGAGTGGAGTCAGCACCCACGTGGAGTTTCTGGCACCAGTCCTCCTTTTGTTTCTGGGAGCCATTACCCTCCGCCTGAGGAGATGGAGGCAAGGGTTCCACGGCCCTGATAGCTTTGTGTTCGACCACAAACAGCTTGGCGAGTGTAGCGTACCTGGGTAAGTGTACCTCCCTCTCCCCAATGTTGAGAATGCGGACGGGCACCCTCCCATGACGGACATCAACCACCCCCCGGGCTGTCAAAATGGTGGGCCTGCTGTCTGAGTACACGGGTTCTACCATGGCTTGGTAGTCTCTACCTCTCAACCCGATTGCAGTCCGACACCAGATCATCATTTCACTTTTGGGAGGCATGGAAATGGGGAATGGGTCACTCAGTCTTACGCTACCGATCTCACCACCAGACAGTTCTACCTGCTGCCGTCTCATCAGGGCTTTTATCTCCTTGTTGAGGACTCTCTGTTGGCTGGAACTAGCATTCACCGCCACCTGTTGTAAGATTACAATTACCTCTGAAAGACAATTTTCAATTACATTAGTACCCACAGTTATTTTAGGGTGACTTTCACGACGGTCAATGTCCACAATAATCACTCCCTGTGCCGGTAGTTCAACTTTACCAATCTTAATGGTCATCTCCTTGAACCCCATCTGCGGCACGGGTAAGCCATTACTGGCGATGATGCTCAAGTTACCGTCTGGATACCGTGTGATATCAGCATCAGTCCAATACTGCTTAAAAAGTACATAAGGGATAGTGGTTACTTGTGACCCAGTATCCAGCAAGGCGCTCATGGGGATACCGTCCAGCACCACGGGTAAAACCGGGCGCCCCCCAACGTACTTATTACGCCAATTGTAAGGGCCTGGTGATCTTATGCCTGGGGGTTGGCCCTCTGCCCCAGGTTGGACCCGTTTAAATTACAGTACCTGGAAATGTGTCCGGGCTGGTTGCATCGACAGCAAATGGGCTGTCCATCCTCTGCGTAGCGGTCTGTGGGCCTCCCTCGGAACGACGGGATCCTCCTCTGTCGACGCCATGGGACATCCTCCGGACTTGAAGCCAGCTCGATGGGTTTTGACGGGTCCACTTGCAACGCCTGGACGGTCCTGGTCAACGCCGCGACGCTCCTGGTCAGCTCCTGGACTTGTTGGTGCAGATCTTTCGACGGGGCTTGGTTCAGGGCCTGTGCATCAGCCTCCACGGAGTCCATAGAGGAGGGCGCCGCCTCCTGGTGGTAAGTGATAGCAGGGCGCCGGGGGTTTATAGCGCCACTGGTTGCAGATTCACGGAGCACCCTTATGGCCCTGTCCTTAAATTGGGCAAAGGTAAGGTCGAGGTTCTGAAAGAACATGAGGCGCAGTTGGGCCCTGTGGGCGCTAGACAGCAGACCTTCTATGAATTGTTCTGTTAGCAGCTTATCCGTTTCCTGCACACTGCCAGGGTCAGTTTGTTGAATAGCCCTCAAGGCTTCCTGCAGATTTAGGGCATAGTCTCTGATGCTGTCCTGTGCCCGCTGCTTACATCCATATAACCTCATTTTAATCTCAGCGGAGGTACGTGTGTCAAAGGTACCCCGCAGCCGGGCCAGAATACCCTTCACAGTCCTTTTCTCCTCAGTGGGCCATGATTTTACCTCCCGCTGGGCTGCGCCAGTTAACTGCCCTGTTAATATGCTGACCTTCTGTTCCTCTGTCAGGGGGTAAACGTGGAACAAACTGTATAGCCTTTCCTTGAAGTTAGTTAGGGCATGGGGCTCCCCTGAGTATTTGGGCAGCCAGGCCGCTCCAGGGATGTAGGGCAAGGAAAAGGGCATCACCGCTGCTGCAGTTGCGTTGGTGGTAGTGGGCGCCTCTGTGTCCGTCATCTTCCTCCCCCGCTAGTTACGCGTGGCCTACCTTCCGACGATCCTCTTCTGTAGGCCGCGGCTCCGCTGCTGCTGCTATGGACGAGGACCTGGCGTCGCGTCCTGATGACGTCAGCGTCGCTCTCTCTCCCTTCCAGGACCTTGCGCAGCGTCGGTGCGTGAGGCGGAGCTTCGGATCTCGCGCGGTTTTGACGTCCACGCCCCTCTTCTTCCCGCGCGGCGTCCTGAAGATGGCGTCCGATGGCGAGAAGCAGCTGCGGATGGCGGGAAGGCGGCAGAAGACGGCGGGAAACGGTCCAAGATGGCGTCCGATGGCGGGAATCGGCTCCGGATGGCGGGAAAAGACTCCGGACGGCGGGAAACTTTGCCACAGGTAAGTTACAAAAGTCTTTTTCAGGCACGCAGTACCCGGTGGTTGCGGGCACGAAATCCTGCCGACTACGCCAAAGCTGACTCGCCCCCTGGGCCGTGCGGCACTCGGATCCGGGCAATAGGGAGACGATGGGGGTAGTAGTGGCGACCCGGTTCCGTGGCTCAGGGTGGTCAGGCCAATGGTAGTCTGCTATGTTCTGCTGATAATGTCCGACTACGCCACCCATGGATTGCGGTTATTAGGAACCGCCGCTGCATGCAGACCGCTGGGGCTGATGAGGTGTGCAGCTAGGGTAGTGTGACTCTCCACGGGAAGAGTGCGGCCCCAGGGCAGTATAATGGATGTTGGGAGTGATGGTAGTGGGAGTCCCAGTGCTGATAGTGCTGGAGGAGCAAGGAGCACACAGACAACAGGTTGCAGTCTAGGGTCTTTACTAAACAGGTAAACTGACCCACAAACAGTCCCGGCTAGGAGGGGACCTGGATGTCTGAGAGCAACGGGGAAATTGGCCCTGGTCAGGGTGAGGGTGTAGGCCTACCGTGCTTTCTGCGCTCCTTCTGGCTATCTCCTCCTGATAGGGTAACAGCCCACGTTTCCGAGCTTTCCATGTTTTCTCGCCTGTATGGCCTGCGACGTGGGTTCCTTTCTCCTCCCAGCCTTGTATGGCTTTACTGGTCCCTTCTGTTGTGGCAGGGCCTCCAGGCTTCTTAGGCCAAGGAATATACAGTCCCTTGCGGACTGGTTCTCTGCTGGGGGATGTGGAATCCTTCCAGCCTCAGACACCAAACTCTGGTAGATTAAGTCTGTTATCTGCCAAGACAGGCTCTCTTCGCCTCTTGTCTCTGGCTTGTGGCTCTCCTCCTGCCACACTTCCTCTTAGGTGCAGTGCAACTGTCTGTCCCTGCTCTGCTGAGACACGTCTCAGTCCTGAGACAGGTCATCTGGGTTCTCTCTAACCCTGCCCTCAGCACCAGCTTTTATAGGGGCAGCCTGCTCCCCCTACTGGCCTGAGACAGGAGGCATTGCATGCTAATGTTCCCCTGACTAGAGAACCTCCCCCCTGCTCTCAGACACAGCTTTAATTACACTTGTGGCATCCAGGCCAGGGTGACACACATGTACACTTACACTACACACGTGGTCAAAACTGTTGGTACCCCTCGTTTAATGAAAGAAAAACCCACAATGGTCACAGAAATAACTTGAATCTGACAAAAGTAATAATAAATTAAAAATCTATGAAAATGAACAAATGAAAGTCAGACATTGCTTTTCTGCTTCCACAGAATAAAAAATAAATAAATAAACTGATAAAACAGGCCTGGACAGAAATGATGGTTCTTCTTAACTTTATATTTTGCTGAACAACCTTTTGAGGCAATCACTGCAATCAAACGACTCCTGTAACTGTCAATGAGACTTCTGCACCTCTCCACAGGTATTTTGGCCACTCCTCATGAGCAAACTGCTCCAGTTGTCCCATGGTTGAAGGTTGCCTTTTCCAGACGGCATGTTTCAGCTCTTTCCAAAGATGCTCAATAGGATTTAGGTCAGGGCTCATAGAAGCCACTTCAGAATAGTCCAATGTTTTCCTCTTAGCCATTGTTGGGTGTTTTTAGCTGTGTGTTTTGGGTCATAATACTGTTGCAAGACCCATGACCTGCGACTGAGACCACGCTTTCTGACACTGGGCAGCACATTTCTCTCTAGAATCCCTTGATAGTCTTGAGATTTCATTGTACCCTGCACAGATTCAAGACACCCTGTGCCAGATGCGGCAGACCAGCCCCAAAACATAAAAGAGACTCCTCCGTGTTTCACAGTAGGGACAGTGTTCTTATCTTGATATGCTTCATTTTTCCATCTGTGAACATAGATCTGATGTGCCTTGCCAAAAACTTCCATTTTTGTCTCATCTGTCCATAGGGCATTCTCCTAAAAGCTTTGTGACTTGTGAACATGTAGTTTGGCAAATTCCAGTCTGGCTTTTTTATGATTTTTTTTCAACAATGGTGTACTCCTTGGTCGTCTCCCATGAAGTCCACTTTAGATCAAACAACGACGGATGGTGCGATCTGACACTGATGTTCCTTGAGCTTGAAGTTTACCTTTAATCTCTTTAGAAGTTTTCCTGGGCTCTTTTGTTACCATTCATATTATTCGTCTCTTTGATTTGTTATCAATTTTCCTCCTGCGGCCACGTCCAGGGAGGTTGGCTACAGTCCCATGGATCTTAAATTTCTGAATAATATGTGCAACTGTAGTTACAGGAACATCAAGCTGCTTGGAGATGGTCTTATAACCTTTACCTTTAACATGCTTGTCTATAATTTTCTTTCTAATCTCCTGAGACAACTCTTTCCTTTGCTTCCTTTGGTCCATGTTGAGTGTGGTACACACCATGTCACCAAACAGCACAGTGAGTATCTGTAGCCCTATATACAGGCCCACTGACTGATTACAAGATTGTCGACACCTGTGATGCTAATTAGTGGACACAACTTGATTTAACATGTCCCTTTTGTCACATTATTTTCAGGGGTACCATCATTTCTGTCCAGGCCTATTTCAAGAGTTTAATTTTTTTTTAAATTCTGTGGAAGCAGGGTTGAAAAGCAATGTCTGTCTTTCATTTGTTCATTTTCATCGATTTTTAATTTATTATTACTTTTGTCAGATTCAAGTTTTTTCTGTGACCATTGTGGGTTTTTCTTTCATTAAACGAGGGGTACCAACAATTTTGACCACGTGTGTATATAGTATATACAGAGCTCCTGTGTATGTCACTGGTGATCACTGTATTACCTATACACTATATACAGAGCTCCTGTCTATAATGTCACTGGTGATCACTGTGTTACCTGTACACTGACACTATATACAGAGCTCCTGTGTATAATGTTGCTGGTGGTAATAACAGTGTTGTTAGTATTGTGGTTTTGTATTCATGATCAGTATTGTAGTATTTGGTCACCTTGGGGTGGTAATATATGGTCTGGTCATAGTTTGGCCATATTTGTTCCTTGTATGTGGTATTATTCGGTCACTATGTAGTGGTAATATGTGATCTAGTCAAGGTGTGGCGATATTTGTCCCTTTTGTATGTGGTATTATTGGTGTTGATATAGTGGACTGTGTTGTGTATGGCGGTCATTTTATTCTCGCTGATCTTAACTAGGAAAAGATTTTTTTCCATTAGGCCACAGCCCCACCATCAGTATTTGGTCAGTATTTTTCTCAGGAGTGGCTGCCGAAACCAGGAATGGTTGATTAATGCAGAATTGGTGACTTGTTTCTATTATACCTTTTCTCTGATTGTTCATCACCTGTTTTGGCTCCCACTCCTGAGAAAAAATACTGACTGGACACTGACCGAATACTGATAGTAGGGCCGTGGCCTTAGCGATTAAATACTTGGACAAGAGCGGCAGAGATGCACTTACAGGGGTTCTCCGGTGAAAACAAGTAATCACCTCTCCACAGGATCATTGATAATATTGATTGGTGGGGGTCTGACTGCTTGCACACACCGGCAGAATGTGGAGCTTTTCTCCCCATTAGACTGGAGCGGCATGTGAGATGCGACCACTGATCCATTCATTCTCTCAGTGGCTGTGAGCGCTGCTCTTTTTTGCAAGTCTCTAAGAGAATGAATAGAGCTGCGGTCAGACGTCCCACCTGCCGCAGCATTTTAAAATAGGGATAAGTGTTCTGTCAGGGATAAAACTTCCCCATTCTTCCGATAGGTGCGTTTTCCAATGTTCGGACACAAATGCTCAATAAGTGATCACCTATCCTGTAGAGCCCATGGATCGGTGATAACTTGTTTTAACTAGTGTTGAGCGAGTATGTTCTGTCCGAGTATGCTCGGCCCAAGCTCCGAGTATTTACAGCTGCTCGGTGATATGGTTGAATCGCTCCCGTGTGCATGATTTGCAACTGTTTGACAGCTTTAACCCCTTAACGACATGTCACGTATTAGTACGCGCATGTCGTTATCCTCCGGTTCAGTGAGGGCTCCGGCGCTGAGCCCGCACTGAACCAAGCACATGTCAGCTGATTATTACAGCTGACATGTGCCCGCAACAGGCGCGGGTGGAATCGTGATCCACCAGCGGCTGTTAACATATTAAATGCCGCTGTCAATCTCTGACAGCGGCATTTAATGCGCGCTTCCTGGAAGCGCGTCACTTACCCCTCCCATCGGCAACCCCGTCACATGATCGTGGGTCGCCGATGGGTGGTCATGACAACCCTTGGTCTGCAGCAGACACCAGTGGTTGTAATGATCCTGTCGCTGTGAGCGCCACCTAGTGGTCGGCGCTCATAGCACAGGACCATTTCTGCTGCATACAGGGGATCTGATCGTCCCCTGTATGTAGCAGAGGCGATCGGACAGTTGCTGCTTCTAGTCTCCTATGGAAACTACAGAAGCAAGCAAAAAGTGAAAAAAAAAGTTTTAAAAAATATGAAAAAAAATAAAAAAATATAAAAGTTTAAATCACCCCCCTTTCGCCTCATTCAAAATAAAATCATAAAAAAAAACCCTACATACACATATTTGGTATCGCCGCATTTAGAATAGCCCTATCTATCAATATAAAAAAAGAATTAATGCGATCGGTAAATGGCGTAATGAGAAAAAAATTCTAAACGACAGAATTACGTTTTTTGGTCGCCGTAAAATTGCAATAAAATGCAATAACGGGCGATCAAAACATCGGATCTACCCCAAAATAGCATCTATAAAAACTTCAGCTCGGTTCACAAAAAATAAGCCCTCACCCTGTCCCAGATCCCGAAAAATGGAGACGCTACGGGTCTCGGAAAATGGCACCATTTTTTTTTTTTACCAAACTTTGGAATTTTTTTTCATCACTTAAATAAAAAAGAACCTATACATGTTTGGTGTCTTTGAACTCTTAATGACCTGGAGAATAATAATGGCAGGTCAGTTTTAGCATTCAGTGAACGTGGTAAAAAAAAATTAAAAAAAACCTCAGTGGTATTGCACTTTTTTTGGAATTTCACGGCGCTTGGAATTTTTTTCCCGTTTTCCCGTACACGGCATGGTAAAACTAGTAATGGCGTTGAAAAGTACAACTCGTCCCGCAAAAAATAAGCCCTAACATGGCCATATTGACCAAAAAATAAAAACGCTATGGCTCTGGGAACAAGTGGAGCAAAAAGCGAAAATGCAAAAACGGAAAATGCTCCGCGGCTTAAGGGGTTAATACATGTGAGGAATGTCTATTTCTTACACATTCGGAAAATTATTTGCTAACTAATAGTGATCACCAAAATGATGGCTCTTTAGACAGTGGTGTTTTTCCACTATTTTATGGTGTTTTATATGTTTGTTTGTTACTACATGTATATGTGTCAGGAAACATTTGTATTTAATAAATTGATATATTTTCATAGATTGATATTGCTATTGATCACTATTTATTTATTTTTTTCTTTATCATTTTGGTGATCACTATTAGTTAGCATCTCCTCTTTCCCAAAAATAATTTTCCACTTGTTAGTTCATGAGATGCTGCAGGTAGATCCCGTTTATTAGATGGTGCCCTCCTCATTTATGGTGGTTATTTCTTACACATTCCTCACATGTATTAAAACCGTCAAACAGTCGCAAATCATGCACACGGGAGCGATTCAACCATATCACCGAGCAGCTATAAATACTCGGAGCTCGGCCCGAGCATACTCGCCGAAAGGGTTAACAGAACATACTCGCTCAACACTAGTTTTAACCAAAGAAGCCCTTTAATGCAAACATGTCCATCCCAGTTAGAGTGTCGCCCAGTAGATGTGCAGGAGCCGCCAGTCAATGCTCCACTATAACAGCGAGAGCGGATAACAGATATTTGCATCTTGCTGTAGGTGGGCCCCTAGAGTTAATTTCACCTGTGGGCCCCAGACACCGCAGTCCGACCCTGGTCATCAATATCAGATCAGTGAGGTTCCAACACACGGCCCCCTCACCAATAAGACAGCAGCTGGAAATACTCAGCGTAGAGAGCCCAAACAGCACAGCGCTGTACACTGTGTAGTGGCCGATCTTGGTACTGCAGCTCCTATTGAAATGATTGTGATCTGAGCTGTAGTACCTGAAACCAGCCATTGCACAGTGTGCGGAGCTGTGCTATTCCAGCTCTTAACACTGTGTACATCATCTTGCAGAAGTAGCTGATGTCTGGGGATTTCAGGTGTCAGACCCCCACTAATCACTGTATGAGTTCTGCTCTACTCCTTTATTAAAGGGGTGGTCTTGTGTTCCTCTCATCAGAAGCTGAAGATTTACAGTTCTGGCCGGTGGCTTGGCTGAGCCGCTTGTCTGAATTGTGCCCTCTTGCATTCTGCGGGCAGAGGCGGCTTTGCCTCTGCAGAATGGGACAGGCACAGGGGCGCTGAAGTCCACCAGTCTGCAAGTGAGCGCTTCTTGCCAAGGAGACCAGCCACTTCTCAGGTGGTCAGTAACCATAGCAATGAGCTGTACACTGCAGAATTAAAAATCTTTTCCTTCTTGAGAACAGAGAAGATTTTGAATAAGAAGGAAATTGCAAAGTTTCTTGTTTTTACAAGCTCTTTGCAATCTTAGCCTTTTAATACATTCATTTTATTTAGTTATATATTTATTTTACTCTCTTATATAGCGCCGTTAGATTTCGTAGCACCTTACAGACATTATCATCACTGTCCCCATTGGGGCTCACAATATGAATTCCCTATCAGTATGTCTTTGGAGTGTGGGAGGAAACCGGAGAACCCGGAGGAAACCCATACAAACACGGGGAGAACATACAAACTCCTTGCAGATGTTGTCCTTGCTATTATATGAACCCAGCCCCACAGCGTTAATCATTGACCCACCATGTTGCCCACATTCCTCGGCTTTTTTAAGATTTTCTGCAATGAATAAGAACACTGAAGAAAATCTAGATTGATCAACATTTCCTATCACATATGCAGTTGCTGCAAAACTTGTCCATAGTCCTGTTCCCAGCTGAAAATTGGATACAATTGTATCTTGTGTAGACAATGCTCTGTGAGCTAAATAGCCGGGATCCACTGCTACAAGGCAGGAAACAGACAGATTCTGCTGATGGGTTCTGCTCCCAGAGCATTATTCAGCCTGGACATCTCAGCTCAGAGCAAAACCAGCTATAAGGCTGTGTGCACACCTAGCAGATTTGATGCAGATTTACATGCGTTTTTTCTGCCAGAGAGAAGCGTTTTCACATGCGTTTTTTCAAGCACTTTTCCAAGCAATTTTGAGCATCACTTGGAAAAGTGCTTGACAAGTTGATCACACAATATAAATCCATGCAACCGACATGGATCTATAATGTGTGAACAACTTAGATGCTTTAAATGCAGCATCTATAGTAAAAAAAAGAAAACGTTAATAAATAAAAAAAAACAACGGTATATTCACCTCTCCGGCGGCCCCCGGTCTGCTCTCCGGTCTCCTCCGGTCTGCTCCCGGCCGCGTCTTCTCTCTTCAGCGTCCTGCAGTGTACGGTCAGGACCTGCGGTGACGTCATTTAGTCAGCTGATGGTCACGCGACCATCACCTGATGCCGACGTCAGCGGTCATGCGACCATCACCTGACTAAATGACGTCACCGCAGGTCCTGACAGTACAGACAGCAGACCAGAGGAGACCGGAGAGCAGAGCGGGGGCCGCCGGAGAGGTGAATATACAGGTTTTGTTTGTTTTTAACTTTTTTATTTCTTTTTTTCACCGCGTGGTAGCCGGGATGAAGAGGAGTTGTAGTCTCGTCTTCCTCCCAGATACCACACGCATCGCGAATAAGCTTCAGCGTAATCGCAGTAGAAATGGTCATGCTGCGTTTTGCAAAGTAATGCGAATTCGGCGCGCAAATTAGCACATCATGTGCACAGCACATCCGAATTCACATGGCTTTGCATGGCAGACTGTTCTACAAACGTTTTCGCGGCCGTAAAAATGCCGCAAAAATGCTACAAAAACGCTGCGTGGGCACATGGCCTAAGGCTGTGTGCCCACAATGCGTTTTTTAAGCGTTTCGGCATGGCAAAAACGCTGCAGAAACGCTTAAAAACGCATGTTAGAAGGTCTGCCATGTTCCCCAATGATAGTCCGCATGTACTGTGCACATGCTGCGGAAATTTCCACTGCGGATTATCATTGCGGAAGAAAACGCAGCACTACCAATTATTTCGCGTAAGCGCTGCTTTTTCGCCGCCATTGACTTGCATTGGAACAAATGGATTCCGCTTCACTAGATAAGCACATGCGGAATACATGCGTTCAATGTGCGGATGGTACCCGCGTGTGGAGGATGGGAGACTCTCCTCCGGACCCGGGTACCATAGAACCTGTCAAAAAAAAGAATAAAATATAAAATAAATGTTATATTTACCTTCTGACGGCCCCCGCTGCGCTCGTCCTCCCATGCCGGCAGCTCGCGATGGACTAAAGGACCTGCGCTGACGTCATAGTCATGTGACAGCAGGTCCTTCAGTGTACCGCGATCTGCCGGCAGCCAGGACGGAGCGAAGCAAGACTGCGGGGGCCATCGGAAGTTAAGTATAGATTTATAGATGGTGGCCTGATTCTAACGCATCGGGTATTCTAGAATATGTATGCGGCAGACCGGGCGCAATCAGCAGAGCGGTGTTTAAATTTGGCGCCAAAATCGCTGATTGGTCGCGGCCAACAACCGCGACCAATCAGCAAAGCGGTGTTGAAATTTAGCGGCTATATCGCTGATTGGTCACGGCCGGCAGTCGCGACTAATCAGCAGGGCGGGGTTTAAATTTTGCGCCAATAATGCTGATTGGTCGTGGCCAGCGAACGTGACCAATCAGCAGAGCGGGGTTTAAATTTTGCGCCAATAATGCTGATTGGTTGCAGCCGCCGGTCGCGACCAATCAGCAAAGCGCTGTTTAAATTTGGCGCCAATAGTAGTGACTGGTCACGGCCACGACCATTCAGCAGAGTGGTGTTTAAATTTGGCGGCAATAATGCTGATTAGTCGCGGCCGGCAATTTGGCGCCAACAATACTGATTAGTCGCGGCCGGCAACCGCGACCAATCAGCAGAGCGGGGTTTAAATTTGGCGCCAAAATTGCTGATTGGTGGCGGCCGGCTGTCTCGACCAATCAGCAGAGCGGGGTTTAAATTTGGCGCCAATAATGCTGATTGGTCGCAATCGCCGCCCGCGACCAATCAGCAGAGCGGTGTTTAAATTTGGCGCCAATACTGCTGATTGGTCGCGGCCGGCAACCGCGACCAATCAGCATAGCGGGGTTTAAATTTGGCGCCAATACTGCTGATTGGTCGCGGACGGCGACCGCGACTAATCAGCAGAGCGGTGTTTAAATTTGGCGCCAATACTGCTGATTGATCTCGGCCAGCGACCGCGATCAATCAGCAGAGCGGTGTTTAAATTTGGCGCCAGTAATGCTGATTAGTCGCGGCCGGCATCCGCGACCAACTAGCGGAGCGGGTTTAAATTTGGCGCCAAAATCGCTGATTGGTCGCGTCTGGCGTCCGCGACCAATCAGCACAGCAGTGTTTAAATGTGGCGGCAAGATCGGTGATTGGTCGCGGCCGCTATTTAAATGTGGCGCCCAAATCGGTGATTGGTCACGGGCAGCGGCCGCGACCAATCAGCAGAGCGGTGTTTAACTTTAGCGCCAAGATCACTGATTGGTCGCGTGTGGAGAGCGAGACCAATCAGTGAATCGTATTGGTGAGGACCGGGGAGCGGAATCGTATTAGTGAGGACCGGGGAGCGCCGCTGCCTGTGCGGCTACTTCCGCTGCGAGAAGCCGGGAGATGAGCGACTGCTCGCAGCAGAAGTATCCGGACCCGCAGCGCCGCTCCCCGGTCCTCCCTTGACACCCTAGCCGCTGATGTCCCCACAGTATCCGCATGGTGTTACAAAGGTCCGGACATTTGTGTTAAAAATCGGTGATTGGTCGCTGGCGCTGCCCGCGACCAATCACCGATTTGGGCGCCAAATTTAAATATCGGCCGCGACCAATCACCGATCTTGGCTCCACATTTAAACACCGCTGTGCTGATTGGTCGCCGACGCTTGGCGCGACCAATCACCGATTTTGGCGCCACATTTAAATAGCGTCCGCGACCAATCAGTACAGCGGTGTTTAAATGTGGAGCCAAGATCGGTGATTGGTCGCGGCCGATATTTAAATTTGGCGCCCAAATCGGTGATTGGTCGCGGGCAGCGTCCGCGACCAATCAGCACAGTAGTGTTTAACTTTTGCGGCAAGATCAGTGATTGGTCGCGGGCCAAGACCGCGACCAATCACCGATTTGTGCGGCACATTTAAATAGCGGCTGCGACCAATTGGATGTCAGCGCCGCTCCCCGGTCCTCCCTTCACACCCTAGCCGCTGATGTCCCCACAGTATCCGCATGATGTTACAAAGGTCCGGACAATTGTGTTAAAAATCGCTGATTGGTCGCCGACCCTGGGCGCGACCAATCACCGATTTTGGCGCCACATTTAAATAGCGTCGGCGACCAATCAGCGATTTTTAACACAAATGTCCGGACCTTTGTAACACCATGCAGATACTGTGGGGACATCAGCGGCTAGGGTGTGAAGGGAGGACCGGGGAGCGGCGCTGACATCCATGCGGCTAGGGTGTGAAGGGAGGACCGGGGAGCAGCGCTGACATCCATGCGGCTAGGGTGTGAAGGGAGGACCGTTGAGCGGCGCTGACATCCAATTGGTCGCGGCCGCTATTTAAATGTGCCGCACAAATCGGTGATTGGTCGCGGTCTTGGCCCGCGACCAATCACTGATCTTGCCGCAAAAGTTAAACACTACTGTACTGATTGGTCGCGGACGCTGCCCGCGACCAATCACCGATTTGGGCGCCAAATTTAAATATCGGCCGCGACCAATCACAGATCTTGGCTACACGATCTTGGCTCCCGGCTGCATCTCCGTCCCGCAGATGGGTCCGGCGGTCGATGTCCTTCTGCTGGTACCGGCCGGGAGATGAGCGCCTTGCGGCGCTCATCTCCCGGCTGCATCGCCGCTGAGCTCCGTCCCGCAGATGAGCCGCTAACGGCCGCCATCTTTTTTCAGAAATCCCGCGGCGCTGATTGGCCGCTGCCGGACCAATGAGCGACGCGGGATTTCCAGGACAGACGGACAAACAGACAGACAGACAGACGGGATAAGACAATTATACAGTAGATTTTTTTATTTTTAACCAGTCTTTGGGGTCACACTATATAAATCCATGCCGTTTTCATGGATTTCTATAGTGTGACCAAATTGACAAGCACTTTCCAAGTGATGCTAAAATCACTTGTAAAGCGCTTGTCAACCCGCATGTGGAAATGCATGTGAAGAACGCTTCACTTCTGCATGTCCCTGGCAGGAAAAACGCATGTACAATCCGCATGTACAATCCGCATGTACAATCCGCATATACAATCCGCATGTACAATCCGCATGTACAATCCGCATATACAATCCGCATATACAATCCGCATGTACAATCCGCATGCACAATCCGCATGTACAATCCGCATGTACAATCCGCATGTACAATCCGCATGTACAATCCGCATGTACAATCCGCATGCGTTTTTTCTGCCAGGGAGATGCAGAAACGCTCAGGAAAAATCCGGAGCTTTTGTGCATCGTGGGCACATAGCCTAAGTCTCTGCATTTGTCTGCTTACACATCTGTACATTTCTGAACACATTCAGGAAAAATTGCAGTACATTTGTTAAAATTGGGCATATAGCATACTATAGGTGCTTCTCACAAAATTAGAATATCATCAAAAAGTTAATTTATTTCAGTTCTTCAATACAAAAAGTAAAACTCATATTATATAGAGTCATTACAGACAGAGTGATCTATTTTAAGTGTTTATTTCTGTTAATGCTATTATCTCAGTAAATTAGAATACTTTATAACACCAGCTTGAAAAATGTTTTTAAAATCTGAAATGTTGTCCTACTGAAATGTATGTTCAGTAAATGCCCTCAATACTTGGCCAGGCTCCTTTTGCATCAATTACTGCATCAATGCGGCAATGTGGCATGGAGGCGATCAGCCTGTGACACTGCTGAGGTGTTATGGAAGCCCAGGTGGCTTTGATAGAAGCCTTCAGCTCGTCTGCATTGTTGGGTCTGGTGTCTCTCATCTTTCTCTTGACAATACCCCATAGATTCTCTATAATAGATTCTCTATGGGGTTAAGGTCAGGTGAGTTTGCTGCCAATCAAGCACAGTGATACTGTTGTGTAAACCAGGTATTGGTACTTTTGGCCGTGTGGACAGGTGCCAAGTCCTGCTGGAAAATGACATTTCCATCTCCATAAAGCTTGTCGGGAGAGGGAAGCATGAAGGGCTCTACAATGTCCTGGTAGACGGCTGCGCTGACTTTGGTCTTGATAAAACACAGTGGACCTACACCAGCAGATGACATGGCTCCCCAAACCATCACCGATTGTGGAAACTTCACACTAGACCTCAAGCAGCTTGGATTATGTGCCTCTCCACTCTTCCTCCAGACTCTGGGACCTTGATTTCCAAATTAAATGCAAAATTTACTTTCATCGGAAAACAACACCTTGGACCACTGAGCAACAGTCCAGGTGTTTTTCTCCTTGGCCCAGGTAAGATGCTTCTGGCGTTGTCTATTGGTCATGAGTGGCTCGACACAAGGAATGTGACACTTGTAGCCCATGTCCTGGATACGTCTGTGTGTGATGGCTCTTGAAGCAATGACTCCAGCAGCAGTCCACTCCTTGTGAATCTTCCCCAAATGTTTGAATGGCCTTTCCTTAACAATCTTTTCAAGGCTGCGGTTATCCCGGTTGCTTGTGCACCTCTTCCTACCACACTTTTTCTTTCCACTCAACTTTCCATAAATATGCTTGGATACAGCACTCTGTTAACAGCCAGCTTCTTTAGCAATGACCTTTTGTGGTTTACACTCCTTGTGGAGTGTGTCAATGACTGCCTTCTGGACATCTGTCAAGTCAGCAGTCTTCCCCATGATTGTAGAGCCTACTGAAACAGACAAAGGGACCTTTTTAAATGCGTAAGAAGCCTTTGCAGGTGATTTTTGTTAATTATTCTAATTTACTGAGATAATGACTTTGTGTTTTCATTGGCTGTAAGCCATCATTATCAACATTAACAGAAATAAACACTTGAAATAGATCACTCTGTAATGACTCTGTATAATATATGAGTTTCACTTTTTGGATTGAAGAACTGAAATAAATTAACTTTTTGATGATATTCTAATTTTGTGAGAAGCACCTGTATGTTTGATGCATCTCATTAGCTAAGCTCAACCTCTTCCTTGCTTCACCTCAATTTGAGCCATAAATTGTGATATTTCATTTTGGTGCATTTTATGACTCCTTTTTGTCACACTTTTCTCATAACTATTTTTTTTATAACTGAGGGAAAATAACAAAATCTTATTTGTTGTACTCAAGTTTTCACAGAAACATCTGATAAAGTGTTGACTTATTTTTCTGAGTTAAACTCTTCCTTTTGGCCCTCTATATATTTGAGTTTGACAGCCCTGATGTAGATGGATGATGATGTGGCAAGAAGGGGCAGAGGGGCAGAGCCTCCTGGCTCTCAGCTTCGCTCTCCACTGCTCACAGGAGACAGCAGTTACTTCACAAATGTAACTGATAGAAAAGATGTCACGTAAGAGGGGGTCAGGGGAGCGATGTGCTGCAGGAAGAGGAGGATTAGGCAGGGAGCGCTGTGCTGCAGGAAGAGGAGGATTAGGCAGGGGAGTGATGTAAGGCAGGAGGGGGAGGCTTAGGCAGGGAAGCGATGTGCTGCAGGAAGAGGAGGATTAGGCAGGGAGCGCTGTGCTGCAGGAAGAGGAGGATTAGGCAGGGGAGTGATGTAATGCAGGAGGGGGAGGCTTAGGCAGGGAAGCGATGTGCTGCAGGAAGAGGTGGCTTATGCAGGGGAGTGATGTAATGCAATAGGAGAGGATTAGGCAGGGAGCGATATGCTGCAGGAAGAGGAGGATTAGGCAGGGGAGTGATGTAAGGCAGGAGGGGGAGGCTTAGGCAGGGAAGCGATGTGCTGCAGGAAGAGGAGGATTAGGCAGGGAGCGCTGTGCTGCAGGAAGAGGAGGATTAGGCAGGGGAGTGATGTAATGCAGGAGGGGGAGGCTTAGGCAGGGAAGCGATGTGCTGCAGGAAGAGGTGGCTTATGCAGGGGAGTGATGTAATGCAATAGGAGAGGATTAGGCAGGGAGCGATATGCTGCAGGAAGTGCAGGATTTGGCAGTGGGCGATGTGGTGCAAGAGGGGATTTGGCAGTGGGTGATGTGGTGCAGGAAGGGGGAGATTTAGAAAGGGCACAATGTGCTGCAAGGAGGGGAGGATTAGACGGGAGCAATGTGCCGCAAGAGGGGGAGGTTTAGACAGGGGAGTGATGTGCTGCAGGAGTGGGAGAATTAAGCGGTGAGAAACATGCTGCAGGACGGGGAGGGTTAGGCAGGGGAGCAATGTGCTGCAGGTGGAAGGAGAATCTGTGACTACAGCCCAGTGTTTAAGGTTTATTGGAGCCTGTCTTTTATATATTTTATTGTTTTTTTTTCTGACAAAACTGCATAACATCTGACATGAAGTCTGCTTAGCAGTCACTGTCCCTGTAGATTGTTACTGTCCAGGTTCACCGCTGTCTCTTTTTGTTTTTAGTGCCAATCTGACAGCAGTGAAGGTTCCGCTGATAATGGCGGTCGGGTTCCGAATAGAATGTTCATGTCTGTTCTCATTGTAGTAACATCACGGAATATGCTAATTTCTTCTGACCACACCCGATGACTGAATAAAGGCGCCTCACCCACTTGTCTATGTCATCACTTTGTGGTGTCACAATGATCTAAGGGGATAAAAAAACGCTCCTGGCAGCTTTACAGTCATTCGTCCCTTCGTGTTAAAGGAGCAGGATGATAGAGCCGCACCATGCCAGCCAGAAGAAAAGAAAGTGGAGCCCTTCAAGATGATGAAGCAAGAAAGCAGACTGTGGAAGGCCATCCAGGACCAAGAGCATCATGAGGGCCTGGTAACGTATACTACACAACTGTTCTGTATATGCTCATGCCATGTACACCTATGGTGGCCGATTCATCAAGGCTGGTGGATTTCTATACCAGCATTCATGAAGCGCCTATTGGAGGAACGTGCACCAAATTCATTAAAAAGACTAAACCTCTTAATGAACTTGACTCATCCTTAAAGGGGTTGTTCCCTTTCAATAAATGAATGTCCCTAGCTGCAGGTCATTTAATTAAAAAAAAGAGGTTCCACCATCTCAGTGCTGCAGCAGCTCAGTGCGCTCAGCTGGGCAGTCCGTCTGATTACATTTGTTGGCTGCGGCAGTATTGAGGTGATGTCAGTGCCATACACAATCCCAGGAATGGGTCAGGACAGCACAGTTTGATTCTTTATACCTGCAGCCAGGGTCATTCATTTATTGAAATATCCCCTTAAAGCTGACGTACTACACCTCAAGAAATGTACTCCAGTCAAAAGATGGAGTCAATTTCAGTCCTATTTTACACCACTTTTCCAGCCTAATTTGTAATAAGTTTTCAGGTAAAGCTAAGCCACAAGCGGTCCAGATAAGCTCTGTTCACTATTTAAGAAGTTAAAAGAGTGGGTGTAAAAAGGTCAGAGTATTCAAATGTAAGTTGCGCAGGAATTTACTGAGATTCAAACAGTTGTGCAACACATTTTCGGTGAAAACTGCTTTATGAAAAATGTTCCTTGAATAATATAACATTTCAGGTTAGTGGTAATAGATTTTGTTATGTTACGTTGATCCAGGGAACTAGTCTGACTGCCATATGTGGAGTCGGGAAGGAATTTTTCCCCTAAAATGGGGCAATTAGCATCTGCCTCGTGGGGTTTTTGCCTTCCTCTGGATCAACACATTAGCTTTTAGGTTGAACTTGATGGACTTGTGTCTTTCAACCTTAAAACTATGAAACTGTCCCTGTATTGAGGTTCAAGGGTGAAGCCCAGGGTTCATTTGGAACCATCAGAAATGGTGTGTTTTGCGCCCAGTCTGTTCAAGGAAGCCTGTTTGAGCCAACGGCCTCAGAAATATCCTAACATTTCAGAAAGTAGCAATAGTTAGGGTGGCTGAACCATTCTAGCCTTAAGTTTGCCCCTCCAGTCAGCATCTACTATGTAGATGCAATCAAGGCCATGTAATAAGTCTTTATCGCTGTACAGGGCTGTAAGAGTGAAGGCCAGAGTTCCTTTGGAACCTGTAGGATAGACTGGCTTTTGCCAAGTCTTTCCAAAGAAGCTTTTTTGAGCCATAGGCCTCAGACAGGTCCTAACAAGAAAGTGGCATTAGATAGGTTTTTCTTTAGTTAGGATTGATTCAACTACTCAAGCCTCAAGCGCACTCCTCCGGCCAGCAGCTACTCTGTAGATGCAACCCTGGGCCTATGGTAAGTATCTATCCCTGTACAGGGGTGTAATGGTAAAAACCTGGGTTCCCTTGGGATCTGCAGAATGGAGTAGCTTGCGCCAAGTCTGTCCGAGGAAGTCTGTTTGAGCCAACAGCCTTAAACAGATCCCAGTATTTAGGAAAAAAAAAAGCTTCAGTTAGAGTTGAATCAACCACTATAGCCTCAAGCTCGCTCCTCCGGCCAGCAGCTACTCTGTAGATGCAGCCCTGGGCCTATGGTAAGTATCTATCCATGTACAGGCGTGTAATGGTAAAGGCCAGGGTTCTCTTGGGATCTGCAGAATGGAGTAGCTTGCGCCAAGTCTGTCCGAGAAAGCCTTTTTGAGCTGATGGATTTAAACAAATTTCAACATTTAGGAAAAAAGCATTAATCTATTTCAGTTAGAGTTAATTCAATTACTCTAGCATAAAGATCCTAATTCACTTTGTCTAAAGGAAGTTAGTTGGCAAATTTTTATTGTGTGAGCAATGAGGTTATGGAACTCTCTACCACATGAACTTGAAATACTTAATTTTCTAAAAAAAATTCAAGGAGGGCATATGTGTGCCTTTCTTGAATAATATAAAATTGCAGGTTATCCGTACTAGATTTTGTTATGGGACGTTGATCCAGGGAACTAGTCTGATTGCCATATGTGGAGTCGGGAAGGAATTTTTCCTCTAATATGGGGCAATTAGCATCTGCCTCATGGGGTTTTTGCCTTCCTCTGGATCAACACATTAGCTTTTAGGTTGAACTTGATGGACTTGTGTCTTTCAACCTTTAAACTATGAAACTGTCCTTGTATTGAGGTTCAAGGGTGAAGCCCAGGGTTCATTTGGAAACATCAGAAATGGTGTGTTTTGCGCCCAGTCTGTCCAAGGAAGCCTGTTTGAGCCAACGGCCTCACAAATATCTTAACATTGAAGAAAGTAGCAATAGTTAGGGTTGGCTGAACCATTCTAGCCTTAAGTTTGCCCCTCCAGTCAGCATCTACTATGCAGATGCAATCAAGGCCCTGTAATAAGTCTTTATCGCTGTACAGGGCTGTAAGAGTGAAGGCCAGAGTTCCTTTGGAACCTGTAGGATAGACTGGCTTTTGCCAAGTCTTTCCAAAGAAGCTTTTTTGAGCCATAGGCCTCAGACAGGTCCTAACAAGAAAGTGGCATTAGATAGGTTTTTCTTTATTTAGGATTGATTCAACTACTCAAGCCTCAAGCGCACTCCTCCGGCCAGCAGCTACTCTGTAGATGCAACCCTGGGCCTATGGTAAGTATCTATCCCTGTACAGGGGTGTAATGGTAAAAACCAGGGTTCCCTTGGGATCTGCAGAATGGAGTAGCTTGCGCCAAGTCTGTCCGAGGAAGTCTGTTTGAGCCAACAGCCTTAAACAGATCCCAGTATTTAGGAAAAAAAAGCTTTAGTTAGAGTTGAATCAACCACTATAGCCTCAAGCTCGCTCCTCCGGCCAGCAGCTACTCTGTAGATGCAGCCCTGGGCCTATGGTAAGTATCTATCCCTGTACAGGGGTGTAATGGTAAAGGCCAGGGTTCCCTTGGGATCTGCAGAATGGAGTAGCTTGCGCCAAGTCTGTCCGAGAAAGCCTTTTTGAGCTGATGGATTTAAACAAATTTCAACATTTAGGAAAAAAGCATTAATCTATTTCAGTTAGAGTTAATTCAATTACTCTAGCATAAAGATCCTAATTCACTTTGTCTAAAGGAAGTTAGTTGGCAAATTTTTATTGTGTGAGCAATGAGGTTATGAAACTCTCTACCACATGAAATTGAAATACTTAATTTTCTAAAAAAAATTCAAGGAGGGCATGTGTGTGCCTTTCTTAAATAATATAAAATTGCAGGTTATCCGTACTAGATTTTGTTATGGGACGTTGATCCAGGGAACTAGTCTGATTGCCATATGTGGAGTCGGGAAGGAATTTTTCCCCTAATATGGGGCAATTAGCATCTGCCTCATGGGGTTTTTGCCTTCCTCTGGATCAACACATTAGCTTTTAGGTTGAACTTGACAGACTTGTGTCTTTCAACCTTAAAACTATGAAACGGTCCCTGTATAGAGGTTCAAGGGTGAAGCCCAGGGTTCATTTGCAAACATCAGAAATGGTGTGTCTTGCGCCTAGTCTGTCCAAGGAAGCCTGTTTGAGCCAATGGCCTCAGAAATATCCTAACATTTAAGAAAGTAGCAATAGTTAGGGTTGGCTGAACCATTCTAACTTTAAGTTTGCCCCTCCAGTCAGCATCTACTATGTAGATGCAATCAAGGCCCTGTAATAAGTCTTTATCACTGTACATGGCTGTAAGAGTGAAGGCCAGAGTTCCTTTGGAACCTGTAGGATAGACTGGCTTTTGCCAAGTCTTTCCAAAGAAGCTTTTTTGAGCCATAGGCCTCAGACAGGTCCTAACAAGAAAGTGGCATTAGATAGGTTTTTCTTTAGTTAGGATTGATTCAACTACTCAAGCCTCAAGCGCACTCCTCCGGCCAGCAGCTACTCTGTAGATGCAACCCTGGGCCTATGGTAAGTATCTATCCCTGTACAGGTGTGTAATGGTAAAAACCAGGGTTCCCTTGGGATCTGCAGAATGGAGTAGCTTGCGCCAAGTCTGTCCGAGGAAGTCTGTTTGAGCCAACAGCCTTAAACAGATCCCAGTATTTAGGAAAAAAAAAGCTTTAGTTAGAGTTGAATCAACCACTATAGCCTCAAGCTCGCTCCTCCGGCCAGCAGCTACTCTGTAGATGCAGCCCTGGGCCTATGGTAAGTATCTATCCCTGTACAGGGGTGTAATGGTAAAGGCCAGGGTTCCCTTGGGATCTGCAGAATGGAGTAGCTTGCGCCAAGTCTGTCCGAGAAAGCCTTTTTGAGCTGATGGATTTAAACAAATTTCAACATTTAGGAAAAAAGCATTAATCTATTTCAGTTAGACTTAATTCAATTACTCTAGCATAAAGATCCTAATTCACTTTGTCTAAAGGAAGTTAGTTGGCAAATTTTTATTGTGTGAGCAATGAGGTTATGAAACTCTCTACCACATGAAATTGAAATACTTAATTTTCTAAAAAAAATTCAAGGAGGGCATGTGTGTGCCTTTCTTGAATAATATAAAATTGCAGGTTATCCGTACTAGATTTTGTTATGGGACGTTGATCCAGGGAACTAGTCTGATTGCCATATGTGGAGTCGGGAAGGAATTTTTCCCCTAATATGGGGCAATTAGCATCTGCCTCATGGGGTTTTTGCCTTCCTCTGGATCAACACATTAGCTTTTAGGTTGAACTTGACAGACTTGTGTCTTTCAACCTTAAAACTATGAAACAGTCCCTGTATAGAGGTTCAAGGGTGAAGCCCAGGGTTCATTTGCAAACATCAGAAATGGTGTGTCTTGCGCCTAGTCTGTCCAAGGAAGCCTGTTTGAGCCAATTGCCTCAGAAATATCCTAACATTTAAGAAAGTAGCAATAGTTAGGGTTGGCTGAACCATTCTAACTTTAAGTTTGCCCCTCCAGTCAGCATCTACTATGTAGATGCAATCAAGGCCCTGTAATAAGTCTTTATCACTGTACATGGCTGTAAGAGTGAAGGCCAGAGTTCCTTTGGAACCTGTAGGATAGACTGGCTTTTGCCAAGTCTTTCCAAAGAAGCTTTTTTGAGCCATAGGCCTCAGACAGGTCCTAACAAGAAAGTGGCATTAGATAGGTTTTTCTTTAGTTAGGATTGATTCAACTACTCAAGCCTCAAGCGCACTCCTCCGGCCAGCAGCTACTCTGTAGATGCAACCCTGGGCCTATGGTAAGTATCTATCCCTGTACAGGTGTGTAATGGTAAAAACCAGGGTTCCCTTGGGATCTGCAGAATGGAGTAGCTTGCGCCAAGTCTGTCCGAGGAAGTCTGTTTGAGCCAACAGCCTTAAACAGATCCCAGTATTTAGGAAAAAAAAAGCTTTAGTTAGAGTTGAATCAACCACTATAGCCTCAAGCTCGCTCCTCCGGCCAGCAGCTACTCTGTAGATGCAGCCCTGGGCCTATGGTAAGTATCTATCCCTGTACAGGGGTGTAATGGTAAAGGCCAGGGTTCCCTTGGGATCTGCAGAATGGAGTAGCTTGCGCCAAGTCTGTCCGAGAAAGCCTTTTTGAGCTGATGGATTTAAACAAATTTCAACATTTAGGAAAAAAGCATTAATCTATTTCAGTTAGAGTTAATTCAATTACTCTAGCATAAAGATCCTAATTCACTTTGTCTAAAGGAAGTTAGTTGGCAAATTTTTATTGTGTGAGCAATGAGGTTATGAAACTCTCTACCACATGAAATTGAAATACTTAATTTTCTAAAAAAAATTCAAGGAGGGCATGTGTGTGCCTTTCTTGAATAATATAAAATTGCAGGTTATCCGTACTAGATTTTGTTATGGGACGTTGATCCAGGGAACTAGTCTGATTGCCATATGTGGAGTCGGGAAGGAATTTTTCCCCTAATATGGGGCAATTAGCATCTGCCTCATGGGGTTTTTGCCTTCCTCTGGATCAACACATTAGCTTTTAGGTTGAACTTGATGGACTTGTGTCTTTCAACCTTAAAACTATGAAACGGTCCCTGTATAGAGGTTCAAGGGTGAAGCCCAGGGTTCATTTGGAAACATCAGAAATGGTGTGTTTTGCGCCAAGTCTGTCCAAGGAAGCCTGTTTGAGCCAACGGCCTCAGAAATATCCTAACATTTAAGAAAGTAGCAATAGTTAGGGTTGGTTGAACCATTCTAACCTTAAGTTTGCCCCTCCAGTCAGCATCTACTATGTAGATGCAATCAAGGCCCTGTAATAAGTCTTTATCACTGTACAGGGATGTAAGAGTGAAGGTCAGAGTTCCTTTGGAACCTGTAGGATAGACTGGCTTTTGCCAAGTTTTTCCAAAGAAGCTTTTTTGAGCCATAGGCCTCAGACAGGTCCTAACAAGAAAGTGTCATTAGATAGGTTTTTCTTTAGTTAGGATTGACTCAACTACTCAAGCCTCAAGCGCACTCCTCCGGCCAGCAGCTACTCTGTAGATGCAACCCTGGGCCTATGGTAAGTATCTATCCCTGTACAGGGGTGTAATGGTAAAAACCAGGGTTCCCTTGGGATCTGCAGAATGGAGTAGCTTGCGCCAAGTCTGTCCGAGGAAGTCTGTTTGAGCCAACAGCCTTAAACAGATCCCAGTATTTAGGAAAAAAAAGCTTTAGTTAGAGTTGAATCAACCACTATAGCCTCAAGCTCGCTCCTCCGGCCAGCAGCTACTCTGTAGATGCAACCCTGGGCCTATGGTAAGTATCTATCCCTGTACAGGGGTGTAATGGTAAAGGCCAGGGTTCCCTTGGGATCTGCAGAATGGAGTAGCTTGCGCCAAGTCTGTCCGAGAAAGCCTTTTTGAGCTGATGGATTTAAACAAATTTCAACATTTAGGAAAAAAGCATTAATCTATTTCAGTTAGAGTTAATTCAATTACTCTAGCATAAAGATCCTAATTCACTTTGTCTAAAGGAAGTTAGTTGGCAAATTTTTATTGTGTGAGCAATGAGGTTATGAAACTCTCTACCACATGAAATTGAAATACTTAATTTTCTAAAAAAAATTCAAGGAGGGCATGTGTGTGCCTTTCTTAAAAAATATAAAATTGCAGGTTATCCGTACTAGATTTTGTTATGGGACGTTGATCCAGGGAACTAGTCTGATTGCCATATGTGGAGTCGGGAAGGAATTTTTCCCCTAATATGGGGCAATTAGCATCTGCCTCATGGGGTTTTTGCCTTCCTCTGGATCAACACATTAGCTTTTAGGTTGAACTTGACAGACTTGTGTCTTTCAACCTTAAAACTATGAAACGGTCCCTGTATAGAGGTTCAAGGGTGAAGCCCAGGGTTCATTTGGAAACATCAGAAATGGTGTGTCTTGCGCCAAGTCTGTCCAAGGAAGCCTGTTTGAGCCAATGGCCTCAGAAATATCCTAACATTTAAGAAAGTAGCAATAGTTAGGGTTGGCTGAACCATTCTAACTTTAAGTTTGCCCCTCCAGTCAGCATCTACTATGTAGATGCAATCAAGGCCCTGTAAATAGTCTTTATCACTGTACATGGCTGTAAGAGTGAAGGCCAGAGTTCCTTTGGAACCTGTAGGATAGACTGGCTTTTGCCAAGTCTTTCCAAAGAAGCTTTTTTGAGCCATAGGCCTCAGACAGGTCCTAACAAGAAAGTGGCATTAGATAGGTTTTTCTTTAGTTAGGATTGATTCAACTACTCAAGCCTCAAGCGCACTCCTCCGGCCAGCAGCTACTCTGTAGATGCAACCCTGGGCCTATGGTAAGTATCTATCCCTGTACAGGTGTGTAATGGTAAAAACCAGGGTTCCCTTGGGATCTGCAGAATGGAGTAGCTTGCGCCAAGTCTGTCCGAGGAAGTCTGTTTGAGCCAACAGCCTTAAACAGATCCCAGTATTTAGGAAAAAAAAGCTTTAGTTAGAGTTGAATCAACCACTATAGCCTCAAGCTCGCTCCTCCGGCCAGCAGCTACTCTGTAGATGCAGCCCTGGGCCTATGGTAAGTATCTATCCCTGTACAGGGGTGTAATGGTAAAGGCCAGGGTTCCCTTGGGATCTGCAGAATGGAGTAGCTTGCGCCAAGTCTGTCCGAGAAAGCCTTTTTGAGCTGATGGATTTAAACAAATTTCAACATTTAGGAAAAAAGCATTAATCTATTTCAGTTAGAGTTAATTCAATTACTCTAGCATAAAGATCCTAATTCACTTTGTCTAAAGGAAGTTAGTTGGCAAATTTTTATTGTGTGAGCAATGAGTTTATGAAACTCTCTACCACATGAAATTGAAATACTTAATTTTCTAAAAAAAATTCAAGGAGGGCATGTGTGTGCCTTTCTTGAATAATATAAAATTGCAGGTTATCCGTACTAGATTTTGTTATGGGACGTTGATCCAGGGAACTAGTCTGATTGCCATATGTGGAGTCGGGAAGGAATTTTTCCCCTAATATGGGGCAATTAGCATCTGACTCATGGGGTTTTTGCCTTCCTCTGGATCAACACATTAGCTTTTAGGTTGAACTTGATGGACTTGTGTCTTTCAACCTTTAAACTATGAAACTGTCCTTGTATTGAGGTTCAAGGGTGAAGCCCAGGGTTCATTTGGAAACATCAGAAATGGTGTGTTTTGCGCCCAGTCTGTCCAAGGAAGCCTGTTTGAGCCAACGGCCTCACAAATATCTTAACATTGAAGAAAGTAGCAATAGTTAGGGTTGGCTGAACCATTCTAGCCTTAAGTTTGCCCCTCCAGTCAGCATCTACTATGCAGATGCAATCAAGGCCCTGTAATAAGTCTTTATCGCTGTACAGGGCTGTAAGAGTGAAGGCCAGAGTTCCTTTGGAACCTGTAGGATAGACTGGCTTTTGCCAAGTCTTTCCAAAGAAGCTTTTTTGAGCCATAGGCCTCAGACAGGTCCTAACAAGAAAGTGGCATTAGATAGGTTTTTCTTTATTTAGGATTGATTCAACTACTCAAGCCTCAAGCGCACTCCTCCGGCCAGCAGCTACTCTGTAGATGCAACCCTGGGCCTATGGTAAGTATCTATCCCTGTACAGGGGTGTAATGGTAAAAACCAGGGTTCCCTTGGGATCTGCAGAATGGAGTAGCTTGCGCCAAGTCTGTCCGAGGAAGTCTGTTTGAGCCAACAGCCTTAAACAGATCCCAGTATTTAGGAAAAAAAAGCTTTAGTTAGAGTTGAATCAACCACTATAGCCTCAAGCTCGCTCCTCCGGCCAGCAGCTACTCTGTAGATGCAGCCCTGGGCCTATGGTAAGTATCTATCCCTGTACAGGGGTGTAATGGTAAAGGCCAGGGTTCCCTTGGGATCTGCAGAATGGAGTAGCTTGCGCCAAGTCTGTCCGAGAAAGCCTTTTTGAGCTGATGGATTTAAACAAATTTCAACATTTAGGAAAAAAGCATTAATCTATTTCAGTTAGAGTTAATTCAATTACTCTAGCATAAAGATCCTAATTCACTTTGTCTAAAGGAAGTTAGTTGGCAAATTTTTATTGTGTGAGCAATGAGGTTATGAAACTCTCTACCACATGAAATTGAAATACTTAATTTTCTAAAAAAAATTCAAGGAGGGCATGTGTGTGCCTTTCTTAAATAATATAAAATTGCAGGTTATCCGTACTAGATTTTGTTATGGGACGTTGATCCAGGGAACTAGTCTGATTGCCATATGTGGAGTCGGGAAGGAATTTTTCCCCTAATATGGGGCAATTAGCATCTGCCTCATGGGGTTTTTGCCTTCCTCTGGATCAACACATTAGCTTTTAGGTTGAACTTGACAGACTTGTGTCTTTCAACCTTAAAACTATGAAACGGTCCCTGTATAGAGGTTCAAGGGTGAAGCCCAGGGTTCATTTGCAAACATCAGAAATGGTGTGTCTTGCGCCTAGTCTGTCCAAGGAAGCCTGTTTGAGCCAATGGCCTCAGAAATATCCTAACATTTAAGAAAGTAGCAATAGTTAGGGTTGGCTGAACCATTCTAACTTTAAGTTTGCCCCTCCAGTCAGCATCTACTATGTAGATGCAATCAAGGCCCTGTAATAAGTCTTTATCACTGTACATGGCTGTAAGAGTGAAGGCCAGAGTTCCTTTGGAACCTGTAGGATAGACTGGCTTTTGCCAAGTCTTTCCAAAGAAGCTTTTTTGAGCCATAGGCCTCAGACAGGTCCTAACAAGAAAGTGGCATTAGATAGGTTTTTCTTTAGTTAGGATTGATTCAACTACTCAAGCCTCAAGCGCACTCCTCCGGCCAGCAGCTACTCTGTAGATGCAACCCTGGGCCTATGGTAAGTATCTATCCCTGTACAGGTGTGTAATGGTAAAAACCAGGGTTCCCTTGGGATCTGCAGAATGGAGTAGCTTGCGCCAAGTCTGTCCGAGGAAGTCTGTTTGAGCCAACAGCCTTAAACAGATCCCAGTATTTAGGAAAAAAAAAGCTTTAGTTAGAGTTGAATCAACCACTATAGCCTCAAGCTCGCTCCTCCGGCCAGCAGCTACTCTGTAGATGCAGCCCTGGGCCTATGGTAAGTATCTATCCCTGTACAGGGGTGTAATGGTAAAGGCCAGGGTTCCCTTGGGATCTGCAGAATGGAGTAGCTTGCGCCAAGTCTGTCCGAGAAAGCCTTTTTGAGCTGATGGATTTAAACAAATTTCAACATTTAGGAAAAAAGCATTAATCTATTTCAGTTAGACTTAATTCAATTACTCTAGCATAAAGATCCTAATTCACTTTGTCTAAAGGAAGTTAGTTGGCAAATTTTTATTGTGTGAGCAATGAGGTTATGAAACTCTCTACCACATGAAATTGAAATACTTAATTTTCTAAAAAAAATTCAAGGAGGGCATGTGTGTGCCTTTCTTGAATAATATAAAATTGCAGGTTATCCGTACTAGATTTTGTTATGGGACGTTGATCCAGGGAACTAGTCTGATTGCCATATGTGGAGTCGGGAAGGAATTTTTCCCCTAATATGGGGCAATTAGCATCTGCCTCATGGGGTTTTTGCCTTCCTCTGGATCAACACATTAGCTTTTAGGTTGAACTTGACAGACTTGTGTCTTTCAACCTTAAAACTATGAAACAGTCCCTGTATAGAGGTTCAAGGGTGAAGCCCAGGGTTCATTTGCAAACATCAGAAATGGTGTGTCTTGCGCCTAGTCTGTCCAAGGAAGCCTGTTTGAGCCAATTGCCTCAGAAATATCCTAACATTTAAGAAAGTAGCAATAGTTAGGGTTGGCTGAACCATTCTAACTTTAAGTTTGCCCCTCCAGTCAGCATCTACTATGTAGATGCAATCAAGGCCCTGTAATAAGTCTTTATCACTGTACATGGCTGTAAGAGTGAAGGCCAGAGTTCCTTTGGAACCTGTAGGATAGACTGGCTTTTGCCAAGTCTTTCCAAAGAAGCTTTTTTGAGCCATAGGCCTCAGACAGGTCCTAACAAGAAAGTGGCATTAGATAGGTTTTTCTTTAGTTAGGATTGATTCAACTACTCAAGCCTCAAGCGCACTCCTCCGGCCAGCAGCTACTCTGTAGATGCAACCCTGGGCCTATGGTAAGTATCTATCCCTGTACAGGTGTGTAATGGTAAAAACCAGGGTTCCCTTGGGATCTGCAGAATGGAGTAGCTTGCGCCAAGTCTGTCCGAGGAAGTCTGTTTGAGCCAACAGCCTTAAACAGATCCCAGTATTTAGGAAAAAAAAAGCTTTAGTTAGAGTTGAATCAACCACTATAGCCTCAAGCTCGCTCCTCCGGCCAGCAGCTACTCTGTAGATGCAGCCCTGGGCCTATGGTAAGTATCTATCCCTGTACAGGGGTGTAATGGTAAAGGCCAGGGTTCCCTTGGGATCTGCAGAATGGAGTAGCTTGCGCCAAGTCTGTCCGAGAAAGCCTTTTTGAGCTGATGGATTTAAACAAATTTCAACATTTAGGAAAAAAGCATTAATCTATTTCAGTTAGAGTTAATTCAATTACTCTAGCATAAAGATCCTAATTCACTTTGTCTAAAGGAAGTTAGTTGGCAAATTTTTATTGTGTGAGCAATGAGGTTATGAAACTCTCTACCACATGAAATTGAAATACTTAATTTTCTAAAAAAAATTCAAGGAGGGCATGTGTGTGCCTTTCTTGAATAATATAAAATTGCAGGTTATCCGTACTAGATTTTGTTATGGGACGTTGATCCAGGGAACTAGTCTGATTGCCATATGTGGAGTCGGGAAGGAATTTTTCCCCTAATATGGGGCAATTAGCATCTGCCTCATGGGGTTTTTGCCTTCCTCTGGATCAACACATTAGCTTTTAGGTTGAACTTGATGGACTTGTGTCTTTCAACCTTAAAACTATGAAACGGTCCCTGTATAGAGGTTCAAGGGTGAAGCCCAGGGTTCATTTGGAAACATCAGAAATGGTGTGTTTTGCGCCAAGTCTGTCCAAGGAAGCCTGTTTGAGCCAACGGCCTCAGAAATATCCTAACATTTAAGAAAGTAGCAATAGTTAGGGTTGGTTGAACCATTCTAACCTTAAGTTTGCCCCTCCAGTCAGCATCTACTATGTAGATGCAATCAAGGCCCTGTAATAAGTCTTTATCACTGTACAGGGATGTAAGAGTGAAGGTCAGAGTTCCTTTGGAACCTGTAGGATAGACTGGCTTTTGCCAAGTTTTTCCAAAGAAGCTTTTTTGAGCCATAGGCCTCAGACAGGTCCTAACAAGAAAGTGTCATTAGATAGGTTTTTCTTTAGTTAGGATTGACTCAACTACTCAAGCCTCAAGCGCACTCCTCCGGCCAGCAGCTACTCTGTAGATGCAACCCTGGGCCTATGGTAAGTATCTATCCCTGTACAGGGGTGTAATGGTAAAAACCAGGGTTCCCTTGGGATCTGCAGAATGGAGTAGCTTGCGCCAAGTCTGTCCGAGGAAGTCTGTTTGAGCCAACAGCCTTAAACAGATCCCAGTATTTAGGAAAAAAAAGCTTTAGTTAGAGTTGAATCAACCACTATAGCCTCAAGCTCGCTCCTCCGGCCAGCAGCTACTCTGTAGATGCAACCCTGGGCCTATGGTAAGTATCTATCCCTGTACAGGGGTGTAATGGTAAAGGCCAGGGTTCCCTTGGGATCTGCAGAATGGAGTAGCTTGCGCCAAGTCTGTCCGAGAAAGCCTTTTTGAGCTGATGGATTTAAACAAATTTCAACATTTAGGAAAAAAGCATTAATCTATTTCAGTTAGAGTTAATTCAATTACTCTAGCATAAAGATCCTAATTCACTTTGTCTAAAGGAAGTTAGTTGGCAAATTTTTATTGTGTGAGCAATGAGGTTATGAAACTCTCTACCACATGAAATTGAAATACTTAATTTTCTAAAAAAAATTCAAGGAGGGCATGTGTGTGCCTTTCTTAAAAAATATAAAATTGCAGGTTATCCGTACTAGATTTTGTTATGGGACGTTGATCCAGGGAACTAGTCTGATTGCCATATGTGGAGTCGGGAAGGAATTTTTCCCCTAATATGGGGCAATTAGCATCTGCCTCATGGGGTTTTTGCCTTCCTCTGGATCAACACATTAGCTTTTAGGTTGAACTTGACAGACTTGTGTCTTTCAACCTTAAAACTATGAAACGGTCCCTGTATAGAGGTTCAAGGGTGAAGCCCAGGGTTCATTTGGAAACATCAGAAATGGTGTGTCTTGCGCCAAGTCTGTCCAAGGAAGCCTGTTTGAGCCAATGGCCTCAGAAATATCCTAACATTTAAGAAAGTAGCAATAGTTAGGGTTGGCTGAACCATTCTAACTTTAAGTTTGCCCCTCCAGTCAGCATCTACTATGTAGATGCAATCAAGGCCCTGTAAATAGTCTTTATCACTGTACATGGCTGTAAGAGTGAAGGCCAGAGTTCCTTTGGAACCTGTAGGATAGACTGGCTTTTGCCAAGTCTTTCCAAAGAAGCTTTTTTGAGCCATAGGCCTCAGACAGGTCCTAACAAGAAAGTGGCATTAGATAGGTTTTTCTTTAGTTAGGATTGATTCAACTACTCAAGCCTCAAGCGCACTCCTCCGGCCAGCAGCTACTCTGTAGATGCAACCCTGGGCCTATGGTAAGTATCTATCCCTGTACAGGTGTGTAATGGTAAAAACCAGGGTTCCCTTGGGATCTGCAGAATGGAGTAGCTTGCGCCAAGTCTGTCCGAGGAAGTCTGTTTGAGCCAACAGCCTTAAACAGATCCCAGTATTTAGGAAAAAAAAGCTTTAGTTAGAGTTGAATCAACCACTATAGCCTCAAGCTCGCTCCTCCGGCCAGCAGCTACTCTGTAGATGCAGCCCTGGGCCTATGGTAAGTATCTATCCCTGTACAGGGGTGTAATGGTAAAGGCCAGGGTTCCCTTGGGATCTGCAGAATGGAGTAGCTTGCGCCAAGTCTGTCCGAGAAAGCCTTTTTGAGCTGATGGATTTAAACAAATTTCAACATTTAGGAAAAAAGCATTAATCTATTTCAGTTAGAGTTAATTCAATTACTCTAGCATAAAGATCCTAATTCACTTTGTCTAAAGGAAGTTAGTTGGCAAATTTTTATTGTGTGAGCAATGAGTTTATGAAACTCTCTACCACATGAAATTGAAATACTTAATTTTCTAAAAAAAATTCAAGGAGGGCATGTGTGTGCCTTTCTTGAATAATATAAAATTGCAGGTTATCCGTACTAGATTTTGTTATGGGACGTTGATCCAGGGAACTAGTCTGATTGCCATATGTGGAGTCGGGAAGGAATTTTTCCCCTAATATGGGGCAATTAGCATCTGACTCATGGGGTTTTTGCCTTCCTCTGGATCAACACATTAGCTTTTAGGTTGAACTTGATGGACTTGTGTCTTTCAACCTTAAAACTATGAAACGGTCCCTGTATAGAGGTTCAAGGGTGAAGCCCAGGGTTCATTTGGAAACATCAGAAATGGTGTGTTTTGCGCCAAGTCTGTCCAAGGAAGCCTGTTTGAGCCAACGGCCTCAGAAATATCCTAACATTTAAGAAAGTAGCAATAGTTAGGGTTGGCTGAACCATTCTAACCTTAAGTTTGCCCCTCCAGTCAGCATCTACTATGTAGATGCAATCAAGGCCCTGTAATAAGTCTTTATCACTGTACAGGGATGTAAGAGTGAAGGTCAGAGTTCCCTTGGAACCTGTAGGATAGACTGGCTTTTGCCAAGTTTTTCCAAAGAAGCTTTTTTGAGCCATAGGCCTCAGACAGGTCCTAACAAGAAAGTGTCATTAGATAGGTTTTTCTTTAGTTAGGATTGACTCAACTACTCAAGCCTCAAGCGCACTCCTCCGGCCAGCAGCTACTCTGTAGATGCAACCCTGGGCCTATGGTAAGTATCTATCCCTGTACAGGGGTGTAATGGTAAAAACCAGGGTTCCCTTGGGATCTGCAGAATGGAGTAGCTTGCGCCAAGTCTGTCCGAGGAAGTCTGTTTGAGCCAACAGCCTTAAACAGATCCCAGTATTTAGGAAAAAAAAGCTTTAGTTAGAGTTGAATCAACCACTATAGCCTCAAGCTCGCTCCTCCGGCCAGCAGCTACTCTGTAGATGCAACCCTGGGCCTATGGTAAGTATCTATCCCTGTACAGGGGTGTAATGGTAAAGGCCAGGGTTCCCTTGGGATCTGCAGAATGGAGTAGCTTGCGCCAAGTCTGTCCGAGGAAGCCTTTTTGAGCCAATGGCCTTAGACAGAACCCATCATTTAGTAATAAAAAAGCTTTAGTTAGAGTTATAGCCTCAAGCTCGCTCCTCTGGCCAGCAGCTACTCTGTAGATGCAACCCTGAGCATGTGGTAAGTCTCCATTCCTCTAAAGGGGTGTAATGGTAAAGATCAGGGTTCCTTTTGACCTGCTTATGCCAAGTCTGTCAAAGGAAGCCTTTTTGAGCTGATGGCTCTACACAGATCCTAATGTTTAGGAAAAAAGCTTATGTGTATTTCAGTTAGATTAAAAGTAAAGCCAACAAAAGAGAATTTAACTTTCCTCAAAAAATCAATTATTAATATAGCATTTACCTGCCCAGATCTCAGAACTAATGCACTATTAGGATGTAGCAATCCCATATAATTTTGTGTGCAGTTTTAATACTATGTAATCACCCCCCTCCATTAATTGGTAATATGTGAGTGGTTGTCGCATCAGTATTTTGCACCTGTATTGCTGTCATCGTTATTATATGGTATGATTAGTACTGAGACCTAGGCAGGTAAACACTGTTGCCCTTTTTTCCTGTGTTAATTCTTGAATTTTGGTGGGAATTTAAATTTGTCTTTGCTTTTAATGTTAGTGTAGGGACTCGCAAGTATGAGGACCCTTGACGCGGGTTGCGAGCTTGTGTATTTTGGCCAAAATATTTACTAATACCTCATATATATCATATATATTTTTTGCACGTTATTTTTATTCAGGGTGCAGCCAGACCCATCAATGTTGGCCTTGTAAACTAGGGTGTCTGTCTTCATGGGGTGCACTTAAAAAGTGCTGGACAGCCCGCCTAATCTAATAGTTTGGGCTTCACTAATAGGCTGTAAGCCAGACATTGTGCACTACCTATGTGTGACCAGTGCCCTATACAAGGCTTATTTGTGTGCAGTTTTAATACTAAGCAATCACCCCCTCCATGAATTGGTAGGTTGTGAGTGGTTGTCTCATCAATATTTTGCACCTGTGTTGCTGACTTCTTCATTATATGGGTTTGCTGCATCCTTGTAATTATTGTTGCTAAATTTGCTGTGTTAATTCTTGAATTTTGGTGGGAACTTTAATTCCTTGTTTTTGTGACTTTGCTTTTAATGTTAGTGTAGGGACTCGCAAGTATGAGGACCCTTGAGCAGGTTGCGAGCTTGTATATTTTGGCCAAAATATCGACCAATACCTCATATATATCATATATATTTTTTACATGCTATTTTTATTCAGGGTGCAGCCAAGCCCATCTACAGGTGCATCTCACAAAATTAGAATATCACCAGAAAAGTTAATTTATTTCAGTTCTTCAATACAAAACGTGAAACTCATATATTATATAGAGCCATTACACACAGAGTGATCTATTTCACGTGTTTATTTCTGTTAATATTGATGATTATGGCTTACAGCCAATGAAAACTCAAAAGTCATTATTTCAATTAATTAGAATACCTTATAACAACAGCTTGAAAAATGTTTTCAAAATCCAAAATGTTATCCTACTGAAATGTATGTTCAATAAATGCCCTCAATACTTGGTCGGGGATCCTTTTACATCAATTACTGCATCAATGTGGCAATGTGGCATGGAGGCGATCAGCCTGTGACACTGCTGAGGGGTTATGGAAGCCCAGGTGGCTTTGATAGAAGCCTTCAGCTCGTCTGCATTGTTGGGTCTGGTGTCTCTCATTTTCCTCTTGACAATACCCCATAGATTCTTTATGGGGTTAAGGTCAGGTGAGTTTGCTGCCAATCAAGCACAGTGATACTGTTGTTTTAAACCAGGTATTAGTACTTTTGTCAGTGTGGACAGGGGCCAAGTACTGCTGGAGAATGAAATTTCCATCTCCAAAAAGCTTGGCGTAGCTAAGGTTTTGGTTCAGGGGGCCGAAACTTCTGAGTGGGCCTCTAACCAGGTAACCCTGATTCCAACTATAGCGGCGCACCCAGATAGTTGATGTAGGAAAACCTCAGCAGATGACCGCGCTGTTACTAAAAATAATCTCTATACAAAGACCAGCACTGATATTACCGCCATATGGTGACATATATTGATAGATGCCAGTCCTGCAAAACATATAAGAGATCACAGCTCAGTTATATATAGTACCTTACAGCTGACGTTCTTTCTGATTAAATTGTTCACTTTTCCCGTCTTTTCCATCTGGCCCAGACCGACACGACAACTTCTCCAGCCAGGGCTCAGAGTCTCAGGTATGCAGAGATCACAACAAAGACACATTTGACTCCTTACATTTCAGGCACTGACCACATCTATCCCCAACCTGCACAAACTTCTCATCCTGCTGATACCCCAATACTGAGCCTCTGCTGCAAAATGTGTCCCTATTACTGCACCTACTGTGTGCCCTCTAGATGGTAAAACAAACCTCTAAAATAAAGTAATGCCGTGTGCAAGTGTCCTAGAAAACAGTGCCCACATTGTGCCCCCTAGAAAGTAATAGTGCCCCTTCGACAGTCACGATAACCTGAGTTCCCCTATAACAATAAGTGCCCACCTAAGATTTAATAATGTCCTGAGTCTCCCCCCATGTAGAGCTCCGCTCTAACCAGTATGATGTTCTCCTATTCACGATATAATTCCCCCTCACTGTATAGTACCCCCACAAAGTATACTGACCCCTTAGTAGCCCCCAAGCTGATGGCTCCAACACTGTATGATGGCCTCCACACTATACAAAGACCCCACATTATCTCCCACACTGTATGATGGCCCCCACGCTGTTCAAAGAACCCACATTATCTCCCACACTGTATAAATAGCCTACATATAGTATAATGCACCAGATAGTCCTCAATATAGTATAATGCACTCCCCATAGTCCTTCGTATAGTATAATGCGCCCCTATAGGCAGAGTCTGTAGTAAAATGCTCCCCCCATTGACAGAGTCTGTAGTATAAAGCTCCCCCCCATAGGCAGAGTCTGTAGTATAATGCTCCCCCCCTCCTCATAGGCAGAGTCTGTGGTATAATGCCCCCCCATAGGCAGAGTCTGCAGTATAATGCCCCCCCCATAGGCAGAGTCTGTAGTATAATGCTCCCCCCTCCTCATAGGCAGAGTCTGTGGTATAATGCCCCCCCATAGGCAGAGTCTGTAGTATAATGCTCCCCCCTCCTCATAGGCAGAGTCTGTAGTATAATGCCCCCCCCTCCTCATAGGCAGAATCTGTAGTATAATGCCCCCCCCCATCTCATAGGCAGAGTCTGTAGTGTAATGTGCCCCCCCTCCTCATAGGCAGAGTCTGTGGTATAATGCCCCCCCCATCTCATAGGCAGCGTCTGTAGTATAATGCCCCACCTATAGGCAGAGTCTGTAGTAAAATGCACCCCCCATAGGCAGAGTCTGTAGTATAATGCTCCCCCTCTTATAGGCAGAGTCTGTAGTACAATGTCCCCCCCATAGGCAGAGTCTGTAGTATAATGCTCCCCCCCTCATCATAGGCAGAGTCTGTAGTATAATGCCCCCCCATAGGCAGAGTCTGCAGTATAATGCCCCCCCATAGGCAAAGTCTGTAGTATAATGCTCCCCCCTCCTCATAGTCAGAGTCTGTAGTATAATCCCCCCCCCTCCTCATAGTCAGAATCTGTAGTATATTGCCCCCCCATCTCATAGGCAGAGTCTGTAGTATAATGTGCCCCCCCTCCTAATAGGCAGAGTCTGTGATATAATACCCCCCCATCTCATAGGCAGCGTCTGTAGTATAATGCCCCACCTATAGGCAGAGTCTGTAGTAAAATGCACCCCCCATAGGCAGAGTCTGTAGTATAATGCTCCCCCTCTTATAGGCAGAGTCTGTAGTACAATGTCCCCCCATAGGCAGAGTCTGTAGTCTACTGCTCTCCCCTGCTCATAAACAGAGTCTGTAGTATAATGCCCCCCATAGGCAGAGTCTGTAGTAGAATGCCCCCCATAGACAGAGGCTTTAGTATAATGCTCCCCCCCTCCCCATAGACAGTCTGTAGTATAATGCCCCCCCTCCCCATAGGCAGAGTCTTTAGTATAATGCCCCCCCTCTCTGTGGGCAGAGTCTTTAGGATAATGCTCCCCCATAGGCAGAGTCTGTAGTATAATGCACCTCCCCCTTCCCATAGGCAGAGTCTGTAATATAATGCCGCCCCCCACCCGGCAAAAAATAAATAAACAGTACTCATCTCTCCTCCTGGTTCCCTCGCTGCTCAGAGCACCCAGCACGCACAAATCTTCAGCACAGCGGGCTGGGCGCCAAGTGATGATGTCAGAGACGTCAGTCACAGAAGGGACTAATGGGAGAGAGATCCGCGCTCCCTCTCTCATCAGTAAACTTGCGGCGGTGGCGGGCAGTGGGGCCCGATGCTGGCACCAGGGGCATGCTAGATACAGTTACACTGGCGTAGCCCTGGATGGGCCCCCAAGAGCGAGGGGCCCGGGGCCACCGCCCCCTTTGCCCCCCTGGTAGCTTGATACTGTGGCAGAGGGAAGCATGAAGTGCTCTAAAATTTCCTGGTAGACGGCTGCGCTGACTTTGGTGTTGAAAAAACACAGTGGACCTACACCAGCAGATGACTCGGCTCCCCAAACCATCACTGATTGTGGAAACTTCACACTAGACCTCAAGCAGCTTGGATTGTGGCCTCTCCACTCTTCTTCCAGACTCTGGGACCTTGATTTCAAATGAAAATTGGAACTCTGGACATCTGTCAAGTCAGCAGTCTTCACCATGATTGTCATGATTGTGGAGCCTACTAAAACAGACTAAGGGACCTTTTTAAATGCTTAGGAAGTCTTTGCAGGTGTTTTTTGTTAATTATTTTAATTTACTGAGTTAATGACTTTTGTGTTTTCATTGGCTATAAGCCATAATCATCAACATTAACAGAAATAAACACTTGAAATAGATCACTGTGTTTGTAATGACTCTATATAATATATGAGGTTCACTTTTTGCATTGAAGAACTGAAATAAATTAACTTTTTGATGATATTCTAATTTTGTGAGATGCACCTATATGTTATGGCCTTGTAAATTAGAGTGTCTATCTTCATGGGGTGCACTTAAATAGTGCTGGGCAGCCCGTGTTCTTGCCTCAGCAGCGAATTTAGCTATCCAGGGAATCTAGTCACTTTATGTGTATATCAGTTCTGACATTATGTTGCTTGCATTTGAATCCTGTCTCTTTTTTATTGTTTGATAACTGCACTGTCTGCTAGTGATTTAATGTATTTGCTCTAGTTTCAATTTGCAATGCATTATGGGAAAGTTCCAAGAGCATTGTGAGACAGTTCTTGTTGCATTGTGGTCCTGTTCTTGTCACAGTTTGGGCAGCGACCATTATTTCCTCTTCTCTTCTGATGGAGAAGTTCCCTTATCACTCATCTTGTAAAGTGGCACAGAGCGGTAGTCGTGACTGAACGTCGGTCTGATTTCGCTCTGGCACTTTACAGACAATGGGTGTCCCAGTCCCAGTGTGCTCTAGGGTGTGGGGTGCAGCACACTCTCTTGTAGGCCGCAGGCCTCCACTGCCTTCAGGCTTCTGTCCTCAGAAGCCGCCGCACACAATTTAGGGAACACAGCTGGACTCCAATGAAAGAGTAGAACCATCTCAAGGAGGATCACAAGGAAATGGACAGCATGTGACTTAAATATGAGCAAAGGGTCTGAATACTTATGACCATGTGATATTTCAGTTTTCCTTTTTTAATAAATTTGCAAAAATTTCTACATTTCTGTTTTTTTCAGTCAACATGGGGTGCAGAGTGGACTTTAATGAGAAAAAAATGAACTTTTTAGAATTTACCAAATGGCTGCAATGAAACAAAGAGTGAAAGATGTAAAGGGGTCTGAATGCTTTCCGTACCCACTGTACTTCAATAAAACTCACCCTATAGATACCCTAGCCTGAACCTGCATGTCAATGGAGATGGGCATCCTACATATAGATGACAATGGCACCCTTGCTGAACGGCAGCTGCCCCTAGACCCTAAAAGTCCCTTATTCGTACTTACATAGACCAAAGATCTGACAGTCTACCAGAAACTGGTACAGATATCACATCAAACAATCAATCCTCAGTGTGTACTAAATGATTAAAGTGACAACAGTGAATAAAGTGACAATGTGCAAATTTATAAAAACACCCAAGAACGTTCCTAATATCTTTGGACCTCCAAGCCAAAGGATACATTCGGGCATCCAAACAAAGGCTACAATCAGCCCTGTTCAACACCCTAGATGCTGATTACCTGCCTTATAGTGGAGGGTGACACCCTAGTTAATGTTGACACTGTGGCGCCCCGCTCCACGGCGGCTATCCCTGGATAACCCTAGCCAGCCCTGGAATTAATCACCCATAGAGGTATCAATGACATAAATGATCACTAAACAATAAAAGGAACTTATCTTGATAAAGTGCAATACTGATGCGTATCATCTTTATGCCGCATGTCCCGATTTTAAAGAGATTTAATAAAATTTGTATTTTAGGGTTTATGTTATACTTATGTCTTATGGTATCCTAAGCTTATCTTATGCTATACTCACATTATGCATTAACACTTCACATGCTGTTACATCACCATTATACATTACATAAGACACATATCACTTTTAGATATAAAACCGCAAGACAGTATTCACATGACGTGTTTGTTGTCTTCAGGGGCAGGAACAGGGTAAGACAGTCCACATCCCTACAGTTTTGTATCTTGGGCTCTGTGCACACAGCCTGCTCCAAGCTTAGCCGGTAAGAGCCCTATCTATGTGGTACAATACTGGGGTTCATCGTATGTTTTCCGCATCTACTGTATGGAGGTTTCTCTACTATCAATAAAGAGAAGGTTTTTCGCAGCCTTATTCTTAAGAAGACAGGGGGTTTAGCTCCATGTCACACTACACACCGTGGTAAGGTGTATGAGGGGAGCATAGCCCGCCTAATCTAATAGTATGGGCGTCACTAATAGGCTGTAAACCAGACACTGTTGACCAGCGCCAAAATATTTATCAGAACCTCATATATAGATTTTGCATGTTATTTTTATTCAGGGTTCAGACAAGCCCATCAATGCTGGATTTGTAAACTAGGGGGTCTGTCCTCATGGGGTGCACTTAGATAGTGCTTTGCAGCCCACCTAATCTAACAGTATGAGGGTCACTAATAGGCTGTAAGCCCTATATTGAGCACTATCTGTGTTAGGCGTCAGGTGTTTTCTGGATCTGAAATGGGTTCAGAATCATCAGTGGATTCTGTGGTCTCCCATTCCGGTCCAGATGCTGCTCAGCATCATCGTCATTGGTCCCAACGCCTAGCTGGTGCACGAGATGTACAAGCTGTCTCTTGGGTCTTTGTTCCTAGCAACATGAAGGATAGGTTGCGGAGGGAAACAGGGCTGTTACAGCCTAAGTCCAGGATACACTGCACTGAGCATGCCCGTGACATGGCGGACCGTGATTAGTGGTTTGGGAGTCAGCTGATCCGGTGACCTGGCACCGCCTGATTGGTCGCGGGTGACGTCACCAATAATGTGACGATGGGCAGGGCTTAATATTTAATATTTAAATAGCACGCCCACAAACATGGCGGCGCACTCTGATCATTGAGCTGAGTTGGTGTTATTGTGTGGACGCTTGGTCGTTTCGGCTCCACGTGTGCTTTTGCTGTTATAGCTTCTGACAGGCAGGTTTAGCAGGGGATAGACAGCCTTAGATGGAGGGAGGCAGGTAGCTTCGTCTGACACTCTGGCTCCAACAAGGGGGTCGCTATACACCCCGAGCAGACTGCGGACTCCGTATTCCCGGCACCGCCTGTTAGCCACGTGGAGAGATACTCCTCAGTCCGGTAGCAAGCCGGCTGGGAGCACGTATAAGCCGGCGTGAATCACACACGCATCCGAGCGCCTGCTGCGTAGCCTCTGTGCAGTTAACAGGGCTACGGCTCCATTATTTGTCGCACATCTCTCGTGCAGTTAACGGAGCGAATCCCTATTCTCGTTCCGGTGTGCAGTAACACGGGGGGGATTGTTATTTCAGTTGGTTGTTTTACCTTCTTACCTGGAAGGTGTTCGTCCGCAGTCCTCCAGGCTGCATCACGGACCCCGGGTTCGTTTGCTTTCCATTATTTAATAAAGTTGTTTGCAACCATTCCCCTAACAATCTGTGTGTGACCAGTGACCTATACAAGCCATTTTTTGTGTGCAGTTTTAATACTAAGCAATGACTCCCTCCAAGAATTGGTAGGTTATGAGTTGGTTGTCTCATCAGTATTTTGCACCTGTGCTGCCCCTGCCTTTATTATATGGTTTGCTTCATCCTGATTAGTGCATTCGTTTTGAGACCTGGGCTGGAGAATAAATACTGTTCCTCTTTTTTGCTGTGTTAATAATTTTTTTCAGTTTTAATTCAACTACTCTAGCATCAAGCTCCTAATTCGCTTTGTCTAAAGGAAGTTAGATGGCAATGTTTTATTGTGTGAGGTATGGAACTCTCTACCACATGACCTTGTAATACTTAATTCTCTAAAAAAAAGTTCAAGGAGGTCCTGTGTGACTTTCTTGAATAAAATTACAGGTTATTCATACTAGATTTTGTTATGGGACGTTGATCCAAGCAACTAGTCTGATTGCCATATGTGGAGTCGGGAAGGAATTTTTCCCCTAATTTTGGGCAAGCAGCATCTGCCTCATGGGTTTTTTTGACTTCCTCTGGATCAACACATAAGCTTTTCACAGGTCTCTATATATAGTGTGATGGCTCCCACAGCTCTTTATATACAGTACTAGATGGTGGCCCGATTCTAACGCATCGGGTATTCTAGAATCTGTATGCGGCCGACCAGGCGCAATCAACAGAGTGGTGTTTAAATGTGGCACAAAAATCGCTGATTGGTCGCGGCCGCCGGCCACGACCAATCAGCAGAGCGGTGTTTAAATTTGGCGCCAGTATCGCTGATTGGTCGCGGCGCCAATATCGCTGATTCCGACCAATCAGCGAATCGTATTACTGAGGACCGGGCAGCGACGCTACCTGTGCGGGTACTTCCGCTGCAAGGAACCGGGAGATGGCCGGCTGCTCACAGCCAAAGTATCCCGACTGGCGGCGCCGCTCCCCGGTCCTCGCTTCACACTTGCCGTCGGGAGATCAGCGGCCCTAGCCATTGATCTCCCGACGGTAGCCGCATGGAGGTCAGCGGCGCCGCCGGTCGCGGTACTTCTGCTGCGGTCATCTCCCGGCTGCATCGCCGCTGACCTCCGTGCGGCAGATGAGCTGCTAACGGCCGCCATCTTTTTCTGAAATCCCGCGTCGCTGATTGGCTGCGGCTGGACCAATCAGCGACGCAGGATTTCCTGGACAGAAGGACAGACAGACAGACGGGATAAGACGATTATATACTGTATATTAGATGATGACCCCACAGACCCTTTACACAGCATTATGTTTCCACAGCTCCTTGTATACAGTATGATTCCCTCATTGTTCCCTAAATACAGTATGATGTGCTCACAGCTCCATATACACCGTATGATGTCACCACACATGCAGATACACAATATGATACCTATACACAATATGATGCCCCTACATCTCCCTCCATCTGAACAAGTCTCTCCAGCTTCAGAAAGATTATGGACGCATCACATTTTTTTTTACGGACAGGGAAAAAAGTGCCCTATTTTTATGGACTGTCCAAGAATTTCTGGACAGTTGGCTACCCTGCTATTAGTTCCACTGGGGTGGCAGCCTAGGTGGATGCTGGAAGCACAACCGTCTCTCCCTAAGATTCGGAGAGGGAAGGCCACCGATTCCTGACCCTTGCTGTGGCCTTTTCGTTGAGAGGGATGGTTTATTGAGGGCCCATATATACACACAGTCATGGCCGGAAGTGTTTAGCAACCTTGAGATTGTTCCAGAAAGTGAAGTATTTCTCCCAGAAAATTATTACAATTACACATGTTTTGTTATACATTTGTTATAATATTTATTTCCTTTGTGTGTATTGAAACAGCACAAAAAAATGGGAAAAAAAGGCAAATTGGACATAATTTCACACAAAACTCCAAAAATGGGCCGGACAAAATTGTTGGCACTTTTCCAAAATTGTGGAAAAACAACTTTGCTTCAAGCATGTGATGCTCGTTAAAACTCACCTGTGGCAAGTAACAGTCGTGGGTAATATGAAAGTCATACCTGAGACCAGATAAAAAGTGGAGAAGATAGATAGATATGAGATTGATAGATAGATAGATATGAGATAGATAGATGGATATGTGGCACCCCAGGGTCTGGTTACCACTGTAATAGAAATATTATGTCTGAGAGCAAGTGGGAGGTTTCCTGGTTTGGAGCCCTTAAACATGCAACACCTCCTGTCCCAGACCAGATAGGGGAGGAACCTGCCCTATATAAACTGGATCTGGGGCGGGGTTAGTGAAGTCAGAGCCTGGAGTTAGTTCCAGACACAGGGAAAGTAACAGCGAGGAGCTCTGTAGGAGCAGGAGCTGAAGACCAGGGACTTGAGCTAAGCGGAGTTCGTCCTGGCAGAAGACTCTGAGAACCGGACACAGGAGTCCGAGGTTGCGGGGACTTATATATACCCAGCAGCAGAAACCCGCCGGCAGGGGATTTCAAGTCCTCTGGCCATAGAAGCCCGGAGGCTCAGTCACGAGCAAGGGACCAGCACTGCAATCGAGGAGCGGGTGCTATCAGAAGGCCCCAAGTCACCAGCCATACAGGTGAGCACCACACGGAACACTCAGGGACGTGGGCTACTTCCACTCGCTTACAGCAAGGTAGCCAGGAAGAGTGCAGATAGTCAGGGAGGCCTACAACTCCACCTGGCCAGGGGAACTGCAGTTTGCTCACAGACTGACCAGGCCTCTTATGCTAGCCAGTACTCCCGGGAGGGTCTGCCTTATCACCATCAGTAAAGACCCTGAACTGCACTGCAAAGCCTCTGAGTCATTCCTGCTGCGCTCGTGCACCATCACTCCTATCATCCACACTCACTAGCCTGAGGCTATACTCCTCCCGTGGGGAGTTATACTACACTCTGCTGCCCTCACAACATCAGCCTCAGAGGTCTGCTCAGGTCTGCTCAGCAGCGGCGGTTCTTATTGACCGCAATCCACGGGTGGCGTAGTCGGACATTGCATTATACTGATACAGAGACTGCCACAATATTGGTCTGGCCACCCTGAGCCACGGGACCGGGTCGCCACTACTACTCCCAGCATTGCCCTGAAGTCCGGTCCCGGGTGCCCCATGGCCCAGGGGGCGCGTCATATAGATAATAGATAGATGATAGATTGTCCTATGATATGAGATAGAGGTCGCTATAGACAGGTTTATACACTCTCTCCCGAAGTCGGTAAAATCCTGGGTTGCCCAGGGAGATCCCTATAATGCTGATGACTTCGTGGGGTTGGTGGAAAGATACCAGGCGGTTGAGAGTCCGTTGGGAAAACAAGGGGTCGTAGCCTCTCAATACTGGGGTTCCCAAAAGGTGGCGGACACCCAAAAGAAGCAAGCTAGCGCCACACCTGGGGGGCATCCTAGAGTTCAGGAGGGGTCTGAGTTGCTGCCCAAGGTCCCACCCCATAATATAGTGTGTTGGAGATGTCATACCCCTGGCCATATTGCCTCCCGGTGTCCCATAACCTCTGAACCAATGGACTGTAACATGGGCCGGCGTTGCTCTTATTTTGCCTACCCCGCCTGCAGCGCGGTTCGTCAACATGGCGAGGGCCCTCAGGCATGCTCAGTGTCAGTTAACGGGGCACAAGTCTCTGGACTATTGGTCTCAGGAAGTTTGGTGACCCTGATAAGGGCCACACTCCCTCATCGGCTGGTTTCTGGGAAGGTGGTGGATGTCCGGTGTATCCATGGGGACGCTAAGAACTATCCTGTGGCCCAGGTGGATGTAAACACAGACTGTGGCACCACATCTCATGAAGTGGCGGTCGTTAAGGACCTATTGCATCCCATAATAATTGGACGTTACTTTGCATTATTCTGGGAAATGTGGGGGAAAGCGGGGACACCTGGTTGCTTGGACGACAGCCAGATCGCCCCTAAGGAAACTTACCCGCAGAACATAGTAGATGAGTTTCCCATGTGTGTGCTGGTGGGCAATGAGGATGAAGTAGCATCCCCTGAGTCCAATATCCCTGAGCTGGAGGTGTCCGAGGGAAACTTTGGAACTGCCCAACTCAGGGATTTAACTCTGAAAGGGGCCTTTGAAAATGTTACTGTGTTAAATGGGGTGCCTCAGGAACCGGGGGCTGACACTCGGTTCCCTCATTTTGCTGTGAATGGGGATTTGCTGTACAGAATAACCAAGCCAAGGGGTGAGGTAATAGAACAGTTGCTGGTGCCAGGGCCCTATAGACGCAGGGTGTTAGACATGGCTCATTCTCATGTGTTGGGTGGTCACCTGGGTGCAGACAAGATTCAAGAACGGATCCTCCAAAGATTCTACTGGCCAGGTTGCTATAGAGAAATATAGAGTTATTGTCGTTCCTGCCCCACATGCCAGATAACCTCCCCAGTGGCCCACTTCCGCAGTCCCCTAGTGCCACTACCAGTCATCGAGGTTCCATTCGAACGCATAGCAATGGATCTAGTGGGGCCTCTGGTCAAGTCCGCCCAAGGGCATCAGTATATCCTGGTGGTATTAGATTATGCTACATGGTATCTGGAGGCCGTACCACTACGAAACTCCTCCACCAGGTGTATAGCCCGGGAGTTAGTCCACATGTTTTCAAGAACCGGGTTGCCTAACGAGATCCTAACAGACCAAGGAACTCCATTTATGTCGAAGGTCATGAGGGAATTGTGCAAGACACTGCAGATTGCACAACTGAGAACCTCCGTGTACTCTCCCCAGACGGACGGACTGGTAGAGAGGTTTAACAAAACCTTGAAAGCAATGTTGAGGAAAGCAGTGGAAAAGGATGGCCGAGACTGGGACTATATGTTGTTCGCCATGAGGGAAGTTCCCAAAGCTTCCACAGGTTTCTCCCCGTTTGAACCACTCTATGGACAACACCCTCAGGACTCCTGGAGGTGGAGAAAGAGTCCTGGGAAGCTGAGACCACTCCCTATAGGAGAGTGGTGGAGCACGTTGCCCAGATGCAAGAGAGGATTGCCCATGTGATGCCCATTGTGAGGGAGCACCTCCTCAAGGCACAAGAGGCACAGTCCAGGGTGTATAATAGGTCGGCCAGGGTGAGATCGTTCAACCCAGGAGATCGAGTGCTTGTGCTAGTCCCACAGTGGAGAGCAAGTTCATGGCCAAGTGGCAGGGCCCCTATGAGGTGGTAGAGAAAGTGGGGGAAGTCAACTTTAAGATCCACCAACCAGGGAAGAGGAAGCCCTACCAAATTTACCATGTTAACTTGATTAAGCCATGGCAAGATAGAGAGCCTGCGGAAGCTCCCTGTTTAGTGGCTGAGGCTGAGGCCGATGTGAAAGAGGTCAAGGTGGCAGAGTCACTGTCACATGCCCAAAAGCAACAGTGCAGAGTTGTTACAGCGAAATAAAGACATGTTTTCAGAGTTGCCAGGACTCACTCAGGTCATAGAGCATGAGGTTCTCACAGAGCCTCATGTTCGCGTCAATCTAAAACCATACCGGATCCCCGAAGCCCGCAGAGAGGTGATCTCTAAAGAAGTAAGGCGGATGCTAAACCTGGGAGTCATTGAAGAGTCCAAAAGTCGATGGTCCAGTCCTATAGTCTTAGTGCCGAAACCAGATGGGGAATGGCGGTTTTGCAACGACTATAGGAAGCTGAAGGAGGTCTCAAAGTTCGACGCCTACCCAATGCCTAGGGTAGATGAGCTTATCGAAAGGCTAGGACCCGCTCGGTACATCACCACTCTGGACTTCACCAAAGGATATTGGCAAATTCCCCTGTCCAAAGAGGCTAAGGAGAAGACAGCCTTCTCGACGCCAATACGTCAGGATGCCGTTTGGGTTGAAGGGAGCTCCGGCCACCTTCCAGAGAGCCATGGACCGGATCTTAGCACCCCACAAACAGTATGCAGCGGCCTACCTAGATGCTATCGTCATATTTAGCCAGGACTGGGAAAGTCATCTGGACAAAGTTCAAGCCATACTTGATGCCCTAAGGAAGGCGGGCTTTACTATCAACCCGAAGAAATGTGCCATGGGGATGGAGGAAGCCAAGTACCTAGGGTACGTGGTTGGTAGAGGGGAAATAAAACCACAAATAAATAAGGTCGAGGCGATCTTGAACTGGCCACAGCCCCTCTCGAAGAAGCAGGTCAGGGCGTTTCTAGGCATTGTGGGCTACTATCGAAGATTTGTCCCTAACTTTGCCCTGATAGCAGCCCCACTGATGGATCTTCTGAAAGGGATGAAGTCAGCTATGGCCAAGTGGTCCCCGGAAGCAGAAGCGACCTGCCAGGAATTGAAACTGGTCCTCTGTAAACAACCAGTCTTGGTGGCACCCAGCTTCTCCAAGGAGTTTGTGGTCCAGATGGATGCATCGGATGTCGGGCTGGGAGCAGTCTTGTCCCAGGAGATTAACGGAGAAGAACACCCTGTAAAATACCTCAGTCTGAAGCTCTCCGCTTGTGAGAAGGACTACTCCATTGTAGAAAAAGAATGTTTGGCCATTAAGTGGGCGTTAGACACTCTGAGGTATTACCTATTAGGTAGAAGGTTCAGGGTAGTGTCAGACCATGCCCCATTGAGGTGGATGCGAGAAAAGAAGGGAAACAATGCCAGAGTGACTAGGTGGTTCCTGGCTCTACAAGATTTTAGTTTCCGGGTAGAGCATAGGCCTGGGAAACAACATGGGAATGCCGCTGCCTTGTCAAGGATTTATTGTATGGTGACAGAAGGTGCCAAGCCCTACGGCTTTGGACAGAGGGGGGGGGTGTATGTAAGGTTGCTGCCGGACAGATCGTGGACGGGAGGTATGTGTCCTCGAAGTGCCATGCTTCGGTGATGTAGGATCCGGAGAAGCAGGCTCCAGCACACATAGTGCTGAGAGGAATTTAATGGGTCCGGATTACAGGGCCGGGTTTTGTGAGCAGCTGAAAGAGCTGGGGGGAACAGCTGCTCACTTACCTCCAGTCCAGGTCTTGGAAGGCTAATTTAAGACAGCTGCGCCTGTCTCTGTCTGTCTGTGTGTGCTGGGCAAGGTGAGCAGACCTTGCAGGTGCTTCTTAGACTCTGCAGGAGGCAGAGAAAAGCACCTTGTTTAAACGGCTGAAGCCGTGCTGCATGGACTTGTTATTTTGAGCTTTGTTCTGTTATTCCTTTTTGTGCCAGGAAAAGGCTGTAACTTTTGTTTCTTAACTGGTGTATGGACACTAACATAAGCCACCAGTTTGTTTGAACCCGTGGACTGCATCACTGTGTGAACCTGTGCCTACCTCCAACGCGGCTCAGTGAGTACAAATCCCTACACTATCTATCTATCTATTTATCTATCCATCTATCTATCCATCTATTTATTCATCTATCCATCTATCTATCCATCCATCATACATGAGTAGATAGAAAGATAGATAGATACATATATGGATAGATAGATGGATAGATAGATATGAAATAGAGTATATAAGGATAGATAGATGATAGATAATCCTATGATATGATAGGTTTGATCGTGCATTTCCAATGTCTCTTACCACTGCTGCCATGATAGAGCATTTTCTACACTTTCTCGGTTCCCTCTTCCATTGCTGGAGGCTAACTTCTGCCGCATAAAATACAGTGGTGGCCAAAAGTATTGGCACCCCGGCAATTCTGTCAGATAATACTCAGTTTCTTCCTGAAAATGATTGCAATCACAAATTCTTTGGTATTATTATCTTCATTTAATTTGTCTTCAATGAAAAAACACAAATAGAATTGTCCTAAAGCCAAATTGGATATAATTCCACATCAAACCTAAAAAAGGGGATGGACAAAAGTATTGGCACTGTTTGAAAAATCATGTGATGCTTCTCTAATTCGTGTAATTAACAGCACCTGTAACTTACCTGTGGCACCTAACAGGTGTTGGCAATAACTAAATCACACTTGCAGCCAGTTAACATGGATTAAAGTTGACTCAACCTCTGTCCTGTGTCCTTGTGTATACCACATTGAGCATGGAGAAAAGAAAGAAGACCAAAGAATTGTCTGAGGACTTGTGAAACCAAATTGTGAGGAAGCATGAGCAATCTGAAGGCTACAAGTCCGTCTCCAAAGACCTGAATGTTCCTGTGTCTTCCGTGCGCAGTGTCATCAAGAAATTTAAAGCCCATGGCACTGTGGCTAACCTCCCTACATGTGGACGGAAAAGAAAAATTGACGAGAGATTTCAACGCAAGATTGTGCGGATGGTGGATAAAGAACCTCGACTAACATCCAAACAAGTTCAAGCTGCCCTGCAGTCCAAGGCTACAACAGTGTCAACCCGTACTATCGGTCGGCGTCTGAATGAAAAGGGACTGTATGGTAGGATACCCAGGAAGACCCCACTTCTTACCCCGAGACATAAAAAAGCCAGGCTGGAGTTTGCCAAAACTTACCTGATAAAGCCTAGAACTGGAAGTGCATTGAGGTGAAGGTGAAGAGGTATTGGGAATCCTGCAGAAAATACCTGTGTGAATTGCGTGAAGAGGTATTGGGAATCCTGCAAAAAAAACCTGTGTGAATTGCGTGAAGAGGTATTGGGAATCCTGCAGAAAATACCTGTGTGAATTGCGTGAAGAGGTATTGGGAATCCTGCAGAAAATACCTGTGTGAATTGCGGTGAGTGCTGCATTGTGATCTGCTGAGTGCTTTTCTACCTGTTTAGATTTATTGGGCTTTTTAAAATCTATTTTCTCACTACAGTTTTAGTTTCTTAGTTTACTACCTGTGTATTTAAAGGTTAACTACATTGCACTAAAATCCTGAGGTGTAGATTTACTCACAAGGGGTTAATTAAGGGGAAGGGGTCATAATTAAGGGTTTATAAGGGGCAGCTGGTTGGGCATAAAGTCCTTTGGAAGTGCATTGAGGTGAAGGGTACATTGCTGGAAAAGGAAAAAAAAAAAAAAAAACACTTTAAATCTCTTAGTTTGCGAGTGTGAACGAGCTGCGTGTGTCCGGAGCGTAAGTGCGAACGAAAGTAAGTGTGTGACTTGTTTTTCAGTGACTTTGGATTCAGGGAGTTTGGAAGGGAGGACTTAGGACTGAATTGCTGACTGTATTTCATTCTTTCTTTACTTTACTTTTTACTTAATTAATCCACCTGACCTACTTAGCTGATTCCCCCGTCCATACTTGATACTTAATTGATCCCCCGTCCATACTTAACTGATCCCCTGCCAATATCTAATTGATACACTTGCACATCCCTAATTGATCCCCGTCCATACACCTATATATAAATAATTGTGTTTTGTACTTGTATATATATACTGACTGTATCCCCATATTTAGAATGACGTCCATGTTGGACGGAGCCGTGCAGTGTACATCTTGCGCAATGTATGCATTCCGTGAGCACCCACTCGAGGATCCATACTGCTGCGAGAGATGTGAGCATATCGTGCACTTGGAAGCCCAAATTCTGGATCTAAGTGCTTAGATAGCGGTACTGAGGAGCATCGACAACATAGAACGGAGTTTGCTGCTCACCGAGCAGACACTCAATGGGTCAATACTGGGGGTGGAGCATAGAGGGGAAGTGCAGGCTGAACAGGCAGGGAGCTGGATAACAGTAAGGAGGGATAGAGGGAAGAAGTATAGGAAGGCTGGTTCAGAACCGGCATTATTGGAGCATGACAGATCCTCTGACCGCCGGGGGAGTGTATCCTCCAGTAATGAGGGGGAGGGGGGAAGTGTAGGGCAGGCAAGACAGGTTCTGGTAGTGGGTGACTCTATTATTAGGGGGACAGACAGGGCAATCTGTCACAAAGACCGGGATCGCCGAACGGTGTGCTGCCTCCCTGGCGCTCGAGTCCGGCACATCGCGGATCGGGTTGACAGGTTACTGGGTGGGGCTGGCGAAGACCCAGCGGTCATGGTCCACATCGGCACCAATGACAAAGTGAGTGGTAGATGGAGGGTCCTTAAAAATGATTTCAGGGACCTAGGTAGGAAGCTTAGGGCAAGGACCTCCAAGGTAGTTTTCTCAGATATACTACCAATCCCGCGAGCCACACAGGAGCGCCAACAGGAAGTTAGGGAGGTGAATAAGTGGCTAAAGAGTTGGTGCAAGGCAGAAGGGTTTGGGTTCATGGAGAACTGGGCCGACTTCGCGGTCGGATACAGGCTCTACCGTAGGGACGGGCTGCACCTCAATGGGGAGGGTGCAGCGGTGCTGGGGAAGAAGATAGCTAATAGGTTGGAGGAGTTTTTAAACTAGAGACGGGGGGGGGGAAACCAAGGAAATAGGTGGGATGTGAGGCAAGCAAGGGGGAAGGGGAGAAGTGAATATAATGAGGGTGGAGAGGGGGGTGGGGATAGTACAGTTAGATCGTTAGAGAAGAATAGGATGCTAAATAAACCCAAAGTTTTATCTTGCATGCTGACCAACGCAAGAAGCCTGACCAATAAGGCGGATGAGCTGCGGGCGCTTATATGGGAGGAGAGGTATGACATCGTAGGTATAACAGAGACTTGGCTAGACGATAGCTACGACTGGGCGGTAAATTTATTAGATTATAGTTTATTTAGAAGGGACCGGAAACTGGGGAAAGGCGGAGGAGTCTGCTTATATGTAAAGTCATGTCTAAAACCCAGACTAAGGGAAGATATAGGAGAGGGAGAAGAGGGGGTCGAGTCCATGTGGGTAGAGATAGAGGGAACTAAAAATAATAATAAAATATTACTGGGGGTCTGCTATAAGCCACCCAATATAACAGAGGAGAATGAGAATCTGCTATTAGGACAAATAGACAAAGTAGCAAAACATAATGAAGTGATTGTAATGGGGGATTTCAACTACCCGGATATTGACTGGGAAACAGAAACCTGTAGATCTCAGAAAGGAAAAAGGTTCTTGACAAATATTAAGGATAATTATCTCTCCCAACTAGTGCAGGAACCAACGAGAGGGAAGGCCATGTTGGACTTAATATTGACTAATAGGCCTGATAGAATAACTGAGGTACAGATAGGGGGGCACCTAGGTAATAGCGACCATAATATTATCGACTTCAAAATGCCCTTCAGTAGGGTTATCAATAAGGGAACAACAAAAACATTAAACTTTAGGAGGGCGAAGTTTGATCAGCTGAAAGAAAGCCTTCAACTTATTGACTGGGACAAAGTTCTTAATCAAAGGAATACGAATAGTAAATGGGAAACCTTCAAAAGAATTCTGAATACTCAGTGCGAGAGGTATATACCGTATGGGAATAAAAGGGCCAGAAATAAGAGGAAACCAATATGGTTGAACAAGAACGTAAAAGGGGCGTTAAATAGCAAAAAAGAGGCATTCAAGAGATTAAAACAGGAAAACAGTAAGGAGGCACTAATGTGTTACAAGGAAAAAACGAGAACCTGTAAAAAACAAATAAAAATAGCGAAGGAGGAAACAGAGAGACGTATTGCTAGGGAAAGTAGATCAAATCCCAAACTGTTCTTTACGTATATAAATAGTAAAAGGATTAAATCGGATAATATTGGACCAATAAAAAGTGAGGAAGGCAAAATCAGAGAAAGATGAGGATAAAGCTAATCTATTAAATAATTTTTTTTCGACAACTTTCACAAAGGAAATCAAACTAACAGGAGAAATGAGAAGTGACAAGCTTAATCCTCCACTAAGTATGACAAATCTAACCCAAGCTGGGGTACAGAAACGCCTCAGTAACATTAAAATAAACAAATCACCAGAACCTGATGGCATACACCCACGGGTACTAAGGGAACTAAGTAATGTGATAGACAGACCGTTATATCTTATATTTAAGGACTCTGTTGAGACTGGGTCTGTGCCACTTGATTGGCGACAGGCGAATGTAGTGCCAATATTCAAAAAGGGAGCGAAAAGTGACGCCGGAAACTATCGGCCGGTGAGTCTGACGTCCGTTGTGGGCAAAATTTTTGAAAGCTTCATTAAAGAGGCAATTACGGAGCATCTTGATGCTAATAATCTTTTAATCCCGAACCAACATGGATTCATGAGGAATCGCTCCTGCCAAACAAACCTGATTGACTTCTACGAGGAGATTAGCTCTCGAGTAGATCAGGGGGAACCAGTGGATGTCGTGTATCTCGACTTCTCAAAAGCTTTCGATAGCGTGCCACATAATAGGTTGGTATACAAAATGAGAATGATGGGGCTGGGGGAAAATGTCTGCAAGTGGGTAGCTAACTGGCTAAGGGATAGAAGGCAGAGGGTGGTTATAAATGGAATATACTCAGATTGGGTAAGCGTCACTAGAGGGGTTCTTTACGGTAAGAGCAGTGAGAATATGGAATTCACAGAGTGAGGAGACGGTGATGTCAGATTCACTACACCAGTTCAAGCGGGGACTGGATGCATTTCTAGATACCAGGCAGATTTCAGCATATACTTAAAAATAAAATAAAATAGTAAGTTGATACAGGGATTTATTCTGACTGCTGGTTTCAGAGTCAGGAGGGAATTTTTCCTCAGGTGAAGATTGGCCAAATCATTTGGGGTTTTTGCCCTCCTCTGGATCAACTTTACCAATTACAGAACTAACAGGTCGAACTTGATGGACGCAAGTCTTTATTCGGCTTTACTAACTATGTTTACAAACTATGTTGCTATGTTTTGGAAGAATGTTCTCTGGTCAGATGAGACAAAAGTCGAGCTTTTTGGGAAAAACCATCAACATAGAGTGTACAGGAAAAAAAAGAGGCATTCAAAGAAAAGAACATGGTCCCTACAGTCAAACATGGCGGAGGTTCCCTGATGTTTTGGGGTTGCTTTGCTGCCTCTGGCACTGGACTGCTTGACAGTGTGCATGGCATTATGAAGTCTGAAGACTACCAACAAATTTTGCAGCATAATGTAGGGCCCAGTGTGAGAAAGCTGGGTCGCCCTTAGAGGTCATGGGTCTTCCAGCAGGACAATGACCCAAAACACACTTCCAAAAGCACTATAAAATGGTTTTAGAGAAAGCACTGGAGACTTCTAAGGTGGCCAGCAATGAGTCCAGACCTGAATCCCATAGAACACCTGTGGAGAGATCACAAAATGGCAGTTTGGAGAAGGCACCCTTCAAATATCAGGGACCTGGAGCAGTTTGCCAAAGAAGAATAGTCTACAATTCCAGCAGAGCATTGTAAGAAACTCATTGATGGTTACCGGAAGTGGCTGTTCGCAGTTATTTTGGCTAAAGGTTGTGCAACCAAGTATTAGGCTGAGGGTGCCAATACTTTTGTCTGGCCCATTTTTGGAGTTTTGTGTGAAATGATCAATGATTTGATTTTTGCTTCATTCTCTTTTGTGTTTTTTCCTTGCAAGCAAATTAAATGAAGATAATAATACCAAAGAATTTGTGATTGCAATCATTTTCAGGAAGAAACTGAGTATTATCTGATAGAATTGCAGGGGTGCCAATACTTTTGGCCACCACTGTAATAAGTGAGCTGTCATTTATTCATAAGACGTTCTATTCTTCAGAGCTGAGACTGTAAAATAAAAAGTGAAGAATAAAATATCTGATGACTGCTCTTTCACTGTGAGTAAGAAACAGATAATAAAATTAAAGGAAAAATAACTGAGGGGAGAACCCTGCAGGTTTATTGTCCTTCTATAGCTGTATGGTGGCAGGATGGTGACACTGCTGGAGTCCTGGTGAGGATCTGCATGATATTCATTTCTGTTGACTTTTTATTGCCAACATATTCTGCAGTGATGTACATATAGTCCCTGCCCACAATGCGGTACACATGAGGGACAATTTCATATTAAGCCAAGTAACCTATGATGTCAAGGTCTCATATTTACAAGGTGCTTATTGGCAATCTGAGCCGGCGAATGGCTCTGTGTCCGTATATTCGCTATATACTGCCCGCAATATCTTGTAGAAAGCTCACAGTGACTAAAATGTATAAATAGTTCTCTTTGGAGAATTTAATTAGATCCATTCATACCTTACCTTATAATGAGGACTTAAAGGGCTTTTATAACTAGGTAAAACAAGCTTAACGGGACTGTCCAGGACTTATATATTAATGACCGATTTTAGGATAAGTCATCAACAGGGTGGGACTGGGCTGGCGGGGTACCCTTCTGCAGAGGAGAGGGGGAGAAGAGAATGAAAAAATAAAAAAACCTGCGGTTTTAAGGGGCACGGGCCCTTTAAAAGCGCAAGCACAGTGTATGTGACGCGCCCCTGGGCCTGTGTCGCGCTGCGTTGCGCACGCGGGAGCTTACCCGGAGCCGGATCAGATGAGGGTAGTAGTCTTGTGGCGGTGACCCGGTCCGTGCCCAGGGAGTCAGACTAAGTGGCGGTAAATTAGCAGTGGATGTTGGATGACTACGCCACCCGTTGAATGCAGCTATGGAGCTGCCGCTGCAGGGCAGACTGCTGAGGCCGGTGGAAGGATGGTGCAGCGTGGATGGTATAACCCCCAACGGGAGGGGTATGGCCTCAGGGCAGCCGACGTGGATGATGGGGGTAGCAGGAACCACTCAGAGACGATGCGGTGTAGTTCAGGGTCTTTACTGGTGACAAAGATAGACCCTCCCGGAGTACTTGCTAGCAATCGGGGCCTGGTCAGTCCTTGAGCAGATGGGATCTCCCCTGGCCAGGCGGAGTTGTAGGCCTTCCCAACTAACTGTACTCTTCTGGCTACCTTGCTAGAGGCGGGTAAAAGTAGCCCACGTCCCTGAGTGTACCGTGTGGTGCTCACCCGTATGGCCGGTGACTCGGGGCCTTCTAATGGCTTCCGCTCCACGATGGCGGTGCTGGTCCCACGCGTGTGACCGTGCCTTCGGGTTTCTGGGCCAGAGGACCTGCAATCCCCTGCCGGTCGGTTTCTGCTGCTGGGTAGGAGTTAGTCCCCACAGCCTCGGACTCCGGGTCCGGTAAGAAATCTTCTCAGTCAGGGCGAGCTCTGCAGCTGCCAGCCCCTGACTCGTAGTAGTACTGCTTCTGCTGTCTCTTCCTATGACTGTTTCTCGTCTCTACTCTCCTTGACTGCCTAACCCTGCCTCAGCCCCGGGTTTATATAGGGGAAGTCCTTCCCCTCCCAAGACTGGGCAGGAGGTGTGGCATGCACAGGATCCCTGACCAAAGGACCTCCCACCTGCTCTCAGACATAACATTACATTACTGTGGAAACCAGACCCCTGGGGTGCCACATTCCCCCCTAGTGAAATTTAGTACTCCGGGACTAAACATATTTTTGGAAAAACATAACAGAGTACAACCAAAACATTATAATAAAGAGACACATAACGATGGTCACGGCGTGTCCGCAACCGGGTGCAGTCTTTGAGGGAAAGCAAGGTGTCCATTTCACCAAAACAGGGAGACGTAACCAGGTAGGGGCCTGTCCTGCCCCGAGTCCTTAACAGTCTTTAGTCCATCCTGGGTTACGCTCCAACTAATTGTACAAGGATTCCCGGTAAATCCACCAAGGACTCCTAAAAATAGCTAGAAACACAAAATTATACACAAGCAACTATAAACAGGTAAACATTATAAGATAGCTTAAACATTTAGATCCTCCAACGTGTGGGTAACTGGCCTCTAGTGGCCCTAGTGGACCTACGGAGCTGACTGTCTGGCCCTGAACTACAGGGTGTAGGAGCTGTCAAGGGTAAACTGGGCCGCTGTCTATGGGCCCTCTGGCTCACTAGGGGTATGGCAGGCTCACTATAAGCAGAGGGTTGATTTTCCGGGTCTGCTTGTGTAGAGTCTTCTGCCTCCTGGACCGGCTGTTCTTCCAGCTCTACCGGTTGCTCCGTAGGTACTTGGGATGATGGTTGGAGGAAGGTGAGTACGGGTACCACAACTGCACCATTGATTTGAGTCCAAGACCGAGGGAAGTCCCCGAGCACGGTACTAACCATATCTTCCCTTTCCTCTACGGGTCGATGGTCTTCTTGTTCCTCTTCAGGGTTCCTCAGTTGTTCGGGACACTTCTTCAGGTGGTCCCGGGATACAATGGCTGTGGTCTCCCCTCCGTCTTTACTGATGGTACAGACCTTCGGGTTCTCGTGGCTTGAGGGCAGTACGGTGTACGGGTCCTCCCACTGGTCGTCCAACTTGTGGAGCCGTCTTTTCCTCTTCAAGACCTGCTCTCCGGGTACCAGGGGAACAGCGGGAGCATACTGGTTGTAAGTTTTCTCTTGCCTTTCCCTAGCCTGACAGAGACTTCGCTCCACGCTCTCCTGTACTTTCCGGTACTGCTGTTGCCTCTCTGTGTCCCAGTCTGCTTCTGGTGAAGTGTCCTCAGGTGTCAGGACTCCCATATCCAGGTCAACAGGTAACTTACCAGGTCTCGCCCTCATTAGGTAAGCCGGGGTACAGTTGGTGGAACCTACCGGGATGTGGTTGTATAGGTCCACCAGATCGGGCAACTTCTCAGGCCACAGACTGCGTTCTTCCAGGGGCAACGTTTTTAGAAGATCCATTACCACCTGGTTCATTTTTTCACAAAGTCCATTAGTTTGCGGATGGTAGGGTGTCGTCCTTATCTTCCGGCAGCCATACAGATTGCAGAATTCCTGGAAGACCTCCGCTTCAAAGGCAGGTCCCTGGTCCGTCAGCACTTGGTCCGGGTACCCGTGTGGACGGCAGAAGTGCTGCTGGAAGGCTCTAGCTGCTGTTTGAGCCGTTAAGTCCTTGACGGGGACGACAACCAAGAACCGGGAGTAATGATCCACGATGGTTAACGCGTAGACGTAGCCACTTCTGCTTGGGGTCAGTTTTACATGATCCAAGGCTACCAGTTCCAACGGTTGCCGGGTGACGATAGATTGCAGGGGAGTCTTCTGGCTGGCCCGGTCCTTCCTTCTCAGATTGCACGGGCCACAGTCCCTGCACCACTTCTCGATGGTTCCCCTCATGCCTACCCAGTGGAACCGCTCGCGCAGCAGGAACTCCAGCTTCTTCCACCCGAAGTGTCCAGCTCCGTCGTGGTATGCCTCCATCACCATGGCTGCGTCTCTTCGTGGCACCACTACTTGCCAGAGTAGTTCATGCGTCCGGGAGTTGACCATTCTGCGGCACAACTTCCCCTTGTAAAGGAACAGTCGACTCTTCTCCGCCCATAGTTGTTTGGCTTCCTCCGGAGCGTCTGGTTCAAGGCGAGCCTCCGGCCGAGTCAGCATCTCCTTCACCAGTCGGACGGCAGGGTCGCTGTCTTGCGTTTCCGCCCAGTTGTGGTGAGGTAAGGGGTTCAACGTAGCAGCCTGCTTACTCCTTACCCGGTGGGAATACTGGATAGTCCCATGACGGTGGAACGCAGGGAGTTCAATTTCTTCCAGTCCCTCCGGATCTTCTCCTTCGTCCGGCAGGTTGGGCATCCTGGACAGGGCGTCCGCGTTAGTATTTTAGCGCCCTGCCCGGTATTTGATTGTGAACTCGTAGTTGGACAGACGGGCCATCCACCTCTGCTCCAGGGCACCGAGTCTTGCCGTGTCCAGGTGTGTCAACGGGTTGTTATCCGTGTACACGGTGAACCGGGAAGAAGCAAGGTAATGCTTAAAGCGCTCAGTGACTGCCCATACCACGGCCAGGAACTCTAGCTTAAATGAGCTATAATTCTCGGAGTTCCTTTCGGTGGGTCGCAGTTTTCGGCTGGCGTAGGCGATTACTCGTTCTTTCCCCTGCTGGATCTGGGACAGTACGGCTCCTAGCCCGATGTTACTGGCGTCGGTGTAGAGGATGAAGGGCTGGCTATAATCCGGGTACGCCAAGATTTCATCCCCCGTGAGGGCCATCTTCAGCTGGCGGAAGGACTCTTCTTCTAGCTCCTCCCATTTGAAGGGCGGCTTCTGGTTCTTGGCCTTCCGGGACTGGCCTATCAGGAGGTCCTGCATAGGCGCTGCCTTTTTGGTGAAACCGGGAATAAACCTTCGGTAGTAGCCTACCAACCCGAGGAACTGCCGCACTTCTTTTACGCTGGAGGGGCTTGGCCATCCCTTAATTGCGGTGATCTTATCAGGGTCGGGAGCCACTCCGTCAGCGCTCACCACGTGTCCCAGGTACTGCACCTTTGGTTTCAGGAGGTGACACTTGGAGGGTTTCACCTTTAGGCCGTAACTCGCCAGAGCTTCGAACACCTCCGCCAGGTGTTTCAGGTGGTCCTCATAAGTCTTGGAGTATACGATGACATCGTCCAGGTACAACAGGACCGTCTCGAAGTTTCTGTGGCCCAGACAGCACTCCATTAATCGTTGGAAGGTTCCTGGGGCGTTGCAGAGTCCGAACGGCATGCAGGTGAACTCGCTAAGTCCCATCGGGGTGGTGAATGCGGTCTTCTCCCGGTCCGCCTCTGCTACAGGAACCTGCCAGTACCCGCTAGTGAGATCCAAGGTAGAGAAGAAGTTAGCAGATCTTAAAGCAGCCAATGACTCCTCTATCCTTGGTAAGGGGTACGCATCCTTGTGTGTGATACGGTTGATTTTCCGGTAATCTACACACATCCTCATGGTGTTGTCTTTCTTTTTGACTAAAACTAGTGGGGCTGCCCAGGGGCTACAGCTATCCCGGATTACCCCAGCCTCCTTCATGTCTCTAAGCATCCCCTTGGCGTGTTGGTAATGTGCAGGGGGTACGGGTCGATACCTCTCTTTTATGGGAGGATGATCTCCCGTGGGGATGCGGTGTTCTACCCCCTTGACTCGCCCGAAGTCTAACGGGTGTTTACTAAACACTCTCTCATACTCTTGAACCACCGGTAGACTCCCTGTTTCTGGTGGGAGGGAGTGGCGTCAGTTCCCAAGTGTAGTTGCTGACACCAATCCTCCATTACTTTCTTAGAGCCGTTACCTTCCTCCAGGTGAGATGGAGGCAAGGGTTCCACAGACTGTATAGAGTTTTGGTTGATGGTATATAATTTGGCTAGCGTGGCATACCGGGGCAGGTACACTTCCCTCTCCCCGATATTGATTATGCGAACGGGCACCCTCCCATGGCGTACATTGACCACCCCCCGTGCTGTCAAAATGGTGGGCCTACTGTCTGAGTAAACTGGTTCTACCATTGCCTGGTAATCTCTACCTCTCAGACCAATAGCTGCCCGGCACCAAATCATCATTTCACTTTTTGGGGGCATGGCAATAGGGAAAGGGTCACACATTCTTACGCTACCAATCTCACCGCCGGAGAGTTCCACCTGTTGCCGTCGCATCAGTGCCCGGATCTCTTTCTGGAGCACTCGCTGCTCGCCGGAGCTGGCGTTCTTGGCAACCTGCTGTAGAAGGAAAATCACCTCTGCAAGACAATTTTCAATTACATTAGTTCCTAGAGTTATTTTTGGGTGGCTCTCATGTTTGTCAATGTCTACAATGATCAGTCCCTGTGCTGCCAGTTCGACTCTACCGATTTTGATGGTCACCTCTTTAAATCCGATCTGTGGCACGGGCTGGCCATTGCTGGCGATGATACTCAAGTCGTCGTCAGGGTAGCGGGTAATATCCGAGTCATTCCAGTACTGCTTAAAGAGCACGTACGGGATGGTGGTGACCTGTGACCCGGTGTCCAGTAGGGCACTCATGGGAATGCCATCCAGTACCACAGGCAAGACTGGACGTCCTCCCACATATCTGTCGCACCAGTTCGATGGGCCTGGTGATCTTTTTCCTGGGGGTTGGCCCTCTACCCCAGGTTGTGCCCGTTTAAAGAACAGTACCTTGCCATATGTCCGGGTTGATTGCAGTGGCGGCAGATGGGTCGTCCGTCCTCGCTGTATCGGTCACTGGGTCTTCCTCTGGCCGGTGGGGTCCTCCTTGGTCGACGCCACGGGATGTCCTCCGGTCCGGATGCCAGCTGGATCTTCCCTGGAGTGGAAGCCTGTAAAGACTGCACAGTTCGGGTTAGCGCAGCAACGCTCTTAGCTAGCTCTTGGACCTGATGGTGTAGGTCTGGAGCCGGGTCATTGTCCAAAGCCTGTGCATCAGCTCCCACAGGCCCTGCCGACAAGGGCGCCGCCTCCTGGTGGTAAGTGATAGCAGGGCGCCTGTGGGTCACAACGCCACCCGGTGCCGGTTCTCGGAGCACCCGGATGGCTCTGTCCTTGAACTGTGCAAAGCCCAGATGGGGATCCTGTAAAGCCATTGCCCGCAACTGGGTTCGGTGGGTATTACAATATAGTCCCTCTATAAACTGTTCGGTCAACAGCCTGTCCTCATCTCCCACTCCATCAGGGTCGGTCTGCTTAATGGCCCTCAGGGCCTCTTGTAGGTTTAGTGCATAGTCCCTTATACTCTCATGCGCTCGCTGCTTGCACCCGTAGAATCTAAGCTTAATCTCGGCTGAGGTGCGGGTATCAAAGGTGTCCTTCAGCCGGGTTAGTATCCCTGCGACAGTCTTCCTCCCAGGTGGCCAGGATTTTACTTCCCTTTTGGCTGCCCCGGTTAGTTGGGCCACCAGGATGCTCACTTTTTGCTCTTCTGTGAGGGGGTACACCTGGAAGAGGCTATCCAGCTTCTCTCTAAAGTCATGCAGGGTATGCGACTCCCCTGAGTACTGGGGTAGCCAAGCTGCTCCCGGGATATAGGGCATGGTGAAGGGCATAACTGCAGCAGCGGTAGCGCTGGCGGGGGTTGAGGCAGTGAAGCTCTCCTCCGTATCCGACATCTTCCTCCCCCCTAGTGGACCGTGGCCTACCTTGCGATGATCCTCTTCCGTAGGCCGCGGCTCCGCAGTGGATCGTCAGGGTTCAGGACCTTCCGTCGCGCTCCTGTGACGTCGGCGTCTGCTGGGCTCCTTCCAGGACCTTACGCAATGTCCGGACGTGAGGCGGGGCTTCAGTTCTCGCGCGCTTTCGGAGTCCACGCCCCTCTTCTTCCCACGCGGCGTCCTCAAGATGGCGTCCAATGGCGGGAAAACTCCACGGATGGCGGGAAGAAGGCTGAAGATGGCGCCGGATGGCGGGAATCTTCACCGATGGCGGGAAGAAGGCTGAAGATGGCGCCGGATGGCGGGAAACTTCACCGATGGCGGGAAGACGGCTGAAGATGGCGCCGGATGGCGGGAATCTTCACCACAGGTAAGTTTGAAAAGTCTCTTTTTCAGGCACGCAGTACCCGGTGGTTGCGGGCACGAAATCCTGCCGACTACGCCAAAAGTTGACGCGCCCCTGGGCCTGTGTCGCGCTGCGTTGCGCACGCGGGAGCTTACCCGGAGCTGGATCAGATGAGGGTAGTAGTCTTGTGGCGGTGACCCGGTCCGTGCCCAGGGAGTCAGACTAAGTGGCGGTAAATTAGCAGTGGATGTTGGATGACTACGCCACCCGTTGAATGCAGCTATGGAGCTGCCGCTGCAGGGCAGACCGCTGAGGCCAGTGGAAGGATGCTGCAGCGTGGATGGTATAACCCCCAACGGGAGGGGTATGGCCTCAGGGCAGCCGACGTGGATGATGGGGGTAGCAGGAACCACTCAGAGACGATGCGGTGTAGTTCAGGGTCTTTACTGGTGACAAAGATAGACCCTCCCGGAGTACTTGCTAGCAATCGGGGCCTGGTCAGTCCTTGAGCAGATGGGATCTCCCCTGGCCAGGCGGAGTTGTAGGCCTTCCCAACTAACTGTACTCTTCTGGCTACCTTGCTAGAGGCGGGTAAAAGTAGCCCACGTCCCTGAGTGTACCGTGTGGTGCTCACCCGTATGGCCGGTGACTCGGGGCCTTCTAATGGCTTCCGCTCCACGATGGCGGTGCTGGTCCCACGCGTGTGACCGTGCCTTCGGGTTTCTGGGCCAGAGGACCTGCAATCCCCTGCCGGTCGGTTTCTGCTGCTGGGTAGGAGTTAGTCCCCACAGCCTCGGACTCCGGGTCCGGTAAGAAATCTTCTCAGTCAGGGCGAGCTCTGCAGCTGCCAGCCCCTGACTCGTAGTAGTATTGCTTCTGCTGTCTCTTCCTATGACTGTTTCTTGTCTCTACTCTCCTTGACTGCCTAACCCTGCCTCAGCCCCGGGTTTATATAGGGGAAGTCTTTCCCCTCCCAAGACTGGGCAGGAGGTGTGGCATGCACAGGATCCCTGACCAAAGGACCTCCCACCTGCTCTCAGACATAACATTACATTACTGTGGAAACCAGACCCCTGGGGTGCCACATATGCAGGGACGCGCGCACGCGGCGTTCATTACCTGAACCGCCGCGACACACGTCCCAGTGAAGCAGCTGAAGCTGCGCGTCTCCCTTCCCCGGCCGGCGTATGACGTCACCGGAGAAGGAGGACACCGCACGGGAGAGCAGGAAGGTAAGAGGTGTCTGTGTGTGTGTCTGTGTGTATATGAGTGGATGCAGAATGGGATGGGCCCCTGGCTGGACACACAAGGGGGGGCCCGGCTAGACACACAAGGGGGGACCCTGGCTGGACACACAAGGGGGGGCCCGGATGGACACACAAGGGGGGCCTTGCTGGACACACAAGGGGGAGCCCTGGCTGGACACACAAGGGGGAGCCCTGGCTGGACACACAAGGAGAAGCCCTGGCTGGACACACAAGGGGGAGCCCTGACTGGACACACAAGAGGGAACCCTGGCTGGACACACAAGGGGGAGCCCTGGCAGGACACACAAGGGGGAGCCCTGGCTGGACACACAAGGGGGAGCCCTGACTGGACACACAAGGGGGAGCCCTGGCTGGACACACAAGGGGGGAGCTGGATGGACACACAAGGGGGAACCCTGGCTGGACCCACAAGGGGGAGCCCTGGCTGGACACACAAGGGGAAGCCCTGACTGGACACACAAGAGGGAACCCTGGCTGGACACACAAGGGGGAACCCTGGCTGGACACACAAGGGGGAACACTGGCTGGACACACAAGGGTGAGAGCCTGGCTGGACACACAAAGGGGAACCCTGGCTGGACACACAAGGGGGGGAGCCTGGCTGGACACATAAGGGGGAGCCTGGCTGGACACATGGGAAAGGGTGGGCAGGATGGCTATATGGTGGGGCAGGCTGGACACATGGAGGCCAGGATGGATATGTGAGGGGGATGGATATATGGGGGGGGCCGGATATATGGGGGGCGGGGCAGGCTGGACACATGATGGCCAGGATGGATATGTGGGGGGCAGGCTGGACACATGGGGGGCTAGGATAGATATGTGGAGGGGCAGGCTCGATACATGTGGGCTAGGATAAATATATGGAGGGGCCACGCTGGACATATGGGGGCCAGTATGGATATATGGGGGGGTGTCAGGATGGATATATGCAGGGGGGAAGGGCAGGATGGATATATGAGGGGGCAGGCTGGACACATGGAGGTCAGGATGGATATATGGGGGGCAGGCTGGAAACATGGAGGCCAGGATGGATATATTGTGGGGGGCAGGCTGGACACATGGAGGACAGGAAGGATATGTAGGGGGGGCATGCTGGACACATGGAGGCCAGGATGGATATATGGGGGGCAGGCTTGACACATGGGGCTTTAGGACAGATATATGGGAGGGGGCAGGCTGGACACATGGAGGCCAGGACAGATATATGGGGGGGCAGGCTGGAAACATGGAGGCCAGGATGGATATGTGGGGGGGCAGGCTGGACACATGGAGGCCAGGATGGATATATGGGGGGAACAGGAGGGCCACATGGGGGACTAGGATGGGTATATGGGAGGGGGCAGGCTCGATACACGTGGGCTAGGATAAATATATGGAGGGGTCACACTGGACATATGGGGGCCAGAAGGGATATATGGGGGGTGTCAGGATGGATATATGCAGGGAAGGGGGGGCCAGGATGGATATATGGGGGTGCCAGGCTGAACAAGGGACTTAATTACTGTTTGGGGCCAGATTGAGGAACATACTTTATTAGTTTATGGTGGCCAGTGAGGAACATTATTATTTTAGAGTCCAATTAGAGACATTATTACTTCTGTAATATAATTTACTTTTTAGGAAATTGTTTTCCATGGGATAGGACAAAAGCGGGCTCCTGTTACTGTGCAGGGCGGCACTATATCGCTTTTTTTCTTCAACTGGTGTAGTGTAGAAGTCGGCGGGTGGAGTGGGAATATTCCCTAGAAGAGATCAGTTATTGATAACTGTGTGTTATTTTCTGCAGAGATGATTCCTGGCTGGAAGAAGTGATGGCCGTCTGTGCCAGATGAAGAAGAAAAGCGAAGATGAAGGACTTCACCTAGAGACGTCACTGGTGAGTCAGTGTATTACATGTGACTCGCCCCCTGGGCCGTGGGGCACTCGGATCCGGGCAATAGGGAGACGATGGGGGTAGTAGTGGCGACCCGGTTCCGTGGCTCAGGGTGGTCAGGCCAATGGTAGTCTGCTATGTTCTGCTGATAATGTCCGACTACGCCACCCGTGGATTGCGGTTATTAGGAACCGCCGCTGCATGCAGACCGCTGGGGCTGATGAGGTGTGCAGCTAGGGTAGTGTGACTCTCCACGGGAAGAGTGCGGCCCCAGGGCAGTATAATGGATGTTGGGAGTGATGGTAGTGGGAGTCCCAGTGCTGATAGTGCTGGAGGAGCAAGGAGCACACAGACAACAGGTTGCAGTCCAGGGTCTTTACTAAACAGGTAAACTGACCCACAAACAGTCCCGGCTAGGAGGGGACCTGGATGTCTGAGAGCAACGGGGAAATTGGCCCTGGTCAGGGTGAGGGTGTAGGCCTACCGTGCTTTCTGCGCTCCTTCTGGCTATCTCCTCCTGATAGGGTAACAGCCCACGTTTCCGAGCTTTCCGTGTTTTCTCGCCTGTATGGCCTGCGACGTGGGTTCCTTTCTGCTCCCAGCCTTGTATGGCTTTACTGGTCCCTTCTGTTGTGGCAGGGCCTCCAGGCTTCTTAGGCCAAGGAATATACAGTCCCTTGCGGACTGGTTCTCTGCTGGGGGATGTGGAATCCTTCCAGCCTCAGACACCAAAGTCTGGTAGATTAAGTCTGTTATCTGCCAAGACAGGCTTGCTTCGCCTCTTGTCTCTGGCTTGTGGCTCTCCTCCTGCCACACTTCCTCTTAGGTGCAGTGCAACTGTCTGTCCCTGCTCTGCTGAGACACGTCTCAGTCCTGAGACAGGTCATCTGGGTTCTCTCTAGCCCTGCCCCCAGCACCAGCTTTTATAGGGGCAGCCTGCTCCCCCTACTGGCCTGAGACAGGAGGCATTGCATGCTAATGTTCCCCTGACTAGAGAACCTCCCCCCTGCTCTCAGACACAGCTTTAATTACACTTGTGGCATCCAGGCCAGGGTGACACATTCCCCCCTAGTGAAATTTAGTACTCCGGGACTAAACAGTAAACAAAGACAATATGCATAACAATAAAACATTAATAGACAGACGACGCACAAATTGAGTTCTTAAGGTCACAGTGTGGCCTGTGACCGGGTGTCCATATCACCAGCACAACGGGGAGCCTTAACCAGGTGGGGGTCTGTCCTACCCCAAGTCCTTCACAGTCTTAGTTCATTCCTGGGTTAGGCTCTGAACGCAGTCCATACAAGGTCCCGGTTATAAAAAGTCCATAACCTGTGAGTCCTTACGGTAGCTGCAAGAAACTGAAACAGAGTATTACCAAACATGCATGTAACTTTGCAAACAATTCAACATTTGGCAACAGGGTTATTTACAATTTTAGTACACGCTATATTCTCCAGCGAGCGGGTATCTGTCCCTTTGTGCTCCTGGTTGACCTACGTAGCCCACTGTCTGGTAGTGGACTGACTTGGCTTTCCCCACTAGCGTTAGGGGTGCAGCTACCAGCTGGGTGTACAGGTAGGGCAGGCAGCTGTCTGCGAGTCCTTTGGCTTACCGCAGGCATGGCAGGCTCACTGTCAGCAGAGGGTTGACTCTCCTGGGCTGCTGGTACAGGCTCTTCTGCCTCTGGAACTGCTTGCTCCTCTTCACCTTCCGGCTCTGGTGTTGGTTGTTGCTGTGCCGGTTGCAGGAAATGCAGGACAGGTACCACTATGGCATCATTTATGCGAGTCCAGGACTGAGGAAACTCTCCGAGAACGGTGCTGATCATTTCTTCCTTGTCCTCTGCGGGTTCAAGGTCACTCTGATCCTCTTCTGCACTACGGAGTTGCTCGGGGCACCTTTTGAGATGGTCTCTGGAGACGACACTAGTGGTTTCTCCTCCGTCCTTGGTGATTACGCACACCTTTGGGTTGTCGTGGTCAGACTGCAGTACGGTGTAGGACTCCCATCTCCAGGTCTACGGGCAGCTTTCCTGGTCTAGCTTGCATCAGGTAAGCCGGGGTGCAGTTTGTAGCATTCACCGGGATATTGTTGTATAGGTCTATCAGGTCCGGCAGTTTTTCTGGCCACAGGCTGCGTTCCTCCAGGGGCAACGTCTTCAGGAGATCAATGACTATATTGTTCATCTTCTCACACATCCCGTTGGTTTGGGGGTGGTAAGGCGTTGTACGAATCTTCTTACAGCCATAGAGGTTGCAGAACTCCTGGAAGATTTCAGCCTCGAACGCTGGACCCTGGTCTGTCAGGACCTGTTCCGGATACCCGTGTGGACGGCAGAAATATTGCTGGAAGGCTCTGGCCGCTGTTTGGGCTGTCAAGTCCTTTACCGGGACCACCACTAGAAAACGGGAATAGTGGTCCACGATTGTCAGGGCATAGATGTATCCTGACCGGCTGGGAGCCAATTTGACATGGTCCAGAGCTACCAGCTCAAGAGGCTGCGTGGTGATGATGGGCCTCAAGGGTGTCTTCTGGCTGGCACGGTCCTTCCTCCTTAGGTGACAAGTGCCACAGTCTCTGCACCATTTTTCTACAGCTCCTCTCATGCCGACCCAAAAGAATCTTCCTCTTAGTAGGAACTCCAGTTTCTTCCAACCGAAGTGTCCCGCTCTGTCATGGTAAGCCCCCAGGACCATAGCTGCATCCCTCCTTGGGACCACGACTTGCCAGGTCAGCTCGTGCATCCGGTGGTTGACAATCCTTCTGCACAACTTGCCTTCGTAGAGGAACAGCTTGCTCTTCTCCTTCCATAGCTGCTTGGCTTCCTCTGGGGCATCTGGATCTAAGCGGGCGTCTTCCCGGGTCAGCAGATCTTTCACCAGGCGGACTGCAGGGTCACTATCTTGGGTCTCGGCCCAGCTGTGGTGAGGTAGGGGATTCATCATCACAGTTGTTAGATCCTCCTCCTTCACGCGGTGAGAGTGTTGAGCGGCTCCATACCGGTGAAACGCGGGGAGTTCTACCTCCTCCAGCTCTTCTGGGTCTTCGTCACCTTCAGGTAAGTGAGGCATCCTTGATAGGGCGTCCGCGTTGGAGTTGGTTTTGCCTGCCCGGTACTTGATCACGAAGTCATAGTTGGAGAGACGGGCCATCCACCGCTGTTCCAGGGCACCCAGTCTTGCATTGTCCAGGTGTGTCAACAGGTTGTTGTCCGTGTACACGGTGAACTTTGCGGAGGCCAGGTAATGCTTGAAGCATTCCGTCACGGCCCACACCACCGCCAAGAATTCTAGCTTGAAGGAGCTGTAATTCTCCGGGTTCCTCTCGGTGGGCCTCAGCTTCCGGCTGGCGTATGCGATCACCCGTTCTCTGCCCTGTTGGTTTTGGGACAATACGGCTCCCAGTCCCACATTACTGGCATCTGTGTGGAGAATGAAAGGCTGGCCATAATCAGGGTAGGCCAGGATCTCATCCCCTGTGAGGGCCATCTTTAGCTGGCGGAAGGACTCCTCTTCCGGTTTATCCCACTTGAAGGGCGGCTTTTGCCTCCTGGACTTAGACTGTCCGATCAGGAGGTCCTGCATAGGAGCTGCCATCTTGGTGAACCCGGGGATGAATCTTCGGTAGTAGCCTACCAACCCGAGAAACTGTCTCACCTCTTTGATGTTCGAGGGGCTTGGCCAGTTCTTGATTGCCGTGACCTTGTCAGGGTCGGGGGCCACTCCTTCCGCGCTTACCACGTGCCCTAGGTACTGGACCTTTGGTTTCAGCAGGTGACACTTCGATGGTTTCACCTTCAGGCCATAGCCTGCCAGGGCTTCGAACACCTCGGCCAGGTGCTTCAGATGGTCCTCGTAGGTCTTCGAATAGACGATCACGTCGTCCAGGTAAAGGAGGACCGTCTCGAAGTTTCGGTGCCCTAGACAGCATTCCATCAGCCGCTGGAAGGTCCCTGGTGCGTTGCAGAGCCCGAAAGGCATGTAGTTGAATTCGCTCAGTCCCATCGGGGTGGTGAAGGCGGTCTTCTCCTTGTCAGCCTCTGCCACAGGAACCTGCCAGTACCCGCTAGTAAGGTCCAAAGTAGAAAAGAAGTTAGCTGATTTTAGTGCGGCTAAAGACTCCTCTATTCTAGGCAGCGGATATGCGTCTTTGTGAGTGATACGGTTGATTTGTCTATAGTCGACGCACATTCTCATGGTGCCGTCTTTCTTTTTGACCAGAACCAAGGGGGCTGCCCAGGGGCTACAGCTGTCTCTAATAACCCCAGCTTCTTTCATCTCTCTTAGCATGCCCCTTGCGTTCTGATAATGTGCAGGGGGTACAGGTCTGTGCCTCTCTTTTATCGGTGGGTGGCTCCCTGTGGGGATGTGGTGTTCTATCCCCTTTACTCTGCCGAAGTCTAGCGGGTGCTTACTAAAGACTCTCTCGTACTCCTGTACCACCCGGTAGACTCCTTGTTTTTGGTGCAGGGGAGTGGAGTCAGCACCCACGTGGAGTTTCTGGCACCAGTCCTCCTTTTGTTTCTGGGAGCCATTACCCTCCGCCTGAGGAGATGGAGGCAAGGGTTCCACGGCCCTGATAGCTTTGTGTTCGACCACAAACAGCTTGGCGAGTGTAGCGTACCTGGGTAAGTGTACCTCCCTCTCCCCAATGTTGAGGATGCGGACGGGCACCCTCCCATGACGGACATCAACCACCCCCCGGGCTGTCAAAATGGTGGGCCTGCTGTCTGAGTACACGGGTTCTACCATGGCTTGGTAGTCTCTACCTCTCAACCCGATTGCAGTCCGACACCAGATCATCATTTCACTTTTGGGAGGCATGGAAATGGGGAATGGGTCACTCAGTCTTACGCTACCGATCTCACCACCAGACAGTTCTAGCTGCTGCCGTCTCATCAGGGCCTTTATCTCCTTGTTGAGAACTCTCTGTTGGCTGGAACTAGCATTCACCGCCACCTGTTGTAAGATTACAATTACCTCTGAAAGACAATTTTCAATTACATTAGTACCCACAGTTATTTTAGGGTGACTTTCACGACAGTCAATGTCCACAATAATCACTCCCTGTGCCGGTAGTTCAACTTTACCAATCTTAATGGTCATCTCCTTGAACCCCATCTGCGGCACGGGTAAGCCATTACTGGCGATGATGCTCAAGTTACCGTCTGGATACCGTGTGATATCAGCATCAGTCCAATACTGCTTAAAAAGTACATAAGGGATAGTGGTTACTTGTGACCCAGTATCCAGCAAGGCGCTCATGGGGATACCGTCCAGCACCACGGGTAAAACCGGGCGCCCCCTAACGTACTTATTACGCCAATTGTAAGGGCCTGGTGATCTTATGCCTGGGGATTGGCCCTCTGCCCCAAGTTGGACCCGTTTAAATTACAGTACCTGGAAATGTGTCCGGGCTGGTTGCATCGACGGCAAATGGGCTGTCCATCCTCTGCGTAGCGGTCTGTGGGCCTCCCTCGGAACAACGGGATCCTCCTCTGTCGACGCCATGGGACATCCTCCGGACTTGAAGCCAGCTCGATGGGTTTTGACGGGTCCACTTGCAACGCCTGGACGGTCCTGGTCAACGCCGCGACGCTCCTGGTCAGCTCCTGGACTTGTTGGTGCAGATCTTTCGACGGGGCTTGGTTCAGGGCCTGTGCATCAGTCTCCACAGAGTCCATAGAGGAGGGCGCCGCCTCCTGGTGGTAAGTGATAGCAGGGCGCCGGGGGTTTATAGCGCCACTGGTTGCAGATTCACGGAGCACCCTTATGGCCCTGTCCTTAAATTGGGCAAAGGTCAGGTCGAGGTTCTGAAAGAACATGAGGCGCAGTTGGGCCCTGTGGGCGCTAGACAGCAGACCTTCTATGAATTGTTCTGTTAGCAGCTTATCCGTTTCCTGCACACTGCCAGGGTCAGTTTGTTGAATAGCCCTCAAGGCTTCCTGCAGATTTAGGGCATAGTCTCTGATGCTGTCCTGTGCCCGCTGCTTACATCCATATAACCTCATTTTAATCTCAGCGGAGGTACGTGTGTCAAAGGTACCCCGCAGCCGGGCCAGAATACCCTTCACAGTCCTTTTCTCCTCAGTGGGCCATGATTTTACCTCCCGCTGGGCTGCGCCAGTTAACTGCCCTGTTAATATGCTGACCTTCTGTTCCTCTGTCAGGGGGTAAACGTGGAACAAACTGTATAGCCTTTCCTTGAAGTCAGTTAGGGCATGGGGCTCCCCTGAGTATTTGGGCAGCCAGGCCGCTCCAGGGATGTAGGGCAAGGAAAAGGGCATCACCGCTGCTGCAGTTGCGTTGGTGGTAGTGGGCGCCTCTGTGTCCGTCATCTTCCTCCTCCCCTAGTTACGCGTGGCCTACCTTCCGACGATCCTCTTCTGTAGGCCGCGGCTCCGCTGCTGCTGCTATGGACGAGGACCTGGCGTCGCGTCCTGATGACGTCAGCGTCGCTCTCTCTCCCTTCCAGGACCTTGCGCAGCGTCGGTGCGTGGGGCGGAGCTTCGGATCTCGCGCGGTTTTGACGTCCACGCCCCTCTTCTTCCCGCGCGGCGTCCTGAAGATGGCGTCTGATGGCGGGAAGCAGCTGCGGATGGCGGGAAGGCGGCAGAAGATGGCGGGAAACGGTCCAAGATGGCGTCCGATGGCGGGAATCGGCTTCGGATGGCGGGAAAAGACTCCGGACGGCGGGAAACTTTGCCACAGGTAAGTTACAAAAGTCTTTTTCAGGCACGCAGTACCCGGTGGTTGCGGGCACGAAATCCTGCCGACTACGCCAAAGCTGACTCGCCCCCTGGGCCGTGCGGCACTCGGATCCGGGCAATAGGGAGACGATGGGGGTAGTAGTGGCGACCCGGTTCCGTGGCTCAGGGTGGTCAGGCCAATGGTAGTCTGCTATGTTCTGCTGATAATGTCCGACTACGCCACCCATGGATTGCGGTTATTAGGAACCGCCGCTGCATGCAGACCGCTGGGGCTGATGAGGTGTGCAGCTAGGGTAGTGTGACTCTCCACGGGAAGAGTGCGGCCCCAGGGCAGTATAATGGATGTTGGGAGTGATGGTAGTGGGAGTCCCAGTGCTGATAGTGCTGGAGGAGCAAGGAGCACACAGACAACAGGTTGCAGTCTAGGGTCTTTACTAAACAGGTAAACTGACCCACAAACAGTCCCGGCTAGGAGGGGACCTGGATGTCTGAGAGCAACGGGGAAATTGGCCCTGGTCAGGGTGAGGGTGTAGGCCTACCGTGCTTTCTGCGCTCCTTCTGGCTATCTCCTCCTGATAGGGTAACAGCCCACGTTTCCGAGCTTTCCATGTTTTCTCGCCTGTATGGCCTGCGACATGGGTTCCTTTCTGCTCCCAGCCTTGTATGGCTTTACTGGTCCCTTCTGTTGTGGCAGGGCCTCCAGGCTTCTTAGGCCAAGGAATATACAGTCCCTTGCGGACTGGTTCTCTGCTGGGGGATGTGGAATCCTTCCAGCCTCAGACACCAAACTCTGGTAGATTAAGTCTGTTATCTGCCAAGACAGGCTCTCTTCGCCTCTTGTCTCTGGCTTGTGGCTCTCCTCCTGCCACACTTCCTCTTAGGTGCAGTGCAACTGTCTGTCCCTGCTCTGCTGAGACATGTCTCAGTCCTGAGACAGGTCATCTGGGTTCTCTCTAACCCTGACCTCAGCACCAGCTTTTATAGGGGCAGCCTGCTCCCCCTACTGGCCTGAGACAGGAAGCATTGCATGCTAATGTTCCCCTGACTAGAGAACCTCCCCCCTGCTCTCAGACACAGCTTTAATTACACTTGTGGCATCCAGGCCAGGGTGACACACATGTACACTTACACTACACACGTGGTCAAAACTGTTGGTACCCCTCGTTTAATGAAAGAAAAACCCACAATGGTCACAGAAATAACTTGAATCTGACAAAAGTAATAATAAATTAAAAATCTATGAAAATGAACAAATGAAAGTCAGACATTGCTTTTCTGCTTCCACAGAATAAAAAAAAATAAATAAACTCATGAAACAGGCCTGGACAGAAATGATGGTTCTTCTTAACTTTATATTTTGCTGAACAACCTTTTGAGGCAATCACTGCAATCAAACGACTCCTGTAACTGTCAATGAGACTTCTGCACCTCTCCACAGGTATTTTGGCCACTCCTCATGAGCAAACTGCTCCAGTTGTCTCATGCTTGAAGGTTGCCTTTTCCAGACGGCATGTTTCAGCTCTTTCCAAAGATGCTCAATAGGATTTAGGTCAGGGCTCATAGAAGCCACTTCAGAATAGTCCAATGTTTTCCTCTTAGCCATTGTTGGGTGTTTTTAGCTGTGTGTTTTGGGTCATAATACTGTTGCAAGACCCATGACCTGCGACTGAGACCACGCTTTCTGACACTGGGCAGCACATTTCTCTCTAGAATCCCTTGATAGTCTTGAGATTTCATTGTACCCTGCACAGATTCAAGACACCCTGTGCCAGATGCGGCAGACCAGCCCCAAAACATAAAAGAGACTCCTCCATGTTTCACAGTAGGGACAGTGTTCTTATCTTGATATGCTTCATTTTTCCATCTGTGAACATAGATCTGATGTGCCTTGCCAAAAACTTCCATTTTTGTCTCATCTGTCCATAGGGCATTCTCCTAAAAGCTTTGTGACTTGTGAACATGTAGTTTGGCAAATTCCAGTCTGGCTTTTTTATGATTTTTTTTCAACAATGGTGTACTCCTTGGTCGTCTCCCATGAAGTCCACTTTAGATCAAACAACGACGGATGGTGCGATCTGACACTGATGTTCCTTGAGCTTGAAGTTCACCTTTAATCTCTTTAGAAGTTTTCCTGGGCTCTTTTGTTACCATTCATATTATTCGTCTCTTTGATTTGTTATCAATTTTCCTCCTGCGGCCACGTCCAGGGAGGTTGGCTACAGTCCCATGGATCTTAAATTTCTGAATAATATGTGCAACTGTAGTTACAGGAACATCAAGCTGCTTGGAGATGGTCTTATAACCTTTACCTTTAACATGCTTGTCTATAATTTTCTTTCTAATCTCCTGAGACAACTCTTTCCTTTGCTTCCTTTGGTCCATGTTGAGTGTGGTACACACCATGTCACCAAACAGCACAGTGAGTATCTGTAGCCCTATATACAGGCCCACTGACTGATTACAAGATTGTCGACACCTGTGATGCTAATTAGTGGACACAACTTGATGTAACATGTCCCTTTTGTCACATTATTTTCAGGGGTACCATCATTTCTGTCCAGGCCTATTTCAAGAGTTTAATTTTTTTTTAAATTCTGTGGAAGCAGGGTTGAAAAGCAATGTCTGTCTTTCATTTGTTCATTTTCATCGATTTTTAATTTATTATTACTTTTGTCAGATTCAAGTTTTTTCTGTGACCATTGTGGGTTTTTCTTTCATTAAACGAGGGGTACCAACAATTTTGACCACGTGTGTATATAGTATATACAGAGCTCCTGTGTATGTCACTGGTGATCACTGTATTACCTATACACTATATACAGAGCTCCTGTCTATAATGTCACTGGTGATCACTGTGTTACCTGTACACTGACACTATATACAGAGCTCCTGTGTATAATGTTCCTGGTGGTAATAACAGTGTTGTTAGTATTGTGGTTTTGTATTCATGATCAGTATTGTAGTATTTGGTCACCTTGGGGTGGTAATATATGGTCTGGTCATAGTTTGGCCATATTTGTTCCTTGTATGTGGTATTATTCGGTCACTATGTAGTGGTAATATGTGATCTAGTCAAGGTGTGGCGATATTTGTCCCTTTTGTATGTGGTATTATTGGTGTTGATATAGTGGACTGTGTTGTGTATGGCGGTCATTTATTCTCGCTGATCTTAACTAGGAAAAGATTTTTTTCCATTAGGCCACAGCCCCACCATCAGTATTTGGTCAGTATTTTTCTCAGGAGTGGCTGCCGAAACCAGGAATGGTTGATTAATGCAGAATTGGTGACTTGTTTCTATTATACCTTTTCTCTGATTGTTCATCACCTGTTTTGGCTCCCACTCCTGAGAAAAAATACTGACTGGACACTGACCGAATACTGATAGTAGGGCCGTGGCCTTAGCGATTAAATACTTGGACCAGAGCGGCAGAGATGCACTTACAGGGGTTCTCCGGTGAAAACAAGTAATCATCTCTCCACAGGATCATTGATAATATTGATTGGTGGGGGTCTGACTGCTTGCACACACCGGCAGAATGTGGAGCTTTTCTCCCCATTAGACTGGAGCGGCATGTGAGATGCGACCACTGATCCATTCATTCTCTCAGTGGCTGTGAGCGCTGTTCTTTTTTGCAAGTCTCTAAGAGAATGAATAGAGCTGCGGTCAGACGTCCCACCTGCCGCAGCATTTTAAAATAGGGATGTGTTCTGTCAGGGATAAAACTTCCCCATTCTTCCGATAGGTGCGTTTTCCAATGTTCGGACACAAATGCTCAATAAGTGATCACCTATCCTGTAGAGCCCATGGATCGTTGATAACTTGTTTTAACTAGTGTTGAGCGAGTATGTTCTGTCCGAGTATGCTCGGGCCGAGCGCCGAGTATTTACAGCTGCTCGGTGATATGGTTGAATCGCTCCCGTGTGCATGATTTGCAACTGTTTGACAGCTTTAACCCCTTAACGACATGTCACGTATTAGTACGCGCATGTCGTTATCCTCCGGTTCAGTGAGGGCTCCGGCGCTGAGCCCGCACTGAACCAAGCACATGTCAGCTGATTATTACAGCTGACATGTGCCCGCAACAGGCGCGGGTGGAATCGCGATCCACCAGCGGCTGTTAACATATTAAATGCCGCTGTCAATCTCCGACAGCGGCATTTAATGCGCGCTTCCTGGAAGCGCGTCACTTACCCCGTCCATCGGCGACCCCGTCACATGATCGCGGGTCGGCGATGTGTGGTCATGACAACCCTGGGTCTGCAGCAGACACCAGTGGTTGTAATGATCCTGTCGCTATGAGCGCCATCTAGTGGTCGGCGCTCATAGGACAGGACCATTTCTGCTGCATACAGGGGAACTGCTGGTCCCCTGTATGTAGCAGAGGCGATCGGACAGTTGCTGCTTCAAGTCTCCTATGGAGACTACAGAAGCAAGCAAAAAGTGAAAAAGAAAAGTTTTAAAAAATATGAAAAAAAATAAAAAAATGTAAAAGTTTAAATCACCCCCTAAAATCATAAAATAAACCCCACATACACATATTTGGCATTGCCGCGTTCAGAATCGCCTGATCTATCAATATAAAAATAGAATTAATGCGATCGGTAAATGGCGTAATGAGAAAAAAATTCTAAACGCCAGAATTACGTTTTTTGGTCACCGTAAAATTGCAATAAAATGCAATAACGGGCGATCAAAACATCGGATCTACCCCAAAATAGCATCTATAAAAACTTCAGCTCGGTTCACAAAAAATAAGCCCTCACCCTGCCCCAGATCCCGAAAAATGGAGACGCTACGGGTCTCGGAAAATGGCACCATTTTTTTTTTTTTTACCAAACGTTGGAATTTTTTTTCATCACTTAAATAAAAAAGAACCTATACATGTTTGGTGTCTACGAACTCGTAATGACCTGGAGAATAATAATGGCAGGTCAGTTTTAGCATTCAGTGAACGTGGTAAAAAAAATAAAAAAAAACCTCAGTGGTATTGCACTTTTTTTGCAATTTCACGGCGCTTGGAATTTTTTTCCCGTTTTCCCGTACACGGCATGGTAAAACTAGTAATGGCGTTAAAAAGTACAACTCGTCCCACAAAAAATAAGCCCTAACATGGCCATATTGACTAAAAAATAAAAACGCTATGGCTCTGGGAACAAGTGGAGCAAAAAGCGAAAATGCAAAAACGGAAAATGCTCCGCGGCTTAAGGGGTTAATACATGTGAGGAATGTCTATTTCTTACACATTCCTCACATGCAGGGTCGGACTGGGGTGTCTGGGGCCCACAGGGAGAACTGACTCTAGGGGCCCACCTACAGCCATATGCAAATATCTGTTTTCCGCTATCCCTGTTATAGTGGAGCATTGACTGGCGGCTCCTGCACATCTACTGTGCACCACTATAACTGGGATGTGCAATTACGGTAGTTTGCATTAAAGGGCTTCTTTGGTTAAAACAAGTTATCACCGATCCATGGGATCCACAGGATCGGTGATCACTTATTGATCGTTTGGGTCCGAACATTGGAAAAGGCGCCTATCAGAAGAATGGGGAAGTTTCATCCCTGACAGGACACTTATCCCCATTTTAAAATGCAGCTTCCAAAAAAGAGCAGCGCTCACAGTCACTGAGGGAATGACTGGATGAGTGGTCGCATCTCACATGCCGCTCCAGTCTAATGGGGAGAAAAGCTCCACATTCTGCCGATTGTGTCCCAGCAGTCAGACCCCCACCAATCAATATCATCACTGATCCTGTGGAGAGGTGATTACTTGTTTTCACCAGAGAACCCCTGTAAGTGCATCTCTGCCGCTCTGGTCCAAGTATTTAATCTCTAAGGCTGCGGCCCTACTATCAGTATTTGGTCAGTATTCAGTCAGTATTTTTTCTCAGGAGTGGGAGCCAAAACCAGGTGAGGAACAATCAGAGAAAAGGTATAATAGAAACAAGTCACCAATTCTGTATTTATCACCCACTCCTGGTTTTGGCAGCTACTCCTGAGAAAAAATACTGACCGAATACTGATGGTGGGGCTGTGGCCTAATGGAAAAAAATCTTTTCCTAGTTAATATCAGCAAGAACAAAATGACTGCCATACACAACACAGTCCACTATATCAACACCAATAATACCACATACAAAAGAGACAAATATCGCCACACCATGACTAGATCACATATTACCACCACATAGTGACCGAATAATACTACATACAAGGAACAAATACGGCCACACCATGACCAGACCACATATTACCACCCCAAAGTGACCAAATACTACAATACTGATCATGAATACAAACCACAATACTAACAACACTGTTATTACCACCAGTGACATTATACACAGGAGCTCTGTATATAGTGTCAGTGTACAGGTAATACAGGGATCACCAGTGACATTATACACAGGAGCTCTGTATATAGTGTCAGTGTACAGGTAATACAGGGATCACCAGTGACATTATACACAGGAGCTCTGTATATAGTGTACAGTGTACAGGCAATACAGTGACCACCAGTGACATTATACACTGGAGCTCAGTATATAGTGTCAGTGTACAGGTAATACAGGGTTCACCAGTGACATTATACACAGGAGCTCTGTATAGAGTGTCAGTGTACAGGTAATACAGTGATCACCAGTGACATTATACACTGGAGCTCTGTATTTAGTGTACAGGTAATACAGTGGTCACCAGTGACATTATACACAGGAGCTCTGTATATAGTGTACAGGTAATACAGTGGTCACCAGTGACATTATACACAGGAGCTCTGTATATATTGCACAGGTAATACAGTGGTCACAAGTGACATTATACACAGAAGCTCTGTATATAGTGTATACATAATATAGTGATCACCAGTGACATACACAGGAGTTCTGTATATACTATATACACACACGTGGTCAGAATTGTTGGTACCCCTCGTTTAATGAAAGAAAAACCCACAATGGTCACAGAAATAACTTGAATCTGACAAAAGTAATAATAAATTAAAAATCTATGAAAATGAACAAATGAAAGTCAGACATTGCTTTTCTGCTTCCACTGAATTAAAAAAAAAAATTAAACTCATGAAATCGGCCTGGACAGAAATGATGGTACCCCTGAAAATAATGTGACAAAAGGGACATGTTAAATAAAGTTGTGTCCACTAATTAGCATCACAGGTGTCTACAATCTTGTAATCAGTCAGTGGGCCTGTATATAGGGCTACAGATACTCACTGTGCTATATATAGGGCTGCAGATACTCACTGTGCCTGTATATAGGGCTACAGATACTCACTGTGCCTGTATATAGGGTTACAGATACTCACTGTGCCTGTATATAGGGTTACAGATACTCACTGTGCCTGTATATAGGGTTACAGATATTCACTGTGCCTGTATATAGGGTTACAGATACTCACTGTGCTTGTATATAGGGTTACAGATACTCACTGTGCCTGTATATAGGGTTACAGATATTCACTGTGCCTGTATATAGGGTTACAGATACTCACTGTGCTTGTATATAGGGCTACAGATACTCACTGTGCTTGTATATAGGGCTATAGATACTCACTGTGTTGTTTGGTGACATGGTGTGTACCACACTCAACATGGACCAGAAGAAGCAAAGGAAAGAGCTGTCTCAGGAGATTAGAAAGAAAATTATAGAAAAGCATGTTAAAAGGTAAAGGTTATAAGACCATCTCCAAGCAGCTTGATGTTTCTGTGACTACAGGTGCACATATTATTCAGAAATTTAAGATCCATGGGACTGTAGCCAACCTCCCTGGACGTGGCTGCAGGAGGAAAATTGATGACAAATCAAAGAGACGGATAATATGAATGGTAACAAAAGAGCCCAGAATAACTTCTAAAGAGATTAAAGGTGAACTTCAAGCTCAAGGAACATCAGTGTCAGATCGTACTATCCACCGTTGTTTGATCCAAAGTGAACTTCATGTAAGACGACCAAGGAGAACACCATTGTTGAAAAAAAAAATAGTAAAAAAGCCAGACTGGAATTTGCCAAACTACATGTTGACAAGCCACAAAGCTTCTGGGAGAATGTACTATGGACAGATGAGACAAAAATTTAAGTTTTTGGCAAGGCACATCAGCTCTATGTTCACAGATGGAAAAATATCAAGAAAAGAACACTGTCCCTACTGTGAAACATGGTGGAGGCTCTGTTATGTTCTGGGGCTGCTTTGCTGCACCTGGCACAGGGTGTCTTGAATCTGTGCAGGGTACAATGAAATCTCAAGACTATCAAGGGATTCTAGAGAGAAATGTGCTGCCCAGTGTCAGAAAGCTTGGTCTCAGTCGCAGGTCTAGCAACAGGATAATGACCCAAAACACACACAGCTAAAAACACCCAAGAATGGCTAAGAGGAAAACATTGGACTATTCTGAAGTGGCTTCTATGAGCCCTGACCTAAATCCTATTGAGCATCTTTGGAAAGAGCTGAAATATTCTGGAAAAGGCAACCTTCAACCATGAGACAACTGGAGCAGTTTGCTCATGAGGAGTCGGCCAAAATACCTGTCGAGAGGCGCAGAAGTCTCATTGACAGTTACAGGAATCGTTTGATTGCAGTGATTGCCTCAAAAGGTTCAACAAAATATTAAGTTAAGAAGAAGAACCATCATTTCTGTCCAGGCCGATTTCATGAGGTTAATTTTTTTTTAAATTCTGTGGAAGCAGAAAATCAATGTCTGACTTTCATCTCTTCATTTTCAAAAATTTGTAATTTATCAGATTGAAGTTATTTCTGTGACCATTGTGGGTTTTTCTTTCATTAAACGAGGGGTACCAACAATTTTGACCACGTGTGTAGTGTAAGTGTACATGTAATACACTGACTCACCAGTGATGTCTCTAGGTGAAGTCCTTCATCTTCGCTTTTCTTCTTCATCTGGCACAGACAGCCATCACTTCTTCCAGCCAGGAATCATCTCTGCAGAAAATAACACACAGTTATTAATAACTGATCTCTTCTAGAGAATATTCCCACTTTCCCCCCCCCCGACCTCTACACTACACCAGTTGAAGAAAAAAAGCAACATAGTGCCGTCCTGCACAGTAACAGGACTCCTCTTTTGTCCCATCCCATGGAAAACAATTTCCTAAAAAGTAAATTATATTACAGAAGTAATAATGTAATAATAATTGGAATCTAAAGTAATAATGTTCCCCACTGGTCACCATAAACTAATAAAGTATGTTCCTCAATCTGGCTCCCAAACAGTAATTAAGTCCCTTGTCTAGCCAGGCACCCCCATATGTCCCTTCTGGCCACCATTTGTCTAGTGTGACCCCTCCATATATTTATCCTAGCACATGTGTATCGAGCCTGCCCCCTCCCATATACCCATCCTAGCCCCCCCATGTGCCAGTCTGCCCCCCCACATATCCATCCTTGCTTCCATGTTTCCAGCCTGCGCCCCCATATGTCCCCCCCATATATCCTCCATGTGTCCAGCCTGCCCTCTACATATTCATCCTGGCCTCCATGTGTCCAGCCTCTCCCCTCATATATCCATACTGCCCTTACCCCCTGCATATATCCATCCTGACACCCCCCATATATCCAGCGTGCCCCTCCATATATTTATGCTAGCCCATGTGTATCGAGCCCGCCCCCCCCACATATTCATCCTAGCCCCCCATGTGTCCAGCCTGTCCCCCCCATATATCCATCCTGGCCTCCATGTGTTCAGCCTGCCCCCCCTCCCCCATATATCCATCCTGGCCTCCATAAGTCCAGCTTGCCCCCCCCATATATCCATCCTGGCCTCCATATATCCATCTTGCCCCCCCATATATCCATCCTGCCCCCCCCATATATCCATCCTGCCCCCCATATATCCATCCTGGCCTCCATGTGTCCAGCCTGCCCCCCATATACCCATCCTGCCCACCCCCCTTTGCCTGGGTCCACCTTGGTTCCCCCTTGTGTGTCCTGCCAGGGCTCCCCCTTGTGTGTCCAGCCAGGGCTCCCCTCCCTTGCGTGTCCAGCCAGGGCTCCCCCCTTGCGTGTCCAGCCAAGGCTCCCCCTCTTGCGTGTCCAGCCAGGGCCCCCCCCCTTGCGTGTCCAGCCAGGGTTCCCCCTCGTGTGTCCAGCTGGGCCCCCCCTCGTGTGTCCGTCCAGCTGGGCCCCCCCTCGTGTGTCCGTCCAGCTGGGCCCCCCCTCGTGTGTCTGTCCAGCTGGGCCCCCCCTCGTGTGTCTGTCCAGCTGGGTCCCCCCTCGTGTGTCTGTCCAGCTGGGCCCCCCCTTGTGTGTCTGTCCAGCTGGGCCCCCCTTGTGTGTCTGTCCAGCTGGGCCCCCCTTGTGTGTCTGTCCAGCTGGGCCCCCCCTTGTGTATCTGTCCAGCTGGGCCCCCCCTTGTGTGTCTGTCCAGCTGGGCCCCCCCTTGTGTGTCTGTCCAGCTGGCCCCCCCTTGTGTGTCTGTCCAGCTGGGCCCCCCCTTGTGTGTCTGTCCAGCTGGGCCCCCCCTTGTGTGTCTGTCCAGCTGGGCCCCCCCTTGTGTGTCTGTCCAGCTGGGCCCCCCCCTTGTGTGTCTGTCCAGCTGGGCCCCCCCTTGTGTGTCTGTCCAGCTGGGCCCCCCCTTGTGTGTCTGTCCAGCTGGGCCCCCCCTTGTGTGTCTGTCCAGCTGGGCCCCCCCTTGTGTGTCTGTCCAGCTGGGCCCCCCCTTGTGTGTCTGTCCAGCTGGGCCCACCCCTTGTGTGTCTGTCCAGCTTGGCCCCCCCTTGTGTGTCTGTCCAGCTGGGCCCCCCCTTGTGTGTCTGTCCAGCTGGGCCCCCCCCTTGTGTGTCTGTCCAGCTGGGCCCCCCCTTGTGTGTCTGTCCAACTTGGCCCCCCCTTGTGTGTCTGTCCAGCTGGGCCCCCCCCTTGTGTGTCTGTCCAGCTGGGCCCCCCCTTGTGTGTCTGTCCAACTTGGCCCCCCCTTGTGTGTCTGTCCAGCTGGGCCCCCCCCTTGTGTGTCTGTCCAACTTGGCCCCCCCCTTGTGTGTCTGTCCAACTTGGCCCCCCCCTTGTGTGTCTGTCCAGCTGGGCCCCCCCTTGTGTGTCTGTCCAGCTGGGCCCCCCCCTTGTGTGTCTGTCCAACTTGGTCCCCCCTTGTGTGTCTGTCCAGCTGGGCCCCCCCTTGTGTGTCTGTCCAGCTGGGCCCCCCCCTTGTGGGTCTGTCCAGCTGGACCCCCCTTGTGTGTCCTGCTGGCCCCCGCCTTGTGTGTCCAGACCATTACACACACACACACACACACATACACACACACACACACACACACACACCTCTTACCTTCCTGCGATCCCGTGCGGTGTCCTCCTTCTCCTGAGTTGCGCGCCTCCTTCACAGCAGGCGCATGACGATGACGTCATACGCCGGCCGGCGAAGGGAGACACGCAGCTTCAGCTGCTTCACAGGGACGTGCGCCGCGGTGGTTCAGGTAATGAACGCTGCGTGCGCGCGTCCCTGCATACACTATGCCTGCGCTTTTAAAGGGCCTGTGCCCCTTAAAACCGCAGGATTTTTTTTTGTTCTCTTCTCCCCCCTCTACTCTGCAGCAGGGGGCGGGGCCCACCGGGAAATTTCCCGGTATCCCGCCAGCCCAGACCGACCCTGCTCACATGTATTAAAACCGTCAAACAGTCGCAAATCATGCACATGGGAGCGATTCAACCATATCACCGAGGAGCTATAAATACTCGGAGCTCGGCCCGAGCATACTCGCCGAAAGGGTTAACAGAACATACTCGCTCAACACTAGTTTTAACCAAAGAAGCTCTTTAATGCAAACATGTCCATCCCAGTTAGAGTGTCGCCCAGTAGATGTGCAGGAGCCGCCAGTCAATGCTCCACTATAACAGCGAGAGCGGATAACAGATATTTGCATCTTGCTGTAGGTGGGCCCCTAGAGTTAATTTCCCCTGTGGGCCCCAGACACCGCAGTCCGACCCTGGTCATCAATATCAGATCAGTGAGGTTCCAACACACGGCCCCCTCACCAATAAGACAGCAGCTGGAAATACTCAGCGTAGAGCCCAAACAGCACAGCTCTGTACACTGTGTAGTGGCCGATCTTGGTACTGCAGCTCCTATTGAAATGATTGTGATCTGAGCTGTAGTACCCGAAACCAGCCATTGCACAGTGTGCGGAGCTGTGCTATTCCAGCTCTTAACACTGTGTACATCATCTTGCAGAAGTAGCTGATGTCTGGGGATTTCAGGTGTCAGACCCCCACTAATCACTGTATGAGTTCTGCTCTACTCCTTTATTAAAGGGGTGGTCTTGTGTTCCTCTCATCAGAAGCTGAAGATTTACAGTTCTGGCCGGTGGCTTGGTTGAGCCGCTTGTCTGAATTGTGCCCTCTTGCATTCTGCGGGCAGAGGCGGCTTTGCCTCTGCAGAATGGGACAGGCACAGGGGCGCTGAAGTCCACCAGTCTGCAAGTGAGCGCTTCTTGCCAAGGAGACCAGCCACTTCTCAGGTGGTCAGTAACCATAGCAATGAGCTGTACACTGCAGAATTAAAAATCTTTTCCTTCTTGAGAACAGAGAAGATTTTGAATAAGAAGGAAATTGCAAAGTTTCTTGTTTTTACAAGCTCTTTGCAATCTTAGCCTTTTAATACATTCATTTTATTTAGTTATATATTTATTTTACTCTCTTATATAGCGCCGTTAGATTTTGTAGCACCTTACAGACATTATCATCACTGTCCCCATTGGGGCTCACAATATGAATTCCCTATCAGTATGTCTTTGGAGTGTGGGAGGAAACCGGAGAACCCGGAGGAAACCCACACAAACACGGGGAGAACATACAAACTCCTTGCAGATGTTGTCCTTGCTATTATATGAACCCAGCCCCACAGCGTTAATCATTGACCCACCATGTTGCCCACATTCCTCGGCTTTTTTAAGATTTTCTGCAATGAATAAGAACACTGAAGAAAATCTAGATTGATCAACATTTAATATCACAAATGCAGTTGCTGCAAAACTTGTCCATAGTCCTGTTCCCAGCTGAAAATTGGATACAATTGTATCTTGTGTAGACAATGCTCTGTGAGCTAAATAGCCGGGATCCACTGCTACAAGGCAGGAAACAGACAGATTCTGCTGATGGGTTCTGCTCCCAGAGCATTATTCAGCCTGGACATCTCAGCTCAGAGCAAAACCAGCTATAAGGCTGTGTGCACACCTAGCAGATTTGATGCAGATTTACATGCGTTTTTTCTGCTAGAGAGAAGCGTTTTCACATGCATTTTTTCAAGCAATTTTCCAAGCGATTTTGAGCATCACTTGGAAAAGTGCTTGATAAGTTGATCACACAATATAAATCCATGCAACCGAAATGGATCTATAATGTGTGAACAACTTAGATGCTTTAAATGCAGCATCTATAGTAAAAAAAAGAATCAAAACGTTAATAAATAAAAAAAAACAACTGTATATTCACCTCTCCGGCGGCCCCCGGTCTGCTCTCCGGTCTCCTCCGGTCTGCTCCCGGCCGCGTCTTCTCTCTTCAGCGTCCCGCAGTGTACGGTCAGGACCTGCGGTGACGTCATTTAGTCAGCTGATGGCCACGCGACCATCACCTGATGCCGACGTCAGCGGTCATGCGACCATCACCTGACTAAATTACGTCACCGCAGGTCCTGACAGTACAGACAGCAGACCGGAGGAGACCGGAGAGCAGACCGGGGGCCGCCGGAGAGGTGAATATACAGGTTTTGTTTGTTTTTAACTTTTTTATTTCTTTTTTTCACCGCGTGGTAGCCGGGATGAAGAGGAGTTGTAGTCTCGTCTTCCTCCCAGATACCACACGCATCGCGAATAAGCTTCAGCGTAATCGCAGTAGAAATGGTCATGCTGCGTTTTGCAAAGTAATGCGAATTCGGCGCGCAAATTAGCGCATCATGTGCACAGCACATCCGAATTCACATGGCTTTGCATGGCAGACTGTTTTACAAGCGTTTTCGCGGCCGTAAAAACGCCGCAAAAACGCTACAAAAACGCTACGTGGGCACATAGCCTAAGGCTGTGTGCCCACGACGCGTATTTTAAGCGTTTCCGCATGGCAAAAACGCTGCAGAAACGCTTAAAGACGCATGTTAGAAGGTCTGCCATGTTCCCCAATGATAGTCCGCATGTGCTGTGCACATGCTGCGGAAATTTCCGCTGCGGATTATCATTGCGGAAAAAAACGCAGCACTACCAATTATTTTGCGGAAGCGCAGCGTTTTCCTGGCCATTGACTTGCATTGGAACGCATGGATTCCGCTTCACTAGATAAGCACATGCGGAATACATGCGTTCAATGTGCGGATGGTACCCGCGTGTGGAGGATGGGAGACTCTCCTCCGGACCCGGGTACCATAGAACCTGTCAAAATAAAGAATAAAATAAAAAATAAATGTTATATTTACCTTCTGACGGCCCCCGCTGCGCTCGTCCTCCCATGTCGGCAGCTCGCGATGGACTGAAGGACCAGCGCTGACGTCATAGTCATGTGACGGCAGGTCCTTCAGTGTACTGCGATCTGCCGGCAGCCAGGACGGAGCGAAGCGAGACTGCGGGGGCCATCGGAAGGTAAGTATAGATTTATTTTTTTATTTTTAACCAGTCGTTGGGGTCACACTATATAAATCCATGCCGTTTTCATGGATTTCTATAGTGTGACCAAGTTGACAAGCACTTTCCAAGTGATGCTAAAATCGCTTGTAAAGCGCTTGTCAACCCGCATGCGGAAATGCATGTGAAGAACGCTCCACTTCTGCATGTCCCTGGCAGGAAAAACGCATGTACAATCCGCATATACAATCCGCATGTACAATCCGCGTGTACAATCCGCATATACAATCCGCATGTACAATCCGCATGTACAATCCGCGTGTACAATCCGCGTGTACAATCCGCATATACAATCCGCATGTACAATCCGCATGTACAATCCGCGTGTACAATCCGCATGTACAATCCGCGTGTACAATCCGCATATACAATCCGCATGTACAATCCGCGTGTACATTCCGCGTGTACAATCCGCGTGTACAATCCGCATGTACAATCCGCATGAGTTTTTTCTGCCAGCGAGATGCAGAAACGCTCAGGAAAAATCCGGAGCATTTCTGCATCGTGGGCACATAGCCTAAGTCTCTGCATTTGTCTGCTTACACATCAGTACATTTCTGAACACATTCAGCAAAAATTGCAGTACATTTGTTAAAATTGGGCATATAGCATACTATAGGTGCTTCTCATAAAATTAGAATATCATCAAAAAGTTAATTTATTTCAGTTCTTCAATACAAATAGTAAAACTCATATTATATAGAGTCATTACAGACAGAGTGATCTATTTCAAGTGTTTATTTCTGTTAATGTTATTATCTCAGTAAATTAGAATACTTTATAACACCAGCTTGAAAAATGTTTTTAAAATCTGAAATATTGTCCTACTGAAATGTATGTTCAGTAAATGCCCTCAATACTTGGTCGGGGCTCCTTTTGCATCAATTACTGCATCAATGCGGCAATGTGGCATGGAGGCGATCAGCCTGTGACACTGCTGAGGTGTTATGGAAGCCCAGGTGGCTTTGATAGAAGCCTTCAGCTCGTCTGCATTGTTGGGTCTGGTGTCTCTCATCTTTCTCTTGACAATACCCCATAGATTCTCTATAATAGATTCTCTATGGGGTTAAGGTCAGGTGAGTTTGCTGCCAATCAAGCACAGTGATACTGTTGTGTAAACCAGGTATTGGTACTTTTGGCAGTGTGGACAGGGGCCAAGTCCTGCTGGAAAATGACATTTCCATCTCCAAAAAGCTTGTGGGCAGAGGGAAGCATGAAGGGCTCTACAATGTCCTGGTAGACGGGTGCGCTGACTTTGGTCTTGATAAAACACAGTGGACCTACACCAGCAGATGACATGGCTCCCCAAACCATCACCGATTGTGGAAACTTCACACGAGACCTCAAGCAGCTTGGATTGTGGCCTCTCCACTCTTCCTCCAGACTCTGGGACCTTGATTTCCAAATTAAATGCAAAATTTACTGTCATCGGAAAACAACACCTTGGACCACTGAGCAACAGTCCAGGTGTTTTTCTCCTTGGCCCAGGTAAGATGCTTCTGGCGTTGTCTATTGGTCATGAGTGGCTCGACACAAGGAATGTGACACTTGTAGCCCATGTCCTGGATACGTCTGTGTGTGGTGGCTCTTGAAGCAATGACTCCAGCAGCAGTCCACTCCTTGTGAATCTTCCCCAAATGTTTGAATGGCCTTTCCTTAACAATCTTTTCAAGGCTGCGGTTATCCCGGTTGCTTGTGCACCTCTTCCTACCACACTTTTTCTTTCCACTCAACTTTCCATAAATATGCTTGGATACAGCACTCTGTTAACAGCCAGCTTCTTTAGCAATGACCTTTTGTGGTTTACACTCCTTGTGGAGTGTGTCAATGACTGCCTTCTGGACATCTGTCAAGTCATCAGTCTTCCCCATGATTGTGGAGCCTACTGAAACAGACAAAGGGACCTTTTTAAATGTGTAAGAAGCCTTTGCAGGTGTTTTTTGTTAATTATTCTAATTTACTGAGATAATGACTTTGTGTTTTCATTGGCTGTAAGCCATCATTATCAACATTAACAGAAATAAACACTTGAAATAGATCACTCTGTAATGACTCTGTATAATATATGAGTTTCACTTTTTGGATTGAAGAACTGAAATAAATAAACTTTTTGATGATATTCTAATTTTGTGAGAAGCACCTGTATGTTTGATGCATCTCATTAGCTAAGCTCAACCTCTTCCTTGCTTCACCTCAATTTGAGCCATAAATTGTGATATTTCATTTTGGTGCATTTTATGACTCCTTTTTGTCACACTTTTCTCATAACTATTTTTTTTATAACTGAGGGAAAATAACAAAATCTTATTTGTTGTACTCAAGTTTTCACAGAAACATCTGATAAAGTGTTGACTTATTTTTCTGAGTTAAACTCTTCCTTTTGGCCCTCTATATATTTGAGTTTGACAGCCCTGATGTAGATGGATGATGATGTGGCAAGAAGGGGCAGAGGGGCAGAGCCTCCTGGCTCTCAGCTTCGCTCTCCACTGCTCACAGGAGACAGCAGTTACTTCACAAATGTAACTGATAGAAAAGATGTCACGTAAGAGGGGGTCAGGGGAGCGATGTGCTGCAGGAAGAGGAGGATTAGGCAGGGAGCGCTGTGCTGCAGGAAGAGGAGGATTAGGCAGGGGAGTGATGTAATGCAGGAGGGGGAGGCTTAGGCAGGGAAGCGATGTGCTGCAGAAAGAGGTGGCTTATGCAGGGAAGTGATGTAATGCAATAGGAGAGGATTAGTCAGGGAGCGATGTGCTGCAGGAAGTGCAGGATTTGGCAGTGGGCGATGTGGTGCAAGAGGGGATTTGGCAGTGGGTGATGTGGTGCAGGAAGGGGGAGATTTAGAAAGGGCACAATGTGCTGCAAGGAGGGGAGGATTAGACGGGAGCAATGTGCCGCAAGAGGGGGAGGTTTAGACAGGGAAGTGATGTGCTGCAGGAGTGGGAGAATTAAGCGGTGAGAAACATGCTGCAGGACGGGGAGGGTTAGGCAGGGGAGCAATGTGCTGCAGGTGGAAGGAGAATCTGTGACTACAGCCCAGTGTTTAAGGTTTATTGGAGCCTGTCTTTTATATATTTTATTGGTTTTTTTTCTGACAAAACTGCATAACATCTGACATGAAGTCCGCTTAGCAGTCACAGTCCCTGTAGATTGTTACTGTCCAGGTTCACCGCGGTCTCTTTTTGTTTTTAGTGCCAATCTGACAGCAGTGAAGGTTCCGCTGATAATGGCGGTCGGGTTCCGAATAGAATGTTCATGTCTGTTCTCATTGTAGTAACATCACGGAATATGCTAATTTCTTCTGACCACACCCGATGACTGAATAAAGGCGCCTCACCCACTTGTCTATGTCATCACTTTGTGGTGTCACAATGATCTAAGGGGATAAAAAAACGCTCCTGGCAGCTTTACAGTCATTCGTCCCTTCGTGTTAAAGGAGCAGGATGATAGAGCCGCACCATGCCAGCCAGAAGAAAAGAAAGTGGAGCCCTTCAAGATGATGAAGCAAGAAAGCAGACTGTGGAAGGCCATCCAGGACCAAGAGCATCATGAGGGCCTGGTAACGTATACTACACAACTGTTCTGTATATGCTCATGCCATGTAAACCTATGGTGGCCGATTCATCAAGGCTGGTGGATTTCTATACCAGCATTCATGAAGCGCCTATTGGAGGAACGTGCACCAAATTCATTAAAAAGACTAAACCTCTTAATGAACTTGACTCATCCTTAAAGGGGTTGTTCCCTTTCAATAAATGAATGTCCCTAGCTGCAGGTCATTTAATTAAAAAAAAGAGGTTCCACCATCTCAGAGCTGCAGCAGCTCAGTGCGCTCAGCTGGGCAGTCCGTCTGATTACATTTGTTGGCTGCGGCAGTATTGAGGTGATGTCAGTGCCATACACAATCCCAGGAATGGGTCAGGACAGCACAGTTTGATTCTTTATACCTGCAGCCAGGGTCATTCATTTATTGAAATATCCCCTTAAAGCTGACGTACTACACCTCAAGAAATGTACTCCAGTCAAAAGATGGAGTCAATTTCAGTCCTAATTTACACCACTTTTCCAGCCTAATTTGTAATAAGTTTTCAGGTAAAGCTAAGCCACAAGCGGTCCAGATAAGCTCTGTTCACTATTTAAGAAGTTAAAAGAGTGGGTGTAAAAAGGTCAGAGTATTTAAATGTAAGTTGCGCAGGAATTTACTGAGATTCAAATAGTTGTGCAACAGATTTCCGGTGAAAACTGCTTGATGAAAAATGTTCCTTGAATAATATAACATTTCAGGTTAGTGGTAATAGATTTTATTATGGGACGTTGATCCAGGGAACTAGTCTGATTGCCATATGTGGAGTCGGGAAGGAATTTTTCCCCTAAAATGGGGCAATTAGCATCTGCCTCATGGGGTTTTTGCCTTCCTCTGGATCAACACATTAGCTTTTAGGTTGAACTTGATGGACTTGTGTCTTTCAACCTTAAAACTATGAAACTGTCCCTGTATTGAAGTTCAAGGGTGAAGCCCAGGGTTCATTTGGAACCATCAGAAATGGTGTGTTTTGCGCCCAGTCTGTCCAAGGAAGCCTGTTTGAGCCAACGGCCTCAGAAATATCCTAACATTTCAGAAAGTAGCAATAGTTAGGGTGGCTGAACCATTCTAGCCTTAAGTTTGCCCCTCCAGTCAGCATCTACTATGTAGATGCAATCAAGGCCATGTAATAAGTCTTTATCGCTGTACAGGGCTGTAAGAGTGAAGGCCAGAGTTCCTTTGGAACCTGTAGGATAGACTGGCTTTTGCCAAGTCTTTCCAAAGAAGCTTTTTTGAGCCATAGGCCTCAGACAGGTCCTAACAAGAAAGTGGCATTAGATAGGTATTTCTTTAGTTAGGATTGATTCAACTACTCAAGCCTCAAGCGCACTCCTCCGGCCAGCAGCTACTCTGTAGATGCAACCCTGGGCCTATGGTAAGTATCTATCCCTGTACAGGGGTGTAATGGTAAAAACCTGGGTTCCCTTGGGATCTGCAGAATGGAGTAGCTTGCGCCAAGTCTGTCCGAGGAAGTCTGTTTGAGCCAACAGCCTTAAACAGATCCCAGTATGTAGGGAAAAAAAAAGCTTCAGTTAGAGTTGAATCAACCACTATAGCCTCAAGCTCGCTCCTCCGGCCAGCAGCTACTCTGTAGATGCAGCCCTGGGCCTATAGTAAGTATCTATCCATGTACAGGCGTGTAATGGTAAAGGCCAGGGTTCCCTTGGGATCTGCAGAATGGAGTAGCTTGCGCCAAGTCTGTCCGAGAAAGCCTTTTTGAGCTGATGGATTTAAACAAATTTCAACATTTAGGAAAAAAGCATTAATCTATTTCAGTTAGAGCTAATTCAATTACTCTAGCATAAAGATCCTAATTCACTTTGTCTAAAGGAAGTTAGTTGGCAAATTTTTATTGTGTGAGCAATGAGGTTATGGAACTCTCTACCACATTAACTTGAAATACTTAATTTTCTAAAAAAAATTCAAGGAGGGCATATGTGTGCCTTTCTTGAATAATATAAAATTGCAGGTTATCCGTACTAGATTTTGTTATGGGACGTTGATCCAGGGAACTAGTCTGATTGCCATATGTGGAGTCGGGAAGGAATTTTTCCTCTAATATGGGGCAATTAGCATCTGCCTCATGGGGTTTTTGCCTTCCTCTGGATCAACACATTAGCTTTTAGGTTGAACTTGATGGACTTGTGTCTTTCAACCTTAAAACTATGAAACTGTCCATGTATTGAGGTTCAAGGGTGAAGCCCAGGGTTCATTTGGAAACATCAGAAATGGTGTGTTTTGCGCCCAGTCTGTCCAAGGAAGCCTGTTTGAGCCAACGGCCTCAGAAATATCCTAACATTTAAGAAAGTAGCAATAGTTAGGGTTGGCTGAACCATTCTAGCCTTAAGTTTGCCCCTCCAGTCAGTATCTACTATGTAGATGCAATCAAGGCCCTGCAATAAGTCTTTATCGCTGTACAGAGCTGAAAGAGTGAAGGCCAGAGTTCCTTTGGAACCTGTAGGATAGACTGGCTTTTGTCAAGTGTTTCCAAAGAAGCTTTTTTGAGCCATAGGCCTCAGACAGGTCCTAACAAGAAAGTGGCATTAGATAGGTTTTTCTTTAGTTAGGATTGATTCAACTACTCAAGCCTCAAGCGCACTCCTCCGGCCAGCAGCTACTCTGTAGATGCAACCCTGGGCCTATGGTAAGTATCTATCCCTGTACAGGGGTGTAATGGTAAAAAACAGGGTTCCCTTGGGATCTGCAGAATGGAGTAGCTTGCGCCAAGTCTGTCCGAGGAAGTCTGTTTGAGCCAACAGCCTTAAACAGATCCCAGTATTTAGAAAAAAAAAGCTTTAGTTAGAGTTGAATCAACCACTATAGCCTCAAGCTCGCTCCTCCGGCCAGCAGCTACTCTGTAGATGCAGCCCTGGGCCTATGGTAAGTATCTATCCCTGTACAGGGGTGTAATGGTAAAGGCCAGGGTTCCCTTGGGATCTGCAGAATGGAGTAGCTTGCGCCAAGTCTGTCCGAGAAAGCCTTTTTGAGCTGATGGATTTAAACAAATTTCAACATTTAGGAAAAAAGCATTAATCTATTTCAGTTAGAGTTAATTCAATTACTCTAGCATAAAGATCCTAATTCACTTTGTCTAAAGGAAGTTAGTTGGCAAATTTTTATTGTGTGAGCAATGAGGTTATGAAACTCTCTACCACATGAAATTGAAATACTTAATTTTCTAAAAAAAATTCAAGGAGGGCATGTGTGTGCCTTTCTTAAATAATATAAAATTGCAGGTTATCCGTACTAGATTTTGTTATGGGACGTTGATCCAGGGAACTAGTCTGATTGCCATATGTGGAGTCGGGAAGGAATTTTTCCCCTAATATGGGGCAATTAGCATCTGCCTCATGGGGTTTTTGCCTTCCTCTGGATCAACACATTAGCTTTTAGGTTGAACTTGACAGACTTGTGTCTTTCAACCTTAAAACTATGAAACGGTCCCTGTATAGAGGTTCAAGGGTGAAGCCCAGGGTTCATTTGGAAACATCAGAAATGGTGTGTTTTGCGCCAAGTCTGTCCAAGGAAGCCTGTTTGAGCCAATGGCCTCAGAAATATCCTAACATTTAAGAAAGTAGCAATAGTTAGGGTTGGCTGAACCATTCTAACTTTAAGTTTGCCCCTCCAGTCAGCATCTACTATGTAGATGCAATCAAGGCCCTGTAATAAGTCTTTATCACTGTACAGGGCTTTAAGAGTGAAGGCCAGAGTTCCTTTGGAACCTGTAGGATAGACTGGCTTTTGCCAAGTCTTTCCAAAGAAGCTTTTTTGAGCCATAGGCCTCAGACAGGTCCTAACAAGAAAGTGTCATTAGATAGGTTTTTCTTTAGTTAGGATTGATTCAACTACTCAAGCCTCAAGCGCACTCCTCCGGCCAGCAGCTACTCTGTAGATGCAACCCTGGGCCTATGGTAAGTATCTATCCCTGTACAGGTGTGTAATGGTAAAAACCAGGGTTCCCTTGGGATCTGCAGAATGGAGTAGCTTGCGCCAAGTCTGTCCGAGGAAGTCTGTTTGAGCCAACAGCCTTAAACAGATCCCAGTATTTAGGAAAAAAAAGCTTTAGTTAGAGTTGAATCAACCACTATAGCCTCAAGCTCGCTCCTCCGGCCAGCAGCTACTCTGTAGATGTAGCCCTGGGCCTATGGTAAGTATCTATCCCTGTACAGGGGTGTAATGGTAAAGGCCAGGGTTCCCTTGGGATCTGCAGAATGGAGTAGCTTGCGCCAAGTCTGTCCGAGAAAGCCTTTTTGAGCTGATGGATTTAAACAAATTTCAACATTTAGGAAAAAAGCATTAATCTATTTCAGTTAGAGTTAATTCAATTACTCTAGCATAAAGATCCTAATTCACTTTGTCTAAAGGAAGTTAGTTGGCAAATTTTTATTGTGTGAGCAATGAGGTTATGAAACTCTCTACCACATGAAATTGAAATACTTAATTTTCTAAAAAAAATTCAAGGAGGGCATGTGTGTGCCTTTCTTGAATAATCTAAAATTGCAGGTTATCCGTACTAGATTTTGTTATGGGACGTTGATCCAGGGAACTAGTCTGATTGCCATATGTGGAGTCGGGAAGGAATTTTTCCCCTAATATGGGGCAATTAGCATCTGCCTCATGGGGTTTTTGCCTTCCTCTGGATCAACACATTAGCTTTTAGGTTGAACTTGATGGACTTGTGTCTTTCAACCTTAAAACTATGAAACGGTCCCTGTATAGAGGTTCAAGGGTGAAGCCCAGGGTTCATTTGGAAACATCAGAAATGGTGTGTTTTGCGCCCAGTCTGTCCAAGGAAGCCTGTTTGAGCCAACGGCCTCAGAAATATCTTAACATTTAAGAAAGTAGCAATAGTTAGGGTTGGCTGAACCATTCTAGCCTTAAGTTTGCCCCTCCAGTCAGCATCTACTATGTAGATGCAATCAAGGCCCTGTAATAAGTCTTTATCGCTGTACAGGGCTGTAAGAGTGAAGGCCAGAGTTCCTTTGGAACCTGTAGGATAGACTGGCTTTTGCCAAGTCTTTCCAAAGAAGCTTTTTTGAGCCATAGGCCTCAGACAGGTCCTAACAAGAAAGTGGCATTAGATAGGTTTTTCTTTAGTTAGGATTGATTCAACTACTCAAGCCTCAAGCGCACTCCTCCGGCCAGCAGCTACTCTGTAGATGCAACCCTGGGCCTATGGTAAGTATCTATCCCTGTACAGGGGTGTAATGGTAAAAACCAGGGTTCCCTTGGGATCTGCAGAATGGAGTAGCTTGCGCCAAGTCTGTCCGAGGAAGTCTGTTTGAGCCAACAGCCTTAAACAGATCCCAGTATTTAGGAAAAAAAAGCTTTAGTTAGAGTTGAATCAACCACTATAGCCTCAAGCTCGCTCCTCCGGCCAGCAGCTACTCTGTAGATGCAGCCCTGGGCCTATGGTAAGTATCTATCCCTGTACAGGGGTGTAATGGTAAAGGCCAGGGTTCCCTTGGGATCTGCAGAATGGAGTAGCTTGCGCCAAGTCTGTCCGAGAAAGCCTTTTTGAGCTGATGGATTTAAACAAATTTCAACATTTAGGAAAAAAGCATTAATCTATTTCAGTTAGAGTTAATTCAATTACTCTAGCATAAAGATCCTAATTCACTTTGTCTAAAGGAAGTTAGTTGGCAAATTTTTATTGTGTGAGCAATGAGGTTATGAAACTCTCTACCACATGAAATTGAAATACTTAATTTTCTAAAAAAAATTCAAGGAGGGCATGTGTGTGCCTTTCTTAAATAATATAAAATTGCAGGTTATCCGTACTAGATTTTGTTATGGGACGTTGATCCAGGGAACTAGTCTGATTGCCATATGTGGAGTCGGGAAGGAATTTTTCCCCTAATATGGGGCAATTAGCATCTGCCTCATGGGGTTTTTGCCTTCCTCTTGATCAACACATTAGCTTTTAGGTTGAACTTGACAGACTTGTGTCTTTCAACCTTAAAACTATGAAACGGTCCCTGTATAGAGGTTCAAGGGTGAAGCCCAGGGTTCATTTGGAAACATCAGAAATGGTGTGTTTTGCGCCAAGTCTGTCCAAGGAAGCCTGTTTGAGCTAATGGCCTCAGAAATATCCTAACATTTAAGAAAGTAGCAATAGTTAGGGTTGGCTGAACCATTCTAACTTTAAGTTTGCCCCTCCAGTCAGCATCTACTATGTAGATGCAATCAAGGCCCTGTAATATGTCTTTATCACTGTACAGGGCTGTAAGAGTGAAGGACAGAGTTCCTTTGGAACCTGTAGGATAGACTGGCTTTTGCCAAGTCTTTCCAAAGAAGCTTTTTTGAGCCATAGGCCTCAGACAGGTCCTAACAAGAAAGTGTCATTAGATAGGTTTTTCTTTAGTTAGGATTGATTCAACTACTCAAGCCTCAAGCGCACTCCTCCGGCCAGCAGCTACTCTGTAGATGCAACCCTGGGCCTATGGTAAGTATCTATCCCTGTACAGGTGTGTAATGGTAAAAACCAGGGTTCCCTTGGGATCTGCAGAATGGAGTAGCTTGCGCCAAGTCTGTCCGAGGAAGTCTGTTTGAGCCAACAGCCTTAAACAGATCCCAGTATTTAGGAAAAAAAAGCTTTAGTTAGAGTTGAATCAACCACTATAGCCTCAAGCTCGCTCCTCCGGCCAGCAGCTACTCTGTAGATGCAGCCCTGGGCCTATGGTAAGTATCTATCCCTGTACAGGGGTGTAATGGTAAAGGCCAGGGTTCCCTTGGGATCTGCAGAATGGAGTAGCTTGCGCCAAGTCTGTCCGAGAAAGCCTTTTTGAGCTGATGGATTTAAACAAATTTCAACATTTAGGAAAAAAGCATTAATCTATTTCAGTTAGAGTTAGTTCAATTACTCTAGCATAAAGATCCTAATTCACTTTGTCTAAAGGAAGTTAGTTGGCAAATTTTTATTGTGTGAGCAATGAGGTTATGAAACTCTCTACCACATGAAATTGAAATACTTAATTTTCTAAAAAAAAATTCAAGGAGGGCATGTGTGTGCCTTTCTTGAATAATATAAAATTGCAGGTGATCCGTACTAGATTTTGTTATGGGACGTTGATCCAGGGAACTAGTCTGATTGCCATATGTGGAGTCGGGAAGGAATTTTTCCCCTAATATGGGGCAATTAGCATCTGCCTCATGGGGTTTTTGCCTTCCTCTGGATCAACACATTAGCTTTTAGGTTGAACTTGATGGACTTGTGTCTTTCAACCTTAAAACTATGAAACGGTCCCTGTATAGAGGTTCAAGGGTGAAGCCCAGGGTTCATTTGGAAACATCAGAAATGGTGTGTTTTGCGCCAAGTCTGTCCAAGGAAGCCTGTTTGAGCCAACGGCCTCAGAAATATCCTAACATTTAAGAAAGTAGCAATAGTTAGGGTTGGCTGAACCATTCTAACCTTAAGTTTTACCCTCCAGTCAGCATCTACTATGTAGATGCAATCAAGGCCCTGTAATAAGTCTTTATCACTGTACAGGGCTGTAAGAGTGAAGGTCAGAGTTCCTTTGGAACCTGTAGGATAGACTGGCTTTTGCCAAGTTTTTCCAAAGAAGCTTTTTTGAGCCATAGGCCTCAGACAGGTCCTAACAAGAAAGTGTCATTAGATAGGTTTTTCTTTAGTTAGGATTGACTCAACTACTCAAGCCTCAAGCGCACTCCTCCGGCCAGCAGCTACTCTGTAGATGCAACCCTGGGCCTATGGTAAGTATCTATCCCTGTACAGGGGTGTAATGGTAAAAACCAGGGTTCCCTTGGGATCTGCAGAATGGAGTAGCTTGCGCCAAGTCTGTCCGAGGAAGTCTGTTTGAGCCAACAGCCTTAAACAGATCCCAGTATTTAGGAAAAAAAAGCTTTAGTTAGAGTTGAATCAACCACTATAGCCTCAAGCTCGCTCCTCCGGCCAGCAGCTACTCTGTAGATGCAACCCTGGGCCTATGGTAAGTATCTATCCCTGTACAGGGGTGTAATGGTAAAGGCCAGGGTTCCCTTGGGATCTGCAGAATGGAGTAGCTTGCGCCAAGTCTGTCCGAGGAAGCCTTTTTGAGCCAATGGCCTTAGACAGAACCCATCATTTAGTAATAAAAAAGCTTTAGTTAGAGTTATAGCCTCAAGCTCGCTCCTCTGGCCAGCAGCTACTCTGTAGATGCAACCCTGAGCATGTGGTAAGTCTCCATTCCTGTAAAGGGGTGTAATGGTAAAGATCAGGGTTCCTTTTGACCTGCTTATGCTAAGTCTGTCAAAGGAAGCCTTTTTGAGCTGATGGCTCTAAACAGATCCTAATGTTTAGGAAAAAAGCTTATGTGTATTTCAGTTAGATTAAAAGTAAAGCCAACAAAAGAGAATTTAACTTTCCCCAAAAAATCAATTATTAATATAGCATTTACCTGCCCAGATCTCAGAACTAATGCACTATTAGGATGTAGCAATCCCATATAATTTTGTGTGCAGTTTTAATACTATGTAATCACCCCCCTCCATTAATTGGTAATATGTGAGTGGTTGTCGCATCAGTATTTTGCACCTGTATTGCTGTCATCGTTATTATATGGTATGATTAGTACTGAGACCTAGGCAGGTAAACACTGTTGCCCTTTTTTCCTGTGTTAATTCTTGAATTTTGGTGGGAATTTAAATTTGTCTTTGCTTTTAATGTTAGTGTAGGGACTCGCAAGTATGAGGACCCTTGACGCGGGTTGCGAGCTTGTGTATTTTGGCCAAAATATTTACTAATACCTCATATATATCATATATATTTTTTGCACGTTATTTTTATTCAGGGTGCAGCCAGACCCATCAATGTTGGCCTTGTAAACTAGGGTGTCTGTCTTCATGGGGTGTACTTAAAAAGTGCTGGGCAGCCCGCCTAATCTAATAGTTTGGGCTTCACTAATAGGCTGTAAGCCAGACATTGTGCACTACCTATGTGTGACCAGTGCCCTATACAAGGCTTATTTGTGTGCAGTTTTAATACTAAGCAATCACCCCCTCCATGAATTGGTAGGTTGTGAGTGGTTGTCTCATCAATATTTTGCACCTGTATTGCTGACTTCTTCATTATATGGGTTTGCTGCATCCTTGTAATTATTGTTGCTGTATTTGCTGTGTTAATTCTTGAATTTTGGTGGGAACTTTAATTCCTTGTTTTTGTGACTTTGCTTTTAATGTTAGTGTAGGGACTCGTAAGTATGAGGACCCTTGAGCAGGTTGCGAGCTTGTATATTTTGGCCAAAATATCGACCAATACCTCATATATATCATATATATTTTTTACATGCTATTTTTATTCAGGGTGCAGCCAAGCCCATCTACAGGTGCATCTCACAAAATTAGAATATCACCATAAAAGTTAATTTATTTCAGTTCTTCAATACAAAACGTGAAACTCATATATTATATAGAGCCATTACACACAGAGTGATCTATTTCACGTGTTTATTTCTGTTAATGTTGATGATTATGGCTTACAGCCAATGAAAACTCAAAAGTCATTATTTCAATTAATTAGAATACCTTATAACAACAGCTTGAAAAATGTTTTCAAAATCCAAAATGTTATCCTACTGAAATCTATGTTCAATAAATGCCCTCAATACTTGGTCAGGGATCCTTTTACATCAATTACTGCATCAATGCGGCAATATGGCATGGAGGGATCAGCCTGTGGCACTGCTGAGGGGTTATGGAAGCCCAGGTGGCTTTGATAGAAGCCTTCAGGTCGTCTGCATTGTTGGGTCTGGTGTCTCTCATTTTCCTCTTGACAATACCCCATAGATTCTTTATGGGGTTAAGGTCAGGTGAGTTTGCTGCCAATCAAGCACAGTGATACTGTTGTTTTAAACCAGGTATTAGTACTTTTGTCAGTGTGGACAGGGGCCAAGTCCTGCTGGAGAATTAAATTTCCATCTCCAAAAAGCTTGGCGTAGCTAAGGTTTTGTTTCAGGGGGCCGAAACTTCTGAGTGGGCCTCTAACCAGGTAACCCTGATTCCAACTATAGCGGCGCACCCAGATAGTTGATGTAGGAAAACCTCAGCAGATGACCGCGCTGTTACTAAAAATAATCTCTATACAAAGACCAGCACTGATATTACCGCCATATGGTGACATATATTGATAGATGCCAGTCCTGCAGAACATATAAGAGATCACAGCTCAGTTATATATAGTACCTTACAGCCGACGTTCTTTCTGATTAAATTGTTCACTTTTCCCGTCTTTTCCATCTGGCCCAGACCGACACGACAACTTCTCCAGCCAGGACTCAGAGTCTCAGGTATGCAGAGATCACAACAAAGACACATTTGACTCCTTACATTTCAGGCACTGACCACATCTATCCCCAACCTGCACAAACTTCTCATCCTGCTGATACCCCAATACTGAGCCTCTGCTGCAAAATGTGTCCCTATTACTGCACCTACTGTGTGCCCTCTAGATGGTAAAACAAACCTCTAAAATAAAGTAATGCCGTGTGCAAGTGTCCTAGAAAACAGTGCCCGCATTGTTCCCCCTAGAAAGTAATAGTGCCCCTTCGACAGTCACGATAACCTGAGTTCCCCTATAACAATAAGTGCCCACCTAAGATTTAATAATGTCCTGAGTCTCCCCCCATGTAGAGCTCCGCTCTAACCAGTATGATGTTCTCCTATTCACGATATAATTCCCCCTCACTGTATAGTACCCCCACAAAGTATACTGACCCCTTAGTAGCCCCCAAGCTGATGGCTCCAACACTGTATGATGGCCTCCACACTATACAAAGACCCCACATTATCTCCCACACTGTATGATGGCCCCCACGCTGTTCAAAGAACCCACATTATCTCCCACACTGTATAAATAGCCTACATATAGTATAATGCACCAGATAGTCCTCAATATAGTATAATGCACTCCCCATAGTCCTTCGTATAGTATAATGCGCCCCTATAGGCAGAGTCTGTAGTAAAATGCTCCCCCCATTGACAGAGTCTGTAGTATAAAGCTCCCCCCCATAGGCAGAGTCTGTAGTATAATGCTCCCCCCCTCCTCATAGGCAGAGTCTGTGGTATAATGCCCCCCCATAGGCAGAGTCTGCAGTATAATGCCCCCCCCATAGGCAGAGTCTGTAGTATAATGCTCCCCCCTCCTCATAGGCAGAGTCTGAAGTATAATGCCCCCCCCTCCTCATAGGCAGAATCTGTAGTATAATGCCCCCCCCCCATCTCATAGGCAGAGTCTGTAGTGTAATGTGCCCCCCCTCCTCATAGGCAGAGTCTGTGGTATAATGCCCCCCCCCATCTCATAGGCAGCGTCTGTAGTATAATGCCCCACTTATAGGCAGAGTCTGTAGTAAAATGCACCCCCCATAGGCAGAGTCTGTAGTATAATGCTCCCCCTCTTATAGGCAGAGTCTGTAGTACAATGTCCCCCCCATAGGCAGAGTCTGTAGTATAATGCTCCCCCCCTCCTCATAGGCAGAGTCTGTAGTATAATGCCCCCCCATAGGCAGAGTGTGCAGTATAATGCCCCCCCATAGGCAGAGTCTGTAGTATAATGCTCCCCCCTCCTCATAGTCAGAGTCTGTAGTATAATCCCCCCCCCTCCTCATAGGCAGAATCTGTAGTATAATGCCCCCCCATCTCATAGGCAGAGTCTGTAGTATAATGTGCCCCCCCTCCTCATAGGCAGAGTCTGTGATATAATGCCCCCCCCATCTCATAGGCAGCGTCTGTAGTATAATGCCCCACCTATAGGCAGAGTCTGTAGTAAAATGCACCCCCCATAGGCAGAGTCTGTAGTATAATGCTCCCCCTCTTATAGGCAGAGTCTGTAGTACAATGTCCCCCCATAGGCAGAGTCTGTAGTCTACTGCTCTCCCCTGCTCATAAACAGAGTCTGTAGTATAATGCCCCCCATAGGCAGAGTCTGTAGTAGAATGCCCCCCCATAGACAGAGGCTTTAGTATAATGCTCCCCCCCTCCCCATAGACATGCTGTAGTATAATGCCCCCCCTCCCCATAGGCAGAGTCTTTAGTATAATGCCCCCCCTCTCTGTGGGCAGAGTCTTTAGGATAATGCTCCCCCATAGGCAGAGTCTGTAGTATAATGCACCTCCCCCTTCCCATAGGCAGAGTCTGTAATATAATGCCGCCCCCCACCCGGCAAAAAATAAATAAACAGTACTCATCTCTCCTCCTGGTTCCCTCGCTGCTCAGAGCACCCAGCACGCACACATCTTCAGCACAGCGGGCTGGGCGCCAAGTGATGATGTCAGAGACGTCAGTCACAGAAGGGACTAATGGGAGAGAGATCCGCGCTCCCTCTCTCATCAGTAAACTTGCAGCGGTGGCGGGCAGTGGGGCCCGATGCTGGCACCAGGGGCATGCTAGATACAGTTACACTGGCGTAGCCCTGGATGGGCCCCCTAAGAGCGAGGGGCCCGGGGCCACCGCCCCCTTTGCCCCCCTGGTAGCTTGATACTGTGGCAGAGGGAAGCATGAAGTGCTCTAAAATTTCCTGGTAGACGGCTGCGCTGACTTTTGTGTTGAAAAAACACAGTGGACCTACACCAGCAGATGACACGGCTCCCCAAACCATCACTGATTGTGGAAACTTCACACTAGACCTCAAGCAGCTTGGATTGTGGCCTCTCCACTCTTCTTCCAGACTCTGGGACCTTGATTTCAAATGAAAATTGGAACTCTGGACATCTGTCAAGCCAGCAGTCTTCATCATGATTGTCATGATTGTGGAGCCTACTAAAACAGACTAAGGGACCTTTTTAAATGCTTAGGAAGTCTTTGCAGGTGTTTTTTGTTAATTATTTTAATTTACTGAGTTAATGACTTTTGTGTTTTCATTGGCTATAAGCCATAATCATCAACATTAACAGAAATAAACACTTGAAATAGATCACTGTGTTTGTAATGACTCTATATAATATATGAGGTTCACTTTTTGCATTGAAGAACTGAAATAAATTAACTTTTTGATGATATTCTAATTTTGTGAGATGCACCTATATGTTATGGCCTTGTAAATTAGAGTGTCTATCTTCATGGGGTGCACTTAAATAGTGCTGGGCAGCCCGTGTTCTTGCCTCAGCAGCGAATTTAGCTATCCAGGGAATCTAGTCACTTTATGTGTATATCAGTTCTGACATTATGTTGCTTGCATTTGAATCCTGTCTATTTTTTATTGTTTGATAACTGCACTGTCTGCTAGTGATTTAATGTATTTGCTCTAGTTTCAATTTGCAATGCATTATGGGAAAGTTCCAAGAGCATTGTGAGACAGTTCTTGTTGCATTGTGGTCCTGTTCTTGTCACAGTTTGGGCAGCGACCATTATTTCCTCTTCTCTTCTGATGGAGAAGTTCCCTTATCACTCATCTTGTAAAGTGGCACAGAGCGGTAGTCGTGACTGAACGTCGGTCTGATTTCGCTCTGGCACTTTACAGACAATGGGTGTCCCAGTCCCAGTGTGCTCTAGGGTGTGGGGTGCAGCACACTCTCTTGTAGGCCGCAGGCCTCCACTGCCTTCAGGCTTCTGTCCTCAGAAGCCGCCGCACACAATTTAGGGAACACGAAGTTCTTTGTAACAGTCAAACATATACTTGACAGTTCAAGTTCATCAGGTGGGTACAGATGGGATAAGGCACAGCAATTCACATTATCCTCCTTCTTAGCATAACTCCTCTTCAGCCCTGTTGCTAGCTCATCCTGTATTTCTCGTCCACCTCTGCAGTGCACCCGGGACTGGCCTTCAACTTCCATCTATGCAGGTCCCTGTCCATCTTCCTTTGTACTTCAGAGCACACAAAGTGTCCGGCAGCTCCTATGCCAGACCTTAGGCTCTGGACGTGACTGGAGCGACTGCTCTGGATCCCAGTAATGCCTCCCACTGCCTGGAACATTGAGTACTATATACAGTGGGTACGGAAAGCATTCAGACCCCTTTACATCTTTCACTCTTTGTTTCATTGCAGCCATTTGGTAAATTCTAAAAAGTTCATTTTTTTTCTCATTAAAGTACACTGTGCACCCCATCTTGACTGAAAAAAAACAGAAATGTAGAAATTTTTGCAAATTTATTGAAAAAGGAAAACTGAAATATCACATGGTCATAAGTATTCAGACCCTTTGCTCATATTTAAGTCACATGCTGTCCATTTCTTGTGATCCTCCTTGAGATGGTTCTACTCTTTCATTGGAGCCCAGCTGTGTTTAATTAAACTGATAGGACTTGATTTGGAAAGGCACACACCTGTCTATATCCCCGGTCCTCGCTTCACACTTGCCGTCGGGAGATCAGCGGCCCTAGCCATTGATCTCCCGACGGTAGCCGCATGGAGGTCAGCGGCGCCGCCGGTCGCGGTACTTCTGCTGCGAGCAGCCGGGAGATGAGCGGCTAGCGCCGGTCATCTCCCGGCTGCATCGCCGCTGACCTCCGTGCGGCAGATGAGCTGCTAACGGCCGCCATCTTTTTCTGAAATCCCGCGTCGCTGATTGGCCGCGGCTGGACCAATCAACGACGCAGGATTTCCTGGACAGAAGGACAGACAGACAGACGGGATAAGACGATTATATACAGTACAGACCAAAAGTTTGGACACACCTTCTCATTTCAAGATTTTTCTGTATTTTCATGACTATGAAAATTGTACATTCACACTGAAGGCATCAAAACTATGAATTAACACATGTGGAATTATATACTTAACAAAAAAGTGTGAAACAACTGAAAATATGTCTTATATTCTAGGTTCTTCAAAGTAGCCACCTTTTGCTTTGATGACTGCTTTGCACACTCTTGGCATTCTCTTGATGAGCTTCAAGAGGTAGTCAATGGAAATGGTCTTCCAACAATCTTGAAGGAGTTCCCAGAGATGCTTAGCACTTGTTGGCCCTTTTGCCTTCACTCTGCGGTCCAGCTCACCCCAAATCATCTCGATTGGGTTCAGGTCTGGTGACTGTGGAGGCCAGGTCATCTGGCGTAGCACCCCATCATTCTCCTTCTTGGTCAAATAGCCCTTACACAGCCTGGAGGTGTGTTTGGGGTCATTGTCCTATTGAAAAATAAATGATGGTCCAACTAAACGCAAACCGGATGGAATAGCATGCCGCTGCAAGATGCTGTTGTAGCCATGCTGGTTCAGTATGCCTTCAATTTTGAATAAATCCCCAACAGTGTCACCAGCAAAGCACCCCCACACCATCACACCTCCTCCTCCATGCTTCTCGGTGGGAACCAGACATGTAGAGTCCATCCGTTCACCTTTTCTGCATCGCACAAAGACACGGTGGTTGGAACCAAAGATCTCAAATTTAGACTCATCAGACCAAAGCACAGATTTCCACTGGTCTAATGTCCATTCCTTGTGTTCTTTAGCCCAAATAAGTCTCTTCTGCTTGTTGCCTGTCCTTAGCAGTGGTTTCCTAGCAGCTATTTTACCATGAAGGCCTGCTGCACAAAGTCTCCTCTTAACAGTTGTTGAAGAGATGTGTCTGCTGCTAGAACTCTGTGTGGCATTGACCTGGTCTCTAATCTGAGCTGCTGTTAACCTGCGATTTCTGAGGCTGGTGACTCGGATAAACTTATCCTCAGAAGCAGAGGTGACTCTTGGTCTTCCTTTCCTGGGGCAGTCCTCATGTGAGCCAGTTTCTTGCAGCGCTTGATGGTTTTTGCATCTGCACTTGGGGACACTTTCAAAGTTTTACCAATTTTTTGCATTGACTGACCTTCATTTCTTAAAGTAATGATGGCCACTCATTTTTCTTTACTTAGCTGCTTTTTTCTTGCCATAATACAAATTCTAACAGTCTATTTAGTAGGACTATCAGCTGTGTATCCACCAGACTTCTGCACAACACAGCTGATGATCCGAACCCCATTTATAAGGCAAGAACTCCCACTTATTAAACCTGACAGGGCACACCTGTGAAGTGAAAACCATTTCCGGTGACTACCTCTTGAAGCTCATCAAGAGAATGCCAAGAGTGTGCAAAGCAGTCATCAAAGCAAAAGGTGGCTACTTTGAAGAACCTAGAATATAAGACATATTTTCAGTTGTTTCACACTTTTTTTGTTAAGTATATAATTCCACATGTGTTAATTCATAGTTTTGATGCCTTCAGTGTGAATGTACAATTTTCATAGTCATGAAAATACAGAAAAATCTTTAAATGAGAAGGTGTGTCCAAACTTTTGGTCTGTACTGTATATTAGATGATGACCCCACAGACCCTTTACACAGCATTATGTTTCCACAGCTCCTTGTATACAGTATGATTCCCTCATTGTTCCCTAAATACAGTATGATGTGCTCACAGCTCCATATACACCGTATGATGTCCCCACACATGCAGATACACAATATGATACCTATACACAATATGATGCCCCTACATCTCCCTATACACAATATGATGCCCCTACATCTCCCTCCATCTGAACAAGTCTCTCCAGCTTCAGAAAGATTATGGACGCATCACATTTTTTTTTACGGACAGGGAAAAAAGTGCCCTATTTTTATGGACTGTCCAAGAATTTCTGGACAGTTGGCTACCCTGCTATTAGTTCCACTGGGGTGGCAGCCTAGGTGGATGCTGGAAGCACAACCGTCTCTCCCTAAGATTCGGAGAGGGAAGGCCACCGAGTCCTGACCCTTGCTGTGGCCTTTTCGTTGAGAGGGATGGTTTATTGAGGGCCCATATATACACACAGTCATGGCCGGAAGTGTTTAGCAACCTTGAGATTGTTCCAGAAAGTGAAGTATTTCTCCCAGAAAATTATTACAATTACACATGTTTTGTTATACATTTGTTATAATATTTATTTCCTTTGTGTGTATTGAAACAGCACAAAAAAATGGGAAAAAAAGGCAAATTGGACATAATTTCACACAAAACTCCAAAAATGGGCCGGACAAAATTGTTGGCACTTTTCCAAAATTGTGGAAAAACAACTTTGCTTCAAGCATGTGATGCTCGTTAAAACTCACCTGTGGCAAGTAACAGTCGTGGGTAATATGAAAGTCATACCTGAGACCAGATAAAAAGTGGAGAAGATAGATAGATATGAGATTGATAGATAGATAGATATGAGATAGATAGATGGATATGTTGCACCCCAGGGGTCTGGTTACCACTGTAATAGAAATATTATGTCTGAGAGCAAGTGGGAGGTTTCCTGGTTCGGAGCCCTTAAACATGCAACACCTCCTGTCCCAGACCAGATAGGGGAGGAACCTGCCCTATATAAACTGGATCTGGGGCGGGGTTAGTGAAGTCAGAGCCTGGAGTTAGTTCCAGACACAGGGAAAGTAACAGCGAGGAGCTCTGTAGGAGCAGGAGCTGAAGACCAGGGACTTGAGCTAAGCGGAGTTCGTCCTGGCTGAAGACTCTGAGAACCGGACACAGGAGTCCGAGGTTGCGGGGACTTATATATACCCAGCAGCAGAAACCCGCCGGCAGGGGATTTCAAGTCCTCTGGCCATAGAAGCCCGGAGGCTCAGTCACGAGCAAGGGACCAGCACTGCAATCGAGGAGCGGGGGCTATCAGAAGGCCCCAAGTCACCAGCCATACAGGTGAGCACCACACGGAACACTCAGGGACGTGGGCTACTTCCACTCGCTTACAGCAAGGTAGCCAGGAAGAGTGCAGATAGTCGGGGAGGCCTACAACTCCACCTGGCCAGGGGAACTCCAGTTTTCTCACAGACTGACCAGGCCTCTTATGCTAGCCAGTACTCCCGGGAGGGTCTGCCTTATCACCATCAGTAAAGACCCTGAACTGCACTGCAAAGCCTCTGAGTCGTTCCTGCTGCGCTCGTGTACCATCACTCCTATCATCCACACTCACTAGCCTGAGGCTATACTCCTCCCGTGGGGAGTTATACTACACTCTGCTGCCCTCACAACATCAGCCTCAGAGGTCTGCTCAGCAGCGGCGGTTCTTATTGACCGCAATCCACGGGTGGCGTAGTCGGACATTGCATTATACTGATACAGAGACTGCCACAATATTGGTCTGGCCACCCTGAGCCACGGGACCAGGTCGCCACAACTACTCCCAGCATTGCCCTGAAGTCCGGTCCCGGGTGCCCCATGGCCAAGGGGGCGCGTCATATAGATAATAGATAGATGATAGATAGTCCTATGATATGAGATAGAGGTCGTTATAGACAGGTTTATACACTCTCTCCCGAAGTCGGTAAAATCCTGGGTTGCCCAGGGAGATCCCTATAATGCTGATGACTTGGTGGGGTTGGTGGAAAGATACCAGGCGGTTGAGAGTCCGTTGGGAAAACAAGGGGTCGTAGCCTCTCAATACTGGGGTTCCCAAAAGGTGGCGGACACCCAAAAGAAGGGAGCTAGCGCCACACCTGGGGGGCATCCTAGAGTTCAGGAGGGGTCTGAGTTGCTGCCCAAGGTCCCACCCCATAATATAGTGTGTTGGAGATGTCATACCCCTGGCCATATTGCCTCCCGGTGTCCCATAACCTCTGAACCAATGGACTGTAACATGGGCCGGCGTTGCTCTTATTTTGCCTACCCCGCCTGCAGCGCAGTTCGTCAACATGGCGAGGGCCCTCAGGCATGCTCAGTGTCAGTTAACGGGGCACAAGTCTCTGGACTATTGGTCTCAGGAAGTTTGGTGACCCTGATAAGGGCCACACTCCCTCATCGGCTGGTTTCTGGGAAGGTGGTGGGTGTCCGGTGTATCAATGGGGACGCTAAGAACTATCCTGTGGCCCAGGTGGATGTAAACACAGACTGTGGCACCACATCTCATGAAGTGGCGGTCGTTAAGGACCTATTGCATCCCATAATAATTGGACGTTACTTTGCATTATTCTGGGAAATGTGGGGGAAAGCGGGGACACCTGGTTGCTTGGACGACAGCCAGATCGCCCCTAAGGAAACTTACCCGCAGAACATAGTAGATGAGTTTCCCATGTGTGTGCTGGTGGGCAATGAGGCTGAAGTAGCATCCCCTGAGTCCAATATCCCTGAGCTTTAGGTGTCCGAGGGAAACTTTGGAACTGCCCAACTCAGGGATTTAACTCTGAAAGGGGCCTTTGAAAATGTTACTGTGTTAAATGGGGTGCCTCAGGAACCGGGGGCTGACACTCGGTTCCCTCATTTTGCTGTGAATGGGGATTTGCTGTACAGAATAACCAAGCCAAGGGGTGAGGTAATAGAACAGTTGCTGGTGCCAGGGCCCTATAGACGCAGGGTGTTAGACATGGCTCATTCTCATGTGTTGGGTGGTCACCTGGGTGCAGACAAGATTCAAGAACGGATCCTCCAAAGATTCTACTGGCCAGGTTGCTATAGAGATATATAGAGTTATTGTCGTTCCTGCCCCACATGCCAGATAACCTCCCCAGTGGCCCACTTCCGCAGTCCCCTAGTGCCACTACCAGTCATCGAGGTTCCATTCGAACGCATAGCAATGGATCTAGTGGGGCCTCTGGTCAAGTCCGCCCAAGTGCATCAGTATATCCTGGTGGTATTAGATTATGCTACATGGTATCTGGAGGCCGTACCACTACGAAACTCCTCCACCAGGTGTATAGCCTGGGAGTTAGTCCACATGTTTTCAAGAACTGGGTTGCCTAACGAGATCCTAACAGACCAAGGAACTCCATTTATGTCGAAGGTCATGAGGGAATTGTGCAAGACACTGCAGATTGCACAACTGAGAACCTCCGTGTACTCTCCCCAGACGGACGGACTGGTAGAGAGGTTTAACAAAACCTTGAAAGCAATGTTGAGGAAAGCAGTGGAAAAGGATGGCCGAGACTGGGACTATATGTTGTTCGCCATGAGGGAAGTTCCCAAAGCTTCCACAGGTTTCTCCCCGTTTGAACCACTCTATGGACGACACCTTCAGGACTCCTGGAGGTGGAGAAAGAGTCCTGGGAAGCTGAGACCACTCCCTATAGGAGAGTGGTGGAGCACGTTGCCCAGATGCAAGAGAGGATTGCCCATGTGATGCCCATTGTGAGGGAGCACCTCCTTAAGGCACAAGAGGCACAGTCCAGGGTGTATAATAGGTCGGCCAGGGTGAGATCGTTCAACCCAGGAGATCGAGTGCTTGTGCTAGTCCCACAGTGGAGACAAGTTCATGGCCAAGTGGCAGGACCCCTATGAGGTGGTAGAGAAAGTGGGGGAAGTCAACTTTAAGATCCACCAACCAGGGAAGAGGAAGCCCTACCAAATTTACCATGTTAACTTGATTAAGCCATGGCAAGATAGAGAGCCTGCGGAAGCTCCCTGTTTAATGGCTGAGGCTGAGGCCGATGTGAAAGAGGTCAAGGTGGCAGAGTCACTGTCACATGCCCAAAAGCAACAGTGCAAAGAGTTGTTACAGCGAAATAAAGACATGTTTTCGGAGTTGCCAGGACTCACTCAGGTCATAGAGCATGAGGTTCTCACAGAGCCTCATGTTCGCGTCAATCTAAAACCATACCGGATCCCCGAAGCCCGCAGAGAGGTGATCTCTAAAGAAGTAAGGCGGATGCTAAACCTGGGAGTCATTGAAGAGTCCAAAAGTGGATGGTCCAGTCCTATAGTCTTAGTGCCGAAACCAGATGGAGAATGGCGGTTTTGCAACGACTATAGGAAGCTGAACGAGGTCTCAAAGTTCGACGCCTACCCAATGCCTAGGGTAGATGAGCTTATCGAAAGGCTAGGACCCGCTCGGTACATCACCACTCTGGACCTCACCAAAGGATATTGGCAAATTCCCCTGTCCAAAGAGGCTAAGGAGAAGACAGCCTTCTCGACGCCAATACGTCAGGATGCCGTTTGGGTTGAAGGGAGCTCCGGCCACCTTCCAGAGAGCCATGGACCGGATCTTAGCACCCCACAAACAGTATGCAGCGGCCTACCTAGATGCCATCGTCATATTTAGCCAAGACTGGGAAAGTCATCTGGACAAAGTTCAAGCCATACTTGATGCCCTAAGGAAGGCGGGCTTTACTATCAACCCGAAGAAATGTGCCATGGGGATGGAGGAAGCCAAGTACCTAGGGTACGTGGTTGGTAGAGGGGAAATAAAACCACAAATAAATAAGGTCGAGGCGATCTTGAACTGGCCACAGCCCCTCTCGAAGAAGCAGGTCATGGCGTTTCTAGGCATTGTGGGCTACTATCGAAGATTTGTCCCTAACTTTGCCCTGATAGCAGCCCCACTGATGGATCTTCTGAAAGGGATGAAGTCAGCTATGGCCAAGTGGTCCCCGGAAGCAGAAGTGACCTGCCAGGAATTGAAACTGGTCCTCTGTAAACAACCAGTCTTGGTGGCACCCAGCTTCTCCAAGGAGTTTGTGGTCCAGATGGATGCATCGGATGTCGGGCTGGGAGCAGTCTTGTCCCAGGAGATTAACGGAGAAGAACACCCTGTAAAATACCTCAGTCTGAAGCTCTCCGCTTGTGAGAAGGACTACTCCATTGTAGAAAAAGAATGTTTGGCCATTAAGTGGGCGTTAAACACTCTGAGGTATTACCTATTAGGCAGAAGGTTCAGGTTAGTGTCAGACCATGCCCCATTGAGGTGGATGCGAGAAAAGAAGGGAAACAATGCCAGAGTGACTAGGTGGTTCCTGGCTCTACAAGATTTTAGTTTCCGGGTAGAGCATAGGCCTGGGAAACAACATGGGAATGCCGCTGCCTTGTCAAGGGTTTATTGTATGGTGACAGAAGGTGCCCTACGGCTTTGGACAGAGGGGGGGTGTATGTAAGGTTGCTGCCGGACAGATCGTGGACGGGAGGTATGTGTCCTCGAAGTGCCATGCTTCGGTGATGTAGGATCCGGAGAAGCAGGCTCCAGCACACATAGTGCTGAGAGGAATTTAATGAGTCCGGATTACAGGGCCGGGTTTTATGAGCAGCTGAAAGAGCACCTGTGGCACCTAACAGGTGTTGGCAATAACTAAATCACACTTGCAGCCAGTTAACATGGATTAAAGTTGACTCAACTTCTGTCCTGTGTCCTTGTGTGTACCACATTGAGCATGGAGAAAAGAAAGAAGACCAAAGAACTGTTTGCGGACTTGTGAAACCAAATTGTGAGGAAGCATGAGCAATCTGAAGGCTACAAGTCCGTCTCCAAAGACCTGAATGTTCCTGTGTCTTCCGTGCGCAGTGTCATCAAGAAGTTTAAAGCCCATGGCACTGTGGCTAACCTCCCTACATGTGGACGGAAAAGAAAAATTGACGAGAGATTTCAACGCAAGATTGTGCGGATGGTGGATAAAGAACCTCGACTAACATCCAAACAAGTTCAAGCTGCCCTGCAGTCCGAGGCTACAACAGTGTCAACCCGTACTATCCGTCGGCGTCTGAATGAAAAGGGACTGTATGGTAGGATACCCAGGAAGACCCCACTTCTTAACCCGAGACATAAAAAAGCCAGGCTGGAGTTTGCCAAAACTTACCTGATAAAGCCTAAAACTGGAAGTGCATTGAGGTGAAGGTGAAGAGGTATTGGGAATCCTGCAGAAAATACCTGTGTGAATTGCGTGAAGAGGTATTGGGAATCCTGCAGAAAATACCTGTGTGAATTGCGTGAAGAGGTATTGGGAATCCTGCAGAAAATACCTGTGTGAATTGCAGTGAGTGCTGCATTGTGATCTGCTGAGTGCTTTTCTACCTGTTTAGATTTATTGGGCTTTTTAAAATCTATTTTCTCACTACAGTTTTAGTTTCTTAGTTTACTACCTGTGTATTTAAGGGTTAACTACATTGCACTAAAATCCTGAGGTGTAGATTTACTCACAAGGGGTTAATTAAGGGGAAGGGGTCATAATTAAGGGTTTATAAGGGGCAGCTGGATGGGCATAAAGTCCTTTGGAATTGCATTGAGGTGAAGGGTACATTGCTGGAAAAGGAAAAAAAAAAAAAAAAACCACTTTAAATCTCTTAGTTTGCGAGTGTGAACGAGCTGCGTGTGTCCGGAGCGTAAGTGCGAACGAAAGTAAGTGTGTGACTTGTTTTTCAGTGACTTTGGATTCAGGGAGTTTGGAAGGGAGGACTTAGGACTGAATTGCTGACTGTATTTCATTCTTTCTTTACTTTACTTTTTACTTAATTAATCCACCTGACCTACTTAGCTGATTCCCCCGTCCATACTTGATACTTAATTGATCCCCCGTCCATACTTAACTGATTCCCCGCCGATATCTAATTGATACACTTGCACATCCCTAATTGATCCCCGTCCATACACCTATATATAAATAATTGTGTTTTGTACTTGTATATATATACTGACTGTATCCCCATATTTAGAATGACGTCCATGTTGGACGGAGCCGTGCAGTGTACATCTTGCACAATGTATGCATTCCGTGAGCACCCCCTCGAGGATCCATACTGCTGCGAGAGATGTGAGCATATCGTGCACTTGGAAGCCCAAATTCTGGATCTAAGTGCTCAGATAGCGGTACTGAGGAGCATCGACAACATAGAACGGAGTTTGCTGCTCACCGAGCAGACACTCAATGGGTCAATACTGGGGGTGGAGCATAGAGGGGAAGTGCAGGCTGAACAGGCAGGGAGCTGGATAACAGTAAGGAGGGATAGAGGGAAGAAGTATAGGAAGGCTGGTTCAGAACCGGCATTATTGGAGCACGACAGATCCTCTGACCGCCGGGGGAGTGTATGCTCCAGTAATGAGGGGGAGGGGGGAAGTGTAGGGCAGGCAAGACAGGTTCTGGTAGTGGGTGACTCTATTATTAGGGGGACAGACAGGGCAATCTGTCACAAAGACCGGGATCGCCGAACGGTGTGCTGCCTCCCTGGCGCTCGAGTCCGGCACATCGCGGATCGGGTTGACAGGTTACTGGGTGGGGCTGGCGAAGACCCAGTGGTCATGGTCCACATCGGCACCAATGACAAACTGAGTGGTAGATGGAGGGTCCTTAAAAATTATTTCAGGGACCTAGGTAGGAAGCTTAGGGCAAGGACCTCCAAGGTAGTTTTCTCAGAAATACTACCAATCCCGCGAGCCACACAGGAGCGCCAACAGGAGGTTAGGGAGGTGAATAAGTGGCTAAAGAGTTGGTGCAAGGCAGAAGGGTTTGGGTTCATGGAGAACTGGGCCGACTTCGCGGTCGGCTACAGGCTCTACCGTAGGGACGGGCTGCACCTCAATGGGGAGGGTGCAGCGGTGCTGGGGAAGAAGATGGCTAATAGGTTGGAGGAGTTTTTAAACTAGAGACGGGGGGGGGAAACCAAGGAAATAGGTGGGATGTGAGGCAAGCAAGGGGGAAGGGGAGAAGTGAATATAATGAGGGTGGAGAGGGGGGTGGGGATAGTACAGTTAGATCGTTAGAGAAGAATAGGATGCTAAATAACCACAAAGTTTTATCTTGCATGCTGACCAACGCAAGAAGCCTGACCAATAAGGCGGATGAGCTGCGGGCGCTTATATGGGAGGAGAGGTATGACATCGTAGGTATAACAGAGACTTGGCTAGACGATAGCTACGACTGGGCGGTAAATTTATTAGATTATAGTTTATTTAGAAGGGACCGGAAACAGGGGAAAGGCGGAGGAGTCTGCTTATATGTAAAGTCATGTCTAAAACCCAGACTAAGGGAAGATATAGGAGAGGGAGAAGAGGGGGTCGAGTCCATGTGGGTAGAGATAGAGGGAACTAAAAATAATAATAAAATATTACTGGGGGTCTGCTATAAGCCACCCAATATAACAGAGGAGGATGAGAAACTGCTATTAGGACAAATAGACAAAGTAGCAAAACATAATGAAGTGATTGTAATGGGGGATTTCAACTACCCGGATATTGACTGGGAAACAGAAACCTGTAGATCTCAGAAAGGAAAAATAAACAAATCACCAGGACCTGATGGCATACACCCACGGGTACTAAGGGAACTAAGTAATGTGATAGACAGACCGTTATATCTTATATTTAAGGACTCTGTTGAGACTGGGTCTGTGCCACTTGATTGGCGACAGGCGAATGTAGTGCCAATATTCAAAAAGGGAGCGAAAAGTGACGCCGGAAACTATCGGCCGGTGAGTCTGACGTCCGTTGTGGGCAAAATTTTTGAAAGCTTCATTAAAGAGGCAATTACGGAGCATCTTGATGCTAATAATCTTTTAATCCCGAACCAACATGGATTCATGAGGAATCGCTCCTGCCAAACAAACCTGATTGACTTCTACGAGGAGGTTAGCTCTCGAGTAGATCAGGGGGAACCAGTGGATGTCGTGTATCTCGACTTCTCAAAAGCTTTCGATAGCGTGCCACATAATAGGTTGGTATACAAAATGAGAATGATGGGGCTGGGGGAAAATGTCTGCAAGTGGGTAGCTAACTGGCTAAGGGATAGAAGGCAGAGGGTGGTTATAAATGGAATATACTCAGATTGGGTAAGCGTCACTAGTGGGGTACCACAGGGGTCTGTACTAGGCCCAATGTTATTTAATATCTTTATTAACGACATAGTCAACGGGATAAATAGTAAAATATCAATATTTGCAGATGACACAAAGTTATGTAAAACAATTAATACAAAAGAGGACAGTGCAGACCTACAGAGGGATTTGGATAAGCTGGGTAGGTGGAGCATTAAATGGCAAATGAGGTTTAACGAGGAGAAATGTAAGGTCATACATATGGGAAGGAAAAATGGAAGTCACCAGTACTCACTGAATGGGAAATCATTGGGGAATTCAGAGATGGAGAAGGACTTGGGCATCTTGATTGATGGCAAACTAAATTGGAGTGCCCAAAGTCAGGCCGCTGCTGTAAGGGCAAACAGGGTAATGGGATGTATCAGAAGAGGTATAGCTGCAAAGGATGAGAACATTGTTCTTCCACTGTACAAAGCACTGGTCAGACCACACTTGGAATACTGTGCTCAGTTATGGGCCCCAATATATAGAAAGGATATAAATGAGCTTGAAAAGGTACAAAGGAGGGCAACAAAATTAATAAAGGGAATGGAGGGACTGCAATACCCAGAGAGGTTGGCAAAACTAGGACTATTCAGCCTGGAAAAGAGAAGGTTGAGGGGGGACATAATAAATGTGTACAAATATGTTAGGGGACAGTATAGAGACCTTGCCAGGGATTTGTTCAAAAGGAGGGATATTACGGTAACAAGAGGGCATTCACTAAGACTGGAAGAGAAAAGGTTTCAGCACCAGCATAGGAAGGGGTTCTTTACGGTAAGAGCAGTGAGAATATGGAATTCACTGAGTGAGGAGACGGTGATGTCAGATTCACTACACCAGTTCAAGCGGGGACTGGATGCATTTCTAGATACCAGGCAGATTTCAGCATATACTTAAAAATAAAATAAAATAGTAAGTTGATACAGGGATTTATTCTGACTGCTGGTTTCAGAGTCAGGAGGGAATTTTTCCTCAGGTGAAGATTGGCCAAATCATTTGGGGTTTTTGCCCTCCTCTGGATCAACTTTAGCAATTACAGAACTAACAGGTCGAACTTGATGGACGCAAGTCTTTATTCGGCTTTTACTAACTATGTTTACAAACTATGTTACTATGTTTTGGAAGAATGTTCTCTGGTCAGATGAGACAAAAGTCGAGCTTTTTGGGAAAAACCATTAACATAGAGTGTACAGGAAAAAAAAAGAGGCATTCAAAGAAAAGAACATGGTCCCTACAGTCAAACATGGCGGAGGTTCCCTGATGTTTTGGGGTTGCTTTGCTGCCTCTGGCACTGGACTGCTTGACCGTGTGCATGGCATTATGAAGTCTGAAGACTACCAACAAATTTTGCAGCATAATGTAGGGCCCAGTGTGAGAAAGCTGGGTCGCCCTTAGAGGTCATGGGTCTTCCAGCAGGACAATGACCCAAAACACACTTCCAAAAGCACTATAAAATGGTTTTAGAGAAAGCACTGGAGACTTCTAAGGTGGCCAGCAATGAGTCCAGACCTGAATCCCATAGAACACCTGTGGAGAGATCACAAAATGGCAGTTTGGAGAAGGCACCCTTCAAATATCAGGGACCTGGAGCAGTTTGCCAAAGAAGAATGGTCTACGATTCCAGCAGAGCATTGTAAGAAACTCATTGATGGTTACCGGAAGCGGTTGTTCGCAGTTATTTTGGCTAAAGGTTGTGCAACCAAGTATTAGGCTGAGGGTGCCAATACTTTTGTCTGGCCCATTTTTGGAGTTTTGTGTGAAATGATCAAGGTTTTGATTTTTGCTTCATTCTCTTTTGTATTTTTTCCTTCCAAGCAAATTAAATGAAGATAATAATACCAAAGAATTTGTGATTGCAATCATTTTCAGGAAGAAACTGAGTATTATCTGATAGAATTGCAGGGGTGCCAATACTTTTGGCCACCACTGTAATAAGTGAGCTGTCATTTATTCATAAGACGTTCTATTCTTCAGAGCTGAGACTGTAAAATAAAAAGTGAACAATAAAATATCTGATGACTGTTCTTTCACTGTGAGTAAGAAACAGATAATAAAATTAAAGGAAAAATAACTGAGGGGAGAACCCTGCAGGTTTATTGTCCTTCTATAGCTGTATGGTGGCAGGATGGTGACACTGCTGGAGTCCTGGTGAGGATCTGCATGATATTAATTTCTGTTGACTTTTTATTGCCAACATATTCTGCAGTGATGTACATATAGTCCCTGCCCACAATGCGGTACACATGAGGGACAATTTCATATTAAGCCAAGTAACCTATGATGTCAAGGTCTCATATTTACAAGGTGCTTATTGGCAATCTGAGCCGGCGAATGGCTCTGTGTCCGTATATTCGCTATATACTGCCCGCAATATCTTGTAGAAAGCTCACAGTGACTAAAATGTATAAATAGTTCTCTTTGGAGAATTTAATTAGATCCATTCATACCTTACCTTATAATGAGGACTTAAAGGGCTTTTATAACTAGGTAAAACAAGCTTAACGGGACTGTCCAGGACTTATATATTAATGACCGATTTTAGGATAAGTCATCAACAGGGTGGGACTGGGCTGGCGGGGTACCCTTCTGCAGAGGAGAGGGGGAGAAGAGAATGAAAAAATAAAAAACCTGCGGTTTTAAGGGGCACGGGCCCTTTAAAAGCGCAGGCACAGTGTATGCAGGGACGCGCTCACGCGGCGTTCATTACCTGAACCGCCGTGACACACGTCCCAGTGAAGCAGCTGAAGCTGCGCGTCTCCCTTCCCCGGCCGGCGTATGACGTCATCGTCATGCGCCTGCAGTGAAGGAGGCGCGCAACTCAGCCGCCGGAGAAGGAGGACACCGCACGGGAGAGCAGGAAGGTAAGAGGTGTCTGTGTGTGTGTCTGTGTGTATATGAGTGGATGCAGAATGGGATGGGCCCCTGGCTGGACACACAAGGGGGGGCCCGGTTAGACACACAAGGGGGGACCCTGGCTGGACACACAAGGGGGGGACCGGATGGACACACAAGGGGGGCCTTGCTGGACACACAAGGGGGAACCCTGGCTGGACACACAAGGAGGAGCCATGGCTGGACACACAAGGAGAAGCCCTGGCTGGACACACAAGGGGGAGCCCTGACTGGACACACAAGGGGGAGCCCTGGCTGGACACAAAAGGAGGGAGCTGGATGGACACACAAGGGGGAACCCTGGCTGGACCCACAAGGGGGAGCCCTGGCTGGACACACAAGGGGAAGCCCTGACTGGACACACAAGAGGGAACCCTGGCTGGACACACAAGGGGGAACCCTGGCTGGACACACAAGGGGGAACACTGGCTGGACACACAAGGGTGAGAGCCTGGCTGGACACACAAGGGGGAACCCTGGCTGGACACACAAGGGTGGGAGCCTGGCTGGACACATAAGGGGGAGCCTGGCTGGACACATGGGAAAGGGTGGGCAGGATGGCTATATGGTGGGGCAGGCTGGACACATGGAGGCCAGGATGGATATATGAGGGGGATGGATATATGGCGGGCCGGATATATGGGGGGCGGGGCAGGCTGGACACATGATGGCCAGGATGGATATGTGGGGGGCAGGCTGGACACATGGGGGGCTAGGATAGGTATGTTGGGGGGCAGGCTCGATACACGTGGGCTAGGATAAATATATGGAGGGGCCACGCTGGACATATGGGGGCCAGTATGGATATATGGGGGGGTGTCAGGATGGATATATGCAGGGGGAAGGGCAGGATGGATATATGAGGGGGCAGGCTGGACACATGGAGGCCAGGATGGATAAATGGGGGGCAGGCTGGAAACATGGAGGCCAGGATGGATATATTGGGGGGGGCAGGCTGGACACATGGAGGCCAGGATGGTTATGTAGGGGGGGCATGCTGGACACATGGAGGCCAGGATGGATATGTGGGGGGGCAGGCTTGACACATGGGGCTTTAGGACAGATATATGGGAGGGGGCAGGCTGGACACATGGAGGCCAGGACAGATATATGGGGGGCAGGCTGGAAACATGGAGGCCAGGATGGATATGTGGGGGGGCAGGCTGGACACATGGAGGCCAGGATGGATATATGGGGGGAACAGGAGGGCCACATGGGGGACTAGGATGGGTATATGGGAGGGGGCAGGCTCGATACACGTGGGCTAGGATAAATATATGGAGGGGTCACACTGGACATATGGGGGCCAGAAGGGATATATGGGGGGTGTCAGGATGGATATATGCAGGGAAGGGGGGGCCAGGATGGATATATGGGGGTGCCAGGCTGAACAAGGGACTTAATTACTGTTTGGTGCCAGATTGAGGAACATACTTTATTAGTTTATGGTGGCCAGTGAGGAACATTATTATTTTAGAGTCCAATTAGAGACATTATTACTTCTGTAATATAATTTACTTTTTAGGAAATTGTTTTCCATGGGATAGGACAAAAGCGGGCTCCTGTTACTGTGCAGGGCGGCACTATCTCGCTTTTTTTCTTCAACTGGTGTAGCGTAGAAGTCGGGGGGTGGAGTGGGAATATTCCCTAGAAGAGATCAGTTATTGATAACTGTGTGTTATTTTCTGCAGAGATGATTCCTGGCTGGAAGAAGTGATGGCCGTCTGTGCCAGATGAAGAAGAAAAGCGGAGATGAAGGACTTCACCTAGAGACGTCACTGGTGAGTCAGTGTATTACATGTGACTCGCCCCCTGGGCCGTGGGGCACTCGGATCCGTGCAATAGGGAGACGATGGGGGTAGTAGTGGCGACCCGGTTCTGTGGCTCAGGGTGGTCAGGCCAATGGTAGTCTGCTATGTTCTGCTGATAATGTCCGACTACGCCACCCGTGGATTGCGGTTATTAGGAACCGCCGCTGCATGCAGACCGCTGGGGCTGATGAGGTGTGCAGCTAGGGTAGTGTGACTCTCCACGGGAAGAGTGCGGCCCCAGGGCAGTATAATGGATGTTGGGAGTGATGGTAGTGGGAGTCCCAGTGCTGATTGTGCTGGAGGAGCAAGGAGCACACAGACAACAGGTTGCAGTTCAGGGTCTTTACTAAACAGGTAAACTGACCCACAAACAGTCCCGGCTAGGAGGGGACCTGGATGTCTGAGAGCAACGGGGAAATTGGCCCTGGTCAGGGTGAGGGTGTAGGCCTACCGTGCTTTCTGCACTCCTTCTGGCTATCTCCTCCTGATAGGGTAACAGCCCACGTTTCCGAGCTTTCCGTGTTTTCTCGCCTGTATGGCCTGCGACGTGGGTTCCTTTCTGCTCCCAGCCTTGTATGGCTTTACTGGTCCCTTCTGTTGTGGCAGGGCCTCCAGGCTTCTTAGGCCAAGGAATATACAGTCCCTTGCGGACTGGTTCTCTGCTGGGGGATGTGGAATCCTTCCAGCCTCAGACACCAAAGTCTGGTAGATTAAGTCTGTTATCTGCCAAGACAGGCTTGCTTCGCCTCTTGTCTCTGGCTTGTGGCTCTCCTCCTGCCACACTTCCTCTTAGGTGCAGTGCAACTGTCTATCCCTGCTCTGCTGAGACACCTCTCAGTCCTGAGACAGGTCATCTGGGTTCTCTCTAACCCTGCCCCCAGCACCAGCTTTTATAGGGGCAGCCTGCTCCCCCTACTGGCCTGAGACAGGAGGCATTGCATGCTAATGTTCCCCTGACTAGAGAACCTCCCCCCTGCTCTCAGACACAGCTTTAATTACACTTGTGGCATCCAGGCCAGGGTGACACATTCCCCCCTAGTGAAATTTAGTACTCCGGGACTAAACAGTAAACAAAGACAATATGCATATCAATAAAACATTAATAGACAGACGACGCACAAATTGAGTTCTTAAGGTCACAGTGTGGCCTGTGACCGGGTGTCCATATCACCAGCACAACGGGGAGCCTTAACCAGGTGGGGGTCTGTCCTACCCCAAGTCCTTCACAGTCTTAGTTCATTCCTGGGTTAGGCTCTGAACGAAGTCCATACAAGGTCCCGGTTATAAAAAGTCCATAACCTGTGAGTCCTTACGGTAGCTGCAAGAAACTGAAACAGAGTATTACCAAACATGCATGTAACTTTGCAAACAATTCAACATTTGGCAACAGGGTTATTTACAATTTTAGTACACTCTATATTCTCCAGCGAGCGGGTATCTGTCCCTTTGTGCTCCTGGTTGACCTACGTAGCCCACTGTCTGGTGGTGGACTGACTTGGCTTTCCCCACTAGCGTTAGGGGTGCAGCTACCAGCTGGGTGTACAGGTAGGGCAGGCAGCTGTCTGCGGGTCCTTTGGCTTACCGCAGGCATGGCAGGCTCACTGTCAGCAGAGGGTTGACTCTCCTGGGCTGCTGGTACAGGCTCTTCTGCCTCTGGAACTGCTTGCTCCTCTTCACCTTCCGGCTCTGGTGTTGGTTGTTGCTGTGCCGGTTGCAGGAAATGCAGGACAGGTACCACTATGGCATCATTTATGCGAGTCCAGGACTGAGGGAACTCTCCGAGAACGGTGCTGATCATTTCTTCTTTGTCCTCTGCGGGTTCAAGGTCACTCTGATCCTCTTCTGCACTACGGAGTTGCTCAGGGCACCTTTTGAGATGGTCTCTGGAGACGACACTAGTGGTTTCTCCTCCGTCCTTGGTGATTACGCACACCTTTGGGTTGTCGTGGTCAGACTGCAGTACGGTGTAGGGTTCCCTTTCCCACTGGTCGTCCAACTTATGTAGCCTTCTTTTTTGCTTTAGGACTTGCTCACCAGGTTCTAGGGGACTAGCAGGGGCGTGTTGATTGAAGAGTCTTTCTTGCTTCTCTCTCACCTGGGCCAGGCTCTTCTCCACACTCTCCTGTACCTTCTTGTACTGCAGTTGCCTTTCCGTATCCCAGTCCGCATCCGGGGAGGTGTCCTCAGGTATTAGGACTCCCATCTCCAGGTCTACGGGCAGCTTTCCTGGTCTAGCTCGCATCAGGTAAGCCGGGGTGCAGTTTGTAGCATTCACCGGGATATTGTTGTATAGGTCTATCAGGTCCGGCAGTTTTTCTGGCCACAGGCTGCGTTCCTCCAGGGGCAACGTCTTCAGGAGATCAATGACTATATTGTTCATCTTCTCACACATCCCGTTGGTTTGGGGGTGGTAAGGCGTTGTACGAATCTTCTTACAGCCATAGAGGTTGCAGAACTCCTGGAAGATTTCAGCCTCGAACGCTGGACCCTGGTCTGTCAGGACCTGTTCCGGATACCCGTGTGGATGGCAGAAATATTGCTGGAAGGCTCTGGCCGCTGTTTGGGCTGTCAAGTCCTTTACCGGGACCACCACTAGAAAACGGGAATAGTGGTCCACGATTGTCAGGGCATAGATGTATCCTGACCGGCTGGGAGCCAATTTGACGTGGTCCAGAGCTACCAGCTCAAGAGGCTGCGTGGTGACGATGGGCCTCAAGGGTGTCTTCTGGCTGGCACGGTCCTTCCTCCTTAGGTGACAAGGGCCACAGTCTCTGCACCATTTTTCTACAGCTCCTCTCATGCCGACCCAAAAGAATCTTCCTCTTAGTAGGAACTCCAGTTTCTTCCAACCGAAGTGTCCCGCTCTGTCATGGTAAGCCCCCAGGACCATAGCTGCATCCCTCCTTGGGACCACGACTTGCCAGGTCAGCTCGTGCGTCCGGTGGTTGACAATCCTTCTGCACAACTTGCCTTCGTAGAGGAACAGCTTGCTCTTCTCCTTCCATAGCTGCTTGGCTTCCTCTGGGGCATCTGGATCTAAGCGGGCGTCTTCCCGGGTCAGCAGATCTTTCACCAGGCGGACTGCAGGGTCACTATCTTGGGTCTCGGCCCAGCTGTGGTGAGGTAGGGGATTCATCATCACAGTTGTTAGATCCTCCTCCTTCACGCGGTGAGAGTGTTGAGCGGCTCCATACCGGTGAAACGCGGGGAGTTCTACCTCCTCCAGCTCTTCTGGGTCTTCGTCACCTTCAGGTAAGTGAGGCATCCTTGATAGGGCGTCCGCGTTGGCGTTGGTTTTGCCTGCCCGGTACTTGATCACGAAGTCATAGTTGGAGAGACGGGCCATCCACCGCTGTTCCAGGGCACCCAGTCTTGCATTGTCCAGGTGTGTCAACGGGTTGTTGTCCGTGTACACGGTGAACTTTGCGGAGGCCAGGTAATGCTTGAAGCGTTCCGTCACGGCCCACACCACCGCCAAGAATTCTAGCTTGAAGGAGCTGTAATTCTCCGGGTTCCTTTCGGTGGGCCTCAGCTTCCGGCTGGCGTATGCGATCACCTGTTATCTGCCCTGTTGGTTTTGGGACAATACGGCTCCCAGTCCCACATTACTGGCATCTGTGTGGAGAATGAAAGGCTGGCCATAATCAGGGTAGGCCAGGATCTCATCCCCTGTGAGGGCCATCTTTAGCTGGCGGAAGGACTCCTCTTCCGGTTTATCCCACTTGAAGGGCGGCTTTTGCCTCCTGGACTTAGACTGTCCGATCAGGAGGTCCTGCATAGGAGCTGCCATCTTGGTGAACCCGGGGATGAATCTTCGGTAGTAGCCTACCAACCCGAGAAACTGTCTCACCTCTTTGATGTTCGAGGGGCTTGGCCAGCTCTTGATTGCCGTGACCTTGTCAGGGTCGGGGGCCACTCCTTCCGCGCTTACCACGTGCCCTAGGTACTGGACCTTTGGTTTCAGCAGGTGACACTTCGATGGTTTCACCTTCAGGCCATAGCCTGCCAGGGCTTCGAACACCTCGGCCAGGTGCTTCAGATGGTCCTCGTAGGTCTTCGAATAGACGATCACGTCGTCCAGGTAAAGGAGGACCGTCTCGAAGTTTCGGTGCCCTAGACAGCATTCCATCAGCCGCTGGAAGGTCCCTGGTGCGTTGCAGAGCCCGAAAGGCATGCAGTTGAATTCGCTCAGTCCCATCGGGGTGGTGAAGGCGGTCTTCTCCTTGTCAGCCTCTGCCACAGGAACCTGCCAGTACCCGCTAGTAAGGTCCAAAGTAGAAAAGAAGTTAGCTGATTTTAGTGCGGCTAAAGACTCCTCTATTCTAGGCAGCGGATATGCGTCTTTGTGAGTGATACGGTTGATTTGTCTATAGTCGACGCACATTCTCATGGTGCCGTCTTTCTTTTTGACCAGAACCAAGGGGGCTGCCCAGGGGCTACAGCTGTCTCTAATAACCCCAGCTTCTTTCATCTCTCTTAGCATGCCCCTTGCGTTCTGATAATGTGCAGGGGGTACAGGTCTGTGCCTCTCTTTTATCGGTGGGTGGCTCCCTGTGGGGATGTGGTGTTCTATCCCCTCTACTCTGCCGAAGTCTAGCGGGTGCTTACTAAAGACTCTCTCGTACTCCTGTACCACCCAGTAGACTCCTTGTTTTTGGTGCAGGGGAGTGGAGTCAGCACCCACGTGGAGTTTCTGGCACCAGTCCTCCTTTTGTTTCTGGGAGCCATTACTCTCCGCCTGTGGAGATGGAGGCAAAGGTTCCACGGCCCTGATAGCTTTGTGTTCGACCACAAACAGCTTGGCAAGTGTAGCGTACCTGGGTAAGTGTACCTCCCTCTCCCCAATGTTGAGGATGCGGATGGGCACCCTCCCATGACGGACATCAACCACCCCCCGGGCTGTCAAAATGGTGGGCCTGCTGTCTGAGTACACGGGTTCTACCATGTCTTGGTAGTCTCTACCTCTCAACCCGATTGCAGTCCGACACCAGATCATCATTTCACTTTTGGGAGGCATGGAAATGGGGAATGGGTCACTCAGTCTTACGCTACCGATCTCACCACCAGACAGTTCTACCTGCTGCCGTCTCATCAGGGCCTTTATCTCCTTGTTGAGGATTCTCTGTTGGCTGGAACTAGCATTCACCGCCACCTGTTGTAAGATTACAATTACCTCTGAAAGACAATTTTCAATCACGTTAGTACCCACAGTTATTTTAGGGTGACTTTCATGACGGTCAATGTCCACAATAATCACTCCCTGTGCCGGTAGTTCAACTTTACCAATCTTAATGGTCATCTCCTTGAACCCCATCTGCGGCACGGGTAAGCCATTACTGGCGATGATGCTCAAGTTACCGTCTGGATACCGTGTGATATCAGCATCAGTCCAATACTGCTTAAAAAGTACATAAGGGATAGTGGTTACTTGTGACCCAGTATCCAGCAAGGCGCTCATGGGGATACCGTCCAGCACCACGGGTAAAACCGTGCGCGCCCCAACGTACTTATTACGCCAATTGTAAGGGCCTGGTGATCTTATGCCTGGGGGTTGGCCCTCTGCCCCAGGTAGACCCGTTTAAATTACAGTACCTGGAAATGTGTCCGGGCTGGTTGCATCGACGGCAAATGGGCTGTCCATCCTCTGCGTAGCGGTCTGTGGGCCTCCCTCGGAACGACGGGATCCTCCTCTGTCGACGCCATGGGACATTCTCCGGACTTGAAGCCAGCTCGATGGGTCTTGACGGGTCCACTTGCAACGCCTGGACGGTCCTGGTCAACGCCGCGACGCTCCTGGTCAGCTCCTGGACTTGGTGGTGCAGATCTTTCGACGGGGCTTGGTTCAGGGCCTGTGCATCAGCCTCCACGGAGTCCATAGAGGAGGGCGCCGCCTCCTGGTGGTAAGTGATAGCAGGGCGCCGGGGGTTTATAGCGCTACTGGTTGCAGATTCACGGAGCACCCTTATGGCCCTGTCCTTAAATTGGGCAAAGGTCAGGTCGGGGTTCTGAAAGAACATGAGGCGCAGTTGGGCCCTGTGGGCGCTAGACAGCAGACCTTCTATGAATTGTTCTGTTAGCAGCTTATCCGTTTCCTGCACACTGCCAGGGTCAGTTTGTTGAATAGCCCTCAAGGCTTCCTGCAGATTTAGGGCATAGTCTCTGATGCTGTCCTGTGCCCGCTGCTTACATCCATAGAACCTCATTTTAATCTCAGCGGAAGTACGTGTGTCAAAGGTACCCCGCAGCCGGGCCAGAATACCCTTCACAGTCCTTTTCTCCTCAGTGGGCCATGATTTTACCTCCCGCTGGGCTGCGCCAGCTAACTGCCCTGTTAATATGCTGACCTTCTGTTCCTCTGTCAGGGGGTAAACGTGGAACAAACTGTATAGCCTTTCCTTGAAGTCAGTTAGGGCATGGGGCTCCCCTGAGTATTTGGGCAGCCAGGCCGCTCCAGGGATGTAGGGCAAGGAAAAGGGCATCACCGCTGCTGCAGCTGCGTTGGTGGTAGTGGGCGCCCCTGTGTCCGTCATCTTCCTCCCCCCCTAGTTACGCGTGGCCTACCTTCCGACGATCCTCTTCTGTAGGCCGCGGCTCCGCTGCTGCTGCTATGGACGAGGACCTGGCGTCGCGTCCTGATGACGTCAGCGTCGCTCTCTCTCCCTTCCAGGACCTTGCGCAGCGTCGGTGCGTGGGGCGGAGCTTCGGATCTCGCGCGGTTTTGACGTCCACGCCCATCTTCTTCCCGCGCGGCGTCCTGAAGATGGCGTCCGATGGCGGGAAGCAGCTGCGGATGGTGGGAAGGCGGCAGAAGACGGCGGGAAAAGGTCCAAGATGGCGTCCGATGGCGGGAATCGGCTCCGGATGGCGGGAAACGACTCCGGACGGCGGGAAACTTTGCCACAGGTAAGTTACAAAAGTCTTTTTCAGGCACGCAGTACCCGGTGGTTGCGGGCACGAAATCCTGCCGACTACGCCAAAGCTGACTCGCCCCCTGGGCCGTGGGGCACTCGGATCCGGGCAATAGGGAGACGATGGGGGTAGTAGTGGCGACCCGGTTCCGTGGCTCAGGGTGGTCAGGCCAATGGTAGTCTGCTATGTTCTGCTGATAATGTCCGACTACGCCACCCGTGGATTGCGGTTATTAGGAACCGCCGCTGCATGCAGACCGCTGGGGCTGATGAGGTGTGCATCTAGGGTAGTGTGACTCTCCACGGGAAGAGTGCGGCCCCAGGGCAGTATAATGGATGTTGAGAGTGATGGTAGTGGGAGTCCCAGTGCTGATAGTGCTGGAGGAGCAAGGAGCACACAGACAACAGGTTGCAGTCCAGGGTCTTTACTAAACAGGTAAACTGACCCACAAACAGTCCCGGCTAGGAGGGGACCTGGATGTCTGAGAGCAACGGGGAAATTGGCCCTGGTCAGGGTGAGGGTGTAGGCCTACCGTGCTTTCTGCGCTCCTTCTGGCTATCTCCTCCTGATAGGGTAACAGCCCACGTTTCCGAGCTTTCCGTGTTTTCTCGCCTGTATGGCCTGCGACGTGGGTTCCTTTCTGCTCCCAGCCTTGTATGGCTTTACTGGTCCCTTCTGTTGTTGCAGAGCCTCCAGGCTTCTTAGGCCAAGGAATATACAGTCCCTTGCGGACTGGTTCTCTGCTGGGGGATGTGGAATCCTTCCAGCCTCAGACACCAAAGTCTGGTAGATTAAGTCTGTTATCTGCCAAGACAGGCTCTCTTCGCCTCTTGTCTCTGGCTTGTGGCTCTCCTCCTGCCACACTTCCTCTTAGGTGCAGTGCAACTGTCTGTCCCTGCTCTGCTGAGACACGTCTCAGTCCTGAGACAGGTCATCTGGGTTCTCTCTAACCCTGCCCTCAGCACCAGCTTTTATAGGGGCAGCCTGCTCCCCCTACTGGCCTGAGACAGGAGGCATTGCATGCTAATGTTCCCCTGACTAGAGAACCTCCCCCCTGCTCTCAGACACAGCTTTAATTACACTTGTGGCATCCAGGCCAGGGTGACACACATGTACACTTACACTACACACGTGGTCAAAACTGTTGGTACCCCTCGTTTAATGAAAGAAAAACCCACAATGGTCACAGAAATAACTTGAATCTGACAAAAGTAATAATAAATTAAAAATCTATGAAAATGAACAAATGAAAGTCAGACATTGCTTTTCTGCTTCCACAGAATAAAAAAAATAAAATAAACTGATGAAATAGGCCTGGACAGAAATGATGGTTCTTCTTAACTTAATATTTTGCTGAACAACCTTTTGACGCAATCACTGCAATCAAACGACTCCTGTAACTGTCAATGAGACTTCTGCACCTCTCCACAGGTATTTTGGCCACTCCTCATGAGCAAACTGCTCCAGTTGTCTCATGGTTGAAGGTTGCCTTTTCCAGACGGCATGTTTCAGCTCTTTCCAAAGATGCTCAATAGGATTTAGGTCAGGGCTCATAGAAGGTCACTTCAGAATAGTCCAATGTTTTCCTCTTAGCCATTGTTGGGTGTTTTTAGCTGTGTGTTTTGGGTCATAATACTGTTGCAAGACCCATGACCTGCGACTGAGACCACGCTTTCTGACACTGGGCAGCACATTTCTCTCTAGAATCCCTTGATAGTCTTGAGATTTCATTGTACCCTGCACAGATTCAAGACACCCTGTGCCAGATGCGGCAGACCAGCCCGAAAACATAAAAGAGACTCCTCCAAGTTTCACAGTAGGGACAGTGTTCTTATCTTGATATGCTTCATTTTTCCATCTGTGAACATAGATCTGATGTGCCTTGCCAAAAACTTCCATTTTTGTCTCATCTGTCCATAGGGCATTCTCCTAAAAGCTTTGTGACTTGTGAACATGTAGTTTGGCAAATTCCAGTCTGGCTTTTTTATGATTTTTTTTCAACAATGGTGTACTCCTTGGTCGTCTCCCATGAAGTCCACTTTAGATCAAACAACGACGGATGGTGCGATCTGACACTGATGTTCCTTGAGCTTGAAGTTCACCTTTAATCTCTTTAGAAGTTTTCCTGGGCTCTTTTGTTACCATTCATATTATTCGTCTCTTTGATTTGTTATCAATTTTCCTCCTGCGGCCACGTCCAGGGAGGTTGGCTACAGTCCCATGGATCTTAAATTTCTGAATAATATGTGCAACTGTAGTTACAGGAACATCAAGCTGCTTGGAGATGGTCTTATAACTAGTGTTGAGCATTCCGATACTGAAATATCGGGTATCGGCCGATATTCGCGGTATCGGAATTCCGATACTTAATTCCGATACTATTGCAATATCGTATACCGGAATCGGAAGTTCCCATAATGCAATGAGACATTTTCATTTTATTCAGCCAATGAGGATCCTAAGAAGTGTGGGCACATCCTGTTAGGCATGTAGGCATCTTAACTAATGGCATGGCTGTGATTGGCTGCTGAAATGATGTCATGATGCACTATAAAAGCCACCGCCGCCATTTTGAGCTCACTCTGCTGTGAATTCAGTTAGGGATAGGACGCTGTTGTTCTGAGGGACAGTTTTAGCTACCTATTTGCTCTATACTGCTTTACCCAAGCTACTTTCTAAATCACTGTGCCTTGCAGTGCTAGTGCACAGTTCCCTGTGCTGTTCACCGCTATCTGCAAGGTCTGTGTGTGTGAGTGCAGCTCACCCTGTAGTGTGTGCTTCAGCCAAGTCTGGTTGTAGTGCACTCAGTGTGTGTCACTGCCTCATACATTGTCCTTTTTTGCCAATTCATAATTTTTCCTGATATCTCCTATTAGTGTGGTGGTTCCATCTGTATTCAGCTAAATTGGTTCCAAACACACTATATAGGAGTAGATAGAGAATTTTTTTCCGTCTTGCAGCACTAGTGCACAGTGCTCTGCATCTGTACTGTTCACCGCTGTCTGCAAGGTCTGGTGTGTGAGTGCAGCTCACCCTGTAGTGTGTGCTTCAACCCCGTCTGGTTGTAGTGCACTCAGTGTGTGTCACTGCCTCATACATTGTCCTTTATTGCCAATTCATAATTTTTCCTGATATCTCCTATTAGTGTGGTGGTTCCATCCATATTCAGCTAAATTGATTCCAAACACACTATATAGGAGTAGATAGAGGAGCCTTTCTGCAGCATTGGGCCCTGCAGCCCCAGCCAGATTAGTATTAGCCTATTTTTTGCAGCCTCATCTATTGCATTGTAGGTTACCTTCCTACATTGTAATAGCTACAAAAAGTTTGTGATACTATCGTTATTACATCTTTAGGCACATCCAGTGTCTTTTTGTGACAAAAAAAACCTAAATAAAGTTCACCAAACACTCCACTTTACAGTTGTGTAGGCCACATTAGCTCATATTAAAGTCTAGTCCACACTTTATAAAATTAGTGTTTCTTATACCTGTTAGCAGCTGTTCAGGAATAAGCACACTAAGCCCTTAGTACTTTTCTGCCTATCTTTATCAGTCTACCAAGATGAAGAAGGCAGGGAGTAAGGCATGTGGTCGTGGTCGTGGGCGTGGGCGTGGAGTTTCTGCAGGGAGAGGACGTGAGGATTCTGTGCCTGCAGGGAGAGGACGTGGGGATTCTGTGCCTGCTGCGGGCACCAGTGACTCAGCATCCCCCAGTTTTACCAGGGAACAGTCCTTTATGCGCAGCTTTGTAGGAGCTAGCCGTACCCCACTGCTGCGCGAGGACCAAATTGAAGCCGTTGTCGGATGGATGGCAGCTAACGCATCGACTTCAATTAGTTCCAGATCCTCTCAGGTCCTGAGCACTGAAGAGCACCCATCTGTCTCTTCACCACCTGCCAAATTGCCCAGGCAGTCAGAGAGCCCTGGACAGGAGCCATCTCTACTTCTGTTCTCTGAATCTCTTGGCTTGGAAAGAGGGGGCCAGCCAAGCAGAATTCGAGAATTTGAAGAAGAGGTAGTATGCAGTGATGCGCAACCGTTTTGTCTCTCTGAATCTGAAGAGGCGGGTGGGCCAGTGCCTATGGTCAGCAGCACACCTCAGTACGCATCTGATGATGAGACTCAGGTGCCACTTTCTGGTGCGTACTGTGCTGTCGAGACTACCCAGGAGAAGCAGTTGTTTGAAGAGGGTGGTGTAGATGATGAGGTCCTTGACCCATCATGGCGTGAGGGACAGGAAGGTGGTGGGAGCAGCTCTGAGGAAGAGATTCCCCGAACGGCCCAAAAAGGAGGGAGAGGGAGGGGGCAGACTTGGTTGCCTGTAGCCTCCACTTCGGCACCCATTAGGAGCATGGCTCTTCCAAAATCCAAAGCGGGCGCTCCCAAGACTTGCAGTGCCTGGTCCTTTTTTGACACAGTTGCAGATGACATTTGCTTTGTCAAATGCAAGCTGTGTAATCAGAAGGTGAAAAGAGGGAAAAGTGTCAGCAACCTCAATACCACAAATATGTGGAAACATGTGCGGACCAAGCACGTGGTGGAGTTACACAAACACACTGAAGACCTAGGCCAACCTACAGCGCCACCTACCACCTCTTCAGCTCGTGTTGTAGCCTCTTCCTCCAGCTCACACACAGCTGGTTCGGCTTCCTCACAGGATCGCCATGGAAGAATCTCTGGCACTGTTGTACAGAGACACAGTGTAATTCCACCCACAGCACCACTTTCCCAGTCATCCTCACACTCCCAGGCCAGTCTACAGCCATCGTTAGCACAGGCATGGGAGAAAAGGCGCCCATACTCGGCAAACCACCCCCGAGCACAGGCTCTGAATGCTGGCATTGCTAAACTACTGGCCCTTGAAATGCTATCATTCAGGCTGGTGGAGACTGACACATTCCGTAACTTTATGGCATTGGCAGTCCCACAATACAACGTGCCCAGCCGCTTTTATTTCAGTAGGCAAGCCGTCCCTGCCCTGCAACATCATGTGGAGGGAAAAATTAAACATGCGCTACAAAACGCCGTCAGTAGCAAGGTCCACCTGACCACTGATGCGTGGACCAGTAAGCATGGACAGGGACGATACCTTTCCCTCACTGCCCATTGGGTAAATGTTGTGGAGCCGGGTACAGATCTTGAGAGTGGCGCTGTACGTGTTCTGCCAACTCCAAGGATTGCAGGAATCCAGTCTGTACACATTGACTCCTCCTCATACTCCAGTTCCTCTGAATCAGCGCTGCAGGAGCCGTCACGGTCTACCTCCACATCGACCCGTGAACGGTTACCTGTTATGATGACCGATATGAGCACAGCCGTGGCCAAACGTCAACAGGCCATATTAAAATTAATTTCTTTGGGGAATCGAAGCCACACAGCGCAGGAGCTCTGGAATGCCATCAAGCAGCAGAGTGACGTGTGGTTTGTGCCAGCGAATCTCCAGCCAGGCATGGTAGTGTGTGACAATGGCCGAAATCTGGTGGCAGCTCTGGGCCTAGGCAACCTCACTCACATCCCATGTCTGGCACATGTGCTCAACTTGGTCGTGCAGAGTTTTTTGAGGGACTATCCGGATCTTGATGCACTGCTTCACAAGGTCCGCATAGAGTGCGCTCACTTGCGGCGTTCCAGCAATGCAAGATCACGCATTGCAGCTCTGCAGCGCCGATTATGTCTTCCGGAACATCGCATCATATGTGACCTACCCACCAGGTGGAATTCAACGTTACATATGTTGGAGAGGTTGTGTGAGCAGCAGGCAGCAGTAATGGAGTACCAGCTGCAGCAGGCGCAAACAAGTCGCAGTGCGCGCCGTTCACACTTCACCACCACTGAGTGGGCCTCTATGAAGGACATTTGCCACGTTTTGCGTGCCTTCGATTATTCCACGCGGATGGCGAGTGCAGATGATGCACTAGTCAGCATGACTATCCCCCTTATCTGCCTGCTTGAAAAAACACTGCAAGCACTAAGGGACGAGGTTTTGGAAGAGGTGGAGGATGAGGAGTCACAAATGCCATCTGCTTCTCTACAGTCTGCGCAACGTGGTTCCTCACAAAGGCCTAGGCAGGGGACACTTTGTGAGGAGGATGAGGAGGAGTCAATGGATGAGGAAGACATCTGTCCAGAGGAGGGAGGTACACAATGCTCTAGTAGTCAGTATCTAGAGCGAGGGTGGGGTGATGCAGAGCAGGCAGAGATCACGCCTCAAGCAGGGGACAGCGTTTCTTGGCCAGTTGGCAGTCTGCAGCACATGGTTGATTTCATGCTGCAGTGCCTCAGAAACGACCGCCGCATCGCCCACATTCTCAACACGGCTGATTATTGGGTGTCCACCCTCCTAGATCCTCGCTACCGGGACAACTTACAAAGCCTCATAACACCATTGAACCGGGAGCGTAAAATGCGGGAGTACCAAGACGCACTGGTGCATTCCATCATGTTCTCCATTCCAACCGAGAGCAGTGCTGCTAGTGCTTTACAAAGCAGCTCAGTGCGTCGAGGCAGTGGAGGAAGCTCTGCACAAAGAGGGAGCAGAAGCAGCGCCTCAGCACAAGGCAAGACCAGTATGGCCGAAATGTGGCAAAGTTTTGTGTCCCCGCCGCCACAAATGTCTACACCATCACAGACAGCTCCAGTCAGCAGGAGGCAACGTTTCCGTCAGATGGTGACAGACTACATGTCTTGCCCTCTTAGTGTACTCCCAGACGGCTCTTCTCCCTTCAAGTTTTGGGTCTGTAAGCTGGATACATGGCCAGAGCTTAGTCAGTATGCACTGGAGGTGCTAGCTTGCCCTGCTGCTAGTGTATTATCGGAACGCGTCTTTAGTGCCGCAGGTGGTGTACTAACAGACCGTCGCATGCGACTATCCTCCGATAACGTTGACCGGCTTACTTTTCTCAAAATGAACAAGGCCTGGATCTCTCATGAATTTGCCAGTCCTCTTCCAGAATAAATAATTGGTTGGCAACAGTATCCAGGTCTCCTGTTCTGTTCATGTTTCTACCACCTGAACTGTAATCCCTGAGCTCCAACACCGCCAGTTGGCGCTCGGAAGTGCCGTCTGCACAGTCAACACTTGCTGCCGTGTTATTGGGGTTCAGTAACGTCAGCTGTTCTCCTGCTGTGCGGACGGCAATTTCTCCTGATTTGTCCACATCCACTGTACTACACATTTTAAAGTTGCTCCAATTACTCCTCTGGCTCCTCTGTTTTCATTCTTATCCCTGGGCTCCAGCACCGCCAGTTGGCGCTCGGAAGTGCTGTCTGCACAGTCAACACTTGCTACCATGTTATTGGGGTTCAGTAACGTCAGCTGTTCCCCTGCTGTGCGGACGGCAATTTCTCCTGCTCTGTCCACATTCTCACTACTACAGATTTTAAAGTTGCTCCAATTACACCTCTGGCTCCTCTGTTTTCATTCTTATCCCTGGGCTCCAGCACCGCCAGTTGGCGCTCGGAAGTGCCGTCTGCACAGTCAACACTTGCTGCGGTGTTATTGGGGTTCGGTAACGTCAGCTGTTCCCCTGCTGTGTTCACGGCAATTTCTCCTGCTCTGTCCATATTCACTGTGCTACTTATTTAAAACTTGCTCCAATTACACCTCTGGCTCCTCCGTTTTTAGTATTTACCCTGGGCTCCAACACCGCCAGTTGGCGCTCGGAAGTGCTGTCTGCACAGTCAACACTTGCTGCCGTGTTATTGGGGTTCAGTAACGTCAGCTGTTCTCCTGCTGTGCGGACGGCAATTTCTCCTGCTTTGTCCACATCCACTGTACTACACATTTTAAAGTTGCTCGAATTACACCTCTGGCTCCTCTGTTTTCATTCTTATCCCTGGGCTCCAGCACCGCCAGTTGGCGCTCGGAAGTGCCGTCTGCACAGTCAACACTTGCTGCGGTGTTATTGGGGTTCGGTAACGTCAGCTGTTCCCCTGCTGTGTTCACGGCAATTTCTCCTGCTCTGTCCATATTCACTGTGCTACTTATTTAAAACTTGCTCCAATTACACCTCTGGCTCCTCCGTTTTTAGTATTTACCCTGGGCTCCAATACCGCTAGTTGCTGCTCAGAAGTGCCGTCTGCACAGTCAACGCTTGCTCCAGTGTTATTGGGATTCAGTAACGTCAGCTGATCCCCAGCTGTGTGTCCGGCAAATTCTCCTGCTTTGTCCACATCCACTGTAGTACGGATTTAAAACCTCCTCCAAATACACCTCTGGCTCTTCTGTTTTTAGTATTTACCCTGGGCTCCAGCACCGCCAGCTGGTTCTCGGCAGTTCCATTGGCTCTTGTACCTTCTGCTACCCATCCGGGTTCCAGTACCGTCAGCTGGTTCTCGGCAGTGTCTTTGGCACGGGTACTCCCTCCTGCCCAGCCTGGTTCCAGCACGCCAGCTGTTTCCGGGTAGTGTCAACGTCACTTTGCCTCCAATGCGTTGTCCTGTCGTGTTGCGGTCGGGTTAGCCGACTCTATGGTGCCTGCAGTTTAGGTGACTCCTATGTGGGCTGCGGGATCTGGCAATGAAGGCTGGTTCCATAGTGCCAATAGGACAAGCACCCTCTGTAGGACTGTGGGTTTTGGTAACTGCGGCCGGCTCGCGGCCTTGAACTTTTTTTTTACATGGGTACCTTCTGCTACCCATCCGGGTTCCAGTACCGTCAGCTGGTTCTCGGCAGTGCCTTTGGATTAGGTGCCTCCTTCTCGGTATCCAAGTTCCACCAACGTCTGCTGGTCCTTGGTAGTGCTTTCTGGCACAGGTACCTCCTGCTTAGTAACCGAGTTCCAGTAACATCAGCTGGTCCTCGGTAGTTCCATTGGCTCTTGTACCTTCTGCTACCCATCCGGGTTCCAGTAACATCAGCTGGTCCTCGGTAGTTCCATTGGCTCTTGTACCTTCTGCTACCCATCCGGGTTCCAGTACCGTCAGCTGGTTCTCGGCAGTGCCTTTGGATTAGGTGCCTCCTTCTCGGTATCCAAGTTCCACCAACGTCTGCTGGTCCTTGGTAGTGCTTTCTGGCACAGGTACCTCCTGCTTAGTAACCGAGTTCCAGTAACATCAGCTGGTCCTCGGTAGTTCCATTGGCTCTTGTACCTTCTGCTATCCATCCGGGTTCCAGTACCGTCAGCTGGTCCTCGGTAGTTCCTCAGCTTTCTTGTACCTTCTGCTACATTTCCAAGTTCAAGCTTTTTGAAATGGTTCTTGGTAATCACTCTGGATCTCCCTGACGAGGACCCTGAAGACGAGGACCCTGAAGACCAACCCTAAGAAGACGAGGACCCCGAAGACAATGACCCTGAAGACGAGGACCCTGAAGACCACCCCGAAGAAGACGAGGACCCTGAAGACCACCCCGAAGAAGACGAGGACCCTGAAGACCACCCCGAAGAAGACGAGGACCCCGAAGACGAGGACCCAGAAGACCAACCCGAAGAAGACGAGGACCCCGAAGACGAGGACCCCCGAAGACGACGACCCTGAAGACCACCCCGAAGAAGACCAAGAAGATGACCCTGAAGAAGTTGACCAAGAAGACAAAGAAGAGAAGACAAGCACCAAGATACAGAAAAACAAGAGACAGAAAACCAAGAAGCAGAAATACAAGAAGCTGCAGAACAAAAAGCGGAAGAACATTAAGCATAAGACTAAAAATCAGAGCAAAAGATAATATCTAAATTATAAGCAGAAGATGACTAAGCAGTGTATGGGGGTGAGTCCGTTCCTCCTCGTGGTGCCCCTGGAAAAGACCTGCTGCTGCAGGCCAAACTGAACGCGGACAAATCCTGTTGTAAATCTTTTGTGACGGGCAGAACGAAAGGTGTAATGTCCAACCTTTTATAGATAACAACTACAGGAATGCCTGTCACAAATAAGAATATGATGAAGAAGAAGAATATGAAGAAGATGAAGAAGTAGAATATGAAGAATGTAAAAAAAAGAATAATACGAAGAAGGTGAAGAAGAAGAAGGTGAAGAAGAAGTGGATGAAAAAGATGCTGAGGATGATGAAGGAGAAAGTGTGGGAGAAGTAAAAAAGAAGGTGAAGAGCATGGAAGTAGTGAAACATAAATATCTGACAAAATATAAAAATACTTAACATAGTTAATATTTCCGTAACTCAGAACATAATAAAAAAATATTAATTCCTGCTATTCCATTTGACTGGGCTAAACCTCTATGCCTTTATTGTCTCCCCCACCTCCCCCAATACATTCTACATTATTCTTAGTTGTTTTCCTTCATGTAGAAATAACCTACAAGGAAAGAAAGGGTTTATTTTAATTCCGATATTTATGTCCCATTGACTTGCATTGGTTTCCGGTATCGGAATCGGCGATATCCGATACTTTTTCGGTATCGGTCCGATCCAATCCGATCCGATATTTCCCGATATCGGAAGGTATCGCTCAACACTACTTATAACCTTTACCTTTAACATGCTTGTCTATAATTTTCTTTCTAATCTCCTGAGACAACTCTTTCCTTTGCTTCCTTTGGTCCATGTTGAGTGTGGTACACACCATGTCACCAAACAGCACAGTGAGTATCTGTAGCCCTATATACAGGCCCACTGACTGATTACAAGATTGTAGACACCTGTGATGCTAATTAGTGGACACAACTTGATTTAACATGTCCCTTTTGTCACATTATTTTCAGGGGTACCATCATTTCTGTCCAGGCCTATTTCAAGAGTTTAATTTTTTTTAAATTCTGTGGAAGCAGGGTTGAAAAGCAATGTCTGTCCTTCATTTGTTCATTTTCATCGATTTTTAATTTATTATTACTTTTGTCAGATTCAAGTTTTTTCTGTGACCATTGTGGGTTTTTCTTTCATTAAACGAGGGGTACCAACAATTTTGACCACGTGTGTATATAGTATATACAGAGCTCCTGTGTATGTCACTGGTGATCACTGTATTACCGATACACTATATACAGAGCTCCTGTCTATAATGTCACTGGTGATCACTGTGTTACCTGTACACTGACACTATATACAGAGCTCCTGTGCATAATGTCGCTGGTGGTAATAACAGTGTTGTTAGTTTTGTGGTTTTGTATTCATGATCAGTACTGTAGTATTTGGTCACCTTGGGGTGGTAATATATGGTCTGGTCATAGTTTGGCCATATTTGTTCCTTGTATGTGGTATTATTCAGTCACTATGTAGTGGTAATATGTGATCTAGTCAAGGTGTGGCGATATTTGTCCCTTTTGTATGTGGTATTATTGGTGTTGATATAGTGGACTGTGTTGTGTATGGCGGTCATTTTATTCTCGCTGATCTTAACTAGGAAAAGATTTTTTTCCATTAGGCCACAGCCCCACCATCAGTATTTGGTCAGTATTTTTCTCAGGAGTGGCTGCCGAAACCAGGAATGGTTGATAAATGCAGAATTGGTGACTTGTTTCTATTATACCTTTTCTCTGATTGTTCATCACCTGTTTTGGCTCCCACTCCTGAGAAAAAATACTGACTGGATACTGACCGAATACTGATAGTAGGGCCGTGGCCTTAGCGATTAAATACTTGGACCAGAGCGGCAGAGATGCACTTACAGGGGTTCTCCGGTGAAAACAAGTAATCACCTCTCCACAGGATCAGTGATAATATTGATTGGTGGGGGTCTGACTGCTTGCACACACCGGCAGAATGTGGAGCTTTTCTCCCCATTAGACTGGAGCGGCATGTGAGATGCGACCACTGATCCATTCATTCTCTCAGTGGCTGTGAGCGCTGCTCTTTTTTGCAAGTCTCTAAGAGAATGAATAGAGCTGCGGTCAGACGTCCCACCTGCCGCAGCATTTTAAAATAGGGATAAGTGTTCTGTCAGGGATAAAACTTCCCCATTCTTCCGATAGGTGCGTTTTCCAATGTTCGGACACAAATGCTCAATAAGTGATCACCTATCCTGTAGAGCCCATGGATCGGTGATAACTTGTTTTAACTAGTGTTGAGCGAGTATGTTCTGTCCGAGTATGCTCGGGCCGAGCGCCGAGTATTTACAGCTGCTCGGTGATATGGTTGAATCGCTCCCGTGTGCATGATTTGCAACTGTTTGACAGCTTTAACCCCTTAACGACATGTCACGTATTAGTACGCGCATGTCGTTATCCTCCGGTTCAGTGAGGGCTCCGGCGCTGAGCCCGCACTGAACCAAGCACATGTCAGCTGATTCTTACAGCTGACATGTGCCCGCACCAGGCGCGGGTGGAATTGCTATGAGCGCCATCTAGTGGTCGGTGCTCATAGGACAGGACCATTTCTGCTGCATACAGGGGATCTGCTGGTTCCCTGTATGTAGCAGAGGTGATCGGACAGTTGCTGCTTCAAGTCTCCTATGTAGAGTACAGAAGCAAGCAAAAAGTGAAAAAAAAAGTTTTAAAAAATATGAAAAAAAATAAAAAAATTTAAAAGTTTAAATCACCCCCCTTTCGCCCCATTCAAAATAAAATCATAAAATAAACCCCACATACACATATTTGGTATTGCCGCGTTCAGAATCGCCTGATCTATCAATATAAAAATAGAATTAATGCGATCGGTAAATGGCGTAATGAGAAAAAAATTCTAAACGCCAGAATTACGTTTTTTGGTCACCGTAAAATTGCAATAAAATGCAATAACGGACGATCAAAACATCGGATCTACCCCAAAATAGCATCTATAAAAACTTCAGCTCGGTTCACAAAAAATAAGCCCTCACCCTGCCCCAGATCCCGAAAAATGGAGACGCTACGGGTCTCGGAAAATGGCACCATTTTTTTTTTTTTTTTACCAAACTTTGGATTTTTTTTTCATCACTTAAATAAAAAAGAACCTATACATGTTTGGTGTCTACGAGCTCTTAATGACATGGAGAATAATAATGGCAGGTCAGTTTTAGCATTCAGTGAACGTGGTAAAAAAAATAAAAAAAAACCTCAGTGGTATTGCACTTTTTTTGCAATTTCACGGCGCTTGGAATTTTTTTCCCGTTTTCCCGTACACGGCATGGTAAAACTAGTAATGGCGTTGAAAAGTACAACTCGTCCCGCAAAAAATAAGCCCTAACATGGCCATATTGACCAAAAAATAAAAACGCTATGGCTCTGGGAACAAGTGGAGCAAAAAGCGAAAATGCAAAAACGGAAAATGCTCCGCGGCTTAAGGGGTTAATACATGTGAGGAATGTCTATTTCTTACACATTCCTCACATGTATTAAAACCGTCAAACAGTCGCAAATCATGCACACGGGAGCGATTCAACCATATCACCGAGCAGCTATAAATACTCGGAGCTCGGCCCGAGCATACTCGCCGAAAGGGTTAACAGAACATGCTCGCTCAACACTAGTTTTAACCAAAGAAGCCCTTTAATGCAAACATGTCCATCCCAGTTAGAGTGTCGCCCAGTAGATGTGCAGGAGCCGCCAGTCAATGCTCCACTATAACAGCGAGAGCGGATAACAGATATTTGCATCTTGCTGTAGGTGGGCCCCTAGAGTTAATTTCCCCTGTGGGCCCCAGACACCGCAGTCCGACCCTGGTCATCAATATCAGATCAGTGAGGTTCCAACACACGGCCCCCTCACCAATAAGACAGCAGCTGGAAATACTCAGCGTAGAGAGCCCAAACAGCACAGCGCTGTACACTGTGTAGTGGCCGATCTTGGTACTGCAGCTCCTATTGAAATGATTGTGATCTGAGCTGTAGTACCTGAAACCAGCCATTGCACAGTGTGCGGAGCTGTGCTATTCCAGCTCTTAACACTGTGTACATCATCTTGCAGAAGTAGCTGATGTCTGGGGATTTCAGGTGTCAGACCCCCACTAATCACTGTATGAGTTCTGCTCTACTCCTTTATTAAAGGGGTGGTCTTGTGTTCCTCTCATCAGAAGCTGAAGATTTACAGTTCTGGCCGGTGGCTTGGCTGAGCCGCTTGTCTGAATTGTGCCCTCTTGCATTCTGCGGGCAGAGGCGGCTTTGCCTCTGCAGAATGGGACAGGCACAGGGGCGCTGAAGTCCACCAGTCTGCAAGTGAGCGCTTCTTGCCAAGGAGACCAGCCACTTCTCAGGTGGTCAGTAACCATAGCAATGAGCTGTACACTGCAGAATTAAAAATCTTTTCCTTCTTGAGAACAGAGAAGATTTTGAATAAGAAGGAAATTGCAAAGTTTCTTGTTTTTACAAGCTCTTTGCAATCTTAGCCTTTTAATACATTCATTTTATTTAGTTATATATTTATTTTACTCTCTTATATAGCGCCGTTAGATTTCGTAGCACCTTACAGACATTATCATCACTGTCCCCATTGGGGCTCACAATATGAATTCCCTATCAGTATGTCTTTGGAGTGTGGGAGGAAACCGGAGAACCCGGAGGAAACCCATACAAACACGGGGAGAACATACAAACTCCTTGCAGATGTTGTCCTTGCTATTATATGAACCCAGCCCCACAGCGTTAATCATTGACCCACCATGTTGCCCACATTCCTCGGCTTTTTTAAGATTTTCTGCAATGAATAAGAACACTGAAGAAAATCTAGATTGATCAACATTTCCTATCACAAATGCAGTTGCTGCAAAACTTGTCCATAGTCCTGTTCCCAGCTGAAAATTGGATACAATTGTATCTTGTGTAGACAATGCTCTGTGAGCTAAATAGCCGGGATCCACTGCTACAAGGCAGGAAACAGACAGATTCTGCTGATGGGTTCTGCTCCCAGAGCATTATTCAGCCCGGACATCTCAGCTCAGAGCAAAACCAGCTATAAGGCTGTGTGCACACCTAGCAGATTTGATGCAGATTTACATGCGTTTTTTCTGCCAGAGAGAAGCGTTTTCACATGCGTTTTTTCAAGCACTTTTCCAAGCAATTTTGAGCATCACTTGGAAAAGTGCTTGACAAGTTGATCACACAATATAAATCCATGCAACCGACATGGATCTATAATGTGTGAACAACTTAGATGCTTTAAATGCAGCATCTATAGTAAAAAAAAGAAAACGTTAATAAATAAAAAAAAACAACGGTATATTCACCTCTCCGGCGGCCCCCGGTCTGCTCTCCGGTCTCCTCCGGTCTGCTCCCGGCCGCGTCTTCTCTCTTCAGCGTCCTGCAGTGTACGGTCAGGACCTGCGGTGACGTCATTTAGTCAGCTGATGGTCACGCGACCATCACCTGATGCCGACGTCAGCTGTCATGCAACCATCACCTGACTAAATGACGTCACCGCAGGTCCTGACAGTACAGACAGCAGACCGGAGGAGACCGGAGAGCAGAGCGGGGGCCGCCGGAGAGGTGAATATACAGGTTTTGTTTGTTTTTAACTTTTTTATTTCTTTTTTTCACCGCGTGGTAGCCGGGATGAAGAGGAGTTGTAGTCTCGTCTTCCTCCCAGATACCACACGCATCGCGAATAAGCTTCAGCGTAATCGCAGTAGAAATGGTCATGCTGCGTTTTGCAAAGTAATGCGAATTCGGCGCGCAAATTAGCGCATCATGTGCACAGCACATCCGAATTCACATGGCTTTGCATGGCAGACTGTTCTACAAACGTTTTCGCGGCCGTAAAAATGCCGCAAAAATGCTACAAAAACGCTGCGTGGGCACATGGCCTAAGGCTGTGTGCCCACAATGCGTTTTCTAAGCGTTTCGGCATGGCAAAAACGCTGCAGAAACGCTTAAAAACGCATGTTAGAAGGTCTGCCATGTTCCCCAATGATAGTCCGCATGTGCTGTGCACATGCTGCGGAAATTTCCACTGCGGATTATCATTGCGGAAAAAAACGCAGCACTACCAATTATTTCGCGTAAGCGCTGCTTTTTCGCCGCCATTGACTTGCATTGGAACAAATGGATTCCGCTTCACTAGATAAGCACATGCGGAATACATGCGTTCAATGTGCGGATGGTACCCGCGTGTGGAGGATGGGAGACTCTCCTCCGGACCCGGGTACCATAGAACCTGTCAAAAAAAAGAATAAAATATAAAATAAATGTTATATTTACCTTCTGACGGCCCCCGCTGCGCTCGTCCTCCCATGCCGGCAGCTCGCGATGGACTGAAGGACCTGCGCTGACGTCATAGTCATGTGACAGCAGGTCCTTCAGTGTACCGCGATCTGCCGGCAGCCAGGACGGAGCGAAGCAAGACTGCGGGGGCCATCGGAAGTTAAGTATAGATTTATAGATGGTGGCCTGATTCTAACGCATCGGGTATTCTAGAATATGTATGCGGCAGACCGGGCGCAATCAGCAGAGCGGTGTTTAAATTTGGCGCCAAAATCGCTGATTGGTCGCGGCCAACAACCGCGACCAATCAGCAAAGCGGTGTTGAAATTTGGCGGCTATATCGCTGATTGGTCACGGCCGGCAGTCGCGACTAATCAGCAGGGCGGGGTTTAAATTTTGCGCCAATAATGCTGATTGGTCGCGGCCAGCGAACGTGACCAATCAGCAGAGCGGGGTTTAAATTTTGCGCCAATAATGCTGATTGGTTGCAGCCGCCGGTCGCGACCAATCAGCAAAGCGGTGTTTAAATTTGGCGCCAATAGTGGTGACTGGTCACGGCCACGACCATTCAGCAGAGCGGTGTTTAAATTTGGCGGCAATAATGCTGATTAGTCGCGGCCGGCAATTTGGCGCCAACAATACTGATTAGTCGCGGCCGGCAACCGCGACCAATCAGCAGAGCGGGGTTTAAGTTTGGCGCCAAAATTGCTGATTGGTGGCGGCCGGCTGTCTCGACCAATCAGCAGAGCGGGGTTTAAATTTGGCGCCAAGATCACTGATTGGTCGCGTGTGGAGAGCGAGACCAATCAGCGAATCGTATTGGTGAGGACCGGGGAGCGGAATCGTATTAGTGAGGACCGGGGAGCGCCGCTGCCTGTGCGGCTACTTCCGCTGCGAGAAGCCGGGAGATGAGCGACTGCTCGCAGCTGAAGTATCCGGACCCGCAGCGCCGCTCCCCGGTCCTCCCTTGACACCCTAGCCGCTGATGTCCCCACAGTATCCGCATGGTGTTACAAAGGTCCGGACATTTGTGTTAAAAATCGGTGATTGGTCGCTGGCGCTGCCCGCGACCAATCACCGATTTGGGCGCCAAATTTAAATATCGGCCGTGACCAATCACCGATCTTGGCTCCAAATTTAAACACCGCTGTGCTGATTGGTCGCCGACGCTTGGCGCGACCAATCACCGATTTTGGCGCCACATTTAAATAGCGTCCGCGACCAATCAGTACAGCGGTGTTTAAATGTGGAGCCAAGATCGGTGATTGGTCGCGGCCGATATTTAAATTTGGCGCCCAAATCGGTGATTGGTCGCGGGCAGCGTCCGCGACCAATCAGCACAGTAGTGTTTAACTTTTGCGGCAAGATCAGTGATTGGTCGCGGGCCAAGACCGCGACCAATCACCGATTTGTGCGGCACATTTAAATAGCGGCTGCGACCAATTGGATGTCAGCGCCGCTCCCCGGTCCTCCCTTCACACCCTAGCCGCTGATGTCCCCACAGTATCCGCATGGTGTTACAAAGGTCCGGACAATTGTGTTAAAAATCGCTGATTGGTCGCCGACGCTGGGCGCGACCAATCACCGATTTTGGCGCCACATTTAAATAGCGTCGGCGACCAATCAGCGATTTTTAACACAAATGTCCGGACCTTTGTAACACCATGCAGATACTGTGGGGACATCAGCGGCTAGGGTGTGAAGGGAGGACCGGGGAGCGGCGCTGACATCCATGCGGCTAGGGTGTGAAGGGAGGACCGGGGAGCGGCGCTGACATCCATGCGGCTAGGGGGTGAAGGGAGGACCGGGGAGCGGCGCTGACATCCATGCGACTAGGGTGTGAAGGGAGGACCGGGGAGCGGCGCTGACATCCATGCGGCTAGGGGGTGAAGGGAGGACCGGGGAGCGGCGCTGACATCCAATTGGTCGCGGCCGCTATTTAAATGTGCCGCACAAATCGGTGATTGGTCACGGTCTTGGCCCGCGACCAATCACTGATCTTGCCGCAAAAGTTAAACACTACTGTACTGATTGGTCGCGGACGCTGCCCGCGACCAATCACCGATTTGGGCGCCAAATTTAAATATCGGCCGCGACCAATCACCGATCTTGGCTACACGATTTTGACTGCCGGCTGCATCTCCGTCCCGCAGATGGGTCCGGCGGTCGATGTCCTTCTGCTGGTACCGGCCGGGAGATGAGCGCCTCGCGGCGCTCATCTCCCGGCTGCATCGCCGCTGAGCTCCGTCCCGCAGATGAGCCGCTAACGGCCGCCATCTTTTTTCAGAAATCCCGCGGCGCTGATTGGCCGCTGCCGGACCAATGAGCGACGCGGGATTTCCAGGACAGACGGACAAACAGACAGACAGACAGATGGGATAAGACAATTATACAGTAGATTTTTTTATTTTTAACCAGTCTTTGGGGTCACACTATATAAATCCATGCCGTTTTCATGGATTTCTATAGTGTGACCAAATTGACAAGCACTTTCCAAGTGATGCTAAAATCGCTTGTAAAGCGCTTGTCAACCCGCATGTGGAAATGCATGTGAAGAACGCTTCACTTCTGCATGTCCCTGGCAGGAAAAACGCATGTACAATCCGCATGTACAATCCACATGTACAATCCGCATGTACAATCCGCATGTACGATCCGCATGTACAATCCGCATGTACAATCCGCATGTACAATCCGCATATACAGTACAGACCAAAAGTTTGGACACACCTTCTCATTTAAAGATTTTTCTGTATTTTCATGACTATGAAAATTGTACATTCACACTGAAGGCATCAAAACTATGAATTAACACATGTGGAATTATATACTTAACAAAAAAGTGTGAAACAACTGAAAATATGTCTTATATTCTAGGTTCTTCAAAGTAGCCACCTTTTGCTTTGATGACTGCTTTGCACACTCTTGGCTTTCTCTTCATGAGCTTCAAGAGGTAGTCACCGGAAATGGTTTTCACTTCACAGGTGTGCCCTGTCAGGTTTAATAAGTGGGATTTCTTGCCTTATAAATGGGGTTGGGACCATCAGTTGTGTTGTGCAGAAGTCTGGTGGATACACAGCTGATAGTTCTACTGAATAGACTGTTAGAATTTGTATTATGGCAAGAAAAAAGCAGCTAAGTAAAGAAAAACGAGTGGCCATCATTACTTTAAGAAATGAAGGTCAGTCAGTCCGAAAAATTGGGCAAACTTTGAAAGTGTCCCCAAGTGCAGTTGCAAAAACCATCAAGCGCTACAAAGAAACTGGCTCACATGAGGACCGACCCAGGAAAGGAAGACCAAGAGTCACCTCTGCTTCTGAGGATAAGTTTATCCGAGTCACCAGCCTCAGAAATCGCAGGTTAACTGCAGCTCAGATTAGAGACCAGGTCAATGCCACACAGAGTTCTAGCAGCAGACACATCTCTACAACAACTGTTAAGAGGAGACTTTGTGCAGCAGGCCTTCATGGTAAAATAGCTGCTAGGAAACCACTGCTAAGGACAGGCAACAAGCAGAAGAGGCTTGTTTGGGCTAAAGAACACAAGGAATGGACATTAGACCAGTGAAAATCTGTGCTTTGGTCTGATGAGTCCAAATTTGAGATCTTTGGTTCCAACTACCGTGTCTTTGTTTGACGCAGTAAGGGTCAACGGATGGACTCTACATGCCTGGTTCCCACCGTGAAGCATGGAGGAGGAGGTGTGATGGTGTGGGGGTGCTTTTCTGGTGACACTGTTGGGGAATTATTCAAAATTGAAGGCATACTGAACCAGCATGGCTACCACAGCATCTAGCAGCGGCATATTATTCCATCCGGTTTGCGTTTAGTTGGACCATCATTTCTTTTTCAACAGGACAATGACCCCAAACACACCTCCAGGCTGTGTAAGGGCTATTTGACCAAGAAGGAGAGTGATGGGGTGCTACGCCAGATGACATGGCCTCCACAGTCACCAGACCTGAACCCAATCAAGATGGTTTGGGGTGAGCTGGACCGCAGAGTGAAGGCAAAAGGGCCAACAAGTGCTAAGCATCTCTGGGAACTCCTTCAAGATTGTTGGAAGACCATTTCCGGAGACTACCTCTTGAAGCTCATCAAGAGAATGCCAAGAGTGTGCAAAGCAGTCATCAAAGCAAAAGTTGGCTACTTTGAAGAACCTAGATTATAAGACATATTTTCAGTTGTTTCACACCTTTTTGTTAAGTATATAATTCCACATGTGTTAATTCATAGTTTTGATGCCTTCAGTGTGAACGTACAATTTTCATAGTCATGAAAATACAGAAAAATCTTTAAATGAGAAGGTGTGTCCAAACTTTTGGTCTGTACTGTACAATCCGCATGTACAATCCGCATATACAATCCGCATGTACAATCCGCATGTACAATCCGCATGTACAATCCGCATATACAATCCGCATGTATAATCCGCATATACAATCCGCATATACAATCCGCATATACAATCCGCATGTACAATCCGCATATACAATCCGCATATACAATCCGCATGTACAATCCGCATATACAATCCGCATGTACAATCCGTGTGTACAATCCGCATATACAATCCGCATATACAATCCGCATGTACAATCCGCATATACAATCCGCATGTACAATCCGCATGCGTTTTTTCTGCCAGGGAGATGCAGAAACGCTCAGGAAAAATCCGGAGCTTTTGTGCATCGTGGGCACATAGCCTAAGTCTCTGCATTTGTCTGCTTACACATCAGTACATTTCTGAACACATTCAGCAAAAATTGCAGTACATTTGTTAAAATTGGGCATATAGCATACTATAGGTGCTTCTCACAAAATTAGAATATCATCAAAAAGTTAATTTATTTCAGTTCTTCAATACAAAAAGTAAAACTCATATTATATAGAGTCATTACAGACAGAGTGATCTATTTTAAGTGTTTATTTCTGTTAATGCTATTATCTCAGTAAATTAGAATACTTTATAACACCAGCTTGAAAAATGTTTTTAAAATCTGAAATGTTGTCCTATTGAAATGTATGTTCAGTAAATGCCCTCAATACTTGGCCAGGCTCCTTTTGCATCAATTACTGCATCAATGCGGCAATGTGGCATGGAGGCGATCAGCCTGTGACACTGCTGAGGGGTTATGGAAGCCCAGGTGGCTTTGATAGAAGCCTTCAGCTCGTCTGCATTGTTGGGTCTGGTGTCTCTCATCTTTCTCTTGACAATACCCCATAGATTCTCTATAATAGATTCTCTATGGGGTTAAGGTCAGGTGAGTTTGCTGCCAATCAAGCACAGTGATACTGTTGTGTAAACCAGGTATTGGTACTTTTGGCCGTGTGGACAGGTGCCAAGTCCTGCTGGAAAATGACATTTCCATCTCCATAAAGCTTGTCGGCAGAGGGAAGCATGAAGTGCTCTACAATGTCCTGGTAGACGGGTGCGCTGACTTTGGTCTTGATAAAACACAGTGGACCTACACCAGCAGATGACATGGCTCCCCAAACCATCACCGATTGTGGAAACTTCACACGAGACCTCCAGCAGCTTGGATTGTGGCCTCTCCACTCTTCCTCCAGACTCTGGGACCTTGATTTCCAAATTAAATGCAAAATTTACTTTCATCGGAAAACAACACCTTGGACCACTGAGCAACAGTCCAGGTGTTTTTCTCCTTGGCCCAGGTAAGATGCTTCTGGCGTTGTCTATTGGTCATGAGTGGCTCGACACAAGGAATGTGACACTTGTAGCCCATGTCCTGGATACGTCTGTGTGTGATGGCTCTTGAAGCAATGACTCCAGCAGCAGTCCACTCCTTGTGAATCTTCCCCAAATGTTTGAATGGCCTTTCCTTAATAATCTTTTCAAGGCTGCGGTTATCCCGGTTGCTTGTGCACCTCTTCCTACCACACTTTTTCTTTCCACTCAACTTTCCATAAATATGCTTGGATACAGCACTCTGTTAACAGCCAGCTTCTTTAGCAATGACCTTTTGTGGTTTACACTCCTTGTGGAGTGTGTCAATGACTGCCTTCTGGACATCTGTCAAGTCAGCAGTCTTCCCCATGATTGTGGAGCCTACTGAAACAGACAAAGGGACCTTTTTAAATGCGTAAGAAGCCTTTGCAGGTGATTTTTGTTAATTATTCTAATTTACTGAGATAATGACTTTGTGTTTTCATTGGCTGTAAGCCATCATTATCAACATTAACAGAAATAAACACTTGAAATAGATCACTCTGTAATGACTCTGTATAATATATGAGTTTTACTTTTTGGATTGAAGAACTGAAATAAATTAACTTTTTGATGATATTCTAATTTTGTGAGAAGCACCTATATGTTTGATGCATCTCATTAGCTAAGCTCAACCTCTTCCTTGCTTCACCTCAATTTGAGCCATAAATTGTGATATTTCATTTTGGTGCATTTTATGACTCCTCTTTGTCTCACTTTTCTCATAACTATTTTTTTTATAACTGAGGGAAAATAACAAAATCTTATTTGTTGTACTCAAGTTTTCACAGAAACATCTGATAAAGTGTTGACTTATTTTTCTGAGTTAAACTCTTCCTTTTGGCCCTCTATATATTTGAGTTTGACAGCCCTGATGTAGATGGATGATGATGTGGCAAGAAGGGGCAGAGGGGCAGAGCCTCCTGGCTCTCAGCTTCGCTCTCCACTGCTCACAGGAGACAGCAGTTACTTCACAAATGTAACTGATAGAAAAGATGTCACGTAAGAGGGGGTCAGGGGAGCGATGTGCTGCAGGAGGGGGAAGATTAGCCAGAGGAATGGTGTGCTGCAGGAAGGGGAGGGGATTAGGCAGGGGTGCGATGTGCTGCAGGAGGGGGAAGATTAGCCAGGGGAGTGGTGTAATGCAGGATAGGGAGAATCATGCAGGGAGCGATGTGCTGCAGGAAGAGGAGGATTATGCAGGGGAGTGATGTAATGCAGGATAGGGAGAATCATGCAGGGAGCGATGTGCTGCAGGAAGAGGAGGATTAGGCAAGGAGCGCTGTGCTGCAGGAAGAGGAGGATTAGGCAGGGGAGTGATGTAATGCAGGAGGGGGAGGCTTAGGCAGGGAAGCGATGTGCTGCAGGAAGAGGTGGCTTATGCAGGGGAGTGATGTAATGCAATAGGAGAGGATTAGGCAGGGAGCGATATGCTGCAGGAAGTGCAGGATTTGGCAGTGGGCGATGTGGTGCAAGAGGGGATTTGGCAGTGGGTGATGTGGTGCAGGAAGGGGGAGATTTAGAAAGGGCACAATGTGCTGCAAGGAGGGGAGGATTAGACGGGAGCAATGTGCCGCAAGAGGGGGAGGTTTAGACAGGGGAGTGATGTGCTGCAGGAGTGGGAGAATTAAGCGGTGAGAAACATGCTGCAGGACGGGGAGGGTTAGGCAGGGGAGCAATGTGCTGCAGGTGGAAGGAGAATCTGTGACTACAGCGCAGTGTTTAAGGTTTATTGGAGCCTGTCTTTTATATATTTTATTGTTTTTTTTTCTGACAAAACTGCATAACATCTGACATGAAGTCCGCTTAGCAGTCACTGTCCCTGTAGATTGTTACTGTCCAGGTTCACCGCTGTCTCTTTTTGTTTTTAGTGCCAATCTGACAGCAGTGAAGGTTCCGCTGATAATGGCGGTCGGGTTCCGAATAGAATGTTCATGTCTGTTCTCATTGTAGTAACATCACGGAATATGCTAATTTCTTCTGACCACACCCGATGACTGAATAAAGGCGCCTCACCCACTTGTCTATGTCATCACTTTGTGGTGTCACAATGATCTAAGGGGATAAAAAAACGCTCCTGGCAGCTTTACAGTCGTCCCTTCGTGTTAAAGGAGCAGGATGATAGAGCCGCACCATGCCAGCCAGAAGAAAAGAAAGTGGAGCCCTTCAAGATGATGAAGCAAGAAAGCAGACTGTGGAAGGCCATCCAGGACCAAGAGCATCATGAGGGCCTGGTAACGTATACTACACAACTGTTCTGTATATGCTCATGCCATGTAAACCTATGGTGGCCGATTCATCAAGGCTGGTGGATTTCTATACCAGCATTCATGAAGCGCCTATTGGAGGAACGTGCACCAAATTCATTAAAAAGACTAAACCTCTTAATGAACTTGACTCATCCTTAAAGGGGTTGTTCCCTTTCAATAAATGAATGTCCCTAGCTGCAGGTCATTTAATTAAAAAAAAGAGGTTCCACCATCTCAGTGCTGCAGCAGCTCAGTGCGCTCAGCTGGGCAGTCCGTCTGATTACATTTGTTGGCTGCGGCAGTATTGAGGTGATGTCAGTGCCATACACAATCCCAGGAATGGGTCAGGACAGCACAGTTTGATTCTTTATACCTGCAGCCAGGGTCATTCATTTATTGAAATATCCCCTTAAAGCTGACGTACTACACCTCAAGAAATGTACTCCAGTCAAAAGATGGAGTCAATTTCAGTCCTAATTTACACCACTTTTCCAGCCTAATTTGTAATAAGTTTTCAGGTAAAGCTAAGCCACAAGCGGTCCAGATAAGCTCTGTTCACTATTTAAGAAGTTAAAAGAGTGGGTGTAAAAAGGTCAGAGTATTTAAATGTAAGTTGCGCAGGAATTTACTGAGATTCAAACAGTTGTGCAACACATTTCCGGTGAAAACTGCTTGATGAAAAATGTTCCTTGAATAATATAACATTTCAGGTTAGTGGTAATAGATTTTATTATGGGACGTTGATCCAGGGAACTAGTCTGATTGCCATATGTGGAGTCGGGAAGGAATTTTTCCCCTAAAATGGGGCAATTAGCATCTGCCTCATGGGGTTTTTGCCTTCCTCTGGATCAACACATTAGCTTTTAGGTTGAACTTGATGGACTTGTGTCTTTCAACCTTAAAACTATGAAACTGTCCCTGTATTGAGGTTCAAGGGTGAAGCCCAGGGTTCATTTGGAACCATCAGAAATGGTGTGTTTTGCGCCCAGTCTGTCCAAGGAAGCCTGTTTGAGCCAACGGCCTCAGAAATATCCTAATATTTCAGAAAGTAGCAATAGTTAGGGTGGCTGAACCATTCTAGCCTTAAGTTTGCCCCTCCAGTCAGCATCTACTATGTAGATGCAATCAAGGCCATGTAATAAGTCTTTATCGCTGTACAGGGCTGTAAGAGTGAAGGCCAGAGTTCCTTTGGAACCTGTAGGATAGACTGGCTTTTGCCAAGTCTTTCCAAAGAAGCTTTTTTGAGCCATAGGCCTCAGACAGGTCCTAACAAGAAAGTGGCATTAGATAGCTTTTTCTTTAGTTAGGATTGATTCAACTACTCAAGCCTCAAGCGCACTCCTCCGGCCAGCAGCTACTCTGTAGATGCAACCCTGGGCCTATGGTAAGTATCTATCCCTGTACAGGGGTGTAATGGTAAAAACCTGGGTTCCCTTGGGATCTGCAGAATGGAGTAGCTTGCGCCAAGTCTGTCCGAGGAAGTCTGTTTGAGCCAACAGCCTTAAACAGATCCCAGTATTTAGGAAAAAAAAAAGCTTCAGTTAGAGTTGAATCAACCACTATAGCCTCAAGCTCGCTCCTCCGGCCAGCAGCTACTCTGTAGATGCAGCCCTGGGCCTATGGTAAGTATCTATCCATGTACAGGCGTGTAATGGTAAAGGCCAGGGTTCCCTTGGGATCTGCAAAATGGAGTAGCTTGCGCCAAGTCTGTCCGAGAAAGCCTTTTTGAGCTGATGGATTTAAACAAATTTCAACATTTAGGAAAAAAACATTAATCTATTTCAGTTAGAGTTAATTCAATTACTCTAGCATAAAGATCCTAATTCACTTTGTCTAAAGGAAGTTAGTTGGCAAATTTTTATTGTGTGAGCAATGAGGTTATGGAACTCTCTACCACATGAACTTGAAATAGTTAATTTTCTAAAAAAAATTCAAGGAGGGCATATGTGTGCCTTTCTTGAATAATATAAAATTGCAGGTTATCCGTACTAGATTTTGTTATGGGACGTTGATCCAGGGAACTAGTCTGATTGCCATATGTGGAGTCGGGAAGGAATTTTTCCTCTAATATGGGGCAATTAGCATCTGCCTCATGGGGTTTTTGCCTTCCTCTGGATCAACACATTAGCTTTTAGGTTGAACTTGATGGACTTGTGTCTTTCAACCTTAAAACTATGAAACTGTCCATGTATTGAGGTTCAAGGGTGAAGCCCAGGGTTCATTTGGAACCATCAGAAATGGTGTGTTTTGCACCCAGTCTGTCCAAGGAAGCCTGTTTGAGCCAACGGCCTCAGAAATATCCTAACATTTAAGAAAGTAGCAATAGTTAGGGTTGGCTGAACCATTCTAGCCTTAAGTTTGCCCCTCCAGTCAGTATCTACTATGTAGATGCAATCAAGGCCCTGCAATAAGTCTTTATCGCTGTACAGAGCTGAAAGAGTGAAGGCCAGAGTTCCTTTGGAACCTGTAGGATAGACTGGCTTTTGCCAAGTCTTTCCAAAGAAGCTTTTTTGAGCCATAGGCCTCAGACAGGTCCTAACAAGAAAGTGGCATTAGATAGGTTTTTCTTTAGTTAGGATTGATTCAACTACTCAAGCTTCAAGCGCACTCCTCCGGCCAGCAGCTACTCTGTAGATGCAACCCTGGGCCTATGGTAAGTATCTATCCCTGTACAGGGGTGTAATGGTAAAAACCAGGGTTCCCTTGGGATCTGCAGAATGGAGTAGCTTGCGCCAAGTTTGTCCGAGGAAGTCTGTTTGAGCCAACAGCCTTAAACAGATCCCAGTATTTAGGAAAAAAAAGCTTTAGTTAGAGTTGAATCAACCACTATAGCCTCAAGCTCGCTCCTCCGGCCAGCAGCTACTCTGTAGATGCAGCCCTGGGCCTATGGTAAGTATCTATCCCTGTACAGGGGTGTAATGGTAAAGGCCAGGGTTCCCTTGGGATCTGCAGAATGGAGTAGCTTGCGCCAAGTCTGTCCGAGAAAGCCTTTTTGAGCTGATGGATTTAAACAAATTTCAACATTTAGGAAAAAAGCATTAATCTATTTCAGTTAGAGTTAATTCAATTACTCTAGCATAAAGATCCTAATTCACTTTGTCTAAAGGAAGTTAGTTGGCAAATTTTTATTGTGTGAGCAATGAGGTTATGAAACTCTCTACCACATGAAATTGAAATACTTAATTTTCTAAAAAAAATTCAAGGAGGGCATGTGTGTGCCTTTCTTGAATAATATAAAATTGCAGGTTATCCGTACTAGATTTTGTTATGGGACGTTGATCCAGGGAACTAGTCTGATTGCCATATGTGGAGTCGGGAAGGAATTTTTCCCCTAATATGGGGCAATTAGCATCTGCCTCATGGGGTTTTTGCCTTCCTCTGGATCAACACATTAGCTTTTAGGTTGAACTTGATGGACTTGTGTCTTTCAACCTTAAAACTATGAAACGGTCCCTGTATAGAGGTTCAAGGGTGAAGCCCAGGGTTCATTTGGAAACATCAGAAATGGTGTGTTTTGCGCCCAGTCTGTCCAAGGAAGCCTGTTTGAGCCAACGGCCTCAGAAATATCTTAACATTTAAGAAAGTAGCAATAGTTAGGGTTGGCTGAACCATTCTAGCCTTAAGTTTGCCCCTCCAGTCAGCATCTACTATGTAGATGCAATCAAGGCCCTGTAATAAGTCTTTATCGCTGTACAGGGCTGTAAGAGTGAAGGCCAGAGTTCCTTTGGAACCTGTAGGATAGACTGGCTTTTGCCAAGTCTTTCCAAAGAAGCTTTTTTGAGCCATAGGCCTCAGACAGGTCCTAACAAGAAAGTGGCATTAGATAGGTTTTTCTTTAGTTAGGATTGATTCAACTACTCAAGCCTCAAGCGCACTCCTCCGGCCAGCAGCTACTCTGTAGATGCAACCCTGGGCCTATGGTAAGTATCTATCCCTGTACAGGGGTGTAATGGTAAAAACCAGGGTTCCCTTGGGATCTGCAGAATGGAGTAGCTTGCGCCAAGTCTGTCCGAGGAAGTCTGTTTGAGCCAACAGCCTTAAACAGATCCCAGTATTTAGGAAAAAAAAGCTTTAGTTAGAGTTGAATCAACCACTATAGCCTCAAGCTCGCTCCTCCGGCCAGCAGCTACTCTGTAGATGCAGCCCTGGGCCTATGGTAAGTATCTATCCCTGTACAGGGGTGTAATGGTAAAGGCCAGGGTTCCCTTGGGATCTGCAGAATGGAGTAGCTTGCGCCAAGTCTGTCCGAGAAAGCCATTTTGAGCTGATGGATTTAAACAAATTTCAACATTTAGGAAAAAAGCATTAATCTATTTCAGTTAGAGTTAATTCAATTACTCTAGCATAAAGATCCTAATTCACTTTGTCTAAAGGAAGTTAGTTGGCAAATTTTTATTGTGTGAGCAATGAGGTTATGAAACTCTCTACCACATGAAATTGAAATACTTAATTTTCTAAAAAAAATTCAAGGAGGGCATGTGTGTGCCTTTCTTAAATAATATAAAATTGCAGGTTATCCGTATTAGATTTTGTTATGGGACGTTGATCCAGGGAACTCGTCTGATTGCCATATGTGGAGTCGGGAAGGAATTTTTCCCCTAATATGGGGCAATTAGCATCTGCCTCATGGGGTTTTTGCCTTCCTCTGGATCAACACATTAGCTTTTAGGTTGAACTTGACAGACTTGTGTCTTTCAACCTTAAAACTATGAAACAGTCCCTGTATAGAGGTTCAAGGGTGAAGCCCAGGGTTCATTTGGAAACATCAGAAATGGTGTGTTTTGCTCCAAGTCTGTCCAAGGAAGCCAGTTTGAGCCAATGGCCTCAGAAATATCCTAACATTTAAGAAAGTAGCAATAGTTAGGGTTGGCTGAACCATTCTAGCCTTAAGTTTGCCCCTCCAGTCAGCATCTACTATGTAGATGCAATCAAGGCCCTGTAATAAGTCTTTATCACTGTACAGGGCTGTAAGAGTGAAGGCCAGAGTTCCTTTGGAACCTGTAGGATAGACTGGCTTTTGCCAAGTCTTTCCAAAGAAGCTTTTTTGAGCCATAGGCCTCAGACAGGTCCTAACAAGAAAGTGTCATTAGATAGGTTTTTCTTTAGTTAGGATTGATTCAACTACTCAAGCCTCAAGCGCACTCCTCCGGCCAGCAGCTACTCTGTAGATGCAACCCTGGGCCTATGGTAAGTATCTATCCCTGTACAGGTGTGTAATGGTAAAAACCAGGGTTCCCTTGGGATCTGCAGAATGGAGTAGCTTGCGCCAAGTCTGTCCGAGGAAGTCTGTTTGAGCCAACAGCCTTAAACAGATCCCAGTATTTAGGAAAAAAAAGCTTTAGTTAGAGTTGAATCAACCACTATAGCCTCAAGCTCGCTCCTCCGGCCAGCAGCTACTCTGTAGATGCAGCCCTGGGCCTATGGTAAGTATCTATCCCTGTACAGGGGTGTAATGGTAAAGGCCAGGGTTCACTTGGGATCTGCAGAATGGAGTAGCTTGCGCCAAGTCTGTCCGAGAAAGCCTTTTTGAGCTGATGGATTTAAACAAATTTCAACATTTAGGAAAAAAGCATTAATCTATTTCAGTTAGAGTTAATTCAATTACTCTAGCATAAAGATCCTAATTCACTTTGTCTAAAGGAAGTTAGTTGGCAAATTTTTATTGTGTGAGCAATGAGGTTATGAAACTCTCTACCACATGAAATTGAAATACTTAATTTTCTAAAAAAAATTCAAGGAGGGCATGTGTGTGCCTTTCTTGAATAATATAAAATTGCAGGTTATCCGTACTAGATTTTGTTATGGGACGTTGATCCAGAGAACTAGTCTGATTGCCATATGTGGAGTCGGGAAGGAATTTTTCCCCTAATATGGGGCAATTAGCATCTGCCTCATGCGGTTTTTGCCTTCCTCTGGATCAACACATTAGCTTTTAGGTTGAACTTGATGGACTTGTGTCTTTCAACCTTAAAACTATGAAACGGTCCCTGTATAGAGGTTCAAGGGTGAAGCCCAGGGTTCATTTGGAAACATCAGAAATGGTGTGTTTTGCGCCCAGTCTGTCCAAGGAAGCCTGTTTGAGCCAACGGCCTCAGAAATATCCTAACATTTAAGAAAGTATCAATAGTTAGGGTTGGCTGAACCATTCTAACCTTAAGTTTGCCCCTCCAGTCAGCATCTACTATGTAGATGCAATCAAGGCCCTGTAATAAGTCTTTATCACTGTACAGGGCTGTAAGAGTGAAGGTCAGAGTTCCTTTGGAACCTGTAGGATAGACTGGCTTTTGCCAAGTTTTTCCAAAGAAGCTTTTTTGAGCCATAGGCCTCAGACAGGTCCTAACAAGAAAGTGTCATTAGATAGGTTTTTCTTTAGTTAGGATTGACTCAACTACTCAAGCCTCAAGCGCACTCCTTCGGCCAGCAGCTACTCTGTAGATGCAACCCTGGGCCTATGGTAAGTATCTATCCCTGTACAGGGGTGTAATGGTAAAAACCAGGGTTCCCTTGGAATCTGCAGAATGGAGTAGCTTGCGCCAAGTCTGTCCGAGGAAGTCTGTTTGAGCCAACAGCCTTAAACAGATCCCAGTATTTAGGAAAAAAAAGCTTTAGTTAGAGTTGAATCAACCACTATAGCCTCAAGCTCGCTCCTCCGGTCAGCAGCTACTCTGTAGATGCAACTCTGGGCCTATGGTAAGTATCTATCCCTGTACAGGGGTGTAATGGTAAAGGCCAGGGTTCCCTTGGGATCTGCAGAATGGAGTAGCTTGCGCCAAGTCTGTCCGAGGAAGCCTTTTTGAGCCAATGGCCTTAGACAGAACCCATCATTTAGTAATAAAAAAACTTTAGTTAGAGTTATAGCCTCAAGCTCGCTCCTCTGGCCAGCAGCTACTCTGTAGATGCAACCCTGAGCATGTGGTAAGTCTCCATTCCTGTAAAGGGGTGTAATGGTAAAGATCAGGGTTCCTTTTGACCTGCTTATGCCAAGTCTGTCAAAGGAAGCCTTTTTGAGCTGATGGCTCTACACAGATCCTAATGTTTAGGAAAAAAGCTTATGTGTATTTCAGTTAGATTAAAAGTAAAGCCAACAAAAGAGAATTTAACTTTCCTCAAAAAATCAATTATTAATATAGCATTTACCTGCCCAGATCTCAGAACTAATGCACTATTAGGATGTAGCAATCCCATATAATTTTGTGTGGAGTTTTAATACTATGTAATCACCCCCCTCCATTAATTGGTAATATGTGAGTGGTTGTCGCATCAGTATTTTGCACCTGTATTGCTGTCATCGTTATTATATGGTATGATTAGTACTGAGACCTAGGCAGGTAAACACTGTTGCCCTTTTTTCCTGTGTTAATTCTTGAATTTTGGTGGGAATTTAAATTTGTCTTTGCTTTTAATGTTAGTGTAGGGACTCGCAAGTATGAGGACCCTTGACGCGGGTTGCGAGCTTGTGTATTTTGGCCAAAATATTTACTAATACCTCATATATATCATATATATTTTTTGCACGTTATTTTTATTCAGGGTGCAGCCAGACCCATCAATGTTGGCCTTGTAAACTAGGGTGTCTGTCTTCATGGAGTGTACTTAAAAAGTGCTGGGCAGCCCGCCTAATAGTTTGGGCTTCACTAATAGGCTGTAAGCCAGACATTGTGCACTACCTGTGTGTGACCAGTGCCCTATACAAGGCTTATTTGTGTGCAGTTTTAATACTAAGCAATCACCCCCTCCATGAATTGGTAGGTTGTGAGTGGTTGTCTCATCAATATTTTGCACCTGTGTTGCTGACTTCTTCATTATATGGGTTTGCTGCATCCTTGTAATTATTGTTGCTGTATTTGCTGTGTTAATTCTTGAATTTTGGTGGGAACTTTAATTCCTTGTTTTGTGACTTTGCTTTTAATGTTAGTGTAGGGACTCGCAAGTATGAGGACCCTTGAGCAGGTTGCGAGCTTGTATATTTTGGCCAAAATATCGACCAATACCTCATATATATCATATATATTTTTTACATGCTATTTTTATTCAGGGTGCAGCCAAGCCCATCTACAGGTGCATCTCACAAAATTAGAATATCACCAGAAAAGTTAATTTATTTCAGTTCTTCAATACAAAACGTGAAACTCATATATTATATAGAGCCATTACACACAGAGTGATCTATTTCACGTGTTTATTTCTGTTAATGTTGATGATTATGGCTTACAGCCAATGAAAACTCAAAAGTCATTATTTCAATTAATTAGAATACCTTATAACAACAGCTTGAAAAATGTTTTCAAAATCCAAAATGTTATCCTACTGAAATGTATGTTCAATAAATGCCCTCAATACTTGGTCGGGGAACCTTTTACATCAATTACTGCATCAATGCGGCAATGTGGCATGGAGGGATCAGCCTGTGACACTGCTGAGGGGTTATGGAAGCCCAGGTGGCTTTGATAGAAGCCTTCAGCTCGTCTGCATTGTTGGGTCTGGTGTCTCTCATTTTCCTCTTGACAATACCCCATAGATTCTTTATGGGGTTAAGGTCAGGTGAGTTTGCTGCCAATCAAGCACAGTGATACTGTTGTTTTAAACCAGGTAATAGTACTTTTGTCAGTGTGGACAGGGGCCAAGTCCTGCTGGAGAATGAAATTTCCATCTCCAAAAAGCTTGGCGTAGCTAAGGTTTTGGTTCAGGGGGCCGAAACTTCTGAGTGGGCCTCTAACCAGGTAACCCTGATTCCAACTATAGCGGCGCACCCAGATAGTTGATGTAGGAAAACCTCAGCAGATGACCGCGCTGTTACTAAAAATAATCTCTATACAAAGACCAGCACTGATATTACTGCCATATGGTGACATATATTGATAGATGCCAGTCCTGCAAAACATATAAGAGATCACAGCTCAGTTATATATAGTACCTTACAGCTGACGTTCTTTCTGATTAAATTGTTCACTTTTCCCGTCTTTTCCATCTGGCCCAGACCGACACGACAACTTCTCCAGCCAGGGCTCAGAGTCTCAGGTCTGCAGAGATCACAACAAAGACACATTTGACTCCTTACATTTCAGGCACTGACCACATCTATCCCCAACCTGCACAAACTTCTCATCCTGCTGATACCCCAATACTGAGCCTCTGCTGCAAAATGTGTCCCTATTACTGCACCTACTGTGTGCCCTCTAGATGGTAAAACAAACCTCTAAAATAAAGTAATGCCGTGTGCAAGTGTCCTAGAAAACAGTGCCCACATTGTGCCCCCTAGAAAGTAATAATGCCCCTTCGACAGTCACGATAACCTGAGTTCCCCTATAACAATAAGTGCCCACCTAAGATTTAATAATGTCCTGAGTCTCCCCCCATGTAGAGCTCCGCTCTAACCAGTATGATGTTCTCCTATTCACGATATAATTCCCCCTCACTGTATAGTACCCCCACAAAGTATACTGACCCCTTAGTAGCCCCCAAGCTGATGGCTCCAACACTGTATGATGGCCTCCACACTATACAAAGACCCCACATTATCTCCCACACTGTATGATGGCCCCCACGCTGTTCAAAGAACCCACATTATCTCCCACACTGTATAAATAGCCTACATATAGTATAATGCACCAGATAGTCCTCAATATAGTATAATGCACTCCCCATAGTCCTTCGTATAGTATAATGCGCCCCTATAGGCAGAGTCTGTAGTAAAATGCTCCCCCCATTGACAGAGTCTGTAGTATAAAGCTCCCCCCCATAGGCATAGTCTGTAGTATAATGCTCCCCCCCTCCTCATAGGCAGAGTCTGTGGTATAATGCCCCCCCATAGGCAGAGTCTGCAGTATAATGCCCCCCCCATAGGCAGAGTCTGTAGTATAATGCTCCCCCCCTCCTCATAGGCAGAGTCTGTGGTATAATGCCCCCCCATAGGCAGAGTCTGTAGTATAATGCTCCCCCCTCCTCATAGGCAGAGTCTGTAGTATAATGCCCCCCCCTCCTCATAGGCAGAATCTGTAGTATAATGCCCCCCCCCATCTCATAGGCAGAGTCTGTAGTGTAATGTGCCCCCCCTCCTCATAGGCAGAGTCTGTGGTATAATGCCCCCCCCCATCTCATAGGCAGCGTCTGTAGTATAATGCCCCACCTATAGGCAGAGTCTGTAGTAAAATGCACCCCCCATAGGCAGAGTCTGTAGTATAATGCTCCCCCTCTTATAGGCAGAGTCTGTAGTACAATGTCCCCCCCATAGGCAGAGTCTGTAGTATAATGCTCCCCCCCTCCTCATAGGCAGAGTCTGTAGTATAATGCCCCCCCATAGGCAGAGTCTGCAGTATAATGCCCCCCCATAGGCAAAGTCTGTAGTATAATGCTCCCCCCTCCTCATAGTCAGAGTCTGTAGTATAATCCCCCCCCCTCCTCATAGTCAGAATCTGTAGTATATTGCCCCCCCATCTCATAGGCAGAGTCTGTAGTATAATGTGCCCCCCCTCCTCATAGGCAGAGTCTGTGATATAATACCCCCCCATCTCATAGGCAGCGTCTGTAGTATAATGCCCCACCTATAGGCAGAGTCTGTAGTAAAATGCACCCCCCATAGGCAGAGTCTGTAGTATAATGCTCCCCCTCTTATAGGCAGAGTCTGTAGTACAATGTCCCCCCATAGGCAGAGTCTGTAGTCTACTGCTCTCCCCTGCTCATAAACAGAGTCTGTAGTATAATGCCCCCCATAGGCAGAGTCTGTAGTAGAATGCCCCCCATAGACAGAGGCTTTAGTATAATGCTCCCCCCCTCCCCATAGACAGTCTGTAGTATAATGCCCCCCCTCCCCATAGGCAGAGTCTTTAGTATAATGCCCCCCCTCTCTGTGGGCAGAGTCTTTAGGATAATGCTCCCCCATAGGCAGAGTCTGTAGTATAATGCACCTCCCCCTTCCCATAGGCAGAGTCTGTAATATAATGCCGCCCCCCACCCGGCAAAAAATAAATAAACAGTACTCATCTCTCCTCCTGGTTCCCTCGCTGCTCAGAGCACCCAGCACGCACACATCTTCAGCACAGCGGGCTGGGCGCCAAGTGATGATGTCAGAGACGTCAGTCACAGAAGGGACTAATGGGAGAGAGATCCGCGCTCCCTCTCTCATCAGTAAACTTGCGGCGGTGGCGGGCAGTGGGGCCCGATGCTGGCACCAGGGGCATGCTAGATACAGTTACACTGGCGTAGCCCTGGATGGGCCCCCTAAGAGCGAGGGGCCCGGGGCCACCGCCCCCTTTGCCCCCCTGGTAGCTTGATACTGTGGCAGAGGGAAGCATGAAGTGCTCTAAAATTTCCTGGTAGACGGCTGCGCTGACTTTGGTGTTGAAAAAACACAGTGGACCTACACCAGCAGATGACACGGCTCCCCAAACCATCACTGATTGTGGAAACTTCACACTAGACCTCAAGCAGCTTGGATTGTGGCCTCTCCACTCTTCTTCCAGATTCTGGGACCTTGATTTCAAATGAAAATTGGAACTCTGGACATCTGTCAAGTCAGCAGTCTTCACCATGATTGTCATGATTGTGGAGCCTACTAAAACAGACTAAGGGACCTTTTTAAATGCTTAGGAAGTCTTTGCAGGTGTTTTTTATTAATTATTTTAATTTACTGAGTTAATGACTTTTGTGTTTTCATTGGCTATAAGCCATAATCATCAACATTAACAGAAATAAACACTTGAAATAGATCACTGTGTTTGTAATGACTCTATATAATATATGAGGTTCACTTTTTGCATTGAAGAACTGAAATAAATTAACTTTTTGATGATATTCTAATTTTGTGAGATGCACCTATATGTTATGGCCTTGTAAATTAGAGTGTCTATCTTCATGGGGTGCACTTAAATAGTGCTGGGCAGCCCGTGTTCTTGCCTCAGCAGCGAATTTAGCTATCCAGGGAATCTAGTCACTTTATGTGTATATCAGTTCTGACATTATGTTGCTTGCATTTGAATCCTGTCTCTTTTTTATTGTTTGATAACGGCACTGTCTGCTAGTGATTTAATGTATTTGCTCTAGTTTCAATTTGCAATGCATTATGGGAAAGTTCCAAGAGCATTGTGAGACAGTTCTTGTTGCATTGTGGTCCTGTTCTTGTCACAGTTTGGGCAGCGACCATTATTTCCTCGTCTCTTCTGATGGAGAAGTTCCCTTATCACTCATCTTGTAAAGTGGCACAGAGCGGTAGTCGTGACTGAACGTCGGTCTGATTTCGCTCTGGCACTTTACAGACAATGGGTGTCCCAGTCCCAGTGTGCTCTAGGGTGTGGGGTGCAGCACACTCTCTTGTAGGCCGCAGGCCTCCACTGCCTTCAGGCTTCTGTCCTCAGAAGCCGCCGCTCACAATTTAGGGAACACGAAGTTCTTTGTAACAGTCAAACATATACTTGACAGTTCAAGTTCATCAGGTGGGTACAGATGGGATAAGGCACAGCAATTCACATTATCCTCCTTCTTAGCATAACTCCTCTTCAGCCCTGTTGCTAGCTCATCCTGTATTTCTCGTCCACCTCTGCAGTGCACCCGGGACTGGCCTTCAACTTCCATCTATGCAGGTCCCTGTCCATCTTCCTTTGTACTTCAGAGCACACAAAGTGTCCGGCAGCTCCTATGCCAGACCTTAGGCTCTGGACGTGACTGGAGCGACTGCTCTGGATCCCAGTAATGCCTCCCACTGCCTGGAACATTGAGTACTATATACAGTGGGTACGGAAAGCATTCAGACCCCTTTACATCTTTCACTCTTTGTTTCATTGCAGCCATTTGGTAAATTCTAAAAAGTTCTTTTTTTCTTCTCATTAAAGTACACTGTGCACCCCATCTTGACTGAAAAAAAAACAGAAATGTAGAAATTTTTGCAAATTTATTAAAAAAGGAAAACTGAAATATCACATGGTCATAAGTATTCAGACCCTTTGCTCATATTTAAGTCACATGCTGTCCATTTCTTGTGATCCTCCTTGAGATGGTTCTACTCTTTCATTGGAGTCCAGCTGTGTTTAATTAAACTGATAGGACTTGATTTGGAAAGGCACACACCTGTCTATATAAGACCTCACAGCTCACAGTGCATGTCAGACCAAATGAGAATCATGAGCTCAAAGGAACTGCCTGTTACGATGTTAGTAGATACCCTGAAGTCCAATGGCGTGGGCCAAAAGCAGAGACTGAGACAAGAGTAGTGTGAAAGTCTATTTTAAACTCAAGTGCAAAAGATCACAGCAAACAGTTTATGAAGGTAAGTTCATTCCAAACAATACTTCTTAGAACCTAATCTGTAAGGCACGGCCTTCATTACTATTAGGGTATGTAAACGTTAACGATAGTCCAAGTTTACTTAGGTACAGTAATATGCAAACAGAAATAAGGATAGTAAGCAGACGTAGGTATTCCTCAGTTGATTGTGGACTCACGTAGTGCAGAAGAGAAGACAAACTGGAATATGGATCTGGATATTGAAGAATGCAGGAGGTGCAGCGGAGGAAACAGCGATGTCTTAAGCAGAGCTGGAGCCGGGTATTTAAACACAGAGCAAGATGGTGACTATACCAGAGGTGTAGAGATCCAGGAGAAGTTTTCTTCAGGAAGACAAAAGTTCAGAGATCCCAGCGTGAGTGAACAACAGCCAGTGGTTCCTTTCAGCAGAAGTCCCCTTAGCAGAGGATTCAGGCAGCAATCCTTTCAGCGGATGACTAGGAGTAAACACAAGGTCAGCAAGACTCTATTCAGAGGGCTAGCACAGGTGAGTAGAAAGCTAAAAGCACACAATACTCAGGCAAGGCATGATTGCAACACATGCAGTTTAAGTAGGTCCACAGGCAGGAAACACATGACCCCAGTGAGGCAATGGAAGCCATCTTGGCTAAGGGAAAAACTACTGGCAAAGTAAAATTAAACCTGGCATCCTGACACTGCCCAAGGAGCTTAGAGACAGAATTGTGGCAAGGCACAGATCTGGCCAAGTTTACAAAAGAATTTCTGCATTAGTCAAGGGTCCTAAGAACACAGTGGCCTCCATAATCCTTAAGTGGAAGAAGTTTGGGACCACCAGAAGTCTTCCTAGACCTGGCCGTCCAGCTAAACTGAGCAATCGTGGGAGAAGAGCCTTGGTGAGAGAGGTAAAGATGAACCCCAAGATCACTGTGGCTCAGCTCCAAAGATGCAGTAGGGAGATGGGAGAAAGTTGCATAAAGTCAACTATCACTGCAGCCCTCCACAAGTCGAGCCTTTATGGCAGAGTGGCCCAACGGAAGCCTCTCCTCAGTGCAAGACATATGAAAGCCTGCACAGAGTTTGCTTAAAAACACATGAAGGACTCCCAGTCTATGAGAAATAAGATTCTTTGGTCTGATGAGACTAAGATAGAACTTTTTGGTGATAATTCTAAGGGGTATGTGTGGAAAAAAACAGGCACTGCTCATCACCTGCCCAATACAATCCCAACAGTGAAACATGGTGGTGGCAGCATCATGGGGGTGTTTTTCAGCTGCAGGGACAGGACGACTGGTTGGAATTGAAAGAAACATGAATGCGGCCAAGTACACAGATATCCTGGATGAAAACCTCTTCCAGAGTGCTCTGGACCTCAGACTTGGCCGAAGGTTCACCTTCCAACAAGACAATGACCCTAAGCACACAGTTAAAATAACAAAGGAGTGGCTTCAGAACAACTCTGTGACCATTCTAGACTGGCCCAGCCAGAGCCCTGACCTAAACCCAATTGAACATCTCTGGAGAGACCTGAAAATGGCTGTCCACCAACGTTCACCATCCAACCTGACAGAACTGGAGAGGATCTGCAAGGAAGAATGGCAGAGGAACCCCAAATCCAGGTGTGAAAAACTTGTTGCATCATTCCCAAGAAGACTCATGGATGCACTAGCTCAAAAGGGGGCTTCTACTCAATACTGGTCATTTGGTCTGACATGCACTGTGAGCTGTGAGGTCTTATATAGACAGGTGTGTGCCTTTCCAAATCAAGTCCTATCAGTTTAATTAAACACAGCTGGACTCCAATGAAAGAGTAGAACCATCTCAAGGAGGATCACAAGGAAATGGACAGCATGTTGTAGTGCCGGCGTCCCTGCCCTCTGCTAGGCAGGGACGCTGTTCCCCTCACCGCTCTGCTCCGTGCCCGGCGTCCCTCTCCCGCTCTGCTGGCAGCGCGCGCTCCTTCCCGGCCACTGTGCTTAGGGCGCGCGCGCGCGCCCTCCCTCCCTCTTAAAGGGGCCGCGCGCGCCGTCCTAAGGAGTCCCCGGCCAATGGCCGGAGGACTTTACCATATATAAGGCACCTCCTCCAAAATGGAGGTGCCCGAGCAATGTTGTTGCACCGTTCTACTCTGCTTCAGCCCTCAGGTCCCGTTGCCAGTTACCTGCCAGATTCCTGCCAGCTTGCTGTCCTAATCCTGCCTGATTTCCTGTTACCTGCCTGCCTGCCTGAGGTCCGACGGTCTGCCTTACAACTCCGGTCAGTCTGTCTAAGGACCAACTTGCCCGCTCACCTGGGAGCGCACATCAGCTACCTGCCTGCTTGCCTGAGGTCCGACGGTCTGCCTTACAACTCCGGTCAGTCTGTCTATGGACCAGCTTGCCCGCTCACCTGGGAGCGCTTCTCCGCTACCTGCCTGCTTGCCTGCCCGGAGGCTCCGCTGTCACGTGCTGTGACCACCAGCTATTCCAGACTCTTGCTCGCTCACCTGGGAGCGCTTCTCCGCTACCTGCCTGCTTGCCAGCCCGGAGGCTCCGCTGTCACGTGCTGTGACCACCAGCTATTCCAGACTCTTGCCCGCTCACCTGGGAGCGCTTCTCCGCTACCTGCCTGCTTGCCAGCCCGGAGGCTCCGCTGTCACGTGCTGTGACCACCAGCTATTCCAGAGACTCTTGCCCGCTCACCTGGGAGCGCTTCTCCGCTACCTGCCTGCTTGCCTACCTGGAGGCTCCGCCGTCACGTGCTGTGACCACCTGCTATTCCAGAGACTCTCGCTTGCTCACCTGGGAGCACACATCCTCCATCTGCCTTGCTAGCCTACCTGGAGGTTCAGCCATCACAGGTCGTACCTACCCTTTACCTAGAGACTGCCCCGGTCACTTGCCGTGACCTCCAGCCCGTTCTTCCAGAGACTGCCCGGTCACTTGCCGTGACCTCCAGCCCGTTCTTCCAGAGACTGCCTCGATCACTTGCCGTGACCTCCTGCCCGTACACCCAGAGACTGTCCCGGTCACCTGCTGTGATTGCCTGCCTGGTCGCCACCCGCTCCCTTACAAGGACCGCCCCCTTGTATAGTAGCCCAGAGGTTCCGCCTCCCAGACCCGTTACAGTTTGCTCGGGCCATGGAACCCGGTGGCACCCAAGCTCCCTCGCTCTCGGACCTGTGTCATGAACTGTCCCGTCAAAGGTCCCAACAGGAGTCCATCCTGGGTCACCTGCGGAATGTCAATACTCGCCTGGACACTCTGACTGCTCCACCAACAACCTCCGCCAGTGCCATGTCTCGCAATCCGGCAGCTCCGCTGTCCACTAACACCATGATATCCTACCCCGGACCTCGGCTTTCTGCACCTCCTCGCTTCGGAGGCGACTCAGCCCAGGCTCGGGGCTTCATAAATCAGTGCACCCTGCACTTTGAACTATTGTCCCACCAGTTTAACTCCGACCGAGCCAAAATTGCATTCATCATGTCCCATCTCACCGGGGAGGCCCTGGCCTGGCTAAATCCTCTATGGGAGAGAGGAGACCCCCTGGTGTCCAACTTGCCTGCTTTTCTCACGGCTTTCCGGAAAGTCTTCGACGAACCCGGACGGAAGACCTCATCCGCATCATCGCTGCTACGCCTCCGTCAGGAAAGTCTCACCGTGGGCCAATATGCCATACGGTTCCGTACCCTTGCCTCGGAGCTGGCCTGGGATAACGACGCTCTGGTTTCCGTCTTCTGGGAGGGTCTGTCCGGCCGTATTAAAGATGAACTTGCCGGTCGGGACATTCCTACCACTCTCGATGACTTAATAACTCTTGCCACCCGGATTGACCTACGGTTCCAGGAGCGTGCCAGAGAGGTCACCCATGAGAGGAGGTTACCACGTCTAGCTCCTACTTTTCAGAAACCCGTCACTCCTTCTGTCTCTAACCAGGTACACCCTCCTGAGCCTATGCAGGTCGACCAGACCAAGATGGTCAAGACCCGTCAGGACTTACGCCGTGCCGAGGGGACCTGCTTCTACTGTGGCAGTAAGGAGCACCGGATCCGTGCCTGCCCGGAGAGGTCGGGAAACGCCTGTGTCTAGGTTCGCTCAGAGAGGTCCACCTAGACAAGAATAAATCCTCTCCATCCCTGCTGTTGTCAGTTTCAATCGTCTACGGGGAGAACCGTTATTTCGAACTAGCCCAACTGGACTCTGGAGCAGCCGGGAATCTTATTTCACAGTCCCTGGTAGAGAAATACCGCATCCCCACCAAACCTCTGGCTGTACCCTTGTCTGTTGCTGCCGTGGATGGGGGGCTCTTACCACGCCCCATCCAACTCATCACCGAATCCATTACTCTGCAGGTGGGAATGCTGCATTCTGAAAGTATCTCCTTCCATGTTCTGCCTGGACTCTCTCACGCCCTCTTGCTAGGCCTACCTTGGCTCCAGAAACATGCACCCGTTCTTGACTGGCAGACCGGAGAAGTCCTTCGCTGGGGACAGGGCTGCCATAAGACCTGTCTGGTTCCCGTTCATCCCGTCCGTCCTTCTCCTACCCCAGCTAATCTACCTGGACTTCCGATTCCTTATTGGTCTTATGCTGATGTCTTTAATAAAAAGGAGGCAGAGACACTACCCCCTCATAGACCATACGACTGCCCTATCGACCTGTTACCTGGTACTTCTCCCCGTGGGCGTATTTATCCATTATCCGCTGCTGAGACCCGGTCGATGTCCGAATATATTGAGGAGAATCTGGCCAGGGGATTCATCCGGAAATCTACCTCCCCGGCGGGAGCAGGCTTCTTTTTCGTCAAAAAGAAGGACGGCTCTCTCCGTCCCTGTATAGACTATAGAGGCCTTAACCAGATCACGGTGAAGAATAAGTACCCCCTTCCGCTCATTCTGGAGTTATTTGATCGTCTGAGGGGGGCTAGAATCTTCACCAAACTGGATCTCCGTGGGGCGTACAACCTGGTTCGTATCCGTCAGGGGGATGAATGGAAGACGGCATTCAACACCCGGGACGGCCACTATGAATATCTGGTAATGCCCTTTGGCCTCTGTAACGCTCCTGCCGTCTTTCAAGAGTTGGTCAATGACATCTTCCGGGACCTTCTCTACTCCTGCATAGTGGTGTACCTGGACGACATCTTGGTCTTCTCTCCGGATCTCCAGACTCACCGGAGGGATGTTCGTCAGGTCCTGCTCAGGCTCAGGCAGAACCATCTCTACGCTAAATATGAGAAGTGCCTCTTTGAGCAGACCTCGCTTCCGTTTCTGGGCTACATTATCTCTCAGACTGGCCTACAAATGGATCCTGAGAAACTGTCTGCCATCGAGAAATGGCCCCGACCAGAGGGGTTGAAGGCTATTCAACGGTTCCTGGGCTTCGCCAACTATTACCGCCTCTTCATCCCGCACTTCTCTTCCCGGACTGCCCCAATTTCCGCGCTCACCCGTAAGGGTACTAATCCCTAAGAGTGGCCGCCCGAAGCAGAGGAGGCCTTTCTTTCCCTAAAACAGGCCTTCTCTTCCGCCCCGGTGCTGCATCGCCCGGACGGCAACAAGCAGTTCTTCCTGGAAGTTGACGCCTCCTCCTCTGGAGCCGGAGCGGTACTTACTCAAAAATCATCTTCCGGGAGAATGGTAACTTGTGGCTTCTTTTCCAAACTCTTCTCCTCTTCTGAGCGCAACTATTCCATAGGAGACCGAGAGTTATTGGCCATCAAGCTGGCGTTGGAGGAGTGGCGTTACCTACTCGAGGGGGCTCTTCATCCGGTAATAATTTACACTGACCACAAGAACTTGGCTTACCTCCAGCATGCCCAGAGACTTAACCCGCGCCAAGCCCGGTGGTCCTTGTTTTTTGCTCGCTTTGATTTTGTTCTTCATTTTCGCCCGGCTGACAAAAACGTCAAAGCAGACGCCTTGTCCCGATCCTTTCTGGTGTCCGATCTCGAGGAAGAACCTAAACATATCATCGATCCCGCCAGAGTAATGCAGGTGGCTCCTGTGAGTCTAAATCGTCTCCCTCCCGGTAAGACGTTTGTTTCAGTACCTGATCGGGAGAAGATCCTACACTGGGGCCATTCGTCTAAACTAGCTGGCCACGCCGGTCAGAAAAAGACCCTCCAGCTTATTGCCCGGCACTATTGGTGGCCTACCCTGCACAAGGACATAATAGACTTTGTTTCTGCCTGTGTGTCCTGCGCCCGCAACAAAGTCCCGAGACATCTGCCAGCCGGACGCCTCCTTCCGCTTCCTGTACCTGCTGCCCCCTGGCAGCATATAGCAATGGACTTTATAACTGATCTCCCCGTCTCTGCCGGTTGTACGGTCATTTGGGTGGTCGCTGACCGCTTTTCCAAGATGGCTCACTTTATTCCCCTGCCAGGCCTTCCGTCTGCACCCGAGCTGGCTAAAGACTTTATCCGCCACATCTTCCGTCTTCATGGCCTGCCCCTCCACATCGTGTCGGATCGTGGGGTACAGTTCACCTCACGTTTCTGGAGAGCCACTTGTAAACTACTAGACGTCACCCTGGACTTCTCTTCCGCTTACCACCCACAGTCCAATGGTCAAGTGGAGCGGATCAATCAGAACCTGACCAGTTACCTCCGGCACTTCGTTAATGCCCACCATTCTGACTGGGTGGATCTCCTACCATGGGCCGAGTTCTCTTATAATAATCACGAGAGCGAATCCTCCTCCAAATCCCCGTTTTTTGTAGTCTTTGGTCAGCATCCTCGGATTCCTTTTCCTGTCTCCACCTCTGTGGACAACCCGGCTGCGGAATCTCTCGTTAGCAAATTTTCCTCCATATGGGAGAGTACCCGGTCCGCACTCCTTCTGTCATCCGAGCGTATGAAAAGACACGCTGACAAAAAACGCCTGGATCCTCCACAATTTCGTCCAGGAGATAAAGTCTGGCTCTCATCTAAATATGTTCGACTCAAGATACCTTCTTACAAGTTAGGGCCTCGGTTCATCGGTCCTCTGGAGGTCATCAGTCAGATCAACCCGGTGGCCTATAAATTGAAACTCCCGGCCAACTTACGGATCCCTAACTCCTTCCATGTATCTCTCCTCAAACCCGTGGTGCTTAACTCTTTTTCCAAGTCTACAGGTGCGCCTCCTGCTCCGGTTTCTGCTGAGGACGAGTTTGAGGTAGAGAACATTCTTGCCACCAAAAGGGTAAGAGGAAAGACCTTTTTTTTGGTAGATTGGAAGGGGTTTGGTCCTGAGGAGAGAACGTGGGAGCCCCGGGAGAACATCCATGCCCCTCTCATCCTAGCTAAATTTCTATCTGGCCTAAAAAAGGGGGGGCCTAAAGGGGGGGGTACTGTAGTGCCGGCGTCCCTGCCCTCTGCTAGGCAGGGACGCTGTTCCCCTCACCGCTCTGCTCCGTGCCCGGCGTCCCTCTCCCGCTCTGCTGGCAGCGCGCGCTCCTTCCCGGCCACTGTGCTTAGGGCGCGCGCGCGCGCGCGCCCTCCCTCCCCCTTAAAGGGGCCGCGCGCGCCGTCCTAAGGAGTCCCCGGCCAATGGCCGGAGGACTTTACCATATATAAGGCACCTCCTCCAAAATGGAGGTGCCCGAGCAATGTTGTTGCACCGTTCTACTCTGCTTCAGCCCTCAGGTCCCGTTGCCAGTTACCTGCCAGTTACCTGCCAGATTCCTGCCAGCTTGCTGTCCTAATCCTGCCTGATTTCCTGTTACCTGCCTGCCTGCCTGAGGTCCGACGGTCTGCCTTACAACTCCGGTCAGTCTGTCTAAGGACCAACTTGCCCGCTCACCTGGGAGTGCACATCAGCTACCTGCCTGCTTGCCTGAGGTCCGACGGTCTGCCTTACAACTCCGGTCAGTCTGTCTATGGACCAGCTTGCCCGCTCACCTGGGAGCGCTTCTCCGCTACCTGCCTGCTTGCCTGCCCGGAGGCTCCGCTGTCACGTGCTGTGACCACCAGCTATTCCAGACACTTGCCCGCTCACCTGGGAGCGCTTCTCCACTACCTGCCTGCTTGCCAACCCGGAGGCTCCGCTGTCACGTGCTGTGACCACCAGCTATTCCAGACTCTTGCCCGCTCACCTGGGAGCGCTTCTCCGCTACCTGCCTGCTTGCCAGCCCGGAGGCTCCGCTGTCACGTGCTGTGACCACCAGCTATTCCAGAGACTCTTGCCCGCTCACCTGGGAGCGCTTCTCCGCTACCTGCCTGCTTGCCTACCTGGAGGCTCCGCCGTCACGTGCTGTGACCACCTGCTATTCCAGAGACTCTCGCTTGCTCACCTGGGAGCACACATCCTCCATCTGCCTTGCTAGCCTACCTGGAGGTTCAGCCATCACAGGTCGTACCTACCCTTTACTTAGAGACTGCCCCGGTCACTTGCCGTGACCTCCAGCCCATTCTTCCAGAGACTGCCCGGTCACTTGCCGTGACCTCCAGCCCGTTCTTCCAGAGACTGCCTCGATCACTTGCCGTGACCTCCTGCCCGTACACCCAGAGACTGTCCCGGTCACCTGCTGTGATTGCCTGCCTGGTCGCCACCCGCTCCCTTACAAGGACCACCCCCTTGTATAGTAGCCCAGAGGTTCCGCCTCCCAGACCCGTTACACATGTGACTTAAATATGAGCAAAGGGTCTGAATACTTATGACCATGTGATATTTCAGTTTTCCTTTTTTAATAAATTTGCAAAAATTTCTACATTTCTGTTTTTTTCAGTCAAGATGGGGTGCAGAGTGTACTTTAATGAGAAAAAAATGAACTTTTTAGAATTTACCAAATGGCTGCAATGAAACAAAGAGTGAAAAATTTAAAGGGGTCTGAATGCTTTCCGTACCCACTGTACTTCAATAAAACTCACCCTATAGATACCCTAGCCTGAACCTGCATGTCAACGGAGATGGGCATCCTACATATAGATGACAATGGCACCCTTGCTGAACGGCAGCTGCCCCTAGACCCTAAAAGTCCCTTATTCGTACTTATGACGCGCCCCTGGGCCTGTGTCGCGCAGCGTTGCGCACGCGGGAGCTTACCCGGAGCCGGATCTGGTGAGGGTTGTAGTCTCGTGGCGGTGACCCGGTCCGTGCCCAGGGAGTCAGACTAAGTGGCGCTGTATTAGCGGTAGATGTTGGACGACTACGCCACCCGTTGAGTGCAGCTAAGGAGCTGCTGCTGCAGGGCAGACCGCTGAGGCCGGTGGTAGGATTGTGCAGCGTGATAGTATAACCCCCAACGGGAGGGGTATGGCCTCAGGGCAGCCGACGTGGATGATGGGGGTAGCAGGAACCACTCGGAGACGGTACGGTGTAGTTCAGGGTCTTTACTGGTGACAAAGACAGACCCTCCCGGAGTACTGGCTAGCGATTGGGGCCTGGTCAGTCCTTGAGCAGATGGGATCTCCCCTGGCCAGGCGGAGTTGTAGGCCTCCCAAACTAACGTTACTCTTCTGGCTACCTTGCTAGAGGCGGGTATAAGTAGCCCACGTCCCTGAGTGTACCGTGTGGTGCTCACCCGTATGGCCGGTGACTCGGGGCCTTCTAGTAGCTTCCGCTCCACGACGGCGGTGCTGGTCCCACGCGTGTGACCGTGCCTTCGGGTTTCTGGGCCAGAGGACCTGCAATCCCCTGCCGGTCGGTTTCTGCTGCTGGATAGGAGTTAGTCCCCACAGCCTCGGACTCCGGGTCCGGTGATAGCTTCTCAGTCAGGGCGAGCTCTGCAGCTGCCAGCCCCTGACTCCTTGTAGCACTGCTCCCACAGAGCTCCTGTTGTTTCTTCCCATAGCTGCTTCTCTTCTCTGTCTCTACTTCTGGCATGGCCCAGGAGCTGGGCCCAGCCGGAGCCACAGCTCCCTGTCAGCCCTCCTGGCTGAACTCTCCCTTTGAACTCTCTAACCCTGCCTCAGCCCCAGGTTTATATAGGGGAAGTCCTTCCCCTCCCAGGACTGGGCAGGAGGTGTGGCATGCATAGGATTCCTGACCAAGAGACCTCCCACCTGCTCTCAGACATAACATTGCTGTTACTGTGGAAACCAGACCCCTGGGGTGCCACATTCCCCCCTAGTGAAATTTAGTACTCTGGGACTAAACAATTTTTTTTTTGAAAAACATAATAAGGTATAAACAATAATAATACAACAAGAAAAACACATAAAGATGGTCACGGCGTGTCCGCAACCGGGTGCAGTCTTTGAAGAAAAGCAAGGTGTCCATTTCACCAAAACAGGGAGACGTAACCAGGTAGGGGTCTGTCCTGCCCCGAGTCCTTAACAGTCTTTAGTCCATCCCTAGGTTACGCTCCAACTATGTACACAGGATTCCCGGTAAATCCACCAAAGACTCCTATAAATTACTAGAGACACATAATTATTTACAAGATATGGCCGCTCTCAGTCCTCGGCCAGTGGGGATAAGGATTGGCTGCTCACAGTCCTCAGCCTGGTAAGGGATAGGGGATGGCTGCTCACAGTCCTCAGCCTGGTAAGGGATAGGGACACACGGGGAACAATTCACTAATCCCAACGGGGACCATATTTTAATTAGCATCAGTTCTCATACCCTGACGGGTAACGATATACAGTTCTTTGTTTATGCTACTTCCCTTCAGTAGCGGTGTCCTCTTTGTGCTCCCTCCTGAGGGTAGTCCTCAGACCCGTCCGGGTCCTCTTGGCTTTCCTCGTATTGGTAGCACTGCAGCCCCTCCTTGGTTAGCCGGGCTAGTATCTCTGCGACAGTCCTCCTCCCAGGTGGCCAGGACTTTACCTCCCTTTGGGCTGCCCCGGTTAATTGGGCCACCAGGATGCTCACTTTTTGCTCTTCTGTGAGGGGGTACACCTGGAAGAGGCTATCCAGCTTTTCTCTAAAGTCCTGCAGGGTATGTGACTCCCCTGAGTACTGGGGTAGCCAGGCTGCCCCCGGGATATAGGGCATGGTGAAAGGCATGACCGCAACAGCGGTGGCGCTGGCGGGGGTTGGAGCGGTGAAGCTCTCCTCCGTATCCGACATCCTTCTCCCCCCTAGTGGACCGTGGCCTACCTTGCGATGATCCTCTTCCGTAGGCCGCGGCTCCGCAGTGGATCGTCAGGGTTGAGGACCTTCCGTCGCGCTCCTGTGACGTCGGCGTCTGCTGGGCTCCTTCCAGGACCTTACGCAACGTCCGGACGTGAGGCGGGGCTTCAGTTCTCGCGCGCTTTCGGAGTCCACGCCCCTCTTCTTCCCGCGCGGCGTCCTCAAGATGGCGTCCAATGGCGGGAAACCTCCATGGAGGGCGGGAAGAAGGCCGAAGATGGCGCCGGATGGCGGGAATCTTCACCACTGGTAAGTTTGAACAGTCTTTTTCAGGCACGCAGTACCCGGTGGTTGCGGGCACGAGATCCTGCCGACTACGCCAAAAGTTGACGCGCCCCTGGGCCTGTGTCGCGCAGCGTTGCGCACGCGGGAGCTTACCCGGAGCCGGATCTGGTGAGGGTTGTAGTCTCGTGGCGGTGACCCGGTCCGTGCCCAGGGAGTCAGACTAAGTGGCGCTGTATTAGCGGTAGATGTTGGACGACTACGCCACCCGTTGAGTGCAGCTAAGGAGCTGCTGCTGCAGGGCAGACCGCTGAGGCCGGTGGTAGGATTGTGCAGCGTGATAGTATAACCCCCAACGGGAGGGGTATGGCCTCAGGGCAGCCGACGTGGATGATGGGGGTAGCAGGAACCACTCGGAGACGGTACGGTGTAGTTCAGGGTCTTTACTGGTGACAAAGACAGACTCTCCCGGAGTACTGGCTAGCGATTGGGGCCTGGTCAGTCCTTGAGCAGATGGGATCTCCCCTGGCCAGGCGGAGTTGTAGGCCTCCCAAACTAACGTTACTCTTCTGGCTACCTTGCTAGAGGCGGGTATAAGTAGCCCACGTCCCTGAGTGTACCGTGTGGTGCTCACCCGTATGGCCGGTGACTCGGGGCCTTCTAGTAGCTTCCGCTCCACGACGGCGGTGCTGGTCCCACGCGTGTGACCGTGCCTTCGGGTTTCTGGGCCAGAGGACCTGCAATCCCCTGCCGGTCGGTTTCTGCTGCTGGATAGGAGTTAGTCCCCACAGCCTCGGACTCCGGGTCCGGTGATAGCTTCTCAGTCAGGGCGAGCTCTGCAGCTGCCAGCCCCTGACTCCTTGTAGCACTGCTCCACAGAGCTCCTGTTGTTTCTTCCCATAGCTGCTTCTCTTCTCTGTCTCTACTTCTGGCATGGCCCAGGAGCTAGGCCCAGCCGGAGCCACAGCTCCCTGTCAGCCCTTCTGGCTGAATTCTCCCTTTGAACTCTCTAACCCTGCCTCAGCCCCAGGTTTATATAGGGGAAGTCCTTCCCCTCCCAGGACTGGGCAGGAGGTGTGGCATGCATAGGATTCCTGACCAAGAGACCTCCCACCTGCTCTCAGACATAACATTGCTGTTACTGTGGAAACCAGACCCCTGGGGTGCCACACTTACATAGACCAAAGATCTAACAGTCTACCAGAAACTGGTACAGATATCACATCAAACAATCAATCCTCAGTGTGTACTAAATGATTAAAGTGACAACAGTGAATAAAGTGACAATGTGCAAATTTATAAAAACACCCAAGAACGTTCCTAATATCTTTGGACCTCCAAGCCAAAGGATACATTCGGGCATCCAAACAAAGGCTACAATCAGCCCTGTTCAACACCCTAGATGCTGATTACCTGCCTTATAGTGGAGGGTGACACCCTAGTTAATGTTGACACTGTGGCGCCCCCGCTCCACGGCGGCTATCCCTGGATAACCCTAGCCAGCCCTGGAATTAATCACCCATAGAGGTATCAATGACATAAATGATCACAAGACTAAACAATAAAAGGAACTTATCTTGATAAAGTGCAATACTGATGCGTATCATCTTTATGCCGCATGTCCCGATTTTAAAGAGATTTAATAAAATTTGTATTTTAGGGTTTATGTTATACTTATGTCTTATGGTATCCTAAGCTTATCTTATGCTATACTCACATTATGCATTAACACTTCACATGCTGTTACATCACCATTATACATTACATAAGACACATATCACTTTTAGATATAAAACCGCAAGACAGTATTCACATGACGCGTTTGTTGTCTTCAGGGGCAGGAACAGGGTAAGACAGTCCACATCCCTACAGTTTTGTATCTTGAGCTCTGTGCACACAGCCTGCTCCAAGCTTAGCCGGTAAGAGCCCTATCTATGTGGTACAATACTGGGGTTCATCGTATGTTTTCCGCATCTACTGTATGGAGGTTTCTCTACTATCAATAAAGAGAAGGTTTTTCGCAGCCTTATTCTTAAGCAGACAGGGGGTTTAGCTCCATGTCACACTACACACCGTGGTAAGGTGTATGAGGGGAGCATAGCCTGCCTAATCTAATAGTATGGGCGTCACTAATAGGCTGTAAACCAGACACTGTGCGTGACCAGCGCCAAAATATCTACCAGTACCTCATATATAGATTTTGCACGTTATTTTTATTCAGGGTTCAGACAAGCCCATCAATGCTGGATTTGTAAACTAGGGGGTTTGTCCTCATGGGGTGCACTTAGATAGTGCTTTGCAGCCTGCCTAATCTAACAGTATGAGGGTCACTAATAGGCTGTAAGCCCTATATTGAGCACTATCTGTGTTAGGCGTCAGGTGTTTTCTGGATCCGAAATGGGTTCAGAATCATCAGTGGATTCTGTGGTCTCCCATTCCGGTCCAGATGCTTCTCAGCATCATCGTCAGTCCCAACGCCTAGCTGGTGCACGAGATGTACAAGTTGTCTCTCGGGTCTTTGTTCCTAGCAACATGAAGGATAGGTTGCGGAGGGAAACAGGGCTGTTACAGCCTAAGTCCAGGATACACTGCACTGAGCATGCCCGTGACATGGCGGACCGTGATTGGTGGTTTGGGAGTCAGCTGATCCGGTGACCTGGCACCGCCTGATTGGTCGCGGGTGACGTCACCAATAATGTGACGATGGGCAGGGCTTAATATTTAAATAGCACGCCCACAAACATGGCGGCGCACTCTGATCATTGAGCTGAGTTGGTGTTATTGTGTGGACGCTTGGTCGTTTCGGCTCCACGTGTGCTTTTGCTGTTATAGCTTCTGACAGGCAGGTTTAGCAGGGGATAGACAGCCTTAGATGGAGGGAGGCAGGTAGCTTCGTCTGACACTCTGGCTCCAACAAGGGGGTCGCTATACACCCCGAGCAGACTGCGGACTCCGTATTCCCGGCACCGCCTGTTAGCCACGTGGAGAGATACTCCTCAGTCCGGTAGCAAGCCGGCTGGGAGCACGTATAAGCCGGCGTGAATCACACACGCATCCGAGCGCCTGCTGCGTAGCCTCTGTGCAGTTAACAGGGCTACGGCTCCATTATTTGTCGCACATCTCTCGTGCAGTTAATGGAGATAGTGCGAATCCCTATTCCCGTTCCGGTGTGCAGTAACACGGGGGGGATTGTTATTTCAGTTGGTTGTTTTACCTTCTTACCCGGAAGGTGTTCGTCCACAGTCCTCCAGGCTGCATCACGGACCCCGGGTTCGTTTGCTTTCCATTATTTAATAAAGTTGTTTGCAACCATTCCCCTAACAATCTGTGTGTGACCAGTGACCTATACAAGCCATTTTTTTGTGTGCAGTTTTAATACTAAGCAATGACCCCCTCCAAGAATTGGTAGGTTATGAGTTGGTTGTCTCATCAGTATTTTGCACCTGTGCTGCCCCTGCCTTTATTATATGGTTTGCTTCATCCTGATTAGTGCATTAGTTTTGAGACCTGGGCTGGAGAATAAATACTGTTCCTCTTTTTTGCTGTGTTAATAATTTTTTTCAGTTTTAATTCAACTACTCTAGCATCAAGCTCCTAATTCGCTTTGTCTAAAGGAAGTTAGATGGCAATGTTTTATTGTGTGAGGTATGGAACTCTCTACCACATGACCTTGTAATACTTAATTCTCTAAAAAAAAGTTCAAGGAGGTCCTGTGTGACTTTCTTGAATAACATTACAGGTTATTCATACTAGATTTTATTATGGGACGTTGATCCAAGCAACTAGTCTGATTGCCATATGTGGAGTCGGGAAGGAATTTTTCCCCTAATTTTGGGCAAGCAGCATCTGCCTCATGGTTTTTTTTTACTTCCTCTGGATCAACACATAAGCTTTTCACAGGTCTCTATATATAGTGTGATGGCTCCCACAGCTCTTTATATACAGTACTAGATGGTGGCCCGATTCTAACGCATCGGGTATTCTAGAATCTGTATGCGGCCGACCAGGCGCAATCAACAGAGTGGTGTTTAAATGTGGCGCCAAAATCGCTGATTGGTCGCGGCCGCCGGCCACGACCAATCAGCAGAGCGGTGTTTAAATTTGGCGCCAGTATCGCTGATTGGTCGCGGCGCCAATATCGCTGATTCCGACCAATCAGCGAATCGTATTACTGAGGACCGGGCAGCGACGCTACCTGTGCGGGTACTTCCGCTGCAAGGAACCGGGAGATGGCCGGCTGCTCACAGCCGAAGTATCCCGACTGGCGGCGCCGCTCCCCGGTCCTCGCTTCACACTTGCCGTCGGGAGATCAGCGGCGCCGCCGGTCGCGGTACTTCTGCTGCGAGCAGCCGGGAGAAGAGCGGCTAGCGCCGGTCATCTCCCGGCTGCATCGCCGCTGACCTCCGTGCGGCAGATGAGCTGCTAACGGCCGCCATCTTTTTCTGAAATCCCGCGTCGCTGATTGGCCGCGGCTGGACCAATCAGCGACGCAGGATTTCCTGGACAGAAGGACAGACAGACAGACGGGATAAGACGATTATATACAGTACAGACCAAAAGTTTGGACACACCTTCTCATTTCAAGATTTTTCTGTATTTTCATGACTATGAAAATTGTACATTCACACTGAAGGCATCAAAACTATGAATTAACACATGTGGAATTATATACTTAACAAAAAAGTGTGAAACAACTGAAAATATGTCTTATATTCTAGGTTCTTCAAAGTAGCCACCTTTTGCTTTGATGACTGCTTTGCACACTCTTGGCATTCTCTTGATGAGCTTCAAGAGGTAGTCAATGGAAATGGTCTTCCAACAATCTTGAAGGAGTTCCCAGAGATGCTTAGCACTTGTTGGCCCTTTTGCCTTCACTCTGCGGTCCAGCTCACCCCAAATCATCTCGATTGGGTTCAGGTCTGGTGACTGTGGAGGCCAGGTCATCTGGCGTAGCACCCCATCATTCTCCTTCTTGGTCAAATAGCCCTTACACAGCCTGGAGGTGTGTTTGGGGTCATTGTCCTGTTGAAAAATAAATGATGGTCCAACTAAACGCAAACCGGATGGAATAGCATGCCGCTGCAAGATGCTGTTGTAGCCATGCTGGTTCAGTATGCCTTCAATTTTGAATAAATCCCCAACAGTGTCACCAGCAAAGCACCCCCACACCATCACACCTCCTCCTCCATGCTTCTCGGTGGGAACCAGACATGTAGAGTCCATCCGTTCACCTTTTCTGCATCGCACAAAGACACGGTGGTTGGAACCAAAGATCTCAAATTTAGACTCATCAGACCAAAGCACAGATTTCCACTGGTCTAATGTCCATTCCTTGTGTTCTTTAGCCCAAATAAGTCTCTTCTGCTTGTTGCCTGTCCTTAGCAGTGGTTTCCTAGCAGCTATTTTACCATGAAGGCCTGCTGCACAAAGTCTCCTCTTAACAGTTGTTGAAGAGATGTGTCTGCTGCTAGAACTCTGTGTGGCATTGACCTGGTCTCTAATCTGAGCTGCTGTTAACCTGCGATTTCTGAGGCTGGTGACTCGGATAAACTTATCCTCAGAAGCAGAGGTGACTCTTGGTCTTCCTTTCCTGGGGCAGTCCTCATGTGAGCCAGTTTCTTGCAGCGCTTGATGGTTTTTGCATCTGCACTTGGGGACACTTTCAAAGTTTTACCAATTTTTTGCATTGACTGACCTTCATTTCTTAAAGTAATGATGGCCACTCATTTTTCTTTACTTAGCTGCTTTTTTCTTGCCATAATACAAATTCTAACAGTCTATTTAGTAGGACTATCAGCTGTGTATCCACCAGACTTCTGCACAACACAGCTGATGATCCGAACCCCATTTATAAGGCAAGAACTCCCACTTATTAAACCTGACAGGGCACACCTGTGAAGTGAAAACCATTTCCGGTGACTACCTCTTGAAGCTCATCAAGAGAATGCCAAGAGTGTGCAAAGCAGTCATCAAAGCAAAAGGTGGCTACTTTGAAGAACCTAGAATATAAGACATATTTTCAGTTGTTTCACACTTTTTTTGTTAAGTATATAATTCCACATGTGGTAATTCATAGTTTTGATGCCTTCAGTGTGAATGTACAATTTTCATAGTCATGAAAATACAGAAAAATCTTTAAATGAGAAGGTGTGTCCAAACTTTTGGTCTGTACTGTATATTAGATGATGACCCCACAGACCCTTTACACAGCATTATGTTTCCACAGCTCCTTGTATACAGTATGATTCCCTCATTGTTCCCTAAATACAGTATGATGTGCTCACAGCTCCATATACACCGTATGATGTCCCCACACATGCAGATACACAATATGATACCTATACACAATATGATGCCCCTACATCTCCCTATACACAATATGATGCCCCTACATCTCCCTCCATCTGAACAAGTCTCTCCAGCTTCAGAAAGATTATGGACGCATCACATTTTTTTTTACGGACAGGGAAAAAAGTGCCCTATTTTTATGGACTGTCCAAGAATTTCTGGACAGTTGGCAACCCTGCTATTAGTTCCACTGGGGTGGCAGCCTAGGTGGATGCTGGAAGCACAACCGTCTCTCCCTAAGATTCGGAGAGGGAAGGCCACCGATTCCTGACCCTTGCTGTGGCCTTTTCGTTGAGAGGGATGGTTTATTGAGGGCCCATATATACACACAGTCATGGCTGGAAGTGTTTAGCAACCTTGAGATTGTTCCAGAAAGTGAAGTATTTCTCCCAGAAAATTATTACAATTACACGTTTTGTTATACATTTGTTATAATATTTATTTCCTTTGTGTGTATTGAAACAGCACAAAAAATGGGAAAAAAAGGCAAATTGGACATAATTTCACACAAAACTCCAAAAATGGGCCGGACAAAATTGTTGGCACTTTTCCAAAATTGTGGAAAAACAACTTTGCTTCAAGCATGTGATGCTCGTTAAAACTCACCTGTGGCAAGTAACAGTCGTGGGTAATATGAAAGTCATACCTGAGACCAGATAAAAAGTGGAGAAGATAGATAGATATGAGATTGATAGATAGATAGATATGAGATAGATAGATGGATATGTGGCACCCCAGGGTCTGGTTACCACTGTAATAGAAATATTATGTCTGAGAGCAAGTGGGAGGTTTCCTGGTTCGGAGCCCTTAAACATGCAACACCTCCTGTCCCAGACCAGATAAGGGAGGAACCTGCCCTATATAAACTGGATCTGGGGCGGGGTTAGTGAAGTCAGAGCCTGGAGTTAGTTCCAGACACAGGGAAAGTAACAGCGAGGAGCTCTGTAGGAGCAGGAGCTGAAGACCAGGGACTTGAGCTAAGCGGAGTTCGTCCTGGCAGAAGACTCTGAGAACCGGACACAGGAGTCCGAGGTTGCGGGGACTTATATATACCCAGCAGCAGAAACCCGCCGGCAGGGGATTTCAAGTCTTCTGGCCATAGAAGCCCGGAGGCTCAGTCACGAGCAAGGGACCAGCACTGCAATCGAGGAGCGGGGGCTATCAGAAGGCCCCAAGTCACCAGCCATACAGGTGAGCACCACACGGAACACTCAGGGACGTGGGCTACTTCCACTCGCTTACAGCAAGGTAGCCAGGAAGAGTGCAGATAGTCGGGGAGGCCTACAACTCCACCTGGCCAGGGGAACTCCAGTTTGCTCACAGACTGACCAGGCCTCTTATGCTAGCCAGTACTCCCGGGAGGGTCTGCCTTATCACCATCAGTAAAGACCCTGAACTGCACTGCAAAGCCTCTGAGTCGTTCCTGCTGCGCTCGTGCACCATCACTCCTATCATCCACACTCACTAGCCTGAGGCTATACTCCTCCCGTGGGGAGTTATACTACACTCTGCTGCCCTCACAACATCAGCCTCAGAGGTCTGCTCAGCAGCGGCGGTTCTTATTGACCGCAATCCACGGGTGGCGTAGTCGGACATTGCATTATACTGATACAGAGACTGCCACAATATTGGTCTGGCCACCCTGAGCCACGGGACCGGGTCGCCACTACTACTCCCAGCATTGCCCTGAAGTCCGGTCCCGGGTGCCCCATGGCCCAGGGGGCGCGTCATATAGATAATAGATAGATGATAGATAGTCCTATGATATGAGATAGAGGTCGTTATAGACAGGTTTATACACTCTCTCCCGAAGTCGGTAAAATCCTGGGTTGCCCAGGGAGATCCCTATAATGCTGATGACTTGGTGGGGTTGGTGGAAAGATACCAGGCGGTTGAGAGTCCGTTGGGAAAACAAGGGGTCGTAGCCTCTCAATACTGGGGTTCCCAAAAGGTGGCGGACACCCAAAAGAAGCGAGCTAGCGCCACACCTGGGGGGCATCCTAGAGTTCAGGAGGGGTCTGAGTTGCTGCCCAAGGTCCCACCCCATAATATAGTGTGTTGGAGATGTCATACCCCTGGCCATATTGCCTCCCGGTGTCCCATAACCTCTGAACCAATGGACTGTAACATGGGCCGGCGTTGCTCTTATTTTGCCTACCCCGCCTGCAGCGCGGTTCGTCAACATGGCGAGGGCCCTCAGGCATGCTCAGTGTCAGTTAACGGGGCACAAGTCTCTGGACTATTGGTCTCAGGAAGTTTGGTGACCCTGATAAGGGCCACACTCCCTCATCGGCTGGTTTCTGGGAAGGTGGTGGATGTCCGGTGTATCCATGGGGACGCTAAGAACTATCCTGTGGCCCAGGTGGATGTAAACACAGACTGTGGCACCACATCTCATGAAGTGGCGGTCGTTAAGGACCTATTGCATCCCATAATAATTGGACGTTACTTTGCGTTATTCTGGGAAATGTGGGGGAAAGCGGGGACACCTGGTTGCTTGGACGACAGCCAGATCGTCCCTAAGGAAACTTACCCGCAGAACATGGTAGATGAGTTTCCCATGTGTGTGCTGGTGGGCAACGAGGATGAAGTAGCATCCCCTGAGTCCAATATCCCTGAGCTGGAGGTGTCCGAGGGAAACTTTGGAACTGCCCAACTCAGGGATTTAACTCTGAAAGGGGCCTTTGAAAATGTTACTGTGTTAAATGGGGTGCCTCAGGAACCGGGGGCTGACACTCGGTTCCCTGATTTTGCTGTGAATGGGGATTTGCTGTACAGAATAACCAAGCCAAGGGGTGAGGTAATAGAACAGTTGCTGGTGCCAGGGCCCTATAGACGCAGGGTGTTAGACATGGCTCATTCTCATGTGTTGGGTGGTCACCTGGGTGCAGACAAGATTCAAGAACGGATCCTCCAAAGATTCTACTGGCCAGGTTGCTATAGAGAAATATAGAGTTATTGTCGTTCCTGCCCCACATGCCAGATAACCTCCCCAGTGGCCCACTTCCGCAGTCCCCTAGTGCCACTACCAGTCATCGAGGTTCCATTCGAACGCATAGCAATGGATCTAGTGGGGCCTCTGGTCAAGTCCGCCCAAGGGCATCAGTATATCCTGGTGGTATTAGATTATGCTACATGGTATCTGGAGGCCGTACCACTACGAAACTCCTCCACCAGGTGTATAGCCCGGGAGTTAGTCCACATGTTTTCAAGAACCGGGTTGCCTAACGAGATCCTAACAGACCAAGGAACTCCATTTATGTCGAAGGTCATGAGGGAATTGTGCAAGACACTGCAGATTGCACAACTGAGAACCTCCGTGTACTCTCCCCAGACGGACGGACTGGTAGAGAGGTTTAACAAAACCTTGAAAGCAATGTTGAGGAAAGCAGTGGAAAAGGATGGCCGAGACTGGGACTATATGTTGTTCGCCATGAGGGAAGTTCTCAAAGCTTCCACAGGTTTCTCCCCGTTTGAACCACTCTATGGACGACACCCTCAGGACTCCTGGAGGTGGAAAAGAGTCCTGGGAAGCTGAGACCACTCCCTATAGGAGAGTGGTGGAGCACGTTGCCCAGATGCAAGAGAGGATTGCCCATGTGATGCCCATTGTGAGGGAGCACCTCCTCAAGGCACAAGAGGCACAGTCCAGGGTGTATAATAGGTCGGCCAGGGTGAGATCGTTCAACCCAGGAGATCAAGTGCTTGTGCTAGTCCCACAGTGGAGAGCAAGTTCATGGCCAAGTGGCAGGGCCCCTATGAGGTGGTAGAGAAAGTGGGGGAAGTCAACTTTAAGATCCACCAACCAGGGAAGAGGAAGCCCTACCAAATTTACCATGTTAACTTGATTAAGCCATGGCAAGATAGAGAGCCTGCGGAAGCTCCCTGTTTAGTGGCTGAGGCTGAGGCCGATGTGAAAGAGGTCAAGGTGGCAGAGTCACTGTCACATGCCCAAAAGCAACAGTGCAAAGAGTTGTTACAGCGAAATAAAGACATGTTTTCGGAGTTGCCAGGACTCACTCAGGTCATAGAGCATGAGGTTCTCACAGAGCCTCATGTTCGCGTCAATCTAAAACCATACCGGATCCCCGAAGCCCGCAGAGAGGTGATCTCTAAAGAAGTAAGGCGGATGCTAAACCTGGGAGTCATTGAAGAGTCCAAAAGTGGATGGTCCAGTCCTATAGTCTTAGTGCCGAAACCAGATGGGGAATGGCGGTTTTGCAACGACTATAGGAAGCTGAAGGAGGTCTCAAAGTTCGACGCCTACCCAATGCCTAGGGTAGATGAGCTTATCGAAAGGCTAGGACGGGCTCGGTACATCACCACTCTGGACCTCACCAAAGGATATTGGCAAATTCCCCTGTCCAAAGAGGCTAAGGAGAAGACAGCCTTCTCGACGCCAATACGTCAGGATGCCGTTTGGGTTGAAGGGAGCTCCGGCCACCTTCCAGAGAGCCATGGACCGGATCTTAGCACCCCACAAACAGTATGCAGCGGCCTACCTAGATGCTATCGTCATATTTAGCCAGGACTGGGAAAGTCATCTGGACAAAGTTCAAGCCATACTTGATGCCCTAAGGAAGGCGGGCTTTACTATCAACCCGAAGAAATGTGCCATGGGGATGGAGGAAGCCAAGTACCTAGGGTACGTGGTTGGTAGAGGGGAAATAAAACCACAAATAAATAAGGTCGAGGCGATCTTGAACTGGCCACAGCCCCTCTCGAAGAAGCAGGTCAGGGCGTTTCTAGGCATTGTGGGCTACTATCGAAGATTTGTCCCTAACTTTGCCCTGATAGCAGCCCCACTGATGGATCTTCTGAAAGGGATGAAGTCAGCTATGGCCAAGTGGTCCCCGGAAGCAGAAGCGACCTGCCAGGAATTGAAACTGGTCCTCTGTAAACAACCAGTCTTGGTGGCACCCAGCTTCTCCAAGGAGTTTGTGGTCCAGATGGATGCATCGGATGTCGGGCTGGGAGCAGTCTTGTCCCAGGAGATTAACGGAGAAGAACACCCTGTAAAATACCTCAGTCTGAAGCTCTCCGCTTGTGAGAAGGACTACTCCATTGTAGAAAAAGAATGTTTGGCCATTAAGTGGGCGTTAGACACTCTGAGGTATTACCTATTAGGTAGAAGGTTCAGGTTAGTGTCAGACCATGCCCCATTGAGGTGGATGCGAGAAAAGAAGGGAAACAATGCCAGAGTGACTAGGTGGTTCCTGGCTCTACAAGATTTTAGTTTCCAGGTAGAGCATAGGCCTGGGAAACAACATGGGAATGCCGCTGCCTTGTCAAGGATTTATTGTATGGTGACAGAAGGTGCCAAGCCCTACGGCTTTGGACAGAGGGGGGGTGTATGTAAGGTTGCTGCCGGACAGATCGTGGACGGGAGGTATGTGTCCTCGAAGTGCCATGCTTCGGTGATGTAGGATCCGGAGAAGCAGGCTCCAGCACACATAGTGCTGAGAGGAATTTAATGGGTCCGGATTACAGGGCCGGGTTTTATGAGCAGCTGAAAGAGCTGGGGGGGAACAGCTGCTCACTTACCTCCAGTCCGGTCTTGGAAGGCTAATTTAAGACAGCTGCGCCTGTCTCTGTCTGTCTGTGTTTGCTGGGCAAGGTGAGCAGACCTTGCAGGTGCTTCTTAGACTCTGCAGGAGGCAGAGAAAAGCACCTTGTTTAAACGGCTGAATCCGTGCTGCATGGACTTGTTATTTTGAGCTTTGTTCTGTTATTCCTTTTTGTGCCAGGAAAAGGCTGTAACTTTTGTTTCTTAACTGGTGTATGGACACTAAAATAAGCCACCAGTTTGTTTGAACCCGTGGACTGCATCACTGTGTGAACCTGTGCCTACCTCCAACGCGGCTCAGTGAGTACAAATCCCTACACTATCTATCTATCTATTTATCTATCTATCCATCTATCTATCCATCTATTTATTCATCTATCCATCTATCTATCCATCCATCATACATGGATAGATAGAAAGATAGATAGATACATATATGGATAGATAGATGGATAGATAGATATGAAATAGAGAATATAAGGATAGATAGATGATAGATAATCCTATGATATGATAGGTTTGATCGTGCATTTCCAATGTCTCTTACCACTGCGGCCATGATAGAGCATTTTCTACACTTTCTCGGTTCCCTCTTCCATTGCTGGAGGCTAACTTCTGCCGCATGAAATACAGTGGTGGCCAAAAGTATTGGCACCCCGGCAATTCTGTCAGATAATACTCAGTTTCTTCCTGAAAATGATTGCAATCACAAATTCTTTGGTATTATTATCTTCATTTAATTTGTCTTCAATGAAAAAACACAAATAGAATTGTCCTAAAGCCAAATTGGATATAATTCCACATCAAACCTAAAAAAGGGGATGGACAAAAGTATTGGCACTGTTTGAAAAATCATGTGATGCTTCTCTAATTTGTGTAATTAACAGCACCTGTAACTTACCTGTGGCACCTAACAGGTGTTGGCAATAACTAAATCACACTTGCAGCCAGTTAACATGGATTAAAGTTGACTCAACCTCTGTCCTGTGTCCTTGTGTATACCACATTGAGCATGGAGAAAAGAAAGAAGACCAAAGAATTGTCTGAGGACTTGTGAAACCAAATTGTGAGGAAGCATGAGCAATCTGAAGGCTACAAGTCCGTCTCCAAAGACCTGAATGTTCCTGTGTCTTCCGTGCGCAGTGTCATCAAGAAATTTAAAGCCCATGGCACTGTGGCTAACCTCCCTACATGTGGACGGAAAAGAAAAATTGACGAGAGATTTCAGCGCAAGATTGTGCGGATGGTGGATAAAGAACCTCGACTAACATCCAAACAAGTTCAAGCTGCCCTGCAGTCTGAGGGTACAACAGTGTCAACCCGTACTATCCGTCGGCGTCTGAATGAAAAGGGACTGTATGGTAGGATACCCAGGAAGACCCCACTTCTTACCCCGAGACATAAAAAAGCCAGGCTGGAGTTTGCCAAAACTTACCTGATAAAGCCTAGAACTGGAAGTGCATTGAGGTGAAGGTGAAGAGGTATTGGGAATCCTGCAGAAAATACCTGTGTGAATTGCGTGAAGAGGTATTGGGAATCCTGCAGAAAATACCTGTGTGAATTGCGTGAAGAGGTATTGGGAATCCTGCAGAAAATACCTGTGTGAATTGCGTGAAGAGGTATTGGGAATCCTGCAGAAAATACCTGTGTGAATTGCGGTGAGTGCTGCATTGTGATCTGCTGAGTGCTTTTCTACCTGTTTAGATTTATTGGGCTTTTTAAAATCTATTTTCTCACTACAGTTTTAGTTTCTTAGTTTACTACCTGTGTATTTAAAGGTTAACTACATTGCACTAAAATCCTGAGGTGTAGATTTACTCACAAGGGGTTAATTAAGGGGAAGGGGTCATAATTAAGGGTTTATAAGGGGCAGCTGGTTGGGCATAAAGTCCTTTGGAAGTGCATTGAGGTGAAGGGTACATTGCTGGAAAAGGAAAAAAAAAAAAAAACACTTTAAATCTCTTAGTTTGCGAGTGTGAACGAGCTGCGTGTGTCCGGAGCGTAAGTGCGAACGAAAGTAAGTGTGTGACTTGTTTTTCAGTGACTTTGGATTCAGGGAGTTTGGAAGGGAGGACTTAGGACTGAATTGCTGACTGTATTTCATTCTTTCTTTACTTTACTTTTTACTTAATTAATCCACCTGACCTACTTAGCTGATTCCCCCGTCCATACTTGATGCTTAATTGATCCCCCGTCCATACTTAACTGATCCCCTGTCAATATCTAATTGATACACTTGCACATCCCTAATTGATCCCCGTCCATACACCTATATATAAATAATTGTGTTTTGTACTTGTATATATATACTGACTGTATCCCCATATTTAGAATGACGTCCATGTTGGACGGAGCCGTGCAGTGTACATCTTGCGCAATGTATGCATTCCGTGAGCACCCACTCGAGGATCCATACTGCTGCGAGAGATGTGAGCATATCGTGCACTTGGAAGCCCAAATTCTGGATCTAAGTGCTCAGATAGCGGTACTGAGGAGCATCGACAACATAGAACGCAGTTTGCTGCTCACCGAGCAGACACTCAATGGGTCAATACTGGGGGTGGAGCATAGAGGGGAAGTGCAGGCTGAACAGGCAGGGAGCTGGATAACAGTAAGGAGGGATAGAGGGAAGAAGTATAGGAAGGCTGGTTCAGAACCGGCATTATTGGAGCATGACAGATCCTCTGACCGCCGGGGGAGTGTATGCTCCAGTAATGAGGGGGAGGGGGGAAGTGTAGGGCAGGCAAGACAGGTTCTGGTAGTGGGTGACTCTATTATTAGGGGGACAGACAGGGCAATCTGTCACAAAGACCGGGATCGCCGAACGGTGTGCTGCCTCCCTGGCGCTCGAGTCCGGCACATCGCGGATCGGGTTGACAGGTTACTGGGTGGGGCTGGCGAAGACCCAGCGGTCATGGTCCACATCGGCACCAATGACAAAGTGAGTGGTAGATGGAGGGTCCTTAAAAATGATTTCAGGGACCTAGGTAGGAAGCTTAGGGCAAGGACCTCCAAGGTAGTTTTCTCAGAAATACTACCAATCCCGCGAGCCACACAGGAGCGCCAACAGGAAGTTAGGGAGGTGAATAAGTGGCTAAAGAGTTGGTGCAAGGCAGAAGGGTTTGGGTTCATGGAGAACTGGGCCGACTTCGCGGTCGGATACAGGCTCTACCGTAGGGACGGGCTGCACCTCAATGGGGAGGGTGCAGCGGTGCTGGGGAAGAAGATAGCTAATAGGTTGGAGGAGTTTTTAAACTAGAGACGGGGGGGGGAAACCAAGGAAATAGGTGGGATGTGAGGCAAGCAAGGGGGAAGGGGAGAAGTGAATATAATGAGGGTGGAGAGGGGGGTGGGGATAGTACAGTTAGATCGTTAGAGAAGAATAGGATGCTAAATAACCCCAAAGTTTTATCTTGCATGCTGACCAACGCAAGAAGCCTGACCAATAAGGCGGATGAGCTGCGGGCGCTTATATGGGAGGAGAGGTATGACATCGTAGGTATAACAGAGACTTGGCTAGACGATAGCTACGACTGGGCGGTAAATTTATTAGATTATAGTTTATTTAGAAGGGACCAGAAACAGGGGAAAGGCGGAGGAGTCTGCTTATATGTAAAGTCATGTCTAAAACCCAGACTAAGGGAAGATATAGGAGAGGGAGAAGAGGGGGTCGAGTCCATGTGGGTAGAGATAGAGGGAACTAAAAATAATAATAAAATATTACTGGGGGTCTGCTATAAGCCACCCAATATAACAGAGGAGAATGAGAATCTGCTATTAGGACAAATAGACAAAGTAGCAAAACATAATGAAGTGATTGTAATGGGGGATTTCAACTACCCGGATATTGACTGGGAAACAGAAACCTGTAGATCTCAGAAAGGAAAAAGGTTCTTGACAAATATTAAGGATAATTATCTCTCCCAACTAGTGCAGGAACCAACGAGAGGGAAGGCCGTGTTGGACTTAATATTGACTAATAGGCCTGATAGAATAACTGAGGTACAGATAGGGGGGCACCTAGGTAATAGCGACCATAATATTATCGACTTCAAAATGCCCTTCAGTAGGGTTATCAATAAGGGAACAACAAAAACATTAAACTTTAGGAGGGCGAAGTTTGATCAGCTGAAAGAAAGCCTTCAACTTATTGACTGGGACAAAGTACTTAATCAATGGAATACGAATAGTAAATGGGAAACCTTCAAAAGAATTCTGAATACTCAGTGCGAGAGGTATATACCGTATGGGAATAAAAGGGCCAGAAATAAGAGGAAACCAATATGGTTGAACAAGAACATAAAAGGGGCGTTAAATAGCAAAAAAGAGGCATTCAAGAGATTAAAACAGGAAAACAGTAAGGAGGCACTAATGTGTTACAAGGAAAAAACGAGAACCTGTAAAAAACAAATAAAAATAGCGAAGGAGGAAACAGAGAGACGTATTGCTAGGGAAAGTAGATCAAATCCCAAACTGTTCTTTACGTATATAAATAGTAAAAGGATTAAATCGGATAATATTGGACCAATAAAAAGTGAGGAAGGCAAAATCATAGAGAAAGATGAGGATAAAGCTAATCTATTAAATAATTTTTTTTTCGACAACTTTCACAAAGGAAATCAAACTAACAGGAGAAATGAGAAGTGACAAGCTTAATCCTCCACTAAGTATGACAAATCTAACCCAAGTTGAGGTACAGAAACGCCTCAGTAACATTAAAATAAACAAATCACCAGGACCTGATGGCATACACCCACGGGTACTAAGGGAACTAAGTAATGTGATAGACAGACCGTTATATCTTATATTTAAGGACTCTGTTGAGACTGGGTCTGTGCCACTTGATTGGCGACAGGCGAATGTAGTGCCAATATTCAAAAAGGGAGCGAAAAGTGACGCCGGAAACTATCGGCCGGTGAGTCTGACGTCCGTTGTGGGCAAAATTTTTGAAAGCTTCATTAAAGAGGCAATTACGGAGCATCTTGATGCTAATAATCTTTTAATCCCGAACCAACATGGATTCATGAGGAATCGCTCCTGCCAAACAAACCTGATTGACTTCTACGAGGAGGTGAGCTCTCGAGTAGATCAGGGGGAACCAGTGGATGTCGTGTATCTCGACTTCTCAAAAGCTTTCGATAGCGTGCCACATAATAGGTTGGTATACAAAATGAGAATGATGGGGCTGGGGGAAAATGTCTGCAAGTGGGTAGCTAACTGGCTAAGGGATAGAAGGCAGAGGGTGGTTATAAATGGAATATACTCAGATTGGGTAAGCGTCACTAGAGGCGTTCTTTACGGTAAGAGCAGTGAGAATATGGATTTCACAGAGTGAGGAGACGGTGATGTCAGATTCACTACACCAGTTCAAGCGGGGACTGGATGCATTTCTAGATACCAGGCAGATTTCAGCATATACTTAAAAATAAAATAAAATAGTAAGTTGATACAGGGATTTATTCTGACTGCTGGTTTCAGAGTCAGGAGGGAATTTTTCCTCAGGTGAAGATTGGCCAAATCATTTGGGGTTTTTGCCCTCCTCTGGATCAACTTTACCAATTACAGAACTAACAGGTCGAACTTGATGGACGCAAGTCTTTATTCGGCTTTACTAACTATGTTTACAAACTATGTTACTATGTTTTGGAAGAATGTTCTCTGGTCAGATGAGACAAAAGTCGAGCTTTTTGGGAAAAACCATCAACATAGAGTGTACAGGAAAAAAAAAGAGGCATTCAAAGAAAAGAACATGGTCCCTACAGTCAAACATGGCGGAGGTTCCCTGATGTTTTGGGGTTGCTTTGCTGCCTCTGGCACTGGACTGCTTGACCGTGTGCATGGCATTATGAAGTCTGAAGACTACCAACAAATTTTGCAGCATAATGTAGGGCCCAGTGTGAGAAAGCTGGGTCGCCCTTAGAGGTCATGGGTCTTCCAGCAGGACAATGACCCAAAACACACTTCCAAAAGCACTATAAAATGGTTTTAGAGAAAGCACTGGAGACTTCTAAGGTGGCCAGCAATGAGTCCAGACCTGAATCCCATAGAACACCTGTGGAGAGATCACAAAATGGCAGTTTGGAGAAGGCACCCTTCAAATATCAGGGACCTGGAGCAGTTTTCCAAAGAAGAATGGTCTACAATTCCAGCAGAGCATTGTAAGAAACTCATTGATGGTTACCGGAAGTGGCTGTTCGCAGTTATTTTGGCTAAAGGTTGTGCAACCAAGTATTAGGCTGAGGGTGCCAATACTTTTGTCTGGCCCATTTTTGGAGTTTTGTGTGAAATGATCAATGATTTGATTTTTGCTTCATTCTCTTTTGTGTTTTTTCCTTGCAAGCAAATTAAATGAAGATAATAATACCAAAGAATTTGTGATTGCAATCATTTTCAGGAAGAAACTGAGTATTATCTGATAGAATTGCAGGGGTGCCAATACTTTTGGCCACCACTGTAATAAGTGAGCTGTCATTTATTCATAAGACGTTCTATTCTTCAGAGCTGAGACTGTAAAATAAAAAGTGAAGAATAAAATATCTGATGACTGTTCTTTCACTGTGAGTAAGAAACAGATAATAAAATTAAAGGAAAAATAACTGAGGGGAGAACCCTGCAGGTTTATTGTCCTTCTATAGCTGTATGGTGGCAGGATGGTGACACTGCTGGAGTCCTGGTGAGGATCTGCATGATATTAATTTCTGTTGACTTTTTATTGCCAACATATTCTGCAGTGATGTACATATAGTCCCTGCCCACAATGCGGTACACATGAGGGACAATTTCATATTAAGCCAAGTAACCTATGATGTCAAGGTCTCATATTTACAACGTGCTTATTGGCAATCTGAGCCGGCGAATGGCTCTGTGTCCGTATATTCGCTATATACTGCCCGCAATATCTTGTAGAAAGCTCACAGTGACTAAAATGTATAAATAGTTCTCTTTGGAGAATTTAATTAGATCCATTCATACCTTACCTTATAATGAGGACTTAAAGGGCTTTTATAACTAGGTAAAACAAGCTTAACGGGACTGTCCAGGACTTATATATTAATGACCGATTTTAGGATAAGTCATCAACAGGGTGGGACTGGGCTGGCGGGGTACCCTTCTGCAGAGGAGAGGGGGAGAAGAGAATGAAAAAATAAAAAAACCTGCGGTTTTAAGGGGCACGGGCCCTTTAAAAGCGCTGGCACAGTGTATGCAGGGACGCGCGTACGCGGCGTTCATTACCTGAACCGCCGCGACACACGTCCCAGTGAAGCAGCTGAAGCTGCGCGTCTCCCTTCCCCGGCCGGCGTATGACGTCACCGGAGAAGGAGGACACCGCACGGGAGAGCAGGAAGGTAAGAGGTGTCTGTGTGTGTGTCTGTGTGTATATGAGTGGATGCAGAATGGGATGGGCCCCTGGCTGGACACACAAGGGGGGGCCCGGCTAGACACACAAGGGGGGACCCTGGCTGGACACACAAGGGGGGGCCCGGATGGACACACAAGGGGGGCCTTGCTGGACACACAAGGGGGAGCCCTGGCTGGACACACAAGGGGGAGCCCTGGCTGGACACACAAGGAGAAGCCCTGGCTGGACACACAAGGGGGAGCCCTGACTGGACACACAAGGGGGAGCCCTGACTGGACACACAAGAGGGAACCCTGGCTGGACACACAAGGGGGAGCCCTGGCTGGACACACAAGGGGGAGCCCTGGCTGGACACACAAGGGGGAGCCCTGACTGGACACACAAGGGGGAGCCCTGGCTGGACACACAAGGGGGGAGCTGGATGGACACACAAGGGGGAACCCTGGCTGGACCCACAAGGGGGAGCCCTGGCTGGACACACAAGGGGAAGCCCTGGCTGGACACACAAGAGGGAACCCTGGCTGGACACACAAGGGGGAACCCTGGCTGGACACACAAGGGGGAACACTGGCTGGACACACAAGGGTGAGAGCCTGGCTGGACACACAAGGGGGAACCCTGGCTGGACACACAAGGGGGGGAGCCTGGCTGGACACATAAGGGGGGGAGCCTGGCTGGACACATGGGAAAGGGTGGGCAGGATGGCTATATGGTGGGGCAGGCTGGACACATGGAGGCCAGGATGGATATGTGAGGGGGATGGATATATGGGGGGGCCGGATATATGGGGGGCGGGGCAGGCTGGACACATGATGGCCAGGATGGATATGTGGGGGGCAGGCTGGACACATGGGGGGCTAGGATAGATATGTGGAGGGGCAGGCTCGATACACGTGGGCTAGGATAAATATATGGAGGGGCCACGCTGGACATATGGGGGCCAGTATGGATATATGTGGGGGTGTCAGGATGGATATATGCAGGGGGGAAGGGCAGGATGGATATATGAGGGGGAGGCTGGACACATGGAGGCCAGGATGGATATATGGGGGGCAGGCTGGAAACATGGAGGCCAGGATGGATATATTGTGGGGGGCAGGCTGGACACATGGAGGCCAGGAAGGATATGTTGGGGGGGCATGCTGGACACATGGAGGCCAGGATGGATATATGGGGGGCAGGCTTGACACATGGGGCTTTAGGACAGATATATGGGAGGGGGCAGGCTGGACACATGGAGGCCAGGACAGATATATGGGGGGGCAGGCTGGAAACATGGAGGCCAGGATGGATATGTGGGGGGGCAGGCTGGACACATGGAGGCCAGGATGGATATATGGGGGGAACAGGAGGGCCACATGGGGGACTAGGATGGGTATATGGGAGGGGGCAGGCTCGATACATGTGGGCTAGGATAAATATATGGAGGGGTCACACTGGACATATGGGGGCCAGAAGGGATATATGGGGGGTGTCAGGATGGATATATGCAGGGAAGGGGGGGCCAGGATGGATATATGGGGGTGCCAGGCTGAACAAGGGACTTAATTACTGTTTGGGGCCAGATTGAGGAACATACTTTATTAGTTTATGGTGGCCAGTGAGGAACATTATTATTTTAGAGTCCAATTAGAGACATTATTACTTCTGTAATATAATTTACTTTTTAGGAAATTGTTTTCCATGGGATAGGACAAAAGCGGGCTCCTGTTACTGTGCAGGGCGGCACTATATCGCTTTTTTTCTTCAACTGGTGTAGTGTAGAAGTCGGGGGGTGGAGTGGGAATATTCCCTAGAAGAGATCAGTTATTGATAACTGTGTGTTATTTTCTGCAGAGATGATTCCTGGCTGGAAGAAGTGATGGCCGTCTGTGCCAGATGAAGAAGAAAAGCGAAGATGAAGGACTTCACCTAGAGACGTCACTGGTGAGTCAGTGTATTACATGTGACTCGCCCCCTGGGCCGTGGGGCACTCGGATCCGGGCAATAGGGAGACGATGGGGGTAGTAGTGGCGACCCGGTTCCGTGGCTCAGGGTGGTCAGGCCAATGGTAGTCTGCTATGTTCTGCTGATAATGTCCGACTACGCCACCCGTGGATTGCGGTTATTAGGAACCGCCGCTGCATGCAGACCGCTGGGGCTGATGAGGTGTGCAGCTAGGGTAGTGTGACTCTCCACGGGAAGAGTGCTGCCCCAGGGCAGTATAATGGATGTTGGGAGTGATGGTAGTGGGAGTCCCAGTGCTGATAGTGCTGGAGGAGCAAGGAGCACACAGACAACAGGTTGCAGTCCAGGGTCTTTACTAAACAGGTAAACTGACCCACAAACAGTCCCGGCTAGGAGGGGACCTGGATGTCTGAGAGCAACGGGGAAATTGGCCCTGGTCAGGGTGAGGGTGTAGGCCTACCGTGCTTTCTGCGCTCCTTCTGGCTATCTCCTCCTGATAGGGTAACAGCCCACGTTTCCGAGCTTTCCGTGTTTTCTCGCCTGTATGGCCTGCGACGTGGGTTCCTTTCTCCTCCCAGCCTTGTATGGCTTTACTGGTCCCTTCTGTTGTGGCAGGGCCTCCAGGCTTCTTAGGCCAAGGAATATACAGTCCCTTGCGGACTGGTTCTCTGCTGGGGGATGTGGAATCCTTCCAGCCTCAGACACCAAAGTCTGGTAGATTAAGTCTGTTATCTGCCAAGACAGGCTTGCTTCGCCTCTTGTCTCTGGCTTGTGGCTCTCCTCCTGCCACACTTCCTCTTAGGTGCAGTGCAACTGTCTGTCCCTGCTCTGCTGAGACACGTCTCAGTCCTGAGACAGGTCATCTGGGTTCTCTCTAACCCTGCCCCCAGCACCAGCTTTTATAGGGGCAGCCTGCTCCCCCTACTGGCCTGAGACAGGAGGCATTGCATGCTAATGTTCCCCTGACTAGAGAACCTCCCCCCTGCTCTCAGACACAGCTTTAATTACACTTGTGGCATCCAGGCCAGGGTGACACATTCCCCCCTAGTGAAATTTAGTACTCCGGGACTAAACAGTAAACAAAGACAATATGCAAAACAATAAAACATTAATAGACAGACGACGCACAAATTGAGTTCTTAAGGTCACAGTGTGGCCTGTGACCGGGTGTCCATATCACCAGCACAACGGGGAACCTTAACCAGGTGGGGGTCTGTCCTACCCCAAGTCCTTCACAGTCTTAGTTCATTCCTGGGTTAGGCTCTGAACGCAGTCCATACAAGGTCCCGGTTATAAAAAGTCCATAACCTGTGAGTCCTTACGGTAGCTGCAAGAAACTGAAACATAGTATTAGCAAACATGCATGTAACTTTGCAAACAATTCAACATTTGGCAACAGGGTTATTTACAATTTTAGTACACTATATTCTCCAGCGAGCGGGTATCTGTCCCTTTGTGCTCCTGGTTGACCTACGTAGCCCACTGTCTGGTGGTGGACTGACTTGGCTTTCCCCACTAGCGTTAGGGGTGCAGCTACCAGCTGGGTGTACAGGTAGGGCAGGCAGCTGTCTGCGGGTCCTTTGGCTTACCGCAGGCATGGCAGGCTCACTGTCAGCAGAGGGTTGACTCTCCTGGGCTGCTGGTACAGGCTCTTCTGCCTCTGGAACTGCTTGCTCCTCTTCACCTTCCGGCTCTGGTGTTGGTTGTTGCTGTGCCGGTTGCAGGAAATGCAGGACAAGTACCACTATGGCATCATTTATGCGAGTCCAGGACTGAGGAAACTCTCCGAGAACGGTGCTGATCATTTCTTCCTTGTCCTCTGCGGGTTCAAGGTCACTCTGATCCTCTTCTGCACTACGGAGTTGCTCGGGGCACCTTTTGAGATGGTCTCTGGAGACGACACTAGTGGTTTCTCCTCCGTCCTTGGTGATTACGCACACCTTTGGGTTGTCGTGGTCAGACTGCAGTACGGTGTAGGGTTCCCTTTCCCACTGGTCGTCCAACTTATGTAGCCTTCTTTTTCGCTTTAGGACTTGCTCACCAGGTTCTAGGGGACTAGCAGGGGCGTGTTGATTGAAGAGTCTTTCTTGCTTCTCTCTCACCTGGGCCAGGCTCTTCTCCACACTCTCCTGTACCTTCTTGTACTGCAGTTGCCTTTCCGTATCCCAGTCCGCATCCGGGGAGGTGTCCTCAGGTATTAGGACTCCCATCTCCAGGTCTACGGGCAGCTTTCCTGGTCTAGCTCGCATCAGGTAAGCCGGGGTGCAGTTTGTAGCATTCACCAGGATATTGTTGTATAGGTCTATCAGGTCCGGCAGTTTTTCTGGCCACAGGCTGCGTTCCTCCAGGGGCAACGTCTTCAGGAGATCAATGACTATATTGTTCATCTTCTCACACATCCCGTTGGTTTGGGGGTGGTAAGGCGTTGTACGAATCTTCTTACAGCCATAGAGGTTGCAGAACTCCTGGAAGATTTCAGCCTCGAACGCTGGACCCTGGTCTGTCAGGACCTGTTCCGGATACCCGTGTGGACGGCAGAAATATTGCTGGAAGGCTCTGGCCGCTGTTTGGGCTGTCAAGTCCTTTACCGGGACCACCACTAGAAAACGGGAATAGTGGTCCACGATTGTCAGGGCATAGATGTATCCTGACCGGCTGGGAGCCAATTTGACATGGTCCAGAGCTACCAGCTCAAGAGGCTGCGTGGTGATGATGGGCCTCAAGGGTGTCTTCTGGCTGGCACGGTCCTTCCTCCTTAGGTGACAAGGGCCACAGTCTCTGCACCATTTTTCTACAGCTCCTCTCATGCCGACCCAAAAGAATCTTCCTCTTAGTAGGAACTCCAGTTTCTTCCAACCGAAGTGTCCCGCTCTGTCATGGTAAGCCCCCAGGACCATAGCTGCATCCCTCCTTGGGACCACGACTTGCCAGGTCAGCTCGTGCGTCCGGTGGTTGACAATCCTTCTGCACAACTTGCCTTCGTAGAGGAACAGCTTGCTCTTCTCCTTCCATAGCTGCTTGGCTTCCTCTGGGGCATCTGGATCTAAGCGGGCGTCTTCCCGGGTCAGCAGATCTTTCACCAGGCGGACTGCAGGGTCACTATCTTGGGTCTCGGCCCAGCTGTGGTGAGGTAGGGGATTCATCATCACAGTTGTTAGATCCTCCTCCTTCACGCGGTGAGAGTGTTGAGCGGCTCCATACCGGTGAAACGCGGGGAGTTCTACCTCCTCCAGCTCTTCTGGGTCTTCGTCACCTTCAGGTAAGTGAGGCATCCTTGATAGGGCGTCCGCGTTGGAGTTGGTTTTGCCTGCCCGGTACTTGATCACGAAGTCATAGTTGGAGAGACGGGCCATCCACCGCTGTTCCAGGGCACCCAGTCTTGCATTGTCCAGGTGTGTCAACGGGTTGTTGTCCGTGTACATGGTGAACTTTGCGGAGGCCAGGTAATGCTTGAAGCGTTCCGTCACGGCCCACACCACCGCCAAGAATTCTAGCTTGAAGGAGCTGTAATTCTCCGGGTTCCTCTCGGTGGGCCTCAGCTTCCGGCTGGCGTATGCAATCACCCGTTCTCTGCCCTGTTGGTTTTGGGACAATACGGCTCCCAGTCCCACATTACTGGCATCTGTGTGGAGAATGAAAGGCTGGCCATAATCAGGGTAGGCCAGGATCTCATCCCCTGTGAGGGCCATCTTTAGCTGGCGGAAGGACTCCTCTTCCGGTTTATCCCACTTGAAGGGCGGCTTTTGCCTCCTGGACTTAGACTGTCCGATCAGGAGGTCCTGCATAGGAGCTGCCATCTTGGTGAACCCGGGGATGAATCTTCGGTAGTAGCCTACCAACCCGAGAAACTGTCTCACCTCTTTGATGTTCGAGGGGCTTGGCCAGCTCTTGATTTCCGCGACCTTGTCAGGGTCGGGGGCCACTCCTTCCGCGCTTACCACGTGCCCTAGGTACTGGACCTTTGGTTTCAGCAGGTGACACTTCGATGGTTTCACCTTCAGGCCATAGCCTGCCAGGGCTTCGAACACCTCGGCCAGGTGCTTCAGATGGTCCTCGTAGGTCTTCGAATAGACGATCACGTCGTCCAGGTAAAGGAGGACCGTCTCGAAGTTTCGGTGCCCTAGACAGCATTCCATCAGCCGCTGGAAGGTCCCTGGTGCGTTGCAGAGCCCGAAAGGCATGCAGTTGAATTCGCTCAGTCCCATCGGGGTGGTGAAGGCGGTCTTCTCCTTGTCAGCCTCTGCCACAGGAACCTGCCAGTACCTGCTAGTAAGGTCCAAAGTAGAAAAGAAGTTAGCTGATTTTAGTGCGGCTAAAGACTCCTCTATTCTAGGCAGCGGATATGCGTCTTTGTGAGTGATACGGTTGATTTGTCTATAGTCGACGCACATTCTCATGGTGCCGTCTTTCTTTTTGACCAGAACCAAGGGGGCTGCCCAGGGGCTACAGCTGTCTCTAATAACCCCAGCTTCTTTCATCTCTCTTAGCATGCCCCTTGCGTTCTGATAATGTGCAGGGGGTACAGGTCTGTGCCTCTCTTTTATCGGTGGGTGGCTCCCTGTGGGGATGTGGTGTTCTATCCCCTTTACTCTGCCGAAGTCTAGCGGGTGCTTACTAAAGACTCTCTCGTACTCCTGTACCACCCGGTAGACTCCTTGTTTTTGGTGCAGGGGAGTGGAGTCAGCACCCACGTGGAGTTTCTGGCACCAGTCCTCCTTTTGTTTCTGGGAGCCATTACCCTCCGCCTGAGGAGATGGAGGCAAGGGTTCCACGGCCCTGATAGCTTTGTGTTCGACCACAAACAGCTTGGCGAGTGTAGCGTACCTGGGTAAGTGTACCTCCCTCTCCCCAATGTTGAGAATGCGGACGGGCACCCTCCCAAGACGGACATCAACCACCCCCCGGGCTGTCAAAATGGTGGGCCTGCTGTCTGAGTACACGGGTTCTACCATGGCTTGGTAGTCTCTACCTCTCAACCCGATTGCAGTCCGACACCAGATCATCATTTCACTTTTGGGAGGCATGGAAATGGGGAATGGGTCACTCAGTCTTACGCTACCGATCTCACCACCAGACAGTTCTACCTGCTGCCGTCTCATCAGGGCTTTTATCTCCTTGTTGAGGACTCTCTGTTGGCTGGAACTAGCATTCACCGCCACCTGTTGTAAGATTACAATTACCTCTGAAAGACAATTTTCAATTACATTAGTACCCACAGTTATTTTAGGGTGACTTTCACGACGGTCAATGTCCACAATAATCACTCCCTGTGCCGGTAGTTCAACTTTACCAATCTTAATGGTCATCTCCTTGAACCCCATCTGCGGCACGGGTAAGCCATTACTGGCGATGATGCTCAAGTTACCGTCTGGATACCGTGTGATATCAGCATCAGTCCAATACTGCTTAAAAAGTACATAAGGGATAGTGGTTACTTGTGACCCAGTATCCAGCAAGGCGCTCATGGGGATACCGTCCAGCACCACGGGTAAAACCGGGCGCCCCCCAACGTACTTATTACGCCAATTGTAAGGGCCTGGTGATCTTATGCCTGGGGGTTGGCCCTCTGCCCCAGGTTGGACCCGTTTAAATTACAGTACCTGGAAATGTGTCCGGGCTGGTTGCATCGACAGCAAATGGGCTGTCCATCCTCTGCGTAGCGGTCTGTGGGCCTCCCTCGGAACGACGGGATCCTCCTCTGTCGACGCTATGGGACATCCTCCGGACTTGAAGCCAGCTCGATGGGTTTTGACGGGTCCACTTGCAACGCCTGGACGGTCCTGGTCAACGCCGCGACGCTCCTGGTCAGCTCCTGGACTTGTTGGTGCAGATCTTTCGACGGGGCTTGGTTCAGGGCCTGTGCATCAGCCTCCACGGAGTCCATAGAGGAGGGCGCCGCCTCCTGGTGGTAAGTGATAGCAGGGCGCCGGGGGTTTATAGCGCCACTGGTTGCAGATTCACGGAGCACCCTTATGGCCCTGTCCTTAAATTGGGCAAAGGTAAGGTCGAGGTTCTGAAAGAACATGAGGCGCAGTTGGGCCCTGTGGGCGCTAGACAGCAGACCTTCTATGAATTGTTCTGTTAGCAGCTTATCCGTTTCCTGCACACTGCCAGGGTCAGTTTGTTGAATAGCCCTCAAGGCTTCCTGCAGATTTAGGGCATAGTCTCTGATGCTGTCCTGTGCCCGCTGCTTACATCCATAGAACCTCATTTTAATCTCAGCGGAGGTACGTGTGTCAAAGGTACCCCGCAGCCGGGCCAGAATACCCTTCACAGTCCTTTTCTCCTCAGTGGGCCATGATTTTACCTCCCGCTGGGCTGCGCCAGTTAACTGCCCTGTTAATATGCTGACCTTCTGTTCCTCTGTCAGGGGGTAAACGTGGAACAAACTGTATAGCCTTTCCTTGAAGTCAGTTAGGGCATGGGGCTCCCCTGAGTATTTGGGCAGCCAGGCCGCTCCAGGGATGTAGGGCAAGGAAAAGGGCATCACCGCTGCTGCAGTTGCGTTGGTGGTAGTGGGCACCTCTGTGTCCGTCATCTTCCTCCCCCGCTAGTTACGCGTGGCCTACCTTCCGACGATCCTCTTCTGTAGGCCGCGGCTCCGCTGCTGCTGCTATGGACGAGGACCTGGCGTCGCGTCCTGATGACGTCAGCGTCGCTCTCTCTCCCTTCCAGGACCTTGCGCAGCGTCGGTGCGTGAGGCGGAGCTTCGGATCTCGCGCGGTTTTGACGTCCACGCCCCTCTTCTTCCCGCGCGGCGTCCTGAAGATGGCGTCCGATGGCGGGAAGCAGCTGCGGATGGCGGGAAGGCGGCAGAAGACGGCGGGAAACGGTCCAAGATGGCGTCCGATGGCGGGAATCGGCTCCGGATGGCGGGAAAAGACTCCGGACGGCGGGAAACTTTGCCACAGGTAAGTTACAAAAGTCTTTTTCAGGCACGCAGTACCCGGTTGTTGCGGGCACGAAATCCTGCCGACTACGCCAAAGCTGACTCGCCCCCTGGGCCGTGCGGCACTCGGATCCGGGCAATAGGGAGATGATGGGGGTAGTAGTGGCGACCCGGTTCCGTGGCTCAGGGTGGTCAGGCCAATGGTAGTCTGCTATGTTCTGCTGATAATGTCCGACTACGCCACCCATGGATTGCGGTTATTAGGAACCGCCGCTGCATGCAGACCGCTGGGGCTGATGAGGTGTGCAGCTAGGGTAGTGTGACTCTCCACGGGAAGAGTGCGGCCCCAGGGCAGTATAATGGATGTTGGGAGTGATGGTAGTGGGAGTCCCAGTGCTGATAGTGCTGGAGGAGCAAGGAGCACACAGACAACAGGTTGCAGTCTAGGGTCTTTACTAAACAGGTAAACTGACCCACAAACAGTCCCGGCTAGGAGGGGACCTGGATGTCTGAGAGCAACGGGGAAATTGGCCCTGGTCAGGGTGAGGGTGTAGGCCTACCGTGCTTTCTGCGCTCCTTCTGGCTATCTCCTCCTGATAGGGTAACAGCCCACGTTTCCGAGCTTTCCATGTTTTCTCGCCTGTATGGCCTGCGACGTGGGTTCCTTTCTGCTCCCAGCCTTGTATGGCTTTACTGGTCCCTTCTGTTGTGGCAGGGCCTCCAGGCTTCTTAGGCCAAGGAATATACAGTCCCTTGCGGACTGGTTCTCTGCTGGGGGATGTGGAATCCTTCCAGCCTCAGACACCAAACTCTGGTAGATTAAGTCTGTTATCTGCCAAGACAGGCTCTCTTCGCCTCTTGTCTCTGGCTTGTGGCTCTCCTCCTGCCACACTTCCTCTTAGGTGCAGTGCAACTGTCTGTCCCTGCTCTGCTGAGACACGTCTCAGTCCTGAGACAGGTCATCTGGGTTCTCTCTAACCCTGCCCTCAGCACCAGCTTTTATAGGGGCAGCCTGCTCCCCCTACTGGCCTGAGACAGGAGGCATTGCATGCTAATGTTCCCCTGACTAGAGAACCTCCCCCCTGCTCTCAGACACAGCTTTAATTACACTTGTGGCATCCAGGCCAGGGTGACACACATGTACACTTACACTACACACGTGGTCAAAACTGTTGGTACCCCTCGTTTAATGAAAGAAAAACCCACAATGGTCACAGAAATAACTTGAATCTGACAAAAGTAATAATAAATTAAAAATCTATGAAAATGAACAAATGAAAGTCAGACATTGCTTTTCTGCTTCCACAGAATAAAAAAAAAAAAATAAACTGATAAAACAGGCCTGGACAGAAATGATGGTTCTTCTTAACTTTATATTTTGCTGAACAACCTTTTGAGGCAATCACTGCAATCAAACGACTCCTGTAACTGTCAATGAGACTTCTGCACCTCTCCACAGGTATTTTGGCCACTCCTCATGAGCAAACTGCTCCAGTTGTCTCATGGTTGAAGGTTGCCTTTTCCAGACGGCATGTTTCAGCTCTTTCCAAAGATGCTCAATAGGATTTAGGTCAGGGCTCATAGAAGGTCACTTCAGAATAGTCCAATGTTTTCCTCTTAGCCATTGTTGGGTGTTTTTAGCTGTGTGTTTTGGGTCATAATACTGTTGCAAGACCCATGACCTGCGACTGAGACCACGCTTTCTGACACTGGGCAGCACATTTCTCTCTAGAATCCCTTGATAGTCTTGAGATTTCATTGTACCCTGCACAGATTCAAGACACCCTGTGCCAGATGCGGCAGACCAGCCCCAAAACATAAAAGAGACTCCTCCGTGTTTCACAGTAGGGACAGTGTTCTTATCTTGATATGCTTCATTTTTCCATCTGTGAACATAGATCTGATGTGCCTTGCCAAAAACTTCCATTTTTGTCTCATCTGTCCATAGGGCATTCTCCTAAAAGCTTTGTGACTTGTGAACATGTAGTTTGGCAAATTCCAGTCTGGCTTTTTTATGATTTTTTTTCAACAATGGTGTACTCCTTGGTCGTCTCCCATGAAGTCCACTTTAGATCAAACAACGACGGATGGTGCGATCTGACACTGATGTTCCTTGAGCTTGAAGTTTACCTTTAATCTCTTTAGAAGTTTTCCTGGGCTCTTTTGTTACCATTCATATTATTCGTCTCTTTGATTTGTTATCAATTTTTCTCCTGCGGCCACGTCCAGGGAGGTTGGCTACAGTCCCATGGATCTTAAATTTCTGAATAATATGTGCAACTGTAGTTACAGGAACATCAAGCTGCTTGGAGATGGTCTTATAACCTTTACCTTTAACATGCTTGTCTATAATTTTCTTTCTAATCTCCTGAGACAACTCTTTCCTTTGCTTCCTTTGGTCCATGTTGAGTGTGGTACACACCATGTCACCAAACAGCACAGTGAGTATCTGTAGCCCTATATACAGGCCCACTGACTGATTACAAGATTGTCGACACCTGTGATGCTAATTAGTGGACACAACTTGATTTAACATGTCCCTTTTGTCACATTATTTTCAGGGGTACCATCATTTCTGTCCAGGCCTATTTCAAGAGTTTAATTTTTTTTTAAATTCTGTGGAAGCAGGGTTGAAAAGCAATGTCTGACTTTCATTTGTTCATTTTCATCGATTTTTAATTTATTATTACTTTTGTCAGATTCAAGTTTTTTCTGTGACCATTGTGGGTTTTTCTTTCATTAAACGAGGGGTACCAACAATTTTGACCACGTGTGTATATAGTATATACAGAGCTCCTGTGTATGTCACTAGTGATCACTGTATTACCTATACACTATATACAGAGCTCCTGTCTATAATGTCACTGGTGATCACTGTGTTACCTGTACACTGACACTATATACAGAGCTCCTGTGTATAATGTTGCTGGTGGTAATAACAGTGTTGTTAGTATTGTGGTTTTGTATTCATGATCAGTATTGTAGTATTTGGTCACCTTGGGGTGGTAATATATGGTCTGGTCATAGTTTGGCCATATTTGTTCCTTGTATGTGGTATTATTCGGTCACTATGTAGTGGTAATATGTGATCTAGTCAAGGTGTGGCGATATTTGTCCCTTTTGTATGTGGTATTATTGGTGTTGATATAGTGGACTGTGTTGTGTATGGCGGTCATTTTATTCTCGCTGATCTTAACTAGGAAAAGATTTTTTTCCATTAGGCCACAGCCCCACCATCAGTATTTGGTCAGTATTTTTCTCAGGAGTGGCTGCCGAAACCAGGAATGGTTGATTAATGCAGAATTGGTGACTTGTTTCTATTATACCTTTTCTCTGATTGTTCATCACCTGTTTTGGCTCCCACTCCTGAGAAAAAATACTGACTGGACACTGACCGAATACTGATAGTAGGGCCGTGGCCTTAGCGATTAAATACTTGGACAAGAGCGGCAGAGATGCACTTACAGGGGTTCTCCGGTGAAAACAAGTAATCACCTCTCCACAGGATCATTGATAATATTGATTGGTGGGGGTCTGACTGCTTGCACACACCGGCAGAATGTGGAGCTTTTCTCCCCATTAGACTGGAGCGGCATGTGAGATGCGACCACTGATCCATTCATTCTCTCAGTGGCTGTGAGCGCTGCTCTTTTTTGTAAGTCTCTAAGAGAATGAATAGAGCTGCGGTCAGACGTCCCACCTGCCGCAGCATTTTAAAATAGGGATAAGTGTTCTGTCAGGGATAAAACTTCCCCATTCTTCCGATAGGTGCGTTTTCCAATGTTCGGACACAAATGCTCAATAAGTGATCACCTATCCTGTAGAGCCCATGGATCGGTGATAACTTGTTTTAACTAGTGTTGAGCGAGTATGTTCTGTCCGAGTATGCTCGGCCCGAGCTCCGAGTATTTACAGCTGCTCGGTGATATGGTTGAATCGCTCCCGTGTGCATGATTTGCAACTGTTTGACAGCTTTAACCCCTTAACGACATGTCACGTATTAGTACGCGCATGTCGTTATCCTCCGGTTCAGTGAGGGCTCCGGCGCTGAGCCCGCACTGAACCAAGCACATGTCAGCTGATTATTACAGCTTACATGTGCCCGCAACAGGCGCGGGTGGAATCGTGATCCACCAGCGGCTGTTAACATATTAAATGCCGCTGTCAATCTCTGACAGCGGCATTTAATGCGCGCTTCCTGGAAGCGCGTCACTTACCCCTCCCATCGGCAACCCCGTCACATGATCGTGGGTCGCCGATGGGTGGTCATGACAACCCTGGGTCTGCAGCAGACACCAGTGGTTGTAATGATCCTGTCGCTGTGAGCGCCACCTAGTGGTCGGCGCTCATAGCACAGGACCATTTCTGCTGCATACAGGGGATCTGATCGTCCCCTGTATGTAGCAGAGGCGATCGGACAGTTGCTGCTTCTAGTCTCCTATGGAAACTACAGAAGCAAGCAAAAAGTGAAAAAAAAAGTTTTAAAAAATATGAAAAAAAATAAAAAAATATAAAAGTTTAAATCACCCCCCTTTCGCCTCATTCAAAATAAAATCATAAAAAAAAAACCCTACATACACATATTTGGTATTGCCGCATTTAGAATTGCCCTATCTATCAATATAAAAAAAGAATTAATGCGATCGGTAAATGGCGTAATGAGAAAAAAATTCTAAACGACAGAATTACGTTTTTTGGTCGCCGTAAAATTGCAATAAAATGCAATAACGGGCGATCAAAACATTGGATCTACCCCAAAATAGCATCTATAAAAACTTCAGCTCGGTTCACAAAAAATAAGCCCTCACCCTGTCCCAGATCCCGAAAAATGGAGACGCTACGGGTCTCGGAAAATGGCACCATTTTTTTTTTTTACCAAACTTTGGAATTTTTTTTCATCACTTAAATAAAAAAGAACCTATACATGTTTGGTGTCTACGAGCTCTTAATGACATGGAGAATAATAATGGCAGGTCAGTTTTAGCATTCAGTGAACGTGGTAAAAAAAAATTAAAAAAAACCTCAGTGGTATTGCACTTTTTTTGGAATTTCACGGCGCTTGGAATTTTTTTCCCGTTTTCCCGTACACGGCATGGTAAAACTAGTAATGGCGTTGAAAAGTACAACTCGTCCCGCAAAAAATAAGCCCTAACATGGCCATATTGACCAAAAAATAAAAACGCTATGGCTCTGGGAACAAGTGGAGCAAAAAGCGAAAATGCAAAAACGGAAAATGCTCCGCGGCTTAAGGGGTTAATACATGTGAGGAATGTCTATTTCTTACACATTCCTCACATGTATTAAAACCGTCAAACAGTCGCAAATCATGCACACGGGAGCGATTCAACCATATCACCGAGCAGCTATAAATACTCGGAGCTCGGCCCGAGCATACTCGCCGAAAGGGTTAACAGAACATACTCGCTCAACACTAGTTTTAACCAAAGAAGCCCTTTAATGCAAACATGTCCATCCCAGTTAGAGTGTCGCCCAGTAGATGTGCAGGAGCCGCCAGTCAATGCTCCACTATAACAGCGAGAGCGGATAACAGATATTTGCATCTTGCTGTAGGTGGGCCCCTAGAGTTAATTTCCCCTGTGGGCCCCAGACACCGCAGTCCGACCCTGGTCATCAATATCAGATCAGTGAGGTTCCAACACACGGCCCCCTCACCAATAAGACAGCAGCTGGAAATACTCAGCGTAGAGACCAAACAGCACAGCGCTGTACACTGTGTAGTGGCCGATCTTGGTACTGCAGCTCCTATTGAAATGATTGTGATCTGAGCTGTAGTACCTGAAACCAGCCATTGCACAGTGTGCGGAGCTGTGCTATTCCAGCTCTTAACACTGTGTACATCATCTTGCAGAAGTAGCTGATGTCTGGGGATTTCAGGTGTCAGACCCCCACTAATCACTGTATGAGTTCTGCTCTACTCCTTTATTAAAGGGGTGGTCTTGTGTTCCTCTCATCAGAAGCTGAAGATTTACAGTTCTGGCCGGTGGCTTGGCTGAGCCGCTTGTCTGAATTGTGCCCTCTTGCATTCTGCGGGCAGAGGCGGCTTTGCCTCTGCAGAATGGGACAGGCACAGGGGCGCTGAAGTCCACCAGTCTGCAAGTGAGCGCTTCTTGCCAAGGAGACCAGCCACTTCTCAGGTGGTCAGTAACCATAGCAATGAGCTGTACACTGCAGAATTAAAAATCTTTTCCTTGAGAACAGAGAAGATTTTGAATAAGAAGGAAATTGCAACGTTTCTTGTTTTTACAAGCTCTTTGCAATCTTAGCCTTTTAATACATTCATTTTATTTAGTTATATATTTATTTTACTCTCTTATATAGCGCCGTTAGATTTCGTAGCACCTTACAGACATTATCATCACTGTCCCCATTGGGGCTCACAATATGAATTCCCTATCAGTATGTCTTTGGAGTGTGGGAGGAAACCGGAGAACCCGGAGGAAACCCATACAAACACGGGGAGAACATACAAACTCCTTGCAGATGTTGTCCTTGCTATTATATGAACCCAGCCCCACAGCGTTAATCATTGACCCACCATGTTGCCCACATTCCTCGGCTTTTTTAAGATTTTCTGCAATGAATAAGAACACTGAAGAAAATCTAGATTGATCAACATTTCCTATCACAAATGCAGTTGCTGCAAAACTTGTCCATAGTCCTGTTCCCAGCTGAAAATTGGATACAATTGTATCTTGTGTAGACAATGCTCTGTGAGCTAAATAGCCGGGATCCACTGCTACAAGGCAGGAAACAGACAGATTCTGCTGATGGGTTCTGCTCCCAGAGCATTATTCAGCCTGGACATCTCAGCTCAGAGCAAAACCAGCTATAAGGCTGTGTGCACACCTAGCAGATTTGATGCAGATTTACATGCGTTTTTTCTGCCAGAGAGAAGCGTTTTCACATGCGTTTTTTCAAGCACTTTTCCAAGCAATTTTGAGCATCACTTGGAAAAGTGCTTGACAAGTTGATCACACAATATAAATCCATGCAACCGACATGGATCTATAATGTGTGAACAACTTAGATGCTTTAAATGCAGCATCTATAGTAAAAAAAAGAAAACGTTAATAAATAAAAAAAAACAACGGTATATTCACCTCTCCGGCGGCCCCCGGTCTGCTCTCCGGTCTCCTCCGGTCTGCTCCCGGCCGCGTCTTCTCTCTTCAGCGTCCTGCAGTGTACGGTCAGGACCTGCGGTGACGTCATTTAGTCAGCTGATGGTCACGCGACCATCACCTGATGCCGACGTCAGCTGTCATGCAACCATCACCTGACTAAATGACGTCACCGCAGGTCCTGACAGTACAGACAGCAGACCGGAGGAGACCGGAGAGCAGACCGGGGGCCGCCGGAGAGGTGAATATACAGGTTTTGTTTGTTTTTAACTTTTTTATTTCTTTTTTTCACCGCGTGGTAGCCGGGATGAAGAGGAGTTGTAGTCTCGTCTTCCTCCCAGATACCACACGCATCGCGAATAAGCTTCAGCGTAATCGCAGTAGAAATGGTCATGCTGCGTTTTGCAAAGTAATGCGAATTCGGCGCGCAAATTAGCGCATCATGTGCACAGCACATCCGAATTCACATGGCTTTGCATGGCAGACTGTTCTACAAACGTTTTCGCGGCCGTAAAAATGCCGCAAAAATGCTACAAAAACGCTGCGTGGGCACATGGCCTAAGGCTGTGTGCCCACAATGCGTTTTTTAAGCGTTTCGGCATGGCAAAAACGCTGCAGAAACGCTTAAAAACACATGTTAGAAGGTCTGCCATGTTCCCCAATGATAGTCCGCATGTGCTGTGCACATGCTGCGGAAATTTCCACTGCGGATTATCATTGCGGAAGAAAACGCAGCACTACCAATTATTTTGCATAAGCGCTGCTTTTTCGCCGCCATTGACTTGCATTGGAACAAATGGATTCCGCTTCACTAGATAAGCACATGCGGAATACATGCGTTCAATGTGCGGATGGTACCCGCGTGTGGAGGATGGGAGACTCTCCTCCGGACCCGGGTACCATAGAACCTGTCAAAAAAAAGAATAAAATATAAAATAAATGTTATATTTACCTTCTGACGGCCCCCGCTGCGCTCGTCCTCCCATGCCGGCAGCTCGCGATGGACTGAAGGACCTGCGCTGACGTCATAGTCATGTGACAGCAGGTCCTTCAGTGTACCGCGATCTGCCGGCAGCCAGGACGGAGCGAAGCAAGACTGCGGGGGCCATCGGAAGTTAAGTATAGATTTATAGATGGTGGCCTGATTCTAATGCATCGGGTATTCTAGAATATGTATGCGGCAGACCGGGCGCAATCAGCAGAGCGGTGTTTAAATTTGGCGCCAAAATCGCTGATTGGTCGCGGCCAACAACCGCGACCAATCAGCAAAGCGGTGTTGAAATTTAGCGGCTATATCGCTGATTGGTCACGGCCGGCAGTCGCGACTAATCAGCAGGGCGGGGTTTAAATTTTGCGCCAATAATGCTGATTGGTCGCGGCCAGCGAACGTGACCAATCAGCAGAGCGGGGTTTAAATTTTGCGCCAATAATGCTGATTGGTTGCAGCCGCCGGTCGCGACCAATCAGCAAAGCGGTGTTTAAATTTGGCGCCAATAGTAGTGACTGGTCACGGCCACGACCATTCAGCAGAGCGGTGTTTAAATTTGGCGGCAATAATGCTGATTAGTCGCGGCCGGCAATTTGGCGCCAACAATACTGATTAGTCGCGGCCGGCAACCGCGACCAATCAGCAGAGCGGGGTTTAAATTTGGCGCCAAAATTGCTGATTGGTGGCGGCCGGCTGTCTCGACCAATCAGCAGAGCGGGGTTTAAATTTGGCGCCAATAATGCTGATTGGTCGCAATCGCCGCCCGCGACCAATCAGCAGAGCGGTGTTTAAATTTGGCGCCAATACTGCTGATTGGTCGCGGCCGGCAACCGCGACCAATCAGCATAGCGGGGTTTAAATTTGGCGCCAATACTGCTGATTGGTCGCGGACGGCGACCGCGACCAATCAGCAGAGCGGTGTTTAAATTTTGCGCCAATATTGCTGATTGGTCGTGGACGGCGACCGCGACTAATCAGCAGAGCGGTGTTTAAATTTGGCGCCAATACTGCTGATTGATCTCGGCCAGCGACCGCGATCAATCAGCAGAGCGGTGTTTAAATTTGGCGCCAGTAATGCTGATTAGTCGCGGCCGGCATCCGCGACCAACTAGCGGAGCGGGTTTAAATTTGGCGCCAAAATCGCTGATTGGTCGCGTCTGGCGTCCGCGACCAATCAGCACAGCAGTGTTTAAATGTGGCGGCAAGATCGGTGATTGGTCGCGGCCGCTATTTAAATGTGGCGCCCAAATCGGTGATTGGTCACGGGCAGCGGCCGCGACCAATCAGCAGAGCGGTGTTTAACTTTAGCGCCAAGATCACTGATTGGTCGCGTGTGGAGAGCGAGACCAATCAGTGAATCGTATTGGTGAGAACCGGGGAGCGGAATCGTATTAGTGAGGACCGGGGAGCGCCGCTGCCTGTGCGGCTACTTCCGCTGCGAGAAGCCGGGAGATGAGCGACTGCTCGCAGCAGAAGTATCCGGACCCGCAGCGCCGCTCCCCGGTCCTCCCTTGACACCCTAGCCGCTGATGTCCCCACAGTATCCGCATGGTGTTACAAAGGTCCGGACATTTGTGTTAAAAATCGGTGATTGGTCGCTGGCGCTGCCCGCGACCAATCACCGATTTGGGCGCCAAATTTAAATATCGGCCGCGACCAATCACCGATCTTGGCTCCACATTTAAACACCGCTGTGCTGATTGGTCGCCGACGCTTGGCGCGACCAATCACCGATTTTGGCGCCACATTTAAATAGCGTCCGCGACCAATCAGTACAGCGGTGTTTAAATGTGGAGCCAAGATCGGTGATTGGTCGCGGCCGATATTTAAATTTGGCGCCCAAATCGGTGATTGGTCGCGGGCAGCGTCCGCGACCAATCAGCACAGTAGTGTTTAACTTTTGCGGCAAGATCAGTGATTGGTCGCGGGCCAAGACCGCGACCAATCACCGATTTGTGCGGCACATTTAAATAGCGGCTGCGACCAATTGGATGTCAGCGCCGCTGCCCGGTCCTCCCTTCACACCCTAGCCGCTGATGTCCCCACAGTATCCGCATGATGTTACAAAGGTCCGGACAATTGTGTTAAAAATCGCTGATTGGTCGCCGACGCTGGGCGCGACCAATCACCGATTTTGGCGCCACATTTAAATAGCGTCGGCGACCAATCAGCGATTTTTAACACAAATGTCCGGACCTTTGTAACACCATGCAGATACTGTGGGGACATCAGCGGCTAGGGTGTGAAGGGAGGACCGGGGAGCGGCGCTGACATCCATGCGGCTAGGGTGTGAAGGGAGGACCGGGGAGCGGCGCTGACATCCATGCGGCTAGGGTGTGAAGGGAGGACCGTTGAGCGGCGCTGACATCCAATTGGTCGCGGCCGCTATTTAAATGTGCCGCACAAATCGGTGATTGGTCGCGGTCTTGGCCCGCGACCAATCACTGATCTTGCCGCAAAAGTTAAACACTACTGTACTGATTGGTCGCGGACGCTGCCCGCGACCAATCACCGATTTGGGCGCCAAATTTAAATATCGGCCGCGACCAATCACCGATCTTGGCTACACGATCTTGGCTCCCGGCTGCATCTCCGTCCCGCAGATGGGTCCGGCGGTCGATGTCCTTCTGCTGGTACCAGCCGGGAGATGAGCGCCTCGCGGCGCTCATCTCCCGGCTGCATCGCCGCTGAGCTCCGTCCCGCAGATGAGCCGCTAACGGCCGCCATCTTTTTTCAGAAATCCCGCGGCGCTGATTGGCCGCTGCCGGACCAATGAGCGACGCGGGATTTCCAGGACAGACGGACAAACAGACAGACAGACAGACGGGATAAGACAATTATACAGTAGATTTTTTTATTTTTAACCAGTCTTTGGGGTCACACTATATAAATCCATGCCGTTTTCATGGATTTCTATAGTGTGACCAAATTGACAAGCACTTTCCAAGTGATGCTAAAATCACTTGTAAAGCGCTTGTCAACCCGCATGTGGAAATGCATGTGAAGAACGCTTCACTTCTGCATGTCCCTGGCAGGAAAAACGCATGTACAATCCGCATGTACAATCCGCATGTACAATCCGCATATACAATCCGCATGTACAATCCGCATGTACAATCCGCATATACAATCCGCATATACAATCCGCATGTACAATCCGCATGTACAATCCGCATGTACAATCCGCATGTACAATCCGCATGTACAATCCGCATATACAATCCGCATGTACAATCCGCATGTACAATCCACATATACAATCCGCATATACAATCCGCATGTACAATCCGCATGTACAATCCGCATGTACAATCCGCATGCACAATCCGCATGTACAATCCGCATATACAATCCGCATGTACAATCCGCATGTACAATCCGCATGTACAATCCGCATGCGTTTTTTCTGCCAGGGAGATGCAGAAACGCTCAGGAAAAATCCGGAGCTTTTGTGCATCGTGGGCACATAGCCTAAGTCTCTGCATTTGTCTGCTTACACATCTGTACATTTCTGAACACATTCAGCAAAAATTGCAGTACATTTGTTAAAATTGGGCATATAGCATACTATAGGTGCTTCTCACAAAATTAGAATATCATCAAAAAGTTAATTTATTTCAGTTCTTCAATACAAAAAGTAAAACTCATATTATATAGAGTCATTACAGACAGAGTGATCTATTTTAAGTGTTTATTTCTGTTAATGCTATTATCTCAGTAAATTAGAATACTTTATAACACCAGCTTGAAAAATGTTTTTAAAATCTGAAATGTTGTCCTACTGAAATGTATGTTCAGTAAATGCCCTCAATACTTGGCCAGGCTCCTTTTGCATCAATTACTGCATCAATGCGGCAATGTGGCATGGAGGCGATCAGCCTGTGACACTGCTGAGGTGTTATGGAAGCCCAGGTGGCTTTGATAGCAGCCTTCAGCTCGTCTGCATTGTTGGGTCTGGTGTCTCTCATCTTTCTCTTCACAATACCCCATAGATTCTCTATAATAGATTCTCTATGGGGTTAAGGTCAGGTGAGTTTGCTGCCAATCAAGCACAGTGATACTGTTGTGTAAACCAGGTATTGGTACTTTTGGCCGTGTGGACAGGTGCCAAGTCCTGCTGGAAAATGACATTTCCATCTCCATAAAGCTTGTCGGCAGAGGGAAGCATGAAGTGCTCTACAATGTCCTGGTAGACGGCTGCGCTGACTTTGGTCTTGATAAAACACAGTGGACCTACACCAGCAGATGACATGGCTCCCCAAACCATCACCGATTGTGGAAACTTCACACGAGACCTCAAGCAGCTTGGATTGTGGCCTCTCCACTCTTCCTCCAGACTCTGGGACCTTGATTTCCAAATTAAATGCAAAATTTACTTTCATCGGAAAACAACACCTTGGACCACTGAGCAACAGTCCAGGTGTTTTTCTCCTTGGCCCAGGTAAGACGCTTCTGGCGTTGTCTATTGGTCATGAGTGGCTCGACACAAGGAATGTGACACTTGTAGCCCATGTCCTGGATACGTCTGTGTGTGGTGGCTCTTGAAGCAATGACTCCAGCAGCAGTCCACTCCTTGTGAATCTTCCCCAAATGTTTGAATGGCCTTTCCTTAACAATCTTTTCAAGGCTGCGGTTATTCCGGTTGCTTGTGCACCTCTTCCTACCACACTTTTTCTTTCCACTCAACTTTCCATAAATATGCTTGGATACAGCACTCTGTTAACAGCCAGCTTCTTTAGCAATGACCTTTTGTGGTTTACACTCCTTGTGGAGTGTGTCAATGACTGCCTTCTGGACATCTGTCAAGTCAGCAGTCTTCCCCATGATTGTGGAGCCTACTGAAACAGACAAAGGGACCTTTTTAAATGCGTAAGAAGCCTTTGCAGGTGATTTTTGTTCATTATTCTAATTTACTGAGATAATGACTTTGTGTTTTCATTGGCTGTAAGCCATCATTATCAACATTAACAGAAATAAACACTTGAAATAGATCACTCTGTAATGACTCTGTATAATATATGAGTTTCACTTTTTGGATTGAAGAACTGAAATAAATTAACTTTTTGATGATATTCTAATTTTGTGAGAAGCACCTGTATGTTTGATGCATCTCATTAGCTAAGCTCAACCTCTTTCTTGCTTCACCTCAATTTGAGCCATAAATTGTGATATTTCATTTTGGTGCATTTTATGACTCCTTTTTGTCACACTTTTCTCATAACTATTTTTTGTATAACTGAGGGAAAATAACAAAATCTTATTTGTTGTACTCAAGTTTTCACAGAAACATCTGATAAAGTGTTGACTTATTTTTCTGAGTTAAACTCTTCCTTTTGGCCCTCTATATATTTGAGTTTGACAGCCCTGATGTAGATGGATGATGATGTGGCAAGAAGGGGCAGAGGGGCAGAGCCTCCTGGCTCTCAGCTTCGCTCTCCACTGCTCACAGGAGACAGCAGTTACTTCACAAATGTAACTGATAGAAAAGATGTCACGTAAGAGGGGGTCAGGGGAGCGATGTGCTGCAGGAGGGGGAAGATTAGCCAGGGGAGTGGTGTGCTGCAGGGAGAGGAGGATTATGCAGGGGAGTGATGTAATGCAGGATAGGGAGAATCATGCAGGGAGCGATGTGCTGCAGGAAGAGGAGGATTAGGCAGGGAGCGCTGTGCTGCAGGAAGAGGAGGATTAGGCAGGGGAGTTATGTAATGCAGGAGGGGGAGGCTTAGGCAGGGAAGCGATGTGCTGCAGGAAGAGGTGGCTTATGCAGGGGAGTGATGTAATGCAATAGGAGAGGATTAGGCAGGGAGCGATATGCTGCAGGAAGTGCAGGATTTGGCAGTGGGCGATGTGGTGCAAGAGGGGATTTGGCAGTGGGTGATGTGGTGCAGGAAGGGGGAGATTTAGAAAGGGCACAATGTGCTGCAAGGAGGGGAGGATTAGACGGGAGCAATGTGCCGCAAGAGGGGGAGGTTTAGACAGGGGAGTGATGTGCTGCAGGAGTGGGAGAATTAAGCGGTGAGAAACATGCTGCAGGACGGGGAGGGTTAGGCAGGGGAGCAATGTGCTGCAGGTGGAAGGAGAATCTGTGACTACAGCCCAGTGTTTAAGGTTTATTGGAGCCTGTCTTTTATATATTTTATTGTTTTTTTTTCTGACAAAACTGCATAACATCTGACATGAAGTCCGCTTAGCAGTCACTGTCCCTGTAGATTGTTACTGTCCAGGTTCACCGCTGTCTCTTTTTGTTTTTAGTGCCAATCTGACAGCAGTGAAGGTTCCGCTGATAATGGCGGTCGGGTTCCGAATAGAATGTTCATATCTGTTCTCATTGTAGTAACATCACGGAATATGCTAATTTCTTCTGACCACACCCGATGACTGAATAAAGGCGCCTCACCCACTTGTCTATGTCATCACTTTGTGGTGTCACAATGATCTAAGGGGATAAAAAAACGCTCCTGGCAGCTTTACAGTCATTCGTCCCTTCGTGTTAAAGGAGCAGGATGATAGAGCCGCACCATGCCAGCCAGAAGAAAAGAAAGTGGAGCCCTTCAAGATGATGAAGCAAGAAAGCAGACTGTGGAAGGCCATCCAGGACCAAGAGCATCATGAGGGCCTGGTAACGTATACTACACAACTGTTCTGTATATGCTCATGCCATGTAAACCTATGGTGGCCGATTCATCAAGGCTGGTGGATTTCTATACCAGCATTCATGAAGCGCCTATTGGAGGAACGTGCACCAAATTCATTAAAAAGACTAAACCTCTTAATGAACTTGACTCATCCTTAAAGGGGTTGTTCCCTTTCAATAAATGAATGTCCCTAGCTGCAGGTCATTTAATTAAAAAAAAGAGGTTCCACCATCTCAGAGCTGCAGCAGCTCAGTGCGCTCAGCTGGGCAGTCCGTCTGATTACATTTGTTGGCTGCGGCAGTATTGAGGTGATGTCAGTGCCATACACAATCCCAGGAATGGGTCAGGACAGCACAGTTTGATTCTTTATACCTGCAGCCAGGGTCATTCATTTATTGAAATATCCCCTTAAAGCTGACGTACTACACCTCAAGAAATGTACTCCAGTCAAAAGATGGAGTCAATTTCAGTCCTATTTTACACCACTTTTCCAGCCTAATTTGTAATAAGTTTTCAGGTAAAGCTAAGCCACAAGCGGTCCAGATAAGCTCTGTTCACTATTTAAGAAGTTAAAAGAGTGGGTGTAAAAAGGTCAGAGTATTTAAATGTAAGTTGCGCAGGAATTTACTGAGATTCAAACAGTTGTGCAACACATTTCCGGTGAAAACTGCTTGATGAAAAATGTTCCTTGAATAATATAACATTTCAGGTTAGTGGTAATAGATTTTATTATGGGACGTTGATCCAGGTAACTAGTCTGATTGCCATATGTGGAGTCGGGAAGGAATTTTTCCCCTAAAATGGGGCAATTAGCATCTGCCTCATGGGGTTTTTGCCTTCCTCTGGATCAACACATTAGCTTTTAGGTTGAACTTGATGGACTTGTGTCTTTCAACCTTAAAACTATGAAACTGTCCCTGTATTGAGGTTCAAGGGTGAAGCCCAGGGTTCATTTGGAACCATCAGAAATGGTGTGTTTTGCGCCCAGTCTGTCCAAGGAAGCCTGTTTGAGCCAACGGCCTCAGAAATATCCTAACATTTCAGAAAGTAGCAATAGTTAGGGTGGCTGAACCATTCTAGCCTTAAGTTTGCCCCTCCAGTCAGCATCTACTATGTAGATGCAATCAAGGCCATGTAATAAGTCTTTATCGCTGTACAGGGCTGTAAGAGTGAAGGCCAGAGTTCCTTTGGAACCTGTAGGATAGACTGGCTTTTGCCAAGTCTTTCCAAAGAAGCTTTTTTGAGCCATAGGCCTCAGACAGGTCCTAACAAGAAAGTGGCATTAGATAGGTTTTTCTTTAGTTAGGATTGATTCAACTACTCAAGCCTCAAGCGCACTCCTCCGGCCAGCAGCTACTCTGTAGATGCAACCCTGGGCCTATGGTAAGTATCTATCCCTGTACAGGGGTGTAATGGTAAAAACCTGGGTTCCCTTGGGATCTGCAGAATGGAGTAGCTTGCGCCAAGTCTGTCCGAGGAAGTCTGTTTGAGCCAACAGCCTTAAACAGATCCCAGTATTTAGGAAAAAAAAAAGCTTCAGTTAGAGTTGAATCAACCACTATAGCCTCAAGCTCGCTCCTCCGGCCAGCAGCTACTCTGTAGATGCAGCCCTGGGCCTATGGTAAGTATCTATCCATGTACAGGCGTGTAATGGTAAAGGCCAGGGTTCCCTTGGGATCTGCAGAATGGAGTAGCTTGCGCCAAGTCTGTCCGAGAAAGCCTTTTTGAGCTGATGGATTTAAACAAATTTCAACATTTAGGAAAAAAGCATTAATCTATTTCAGTTAGAGTTAATTCAATTACTCTAGCATAAAGATCCTAATTCACTTTGTCTAAAGGAAGTTAGTTGGCAAATTTTTATTGTGTGAGCAATGAGGTTATGGAACTCTCTACCACATGAACTTGAAATACTTAATTTTCTAAAAAAATTCAAGGAGGGCATATGTGTGCCTTTCTTGAATAATATAAAATTGCAGGTTATCCGTACTAGATTTTGTTATGGGACGTTGATCCAGGGAACTAGTCTGATTGCCATATGTGGAGTCGGGAAGGAATTTTTCCCCTAATATGGGCCAATTAGCATCTGCCTCATGGGGTTTTTGCCTTCCTCTGGATCAACACATTAGCTTTTAGGTTGAACTTGATGGACTTGTGTCTTTCAACCTTAAAACTATGAAACTGTCCATGTATTGAGGTTCAAGGGTGAAGCCCAGGGTTCATTTGGAACCATCAGAAATGGTGTGTTTTGCACCCAGTCTGTCCAAGGAAGCCTGTTTGAGCCAACGGCCTCAGAAATATCCTAACATTTAAGAAAGTAGCAATAGTTAGGGTTGGCTGAAGCATTCTAGCCTTAAGTTTGCCCCTCCAGTCACTATCTACTATGTAGATGCAATCAAGGCCCTGCAATAAGTCTTTATCGCTGTACAGAGCTGAAAGAGTGAAGGCCAGAGTTCCTTTGGAACCTGTAGGATAGACTGGCTTTTGCCAAGTCTTTCCAAAGAAGCTTTTTTGAGCCATAGGCCTCAGACAGGTCCTAACAAGAAAGTGGCATTAGATAGGTTTTTCTTTAGTTAGGATTGATTCAACTACTCAAGCCTCAAGCGCACTCCTCCGGCCAGCAGCTACTCTGTAGATGCAACCCTGGGCCTATGGTAAGTATCTATCCCTGTACAGGGGTGTAATGGTAAAAACCAGGGTTCCCTTGGGATCTGCAGAATGGAGTAGCTTGCGCCAAGTCTGTCCGAGGAAGTCTGTTTGAGCCAACAGCCTTAAACAGATCCCAGTATTTAGGAAAAAAAAGCTTTAGTTAGAGTTGAATCAACCACTATAGCCTCAAGCTCGCTCCTCCGGCCAGCAGCTACTCTGTAGATGCAGCCCTGGGCCTATGGTAAGTATCTATCCCTGTACAGGGGTGTAATGGTAAAGGCCAGGGTTCCCTTGGGATCTGCAGAATGGAGTAGCTTGCGCCAAGTCTGTCCGAGAAAGCCTTTTTGAGCTGATGGATTTAAACAAATTTCAACATTTAGGAAAAAAGCATTAATCTATTTCAGTTAGAGTTAATTCAATTACTCTAGCATAAAGATCCTAATTCACTTTGTCTAAAGGAAGTTAGTTGGCAAATTTTTATTGTGTGAGTAATGAGGTTATGAAACTCTCTACCACATGAAATTGAAATACTTAATTTTCTAAAAAAAATTCAAGGAGGGCATGTGTGTGCCTTTCTTGAATAATATAAAATTGCAGGTTATCCGTACTAGATTTTGTTATGGGACGTTGATCCAGGGAACTAGTCTGATTGCCATATGTGGAGTCGGGAAGGAATTTTTCCCCTAATATGGGGCAATTAGCATCTGCCTCATCGGGTTTTTGCCTTCCTCTGGATCAACACATTAGCTTTTAGGTTGAACTTGATGGACTTGTGTCTTTCAACCTTAAAACTATGAAACGGTCCCTGTATAGAGGTTCAAGGGTGAAGCCCAGGGTTCATTTGGAAACATCAGAAATGGTGTGTTTTGCGCCCAGTCTGTCCAAGGAAGCCTGTTTGAGCCAACGGCCTCAGAAATATCCTAACATTTAAGAAAGTAGCAATAGTTAGGGTTGGCTGAAGCATTCTAGCCTTAAGTTTGCCCCTCCAGTCAGCATCTACTATGTAGATGCAATCAAGGCCCTGCAATAAGTCTTTATCGCTGTACAGGGCTGTAAGAGTGAAGGCCAGAGTTCCTTTGGAACCTGTAGGATAGACTGGCTTTTGCCAAGTCTTTCCAAAGAAGCTTTTTTGAGCCATAGGCCTCAGACAGGTCCTAACAAGAAAGTGGCATTAGATAGGTTTTTCTTTAGTTAGGATTGATTCAACTACTCAAGCCTCAAGCGCACTCCTCCGGCCAGCAGCTATTCTGTAGATGCAACTCTGGGCCTATGGTAAGTATCTATCCCTGTACAGGGGTGTAATGGTAAAAACCAGGGTTCCCTTGGGATCTGCAGAATGGAGTAGCTTGCGCCAAGTCTGTCCGAGGAAGTCTGTTTGAGCCAACAGCCTTAAACAGATCCCAGTATTTAGGAAAAAAAAGCTTTAGTTAGTGTTGAGTCAACCACTATAGCCTCAAGCTCGCTCCTCCGGCCAGCAGCTACTCTGTAGATGCAGCCCTGGGCCTATGGTAAGTATCTATCCCTGTACAGGGGTGTAATGGTAAAGGCCAGGGTTCCCTTGGGATCTGCAGAATGGAGTAGCTTGCGCCAAGTCTGTCCGAGAAAGCCTTTTTGAGCTGATGGATTTAAACAAATTTCAACATTTAGGAAAAAAGCATTAATCTATTTCAGTTAGAGTTAATTCAATTACTCTAGCATAAAGATCCTAATTCACTTTGTCTAAAGGAAGTTAGTTGGCAAATTTTTATTGTGTGAGCAATGAGGTTATGAAACTCTCTACCACATGAAATTGAAATACTTAATTTTCTAAAAAAAATTCAAGGAGGGAATGTGTGTGCCTTTCTTAAATAATATAAAATTGCAGGTTATCCGTACTAGATTTTGTTATGGGACGTTGATCCAGGGAACTAGTCTGATTGCCATATGTGGAGTCGGGAAGGAATTTTTCCCCTAATATGGGGCAATTAGCATCTGCCTCATGGGGTTTTTGCCTTCCTCTGGATCAACACATTAGCTTTTAGGTTGAACTTGACAGACTTGTGTCTTTCAACCTTAAAACTATGAAACGGTCCCTGTATAGAGGTTCAAGGGTGAAGCCCAGGGTTCATTTGGAAACATCAGAAATGGTGTGTTTTGCGCCCAGTCTGTCCAAGGAAGCCTGTTTGAGCCAACGGCCTCAGAAATATCTTAACATTTAAGAAAGTAGCAATAGTTAGGGTTGGCTGAACCATTCTAGCCTTAAGTTTGCCCCTCCAGTCAGCATCTACTATGTAGATGCAATCAAGGCCCTGTAATAAGTCTTTATCGCTGTACAGGGCTGTAAGAGTGAAGGCCAGAGTTCCTTTGGAACCTGTAGGATAGACTGGCTTTTGCCAAGTCTTTCCAAAGAAGCTTTTTTGAGCCATAGGCCTCAGACAGGTCCTAACAAGAAAGTGGCATTAGATAGGTTTTTCTTTAGTTAGGATTGATTCAACTACTCAAGCCTCAAGCGCACTCCTCCGGCCAGCAGCTACTCTGTAGATGCAACCCTGGGCCTATGGTAAGTATCTATCCCTGTACAGGGGTGTAATGGTAAAAAACAGGGTTCCCTTGGGATCTGCAGAATGGAGTAGCTTGCGCCAAGTCTGTCTGAGGAAGTCTGTTTGAGCCAACAGCCTTAAACAGATCCCAGTATTTAGGAAAAAAAAGCTTTAGTTAGAGTTGAATCAACCACTATAGCCTCAAGCTCGCTCCTCCGGCCAGCAGCTACTCTGTAGATGCAACCCTGGGCCTATGGTAAGTATCTATCTCTGTACAGGGGTGTAATGGTAAAGGCCAGGGTTCCCTTGGGATCTGCAGAATGGAGTAGCTTGCGCCAAGTCTGTCCGAGGAAGCCTTTTTGAGCCAATGGCCTTAGACAGAACCCATCATTTAGTAATAAAAAAGCTTTAGTTAAAGTTATAGCCTCAAGCTCGCTCCTCTGGCCAGCAGCTACTCTGTAGATGCAACCCTGAGCATGTGGTAAGTCTCCATTCCTGTAAAGGGGTGTAATGGTAAAGATCAGGGTTCCTTTTGACCTGCTTATGCCAAGTCTGTCAAAGGAAGCCTTTTTGAGCTGATGGCTCTACACAGATCCTAATGTTTAGGAAAAAAGCTTATGTGTATTTCAGTTAGATTAAAAGTAAAGCCAACAAAAGAGAATTTAACTTTCCTCAAAAAATCAATTATTAATATAGCATTTACCTGCCCAGATCTCAGAACTAATGCACTATTAGGATGTAGCAATCCCATATAATTTTGTGTGCAGTTTTAATACTATGTAATCACCCCCCTCCATTAATTGGTAATATGTGAGTGGTTGTCGCATCAGTATTTTGCACCTGTATTGCTGTCATCGTTATTATATGGTATGATTAGTACTGAGACCTAGGCAGGTAAACACTGTTGCCCTTTTTTCCTGTGTTAATTCTTGAATTTTGGTGGGAATTTAAATTTGTCTTTGCTTTTAATGTTAGTGTAGGGACTCGCAAGTATGAGGACCCTTGACGCGGGTTGCGAGCTTGTGTATTTTGGCCAAAATATTTACTAATACCTCATATATATCATATATATTTTTTGCACGTTATTTTTATTCAGGGTGCAGCCAGACCCATCAATGTTGGCCTTGTAAACTAGGGTGTCTGTCTTCATGGGGTGTACTTAAAAAGTGCTGGGCAGCCCGCCTAATCTAATAGTTTGGGCTTCACTAATAGGCTGTAAGCCAGACATTGTGCACTACCTGTGTGTGACCAGTGCCCTATACAAGGCTTATTTGTGTGCAGTTTTAATACTAAGCAATCACCCCCTCCATGAATTGGTAGGTTGTGAGTGGTTGTCTCATCAATATTTTGCACCTGTGTTGCTGACTTCTTCATTATATGGGTTTGCTGCATCCTTGTAATTATTGTTGCTGTATTTGCTGTGTTAATTCTTGAATTTTGGTGGGAACTTTAATTCCTTGTTTTTGTGACTTTGCTTTTAATGTTAGTGTAGGGACTCGCAAGTATGAGGACCCTTGAGCAGGTTGCGAGCTTGTATATTTTGGCCAAAATATCGACCAATACCTCATATATATCATATATATTTTTTACATGCTATTTTTATTCAGGGTGCAGCCAAGCCCATCTACAGGTGCATCTCACAAAATTAGAATATCACCAGAAAAGTTAATTTAATTCAGTTCTTCAATACAAAAAGTGAAACTCATATATTATATAGAGCCATTACACACAGAGTGATCTATTTCACGTGTTTATTTCTGTTAATGTTGATGATTATGGCTTACAGCCAATGAAAACTCAAAAGTCATTATTTCAATTAATTAGAATACCTTATAACAACAGCTTGAAAAATGTTTTCAAAATCAAAAATGTTATCCTACTGAAAAGTATGTTCAATAAATGCCCTCAATACTTGGTCGGGGATCCTTTTACATCAATTACTGCATCAATGCGGCAATGTGGCATGGAGGGATCAGCCTGTGACACTGCTGAGGGGTTATGGAAGCCCAGGTGGCTTTGATAGAAGCCTTCAGCTCGTCTGCATTGTTGGGTCTGGTGTCTCTCATTTTCCTCTTGACAATACCCCATAGATTCTTTATGGGGTTAAGGTCAGGCGAGTTTGCTGCCAATCAAGCACAGTGATACTGTTGTTTTAAACCAGGTATTAGTACTTTTGTCAGTGTGGACAGGGGCCAAGTCCTGCTGGAAAATGACATTTCCATCTCCAAAAAGCTTGGCGTAGCTAAGGTTTTGGTTCAGGGGGCCGAAACTTCTGAGTGGGCCTCTAACCAGGTAACCCTGATTCCAACTATAGCGGCGCACCCAGATAGTTGATGTAGGAAAACCTCAGCAGATGACCGCGCTGTTACTAAAAATAATCTCTATACAAAGACCAGCACTGATATTACCGCCATATGGTGACATATATTGATAGATGCCAGTCCTGCAGAACATATAAGAGATCACAGCTCAGTTATATATAGTACCTTACAGCTGACGTTCTTTCTGATTAAATTGTTCACTTTTCCCGTCTTTTCCATCTGGCCCAGACCAACACGACAACTTCTCCAGCCAGGGCTCAGAGTCTCAGGTATGCAGAGATCACAACAAAGACACATTTGACTCCTTACATTTCAGGCACTGACCACATCTATCCCCAACCTGCACAAACTTCTCATCCTGCTGATACCCCAATACTGAGCCTCTGCTGCAAAATGTGTCCCTATTACTGCACCTACTGTGTGCCCTCTAGATGGTAAAACAAACCTCTAAAATAAAGTAATGCCGTGTGCAAGTGTCCTAGAAAACAGTGCCCACATTGTGCCCCCTAGAAAGTAATAGTGCCCCTTCGACAGTCACAATAACCTGAGTTCCCCTATAACAATAAGTGCCCACCTAAGATTTAATAATGTCCTGAGTCTCCCCCCATGTAGAGCTCCGCTCTAACCAGTATGATGTTCTCCTATTCACTATATAATTCCCCCTCACTGTATAGTACCCCCACAAAGTATACTGACCCCTTAGTAGCCCCCAAGCTGATGGCTCCAACACTGTATGATGGCCTCCACACCATACAAAGATCCCACATTATCTCCCACACTGTATGATGGCCCCCACGCTGTTCAAAGAACCCACATTATCTCCCACACTGTATAAATAGCCTACATATAGTATAATGCACCAGATAGTCATCAATATAGTATAATGCACTCCCCATAGTCCTTCATATAGTATAATGCACCCCCATAGGCAGAGTCTGTAGTATAATGCCCCCCCATAGTATAATGCACCAGATAGTCCTCAATATAGTATAATGCACTCCCCATAGTCCTTCGTATAGTATAATGCGCCCCTATAGGCAGAGTCTGTAGTAAAATGCTCCCCCCATTGACAGAGTCTGTAGTATAAAGCTCCCCCCCATAGGCAGAGTCTGTAGTATAATGCTCCCCCCCATCATAGGCAGAGTCTGTGGTATAATGCCCCCCCATAGGCAGAGTCTGCAGTATAATGCCCCCCCATAGGCAGAGTCTGTAGTATAATGCTCTCCCCTCCTCATAGGCAGAGTCTGTAGTATAATGCCCCCCCCTTCCTCATAGGCAGAATCTGTAGTATAATGCCCCCCCCATCTCATAGGCAGCGTCTGTAGTATAATGCCCCACCTATAGGCAGAGTCTGTAGTAAAATGCACCCCCCATAGGCAGAGTCTGTAGTATAATGCTCCCCCTCTTATAGGCAGAGTCTGTAGTACAATGTCCCCCCCATAGGCAGAGTCTGTAGTATAATGCCCTCCCCTGCTCATAAACAGAGTCTGTAGTATAATGCCCCCCATAGGCAGAGTCTGTAGTATAATGCACCTCCCCCTTCCCATAGGCAGAGTCTGTAATATAATGCCGCCCCCCACCCGGCAAAAAATAAATAAACGGTACTCACCTCTCCTCCTGGTTCCCTCGCTGCTCAGAGCACCCAGCCCGCACACATCTTCAGCACAGCGGGCCGGGCGCCAAGTGATGATGCCAGGGACGTCAGTCACAGAAGGGACTAATGGGAGAGAGATCCGCGCTCCCTCTCTCATCAGTAAACTTGCGGCGGTGACGGGCGGTGGGGCCCGATGCTGGCACCAGGGGCATGCCAGATACAGTTACACTGGCGTAGCCCTGGATGGGCCCCCTAAGAGCGAGGGGCCCGGGGCCACCGCCCCTTTGCCCCCCTGGTAGCTATGATACTGTGGCGGAGGGAAGCATGAAATGCTCTAAAATTTCCTGGTAGACGGCTGCGCTGACTTTGGTGTTGAAAAAACACAGTGGACCTACACCAGCACATGACATGGCTCCCCAAACCATCACTGATTGTGGAAACTTCACACTAGACCTCAAGCAGCTTGGATCGTGGCCTCTCCACTCTTCTTCCAGACTCTGGGACCTTGATTTCAAATGAAAATTGGAACTCTGGGACCTTGTGGAGTGTGTCAATGACTGCCTTCTGGACATCTGTCAAGTCAGCAGTCTTCACCATGATTGTGGAGCCTACTGAAACAGACTAAGGGACCTTTTTAAATGCTTAGGAAGTCTTTGCAGGTGTTTTTTGTTAATTATTTTAATTTACTGAGTTAATGACTTTTGTGTTTTCATTGGCTGTAAGCCATAATCATCGACATTAACAGAAATAAACACTTGAAATAGATCACTGTGTTTGCAATGACTCTATATAATATATGAGGTTCACTTTTTGCATTGAAGAACTGAAATAAATTAACTTTTTGATGATATTCTAATTTTGTGAGATGCACCTATATATTATGGCCTTGTAAATTAGAGTGTCTATCTTCATGGGTTGCACTTAAATAGTGCTGGGCAGCCCATGTTCTGGCCTCAGCAGCGAATTTAGCTATCCAGGGAATCTAGTCACTTTATGTGTATATCAGTTCTGACATTATGTTGCTTGCATTTGAATCCTGTCTATTTTTTATTGTTTGATAACTGCACTGTCTGCTAGTGATTTAATGTATTTGCTCTCGGGCACTCGGAGCCGGGCAATAGGGAGAAGATGGGGGTAGTGGTGGCAACCCGGTCCGTGGCTCAGGGTGGTCAGGCCAGTGGCAGTCCTTTATAAGTTTTAAGTAATGTCCGACTACGCCACCCGTGGATTGCGGTCAGTGCTAACCGCCGCTGCAGTGCAGACCTCTGGGGCAGATGTAAATGTGCAGCTCTGAATAGTACAACTCCCCACGGGAAGAGTAGGGCCCCAGGGTAGTGTATGATGGATGATGGAGGAGATGATTCCAACCGCATTAGCCAGGAAACGGAGGCCTCTTAAACAGTTCAGGGTCTTTATTAGAACAGGTAAAACGACCCAGAAACAGGCCCGGCTAGGAGGGGGCCTGGATGTCTGAGAGTAAGTGGGAAGCTGGCCCTGGTCAGAGTGAGGGTGTCGGCCTACCGTGCTCTCTGTGCTCCTTCTGGCTATTTCCCTTCTGGTAATGTAACAGCCCACATTCCTGAGCTCACCGTGTCCTCTCGCCCTTATGGCTTGCAACTTGGGTCCCTTGCTACTCCCGGCCTGGTACGGCTCTGCTGGTCCCTTCTGCTGTGGCGGAGCCTCCGGGCTTCTTAGGCCAAGGAACATACAGTCCCCTGCGGACTGGTTATCTGCTGTAGGATGTGGAATCCTCACAGCCTCAGACACCAAAGTCTGGAAGATTAGTTTCTTTATCTGCCAGGACAGACTCACTTCGCCTTTTGTCGCTGGCTCATGGCTCTCCTACTGCCACACGTCCTCTTAGGCTGCAACACAACTGTCTGTCCCTGCTCTGGGACACCTCTCAATCCAGAGACAGGTTGTCCAGTTCTCTCTAACCCTGCCCCCAGTTCCAGCTTTTATAGGGGCAGCCTGCTCCCCCTACTGGCCTGTGACAGGAGGTATTGCATGCTAATGGCCCTTGACTAGAGGACCTCCCCCTTGCTCTCAGACACAGCTTTATTATACATTTGTGTTATCCAGGCCAGGGTGACACATTCCCCCCTAGTAAAATTTAGTACTCCGGGACTAAACAATAAACAAAGATCATATGCATGACCATAAAACATTATCAGGCAAGTGACGCACAGATTGAGTTCTTAAGGTCACAGTGTGGTCTGTGACCGGGTGTCCATTTTCACCAACACAACGGGGAGCCTTAACCAGGTGGGGGTCTGTCCTAGCCCCAAGTCCTTTACAGTCTTAGTTCATTCCTTGGTCAGGCTCCGAACGCAGTCCATACAAAGTCCCGGTTATTAAAAGTCCATAACCTTTGAGTCCGTACGGTAACTGTAAGAAACTGAAATACACAATTACTAATCATGCATGTAAATTTGCAAACATTTCAACACTTGGCAACAGGGTTATTTACAGTTTTAGTGCACCCTATATTCTCCAGCGAGCGGGTATCTGCCCCTTTGTGCTTCTGGTTGACCTGCGTAACCCACTGTCTGGTGGTGGACCAACCTGGTTTTCTTCACTAGCGTTAGGGGTAGAGCTACCAGCTTGGTGTACAGGTAGGGCAGGCAGCTGTCTACGGGTCCTTTGGCTCATCGCAGGCATGGCAGGCTCACTGTCAGCAGAGGGTTGATTCTCCTGGGCTGCTGGTACAGGCTCTTCTGCCTCTGGAACTGCTTGCTCTTCTTCACCTTCCGGCTCTGGTGTAGGTTGTTGCTGAGCCGGTTGCAGGAAATGCAGGACGGGTACCACTATGGCATCGTTTATGCGAGTCCAGGACTGAGGGAACTCTCAGAGAACGGTGCTGATCATTTCTTCCTTGTCCTCTGCGGGTTCAAGGTCACTTTGATCCTCTTCTGCACTACGGAGTTGTTCGGGGCACCTTTTTAGGTGGTCTCTGGAGACGGTACTAGTGGTTTCTCCTCCATCCTTGGTGATCACGCACACCTTCGAGTTGTCATGATCAGACTGCAGTATGGTGTAGGGTTCCCTTTCCCACTGGTCGTCCATCTTATGTAGCCTTCTCTTTCGCTTCAGGACCTGCTCACCAGGTTCTAGGGGACCAGCAGGGGCGTGTTGGTTGAAGAGTCTTTCTTGCCTTTCTCTCACCTGGGCCAGGCTCTTCTCCTCACTCTCCTGTACATTCTTGTACTGCAGTCGCCTCTCCGTATCCCAGTCCGCATCCAGGGAGGTGTCCTCAGATGTTAGGACTCCCATCTCCAGATCTAGGGGCAGCTTACCTGGTCTGGCTCGCATCAGGTAAGCCGGGGTGCAGTTTGTAGCGTTCACCGGGATATGGTTGTATAAGTCTATCAGGTCCGGCAGTTTTTCTGGCCACAGGCTGCATTCCTCCAGGGGCAACGTCTTCAGGAGATCAATGACTATATTGTTCATTTAATCACACATCCCGTTGGTTTGTGGGCGGTAAGGCGTTGTCCGAATCTTCTTACAGCCATAGAGGTTGCAGAACTCTTGCAAGATTTCAGCTCCGAACGCTGGACCCTGGTCCGTCAGGACCTGTTCCGGATACCCGTGTGGACGGCAGAAGTATTGCTGGAAGGCTCTGGCCGCCGTTTGGGCTGTCAAGTCTTTTACCGGGACCACCACTAGAAAACGGGAATAGTGGTCCACGATTGTCAGGGCGTAGATGTATCCTGACCGGCTTGGAGCCAATTTGACGTGGTTCAGAGCTACCAGCTCAAGAGGCTGCTGGGTGACGATGGGCTTCAAGGGTGTCTTCTGGCTGGTGCGGTCTTTTCTCCTTAAGTTACAAGGGCCACAGTCCCTGCACCACTTCTCTACAGCCCCTCTCATGCCGACCCAAAAGAGCCGTCCTCTTAGCAGGAACTCCAGTTTCTTCCAACCGAAGTGCCCCGCTCTGTCATGGTAAGCCCCCAGGACCATAGCTGCATCCCGCCTTGGGACCACGACTTGCCAGGTCAGCTCTTGTGTCCGGTGGTTGACAAGTCTTCTGTACAGCTTGCCTTCATAGAGGAACAGCTTGCTCTTCTCTTTCCATAGCTGCTTGGCTTCCTCTGGAGCATCCGGATCTAAGCGGGCATCTTCCTGGGTCAGCAGATCTTTCACCAGGCGGATTGCAGGGTCACTATCTTGGGTCTCGGCCCAGCTGTGGTGAGGTAGGGGATTGATCATAACGGTTGTTAAATCTTCCTCCTTCACGCGGTGGGAGTATTGAGCGGCCCCATACCGGTGAAACGCGGGGAGTTCTACCTCCTCCAGCTCTTCTGGGTCTTCGTCACCTTCAGGTAAGTGAGGCATTCTCGATAGGGCATCAGCGTTGGCATTGGTTTTGCCTGCCTGGTACTTGATCACGAAGTCATAATTGGAGAGACGGGCCATCCACCGCTGTTCCAGGGCACCAAGTCTTGCACTGTCTAGGTGTGTTAACGGGTTGTTGTCCGTGTACACAGTGAACTTTGCGGAGGTCAGGTAATGCTTGAAGCGTTCCGTTAGGGCCCACACCACCGCCAAGAATTCTAGCTTGAAGGAGCTGTAATTCTCCGGGTTCCTCTCGGTGGGCCTCAGCTTCCGACTGGCGTACGCGATCACTCTTTCTCTGCCCTGCTGGTTTTGTGACAGTACGGCTCCCAGTCCCACATTACTGGCGTCTGTGTGGAGAATAAAAGGCTGGCCATAATCAGGGTAGGCCAGGATCTCATCCCCTGTGAGGGCCATCTTCAACTGACGGAAGGACTCCTCTTCCGGTTTATCCCACTTGAAGGGTGGCTTTTGGCTTCTGGACTTAGACTGTCCTATCAGGAGGTCCTGCATAGGAGCTGCCATCTTAGTGAACCCGGGGATGAACCTTCGGTAGTAGCCTACCAACCAGAGGAATTGCCTCACTTCCTTGATGTTCGAAGGGCTTGGCCAGCTCTTGATTGCCGTGACCTTGTCAGGGTCGGGGGCTACTCCTTCCGCACTTACCACGTGCCCTAGGTACTGGACCTTCGGTTTCAACAGGTGACACTTTGATGGTTTCACCTTCAGGCCATAGCCTGCCAGGGCTTCGAACACCTCGGCCAGGTGCTTTAGATGGTGCTCGTAAGTCTTCGAATAGACGATCACGTCGTCCAGGTAAAGGAGGACAGTCTCGAAGTTTCGGTGCCCTAGACAGCATTCCATCAGCCTCTGGAAGGTCCCTGGTGCGTTCCAGAGCCCGAAGGGCATACAGTTGAACTCGCTCAGTCCCATCGGGGTGGTGAAGGCGGTCTTCTCCTTGTCAGCCTCTGCCACAGGAACCTGCCAGTACCCGCTAGTAAGGTCCAAAGTAGAAAAGAAGTTAGCTGATTTTAGTGCGGCTAAAGACTCTTCTATTCTAGGCAGCGGATATGCGTCTTTGTGGGTGATACGGTTGATTTGTCTATAGTCCACGCACATTCTCATGGTGCCGTCTTTCTTTTTTACCAGAACCAGGGGGGCTGCCCAGGGGCTACAGCTATCTCTAATGTCCCCAGCTTCTTTCATTTCCCGCAGCATACCTTTGGCGTTCTGATAATGTGCAGGGGGTACAGGCCTGTGTCTCTCTTTTATTGGTGGGTGGCTCCCTGTGGGGATGTGGTGTTCTATCCCTTTTACTCTGCCGAAGTCTAGCGGGTGCTTACTAAAGACTCTCTCGTACTCCTGTACCACCCGGTAGACTCCTTGTTTTTGGTGCAGGGGAGTGGAGTCAGCACCCACATGGAGTTTCTGGCACCAGTCCTCCTTTTGTTTCTGGGAGCCATTACTCTCCGCCTGTGGAGAGGGAGGCAAAGGTTCCACGGCCCTGATAGCTTTGTGCTCAACAGCAAACAGTTTGGCAAGTGTAGCGTACCTGGGTAAGTGTACCTCCCTCTCCCCAATGTTGAGAATGTGAACGGGCACCCTCCCATGACGGACATCAACCACCCCCCAGGCTGTCAAAATGGTGGGCCTGCTGTCTGAGTACACGGGTTCTACCATGGCTTGGTAGTCTCTACCTCTCAACCCGATTGCAGTCCGACACCAGATCATCATTTCACTTTTGGGAGGCATGGAAATGGGGAATGGGTCACTCAGTCTTACGCTACCGATCTCACCACCAGACAGTTCTACCTGCTGCCGTCTCATCAGGGCTTTTATCTCCTTGTTGAGGACTCTCTGTTGGCTGGAACTAGCATTCACTGCCACCTGTTGTAGAATTACAATTACCTCTGAAAGACAATTTTCAATCACGTTAGTACCCACAGTTATTTTAGGGTGACTTTCACGACGGTCAATGTCCACAATAATCACTCCCTGTGCCGGTAGTTCAACTTTACCAATTTTAATGGTCATTTCCTTGAACCCCATCTGCGGCACGGGCAAGCCATTACTGGCGATGATGCTCAAGTCACTGTCTGGGTACCGTGTTATATCAGCATCAGTCCAATACTGCTTAAAAAGTACATAAGTGATAGTAGTTACTTGCGACCCGGTATCCAGCAAGGCGCTCATGGGGATACCGTTCAGCACCACGGGTAAAACCGGGCGCCCCCCCCCAACGTACTTATCACGCCAATTATAAGGGCCTGGTGATCTTATGCCTGGGGGTTGGCTCTCTGCCCCAGGTTGGACCCGTTTAAATTACAGTACCTGGAAATGTGTCCGGGCTGGTTGCATCGACGGCAAATGGGCTGTCCATCCTCTGCGTAGCGATCTGTGGGCCTTCCTCGGAACGACGGGGTCCTCCTCTGTCGACGCCACGGGACATCCTCCGGACTTGAAGCCAACTCGATGGGTCTTGACGGGTCCACTTGTAACGCCTGGACGGTCCTGGTCAATGCCGCAACGCTCCTGGTCAGCTCCTGGACTTGGTGATGCAGATCTTTCGACGGGGCTTGGTTCAGGGCCTGTGCATCGTCCCCCACAGAGTCCACAGAGGAGGGCGCCGCCTTCTGGTGGTAGGTGAGAGCAGGGCGCCGGGGGTTTATAGCGCCACTTGTTGCGGGTTCACGGAGCACCCTTATGGCCCTGTCCTTGAATTGGGCAAAGGTCAGATCAGGGTTCTGAAAGAACATGAGGCGCAGCTGGGTCCTGTGGGCGCTAGACAGCAGACCTTCTATGAACTGTTCTGTTAGTAGCTTATCCGTATCCTGCACGCTGCCAGGGTCAGCTTGTTTGATGGCTCTCAAGGCTTCCTGCAAATTTAGGGCATAGTCTCTGATGCTGTCCTGTGCCCGCTGCTTACATCCGTAGAACCGCATTTTAATTTCAGCGGAGGTACGTGTATCAAAGGTACCCCACAGCCGGGCCAGAATGTCCTTTACGGTCCTTTTCTCCTCAGCGGGCCATTACTTTACCTCCCGCTGGGCTGTGCCAGTTAACTGCCCTGTCAGTATGCTAATCTTCTGTTCCTCTGTCAGGGGGTAAACTTGGAACAAACTGTACAGCCTTTCCTTAAAGTCAGTTAGGGCATGGGGCTCCCCTGAATACTTAGGCAACCAGGCCGCTCCATTGACGTAGGGCAGGGAAAATGGCATCACCGCTGCTGCAGCTGTGCTGGTGGTAGTGGGCGCCTCAGTGTCCGACATCTTCCTCCCCCCTAGTTAAGCGTGGCCTACCTTCTGGCGATCCTCTTCTGTAGGCCGCGACTCCACTGGTGCTGCTCCGGACGAGGACCTGCGTCGCGTCCTGATGACGTCAGCGTCGCTCTCTCTCCCTTCCAGGACCTTGCGCAGCGTCGGTGCGTGGGGCGGAGATTCGGGTCTCGCGCGGTTTGGACGTCCACGCCCCTCCTCTTCCCGCGCAGCGTCCTGAAAATGGCATCCGTTGGCGGGAAAACGGCTGAAGATGGCGGGAACCGACGGAAGATGGCGGGAGACGGTTGAAAATGGCGGGAAACGGCTCCGGGTGGTGGAAAAACTCTTCTTCAGGTACGTGTACAGTCTTTTTCAGGCACGCAATACCCGTTTGTGGCGGGTTGGTTACAATCCTGCCGACTACGCCAAAGCTGACTCGCCCCCTGGGCCGTGGGGCACTCGGAGCCGGGCAATAGGGAGACGATGGGGGTAGTGGTGGCAACCCGGTCCGTGGCTTAGGGTGGTCAGGCCAGTGGCAGTCCTTTATAAGTTTTAAGTAATGTCCGACTACACCACCCGTGGATTGCGGTCAGTGCTAACCGCCGCTGCAGTGCAGACCTCTGGGGCAGATGTAAATGTGCAGCTCCGAATAGTACAACTCCCCACGGGAAGAGTAGGGCCCCAGGGCAGTGTATGATGGATGATGGAGGGGATGATTCCAACCGCGTTAGCCAGGAAACGGAGGCCTCTTAAACAGTTCAGGGTCTTTATTAGAACAGGTAAAACGACCCAGAAACAGGCCCGGCTAGGAGGGGGCCTGGATGTCTGAGAGCAAGTGGGAAGCTGGCCCTGGTCAAGATGAGGGTGTCGGCCTACCGTGCTCTCTGTGCTCCTTCTGGCTATTTCCCTTCTGGTAATGTAACAGCCCACGTTCCTGAGCTCACCGTGTCCTCTCGCCCGTATGGCTTGCAACTTGGGTCCCTTGCTACTCCCGGCCTGGTACGGCTCTGTTGGTCCCTTCTGCTGTGGCGGAGCCTCCGGGCTTCTTAGGCCAAGGAACATACAGTCCCCTGCGGACTGGTTATCTGCTGTAGGATGTGGAATCCTCACAGCCTCAGACACCAAAGTCTGGAAGATTAGTTTCTTTATCTGCCAGGACAGACTCACTTCGCCTTTTGTCCCTGGCTCGTGGCTCTCCTACTGCCACACGTCCTCTTAGGCTGCAACACAACTGTCTGTCCCGGCTCTGGGACACCTCTCAATCCAGAGACAGGTTGTCCAGTTCTCTCTAACCCTGCCCCCAGTTCCAGCTTTTATAGGGGCAGCCTGCTCCCCCTACTGGCCTGTGACAGGAGGTATTGCATGCTAATGGCCCTTGACTAGAGGACCTCCCCTTTGCTCTCAGACACAGCTTTATTATACATTTGTGGCATCCAGGCCAGGGTGACACACATTGTGGTCCTGTTCTTGTCACAGTTTGGGCAGCGACCATTATTTCCTCTTCTCTTCTGATCGAGAAGTTCCCTTATCACTCATCTTGTAAAGTGGCACAGAGCGGTAGTCGTGACTGAACGTCTGTCTGATTTCGCTCTGGCACTTTACAGACAATGGGTGTCCCAGTCCCAGTGTGCTCTAGGGTGTGGGGTGCAGCACATTCTCTTGTAGGCCGCAGGCCTCCACTGCCTTCAGGCTTCTTTCCTCAGAAGCCGCCGCACACAATTTAGGGGACACAAAGTTCTTTGTAACAGTCAAACATATACTTGACAGTTCTAGTTCATCAGGTGGGTACAGACAGGATAAGGCACAGCAGTTCACATTATCCTCCTTCTTAGCATAACTCCTCTTCAGCCCTGTTGCTAGCTCATCCTGTATTTCTCGTCCACCTCTGCAGTGCACCCGGGACTGGCCTTCAACTTCCATCCATGCAGGTCCCTGTCCATCTTCCTTTGTACTTCAGAGTACACAAAGTGTCCGGCAGCTCCTATGCCAGACCTTAGGCTCTGGACGTGACTGGAGCGACTGCTCTGGATCCCAGTAATGCCTCCCACTGCCTGGAACAAGTGACACATGCTGCCCCTAGCAGCCCACCGCACCTGAACTTCACCGTCACTATGCACTTCACTAACTCTCACTGAACTCACACTATTCTGACTCCATGACTAAGCTGCAAGCATAGGGCGCTGTGAGACACCGTTTCTAGGCTGTCTCTTTACCGTACTCACACATAGTGATGTCTTCAGATAGTTTAACTCGACTGCAAGAAGCACATTGTTGAAGATTCAGAAGAAGATTTATTTTCTAGCAGAATACTCGATGATGTGCAAATGTACAGCAGGTAAAAAGACTTTTTTAGAAACGGGCTGGAAGCACATAAGCTTCTAACATGGCTGAAGATGGTGAATGAGGAAGAAGAATGGAGAAGAAGGGAGGGGTTACTGACATCACAGCTACATCTGAGAGAGACAGGGAGAGACAAAGGACAAACTTATAAGAAAGGAAAACCTAACTGCATAGCAACAAAACATCAACTTAATGATAATGCAATATGGTCTGTAAGATTCCCAAATCATGGGACATGGCGCACACTATCAGGAAGTGCCCCTCTTTTTATTAACACTAGTGCCCATCCACTGCACTAGTTCTATCAATAACTATTTCCTATCTCATATACTAAACCTATTATCCTTATCCTATGTGTTATGCAATTCAAAAATTCTATAAACAAATTAGGAAATCCCAGAATTATAATAGAAACCCTAAAATACAAATGTTATTAAATCTCATTAAAAGCGGGACATATATCACCCTAAGTGAAAACAAATTAGTCACACCCCTAACGATAGACCCTTATTCAGACTGCCGGAAGAGGCACTTCTCAATCAGAGGCAGGCCACACCCATTGAGTACTATATACAGTGGGTACGGAAAGCATTCAGACCCCTTTACATTTTTCACTCCTTGTTTCATTGCAGCCATTTGGTAAATTCTAAAAAGTTCATTTTTTTTCTCATTAAAGTACACTGTGCACCCCATCTTGACTGAAAAAAAACAGAAATGTAGAAATTTTTGCAAATTTATTAAAAAAGGAAAACTGAAATATCACATGGTCATAAGTATTCAGACCCTTTGCTCATATTTAAGTCACATGCTGTCCATTTCTTGTGATCCTCCTTGAGATGGTTCTACTCTTTCATTGGAGTCCAGCTGTGTGTAATTAAACTGATAGGACTTGATTTGGAAATGCACACACCTGTCTATATAAGACCTCACAGCTCACAGTGCATGTCAGACCAAATGAGAATCATGAGCTCAAAGGAACTGCCTGTTACGATGTTAGTAGATACCCTGAAGTCCAATGGTGTGGGCCAAAAGCAGAGACTGAGACAAGAGTAGTGTGAAAGTCTATTTTAAACTCAAGTGCAAAAGATCACAGCAAACAGTTTATGAAGGTAAGTTCATTCCAAACAATACTTCTTAGAACCTAATCTGTAAGGCACGGCCTTCATTACTATTAGGGTATGTAAACGTTAACGATAGTCCAAGTTTACTTAGGTACAGTAATATGCAAACAGAAATAAGGATAGTAAGCAGACGTAGGTATTCCTCAGTTGATTGTGGACTCACGTAGTGCAGAAGAGAAGACAAACTGGAATATGGATCTGGATATTGAAGAATGCAGGAGGTGCAGCGGAGGAAACAGCGATGTCTTAAACCAGAATGAGGGAAATTATGCCAGAATGGGGACAATATGCCAGAGAGGGGCCCATGATGGGGGAAAATGTTATAGCATGAGGTCTGACCCAATTCCCAACTCCATTTGCTGAAATGCAGCCCCAAACTTACAGGACCCTTCACCGTGGTTATGCATCACTATTGACCACAGACACTCATTATTGTTCTGCTCTCCAGCCCTTCAGTGAACAAACTCCCTACAGTAACAACCACATTTTTCATATTTTGGCTCAACCGCGCACATCTTGCCAATCCCCCCCCTCCTTCCCCGTTTTCTCTGTTTTAATGCAGTGACTCAGCGTCACTTGGCCTTGTTTTGATGTGGAAGATATGGCTTTTTCACCATAATTCTGCTATGAAGACCACTTCTGGCCAGTCTTCTCTGAACAGTAGATGAGTGAAGCTGAGTCCCACTGGTTGCTGCCAGTTTTGAGCTGATGGCACTGCTGGACATCTTCTGCTTTTGTAGGAAAGTAACCATAATGTGTCATACATCTGCTGCACTAAGTTTCCTTGGCCGACCACTGCATCTATTGACCTCAACCTTGCACATTTTCTTGTGCTTCTTCACTAGTGCTTGAATGACACATCTTGAACCCTCAATCTGCTTTGAAATTTGTGCCTTAGAGACCTTGCTGATGTAGTATAACTTCCTTGTGTATTCTTGCTCAGTCTTGCCATGGTGTATGACCAGACACCTGACTGCATTATTACAAAATCCCTGACTTTGCGCAGGTGTACCTAGAAGAATTGACGCTGTTTTAAAGTGAAAAGTTGGTCACACCAAATATTGATTGGATCTAGATTTTTCGTTTGTTCATTCACTTGTATTTTGTTAATTGATTAAATAGATCATTAACATTTCTATTTTTGAAGCATTCTTACTTTACAGCATTTTTTCTACACATTTCTAAAAATTATTTTTATGTGTCTTTTATTTGCTCATTAATAATCTGATATACCTTTTGGTATTTTGTGTATACTTGTTTTTTTGCTGTTGGGGTAAATTGTAGGATATTGATTTCAGAGGGGTTTCCTGATCCTTTGATTGTAGGAATGAGTGGTATATATGTGCTAATAAATTAGGACAAACGTAGGAAATTTAGGAAAAAAATTGGACATATCGGCAGTAATAACATGCTGATTGTGATGTCATGAAGATGACTTGAATTTCAACCAATCAGAGATCAGCATGTTTCAGGTCACCCAGATAGAACAGTCCATGAAACATGAGTCACGGCCACTGTGAGGTCATAATGCTGATTAGAATTTCCACCAATCAGAAAACAGAATTGCCCAGAAGAACCACCCAGGAGGTATGAGTCATCGCCACTGTGAGGTCATAATGCTGACCAATCACAGAGCAGCCATGCCCAGATTTTCCACCAATCACAGAGCAGGCACCCCCAGATTTTCCACCAATCAGAGATAAGCAGTGGGTATAAATAGCAGCCACACCCAGATTTTCCACCAATCAGAGATCAGCAGTGGGTATAAATAGCTGCTGCCGCCTGCCCGGCTTAGCCTTGCACTGGTTGGGTCTCTCTCTTTTTCTCTCTCTTGGTATCTCCCGGTATCTATCCCTCCCCTCTCTCTTCTCTCTCTCTTTGACCCAACGGCCCTCTTAAGGGCTACCCCAAATGTGTAAAAGATAGAACCAATATTTGTGTTGTTTGTCCGTTTTATGAGCCTTTGATTAACCCCTTCCTACTCTTTGCTATATATATATATATATATATATATATATATATATATATATATATATTTATTATGTGCAGGTGGGCCTTAAAGGGATTTTCCAGGACAAACATTTTGATGGCTTATCCCCTGGTTAGCTCATTAATATCAGATTTGTGGGGGTCCGGCACGTGGCACCTCCACTAATCAGCTGTTTGCAGCTTCGGCCGAGGTCAGATGTAAACAGTGTTGAGGAGCTGAAAAATCACTGATCTGTTCACTCTGTAGTGGCCGCTCCCTGGTGCTGCAGATCAGCTCCTATTACATGAATATTAGCTGATCTGCAGGACCCACAGTACAGTGAATGGAGCTGTGATGTTCAATCTTCACACTATTTACACTTGAGCGCTGCAATCAGCTGATGGGTAGAGCCGGTGCCGCGTGTCGGAGCCCCACCGATCTGATATTGATAACCCATCCCCAGGATAAATCATCATTATTATACTACTCATACATGAAGAAAGCGAGGTGGCACACCGATTTAATAAAATCTTCTTTTATTCCATTTCCATTAAAAATACAGGGAAGCGGCGCCTTATGCAGACGACGGCCGTTTCGCGTGTCTATCACGCTTCTACGGGTCGAGGCATATGGTCATGGGGGTGTGCAGGGGTTAAAATACTCCCGACCCCACCCCCTGCACCAAACAGCCATACAAAATGTTACAACAAAAAATACATTAAAAACAACCACCCAGGAGGTATGAGTCATCGCCACTGTGAGGTCATAATGCTGACCAATCACAGAGCAGCCACACCCAGTTTTTCCACCAATCAGAGCAGCCATACCCAGATTTTCCACCAATCAGAGATCAGCAGTGGGTATAAATAGCCGCTGCCGCCTGCCCGGCTTAGCCTTGCACTGGTTGGGTCTCTCTTTTTTCCCTCTCTTGGTATCTCCCGGTATCTCTCCCTTCCCTCTCTCTTCTCTCCCTCCCCTCTCTCTTCTCTCTCTCTCTTTGACCCAATGGCCCTCTTAAGGGCTACCCCAAATGTGTAAAAGATAGAACCAATATTTGTGTTGTTTGTCCGTTTTATGGATGGAGCGAGACATGATGTCCCAGATGTGTCCCGGATTCAGGTCTGGGGAACGGGCGGGCCAGTCCATAGCTTCAATGCCTTCATCTTGCAGGAACTGCTGACACACTCCAGCCACATGAGGTCTGGCATTGTCCGGCATTAGGAGGAACCCAGGGCCAACCGCACCAGCATATGGTCTCACAAGGGGTCTGAGGATCTCATCTCGGTACCTAATGGCAGTCAGGCTACCTCTGCCGAGCACAAGGAGGGCTGTGCGGCCATCCAAAGAAATGCCACAGAACACCAGGATTGGCAAAGTCGCCACTGGCGCCCTGTGCTCTTCACAGATGAAAGCAGGTTCACACTGAGCACATGTAACAGACGTGACAGAGTCTGGAGACGCCATGGAGAGCGATCTGCTGCCTGCAACATCCCTCAGCATGACCGGTTTGGTAGTGGGTCAGTAATGGTGTGGGGTGGCATTTGTTTGGAGGGCCGCACAGTTCCCTTTATTTTTTGAGCAGTGCATATACATATATAAAATGTTCCTCCCCCACCATGTGACATACTGCATACCTCATAGGGACAGCAGTCAGGAAGCACCAGTAGTACCAGCAGCTCCCACAGTACAATGCAAATGTAGCATTCTCAGCGTGTACTGACCAATGCTGTCCACCAGGTGGCATCAGCAGGAAATTACAGGGATGAGACAAGCACTGCATGACAGCCCCGCCCCAATCTGCCCTATACCAGACACGCGCCCTACCAACGCCCCACCCCCGCTACCATGACAACCGAATTGTTTAATGGCAGAATGAGACCTTATATGAGCAAAGAAGTAGCGGCCGGAGAGCGGGGTCCGCACAGGTGAGCGCCCCCATAACACAGTGTATGTACTGCACGTCAGCTCTATGGCAGACTGTCACCTGTGCTGGATCCAGTACGTGTTACACTTATATCTGTACAGAGACACAGAGGACGCAGCGGGGCCCTGTCGCCAGATATATATATTTCTATATATTTGTGTGTGTGTATATATACAGTATATATATATGTGTGTGTATATACAGTATATATATATATGTGTGTGTCTATATACAATATATATATGTGTGTGTCTATATACAGTATATACTGTATATGTGTGTGTGTATATACAGTATATATATATGTGTGTGTCTATATACAGTATATATGTGTGTGTGTCTATATACAGTATATATATATATATGTGTGTGTGTGTATATATACACAATATATATATGTGTTGTGTATATATACAATATATATATATATATATATATATATATATATATATATATATGTGTGTGTGTGTGTATATATATATATATATATATATATATGTGTGTGTATATATATATACAGTATATATATGTGTGTGTATATACAGTACAGAAAAAAGTTTGGACACACCTTCTCATTTAAAGATTTTTCTGGATTTTCATGACTTTGAAAATTGTACATTCACACTGAAAGCATCAAAACTATGAATTAACACATGTGGAATTATATACTTAGCAAAAAGTGTGAAACAACTGAAAATATGTCTTATATTCTAGGTTCTTCAGAGTAGCCACCTTTTGCTTTGATGACTGCTTTGCACACTCTTGGCATTCTCTTGATGAGCTTCAAGAGGTAGTCACCGGAAATGGTCTTCCAACAATCTTGAAGGAGTTCCCAGAGATGCTTAGCACTTGTTGGCCCTTTTGCCTTCACTCTGTGGTCCAGCTCACGCCAAACCATCTCGATTGAGTTCAGGTCTGGTGACTGTGGAGGCCAGGTCAACTGGTGTAGCACCCCATCACTCTCTTTCTTGGTCAAATAGCCCTTACAAAGCCTGGAGGTGTGTTTGGGGTCATTGTCCTGTTAAAAAATAAATGATGGTCCAACTAAACGCAAACCAGATGGAATAGCATGCCACTGCAAGATGCTGTGGTAGCCATGCTGGTTCAGTATGCCTTCCATTTTGAATAAATCCACAACAGTGTCAGCAGCAAAGCACCCCCACACCATCACACCTCCTCCTCCATGCTTCACGGTGGGAACCAGGCATGTAGAGTCCATCCGTTCACCTTATCTGCGTCGCACAAAGACACGGTGGTTGGAACCAAAGATCTAAAATTTGGACTCATCAGACCAAAGCACAGATTTCCACTGGTCTAGTGTCCATTCCTTGTGTTCTTTAGCCCAAACAAGTCTCTTCTTCTTGTTGCCTGTCCTTAGCAGTGGTTTCCTAGCAGCTATTTTACCATGAAGGCCTGCTGCACAAAGTCTCCTCTTAACAGTTGTTGAAGAGATGTGTCTGCTGCTAGAACTCTGTGTGGCATTGACCTGGTCTCTAATCTGAGCTGCTGTTAACCTGCGATTTCTGAGGCTGGTGACTCGGATAAACTTATCCTCAGAAGCAGAGGTGACTCTTGGTCTTCCTTTACTGGGGCGGTCCTCATGTGACCCAGTTACTTTGTAGCGCTTCATGGTTTTTGCAACTGTACTTGGGGACACTTTCAAAGTTTTCCCAATTTTTCGGACTGACTGACCTTCATTTCTTAAAGTAATGATGGCCACTCGTTTTTCTTTACTTAGCTGCTTTTTTCTTGCCATAATACAAATTCTAACAGTCTATTCAGTAGGACTATCAGCTGTGTATTCACCTGACTTCTGCACAACACAACTGATGGTCCCAACCCTATTTATAAGGCAAGAAATCCCACTTATTAAACCTGACAGGGCACACCTGTGAAGTGAAAACCATTTCCGGTGACTACCTCTTGAAGCTCATCAAGAGAATGCCAAGAGTGTGCAAAGCAGTCATCAAAGCAAAAGGTGGCTACTTTGAAGAACCTAGAATATAAGACATATTTTCAGTTGTTTCACACTTTTTTGTTAAGTATATAATTCCACATGTGTTAATTCATAGTTTTGATGCTTTCAGTGTGAATGTACAATTTTCATAGTCATGAAAATACAGAAAAATCTTTAAATGAGAATGTGTGTCCAAACTTTTGGTCTGTACTATATAATCAAAAGATGTCAGCAGAACATCGGATGGAGTCAGTTTATTATCTGCAATGGAGCAGCTTAACATTGTATGTACCTTTGACATTGCTATGTAGTCCAAACCATCAGAGCAGTTAAAGACCACACACTGCACGGCCAGCGCCTTGGCCAAATCTTTGGTGGTCTCAGTTTTTCCTGTGCCGGCCGGACCTTCTGGAGCTCCACCAAGATTTAGATAAAAAGCACCGATCTACCAATGAAACATGAAAGAACTGGTATGAAATATCAATAATAATTGCTAATAAGTTTCATGCATCATACAAAAGTCAAAAACATTTCTGAGCATAACCCATCACATCATAGCAGAGTCCGCTAGCATCTGTCAGTGAGCGGAGTGATGACCAGGCGTGGGGAGCTGCCCAGGTACTCATAGGCGGACTTCACATTGCAGTTGATGATTCGCACTCTCGCATTCTCATTCTCCCAGTAATAGCGGAGTTGGGCAAGCCACCGGAAGTCTATTCATGAGAAACTCCTGAGGAATGTAGGAAAAGATAGTCAACCTCTAAGACACTGCAGAATCACAAGGGAGAGTTTCTAAAGGGAAGGCAAATGCACATACATTATAGGACAAAACTCCTAGTCACCGAATTCTGCTTTTTTCATTTAGTCCCATTGCCCACGGTGTATAACATCCGGACTCTCAGCCCCCAGTTTATAAAATCCGGCCTCTCGCCTCCCCCGATGTATAACATCCACCCCTCGCCCCTAGTTTAGTATAACATCTCTCCCCTCGCCCCCCCCGCCAGTGTATAAAATCCATCCCCTCAACCCCACTGTATAACATCCAACCCCAAGCGCTCCATTGCATAACATCTGGCCCCCAGGGTATAACATCCGGCCCCCAGCCCCGGTGTATAACATCTGTCCCCTCGCTCCCTCCCCCTGGTGTATAACATCCGGCCTCTCGCCCCCCCGGTGTATAATATCCGTCCCCTCGCCCCCCCCCGCCAGTGTATAAAATCCATCCCCTCAACCCCACTGTATAACATCCAACCCCAAGCCCTTCTTTGCATAATATCCGGCCCCCAGCCCCGGTGTATAACATCTGTCCCCTCGCTCCCTCCCCCTTGTGTATAACATCTGGCCTCTCGCCCCCCCGGTGTATAATATCCGTCCCCTCGCCCCGGTGTATAATATCCGTCCCCCCGCCCCTGGTGTATAATATCCGTCCCCTCGCCCCTGGTGTATAATATCCGTCCCCTCGCCCCTGGTGTATAATATCCGTCCCCTCACCCCTGGTGTATAATATCCGTCCCCTCGCCCCTGGTGTATAATATCCGTCCCCTCACCCCTGGTGTATAATATCCGTCCCCTCACCCCTGGTGAATAATATCCGTCCCCTCGCCCCTGGTGTATAATATCCGTCCCCTCGCCCCTGGTGTATAATATCCGTCCCCTCGCACCTGGTGTATAATATCCGTCCCCACGCCCCCCGGTGTATAATATCCGTCCCCACGCCCCCCGGTGTATAATATCCGTCCCCTCGCCCCTGGTGTATAATATCCGTCCCCTCGCCCCTGGTGTATAATATCCGTCCCCTCGCCCCTGGTGTATAATATCCGTCCCCTCGCCCCTGGTGTATAATATCCGTCCCCTCGCACCTGGTGTATAATATCCGTCCCCTCGCACCTGGTGTATAATATCCGTCCCCTCACCCCTGGTGAATAATATCCGTCCCCTCACCCCTGGTGAATAATATCCGTCCCCTCGCCCCTGGTGTATAATATCCGTCCCCTCGCCCCTGGTGTATAATATCCGTCCCCTCGCACCTGGTGTATAATATCCGTCCCCACGCCCCCCGGTGTATAATATCCGTCCCCACGCCCCCCGGTGTATAATATCCGTCCCCTCGCCCCTGGTGTATAATATCCGTCCCCTCACCCCTGGTGTATAATATCCGTCCCCTCGCACCTGGTGTATAATATCCGTTCCCTCGCCCCTGGTGTATAATATCCGTCCCCACGCCCCCGGTGTATAATATCCGTCCCCTCACCCCGGTATATAATATCCGTCCCCTTGCTCCTCAGTGTATAACATCCAGCCCTCGGACAGTATAACATCTAGCCCCTCGTACCCCTAGGGTATAACATCTGGCCCCTCGGCCTTGTATAACATTAAGACTCTCGCCCCCCACCAGTGTATAACATCAATCCCCACGCCCCCGGTGTATAACATCCGCCCTCCCATGCTGTGTGCTGTTACTAACATATGACAGAACGGCTGGTGGTGCAGAGCTCTCTGATACCAGCGCGGTCCTGTAATAGGAGCCACCGGGGTAACAAGTCTGGATATTACATTTCTTCCCTCCTAAATCTTCCCCCATCACATGTGAGTGATATTATTAAGGAGTGGAAGGAACTGCAGCAACTCAGGAGACCCCAGAACATTACAGAGCGGGGTCACTGAGTGCTGAGGAGCAGAGGGCAGAACGCTCTCCTGACTCCATAACTGCAGAGTCCAGATCTACTTTGGTAACAACATCACCACAAACACTGCGCCCCCGCCTGGAGCTTTATGGCCGAGCAGCTGCATGCAGCCTTACATCACCAAGCACGATGCCGAGCGTCGGATGGAGTGGTGTGAAGCCGCCACCACAGGACTCTGGAGGAGACCTGTTCTGTGCAGTGACGGATCACACTTCTCTATCTGGCATCTGATGGACGAGTCTGGATTTGGTGAATGCCAGGAGAACGTTACCCTATTAACTGCATTGTGCCCGCTGGGCAGTTTGGTGGTGGAGGTATGGCCTTGTTTTTAGGGGGTGGTCTAGGCCCCTTAGTTCCAGTGAAAAGATATCTTAATGCTTCAGCACAAGACATTTTAAACAATTGTAGCTTCCAACCCTAAGGGAATAGAAGAGCAGAACTGTTTCCCACACGTTCTCAACCTCAACCCCACTAAACACCTTTAGGATGATTAATTAGAACAAATACTGGAGAATGGCAGCATAAATATGTCACCGCCACATAGGGAAGAGCAATGTCAGGCACACATCAATTACATTGCCATATGTCTGCTCAGGCTTAGAATGGCTGACCACTCGGAGAATGACATAATACCTACAAAGAAACCGAACAAAAGGTCATTAAAGGAATTGACATAAAACCCCTTTATTAGTCCATCCATGGTTATAGAACGACACTGCACAGAGGAGAGCACACACACCATTGATAGAAAATATTACACACCGCACCTAGGCCATCCAAACCACTGACTATAAAGAAGATCAATTGTGGCAATGAGTCATATACAGGGGATGCCGACACCTACAGATGCCAAAACATTCCTATATAGGGACCACCATCTCAATATGCAGAAATGACTACTGCCCCATAGACGTCATTGTAAGTACACCCCAAGATTGCTTTACTGTGACAAGATCAATTGTGTCCTATGAAAACTCAAAGAAAAGAGGGGGGAACATAACATAGATATGGAAAGAACATAGGAATATGGTGAAATGTATGAAGGTGCTCGGCATACTGAGCTGTGATATCTGTAGAGGGACGGACTCCATATTAACATCCTGGATATGGATTAGAATAGGAGGCCATAAAAGCCCCTGTAGGTGTAATGTGGAGGGGGCACAATACCTTTCTCCATGTAGTGTATAATAAATAGAACATGGTATTGGAAAGTTTGCTGCCAGCCATGATGTTTGCACAAACCTGTTTCGATCATTTCCCTGACCACGTCACGAGCGTGCCCCTCTATGGTGACGAGAGCCCCCAATGTGCTGCGAGTCTGCTGGGACAATTTGCCTCCTCGCAAATTGCTCCAAATACCCAGATGTACCTCTATAAAACCCTGCTACAAACAGCATGGAAAACTCAATGCAGATGGATTCATTTTATGCTGGTATTATGGGAAATCCCATACAATGTCTTCCCTTATTGGTAGATATGACGAGAGTAGAGATGAGCGAATGGATTTGCAGGACTCTGGTCCAACAGTCCGGTCAGTATTCCACGGCCGCAGGACCGGAGCCCCGTGAACCGGCATCTCCGGCTCCTCTTTTGATGTCGATGTCATAGTTGTGGTGTGAGGCACAAATGACATCACGCCTGGCCGGCTAATCAAAAGAGGAGCCAGGGATGCCGGCATGTAAGAGGCGGTTAGCAAGGCTCCCATCCAACAGCCACAGACTACTAACCTGCTCTCTTAGACCAAGGTCCTGCAAATTTAGTTGCGCATCTCTAGACAAGATGCATGAATCAATGCAAAATCCCAACAATACTATGGAGCCTTTTGGGTACCTTCAAGATATTGAGCCGCTGTACAACTGCAACCCCCAGGAGAAGACCCCTGGGCAAGAACACTACATGGGCTCTTTGCAGTCTAATAACGTACTGTGAAATAAGCTGCTTGCATCTTTGGATGTGAATGTGGGTCCCCTTACCTCTGTTGCACCAATGGTATATCCCCCCCTGGAAACTCCTATAAGCTGCGTCTCTGGGTATGACAGTCTATTAGCAGGAGAACTCATGAAGTCTGTCTATGAATGTATATATATGTATTTCTCCCAGAAAATTATTACAATTACACGTTTTGTTGTTCACATGTTTATTTCATTTGTGTATATTGGAACAACACAAAAAGAAGATATTAGTCAACAATTTTGGTTCTCAAGTCCTCAGACAGTTCTCTCCTCCTCTTTCTGTTCTCCCTGCTTAGTGTGGCACGTAAAAACGCAAAGACTGAGTCAACTTTTCCCCTTTGTATCAGGTTTCAGGTGTGATTTTCATATTGCCCGCACCTTTTACTTGCCACAGGTGAGTTTGAACGAGCATCACATGCTTGAAACAAAATTGTTTACCCACAATTTTGGAAAGATGCCAACAATTTTGTCCGACCCATTTATGGGGTTTTGTGTGAAATTATATCCAATTTGCCTTTTTTTGTGTTGTTCCAATACATACAAAGGAAATAAACATGTGTATAACAGAAAATACACATGCAATTTTTTATGGAAAAATACTTCATTTTCTGGAACAACTTCAAGGGTGCCAACACTTCCGGCCATGACTGTTTATAGTGAAGCAACCTTGATCAGTAAAGGAGCTTATGCCGTACCTCCAGGCCACTGCCGATAGCTTCATGCACTTCACTTGTCCAGAACATGAGACACACAGAGCACGACCTGTCCCGGCCATTCCCTCACCCAGTCTTTTCTTGCAGTCGCAGGGTATGCCTTTTAAAAAAGAAAGTTAAATTACGTTGACAGAAGCATTTAAGAGAGGGACAACCTTACTAGTATTATCTAGCAAATTCATTTCTACCGATTGCAGGTAGAAGATCTGCTACCTGGCTCTATTGCAAGAGATACATCATCCACAAATCATTCACTGCCGCCAAATAATCTTATACAAATATAAAAGAACTAGATGGTGGCCCGATTCTAATGCATCGGGTATTCTAGAATAGGTATGCGGCCGACCGGGTGCAATCAGCAGAGCTGTGTTTAAATTTGGCGCCAAAATCGCTGATTGGTCGCGTTCGGCAACCGCGACCAATCAGCAAAGCGGTGTTTAAATTTGGCGGCAATATCGATGATTGGTCGCGGGCGGCGGCCGCGACCAATCAGCGAACCGTGTTAGTGAGGACTGGAGAGCGTGTTTAAATTTGGCACCAAAATCGCTGATTAGTCGCGACCAATCAGCCGAGCGGTGTTTAAATTTGGCGCCAATACTGCTGACTGGTCATGGCCGCCGACCGCGACCAATCAGCAGAGCGATGCAGAGTGGGGTTTAAATTCGGCGCCAAAATCACAGATTGGTCGCCGGCCGTGACCAAACAGCAGAGCATTCTTTAAATTTGGTGCCAAAATCGCTGATTGGTCGAGGCCGGCGACAGCGACCAATCAGCAGAGCGTTGTTTAAATTTGGCGCCAATCTCGCTGATTGGTCGCGGATGGCGGCCGCGACCAATCAGCAGAGCGGCGTTTAAATTTGGCGCCAATCTCGCTGATTGGTCGCGGCTGGCGGCCGCGACCAATCAGCAGTGCGGTGTTTAAATTTGGCACCAAAATCGCTGATTAGTCGCGGCTGGCGGCTGCGACCAATCAGTAGAGCAGGGTTTAAATTTGGCACCAATAATGCTGATGGGTCTTTGCCAGCGACCGCGACCAATCAGCACAGCGGGGTTTACATTTGGCCCCAATGCTGCTGATTGGTCTCGGCCGGCGACCGTGACCAATCAGCAGAGCGTTGTTTAAATTTGGCACCAAAAACGCAGATTGGTCGCGGCCGGTGGTTGCGACCAATCAGCAGAGTGAGGTTTAAATTTGGCGCCAATACTGCTGACTGGTCACGGCCGACAACCGCGACCAATCAGCAGAGTGTTGTTTAAATTTTGCGCCAATACTGCTGATTGATCTCGGCCAGCGACCGCGATCAATCAGCAGAGCGTTGCTTAAATTTGGCGCCAATCTCGTTGATTGGACGCGTCCGGCGTCCGCGTCCAATCAGCACAGCAGTGTTTAAATGTGGCGGCAAGATCGGTGAATGGTCGCGGCCGCTATTTAAATGTGGCGCCCAAATCGGTGATTGGTTGCGGGCAGCGGACGCGAACAATCAGCAGAGCGGTGTTTAACTTTAGCGCCAAGATCACTGATTGGTCGGGTGTGGAGAGCGCGACCAATCAGCGAATCGTATTGGTGAGGAGCGGGGAGCGGAATCGTATTAGAGAGGACAGGGGAGCGCCCCTGTCTGTGCGGCTACTTCCGCTGCGAGAACCCGGGACATGAGCGGGCGCTCGGAGCAGAAGTATCCCGACCCGCAGCGCCGCTCCCCGGTCCCCCCTTCACACCCTAGCCGCTGATGTCCCCACAGTATCCGCAGGGTGTTACAAAGGTCCGGACATTTGTGTTCAAAATCGCTGATTGGTCGCTGGCGCTGCCCGCGACCAATCACCGATTTGGGCGCCAATTTTAAATATCGGCCGCGACCAATCACCGATCTTGGCTCCACATTTAAACACCGCTGTGCTGATTGGTCGCCGACGCTGGGCGCGACCAATCACCGATTTTGGCGCCACATTTAAATTTAAATAGCGGCCGCGACCAATTGGATGTCAGCGCCGCTCCCCGGTCCTCCCTTCACACCCTAGCCGCATGGATGTCAGCGCCGCTGCCTGTGCGGATAGTTCCGCTGCAAGAACCCGGGACATGAGTGGGCGCTCGCAGCAGAAGTATCCGGACTCGCAGCGCCGCTCCCCGGTCCTCCCTTCACACCCTAGCCACTGATGTCCCCACAGTATCCGCATGGTGTTACAAAGGTCAGGACATCTGTGTTAAAAATCGCTGATTGGTCGCTGGCGCTGGCCGCGACCAATCACCGATCTTGGCGGCAAATTCAAACACCGCTGTGCTGATTGGTCGCCGACGCTGTGCGCGACCAATCACCAATTTTGGCGGCACATTTAAATAGCGTCCGCGACCAATCAGTACAGCGGTGTTTAAATGTTGAGCCAAGATCGGTGATTGGTCGCGGCCGATATTTAAATTTGGCGCCTAAATCGGTGATTGGTCGGCGGCAGCGTCAGCGACCAATCAGCGATTTTTAACACAAATGTCCGGACCTTTGTAACACCATGCGGATACTGTGGGGACATCAGCGGCTAGGGTGTGAAGGGAGGACCGGGGAGCGGCGCTGCGGGTCGGGATACTTCTGCTGCGAGCGCCCGCTCATGTCCCGGGTTCTCGGAGCGGAAGTATCCGCACAGGCAGCGGCGCTGACATCCATGCGGCTAGGGCGTGAAGGGAGCACCGGGGAGCGGCGCTGACATCCAATTGGTCGCGGCCGCTATTTAAATGTGCCGCACAAATCGGTGATTGATCGCCGACTTGGCCCGCAACCAACCACTGATCTTGCGGCCAAAGTTAAACACTACGGTGCTAATTGGTTGCGGACGCTGACAGCGACCAATCACCGATTTGGGCGCCACATTCAAATATCGGCCGCGACCAATCACCGATCTTGGCTCCACATTTAAACACCGCTGTGCTGATTGGTCGCCGACGCTGGGCGCGACCAATCACCGATTTTGGTGCCACATTTAAATAGCGTCCGCGACCAATCCGCACAGCGGTGTTTAAATGTGGAGCCAAGATCGGTGATTGGTCGCGGCCGATATTTGAATGTGGCGCCAAAATCGGTGATTGGTCGCTGTCAGCGTCCGCGACCAATCAGCACCGTAGTGTTTAACTTTTGCGGCAAGATCCGTGATTGGTTGTGGGCCAAGACCGCGACCAATCACCGATTTGTGCGGCACTTTTAAATAGCGTCCGCGACCAATTGGATGTCAGCGCCGCTCCCCGTTCCTCCCTTCACACCCTAGCCGCATGGATGTCAGCGGCGCTGCCTGTGCGGATACTTCCGCTCCGAGAACCCGGGACATGAGCGGGCGTTCGGAGCAGAAGTATCACGACCCGCAGCGCCGCTCCCTGGTCCTCCCTTCACACCCTAGCCGCTGATGTCCCCACAGTATCCGCATGGTGTTACAAAGGTCCGGACATTTGTGTTAAAAATCGCTGATTGGTCGCTGGCGCTGCCCGCGACCAATCACCGATTTGGGCGCCAAATTTAAATATCGGCCGCGACCAATCACCGATCTTGGCTCCACATTTAAACACCGCTGTGCTGATTGGTCGCGGCTGATATTTAAATTTGGCGCCCAAATCGGTGATTGGTCGCGGGCAGCGCCAGCGACCAATCAGCGATTTTTAACACAAATGTCCGGACCTTTGTAAGACCATGCGGATACAGTGGGGACATCAGCGGCTAGGGTGTTAAGGGAGGACCGGGGAGCGGCGCTGCGAGTCCAGATACTTCTGCTGCGAGCGCCCGCTCATGTCCCGGGTTCTCGGAGCGGAAGTATCCGCACAGGCAGCGCCGCTGACATCCATGCGGCTAGGGTGTGAAGGGAGGACCGGGGAGCGGCGCTGACATCCATGCGGCTAGGGTGTGAAGGGAGGACCGGGGAGCGGCGCTGACATCCATGCGGCTAGGGTGTGAAGGGAGGACCGGGGAGCGGCGCTGACATCCAATTGGTCACGGACGCTATTTAAAAGTGCCGCACAAATCGGTGATTGGTCGCTGTCTTGGCCCGCGACCAATGACTGATCTTGGCGCCAAAGTTAAACACTATTGTGCTGATTGGTCGCGGACGCTGACCGCGACCAATCACCGATTTGGGCGCCAAATTGAAATATCGGCCGCGACCAATCACCGATTTTGGCGCCAAATTTAAATATCGGCCGCGACCAATCACCACAGCGGTGTTTAAATGTGGAGCCAAGATCGGTGATTGGTCGCGGGCAGCGTCGGCGACCGATCAGCACAGCGGTGTTTAAGTTTTGCGCTAAGATCAGTGATTGGTCGGGTCCGAAGACCGCGATCAATCATCGAATCGTCTTGGTGAGGACCGGGGAGCGGCGCTGCCTGTGCGGCTACTTCCGCTGCGAGAACCCGGGACATAGCGGGCGCTCACAGCAGAAGTATCCCGACCCGCAGCGCCGCTCCCCGGTCCTCCCTTCCGCATGGAGGTCAGCGACGCCGGCGGTCCTTCCGCTGCTACCGGCCGGGAGATGAGCACCTCGCGACGCTCATCTTCCGGCTGCATCTCCATCCCGCAGATGGGTCCGTCGGTCGGGTTCCTTCTGCTGTTGCCGGCCGGGAGATGAGCGCCTTGCGCCGGTCATCTCCCGGCTGCATCGCCGCTCAGCTCCGTCCCGCAGATGAGCCGCTAACGGCCGCCATCTTTTTTTAGAAATCCCCCGGCGCTGATTGGCCGCTGCCGGACCAATGAGCGACGCGGGATTTCCTGGACAGACAGACACACAGACAGACAGACAGACGGGATAAGACGATTATATATATAGACTAGATTAGTTCCAATTAATGCTTTTGGTCTGTAGGTAGATCCGTACCATTCGTGACCGAGCAATAACATCATGCACGCTCCTTAACATGACATCTTCCCCTTGGATGAGCCACTTCTCCACGGCCCCCCGAGCCTCAGAGGTGGAGATGGTCTGGATGAGCTCTACGCGTTCCCCCTCGGTGCTGTACATGGCTTTGATGTCCAGGTTAGGAAGGAGCTCCAGCTTTGCTATGCCTTCAAAGCCCTTCTTTAGATGTGGTTGGACCCGCAGAGGATCTTTAGTCTCAGAGAGAATTTCTAGCATTTCATTGTTGTACAGGAAGAAAAAGCTAAAGCGAAAATGCACAATATGATAAAGATGTCATTAAAGTATTGGGTCAGGCGCCATTTGTATTAGTGTCTATGTGAGAAAATAGAAAAGCAAAGCTTTAAAGTAAAGATTCAGTCCCCATACACATTGGATTAAAATAGTTTAAACCTGACGATTGCAGCAGGACCGGCCTACCCACTGATGTGTATGGGGGTCTCCTGACTCTCCCCCGATAGAGGATGTCAGGGCCAGAAGGATCGGGCAGATGGGATTTCAATACCCGGTCTTTTGGTTCTCAGGGGAGATAACCCGCTGCCGGAGGTGTCCAGTACCGACTTTCTCCTCTCTCCCCATTAAAACCACATGACTGTTCAGCAGAATAGGTGGGAGTCAGGAGAAATAGCCAAATAACCATTCAGACCACGGGTATCTCATATGTCATGCGTATGGTTAGCTTAAAGGGGCTATCCAGCTTTGGGAACTTTTTTTTATTTAACTGAAATGTGTATTCCCATCTCCAGGATTCTACCCCAATATGTAGTATGCGTAATAATAATAATATTAGCAAATACCTCCAATTAGAAGTTTAGTATAGTTCTTCTGATTTGTTTTGTTGCTTACCCCATGTGCAGGGCATTGCAGTAGCTTAGGTTACGACCACTAGCAAATAACTGTCACTATATGAGTGGTCGTAACCATGGATACCGAAGCTACTGCAATGCCTTGCACATGGGGAAAGCGACATAGTGAATCAGAAGAACTATACTACACTTCTAATTGGAGGTATTTGCTAATATTATTATTATTACTACGCCTACTACATATTGGGATAGGATCTTGGAGATGGGAATACCCATTTAATTGCGAGTATTTGCGACAATTCAGTTTCATTAAAAATGTTGCACCGTTAGGCTTTTTGTTTCCTGCACATTCAGCTTTGATGTGATCTGTGGTCATAAATCGGCTAAGAGGAGCTGAAAAAAGACAGATTAAAAATAAGTCCAATAGCCAGCGCAACACAGAGCCAATAGAAGGCAAACAGTGCAAAATTATTAATGAAATCCAATTACAAAAATGATTTCAATGCGTTTAAATAAGAAAAAAAAATATTTAAGGAATATATACAATCATTGCAACAAGTGAAAGGACTATACCGTGGGAAAAAAGCCTCTTCTTCTCCAGATAGGCATTCAGCCCTTTCATGATTTTATCCAGAAGCACATTGCTGTCCTGAAGTTTCTCCAGAAGTCCGGTCAGAGAAGTGGCGCTTAAAACCTAAAACAAAGTAGATAGCCCATAAGTAAGATTCCATTATATAGTTATAGAGACTGAAAAAAGGTCACATTCATTGACTATTGTGCCAATAGTTTATATTAAAAGAAAAATTAGAACCTATTTGGATAGAAAATAGAAGATGCGGGAGGCTGGAGTCCAGGCAATGCGGAGCCCCATAACCCGGGATCCTTGTGATGGAAGCATCAGGACACGGACTCTTGGAAAACATCAATCCTGGATGCAAGATGACCGTGCTTTCTTGTATCAGTCCACCATGAAGCATCCATTTACCTTCGGGTCTTTAACGCAATGTTTCATGATCTCTCTCCAGTTTCTGTCCACAGTCTGGAATAAGCGTCCTTCTTCAGGCATTTGCTGCATGATGTCCTCAGAAGAGAAGATTAAAGCCACTGGGTCGGCACCTTCAGCCATTCATCAATGGTTTCCTGGATCCTTATCAGTCGTTCCTCCCATTGCTTAAAGGAGGAGAGCAAAAAGTTAATTACACATAAAATGAAAAGGATAGAAAAAAAATGCTATCATTTTAGAAGATAAATTATCAATGGATATGAATTCTGAATTGTTGGACATTTGTAGGGAAAGTTTGGCGAGACTCCTTGATACCATCCCCTTTACATGTAAGCTGGAGCCGCATGTAACTTTAGCCTCGGCGATCCTAATGAAACCTTAGCTTCTGCTAATAAGCAAGTGAAGATTTTAAGCTGAGTGACAACATTTACTGTGGGTGGGAACTCCTTAATCCCTTCAGGACCGGATAATTTTTTGTTTTGCATTTTTTCCTTCCCTTCTTCAAAAAGCCATACATTTTTTAATTTTTCCATTGATATAGCTGCAAGAGGCTATGTAATGTGCTGTAGCTTAACCCCTTCCCAACATATGACATACTGTTAAGCCATATGCCATGTTCCTGCAGATGTGCAAAATTTGGACCTGGGCCCCCACCAGCATGTTGGTCAGATGTATGGGCCCTTGTAGCATTCTAGATCCGATAATGATGCGCGTGTTCGTCCCTGCCTTGGATGTTTCCCATTGTAGCCCCATCCTATAATAATGTCTCTCATTCTAGGCCCCTTCCTGGTATAATGTTCCCCATCCTGCGCCCCTTCCTGTTATAATATCCCCGATCCTGGGCCTCTTCCTGTTATAATATCCACCTTCTGTGTATAATACCCCCCATCCTGAGCCCCTTTCAGCAATAACGTCCCAATCCTGGGCTCCTTCCTGGTATAATGTCCTTGGTCCTGTGCCTCTTACTGTAATAATGTCCCCCATCCTGGCCCCTTCCTGTAACAATGTCCCCAATCCTGGTACAATGTCCCCCATCCTATAACAATGTCCTCCATCCTGGTATCCTGTCCCCCATCCTAGGCCCCATTCTGGTATAATGACCTCCATCCTTGTGCCCTTCCTGGTGTAATGTCCTTCATCCTGGCCCATGTCATGGTATAATGACCCCCATTCTGGTATAATGCTCCCTATCCTGGGCCCTTTCCTTGTATAATGTTCCCCATCCTGGGCCCCTTCTTTATATAATGCTCCCCATCCTGGGCCCCTTCCTTGTCTAATTCTCCCCACCCTGAGCCCCTTCCTTGTCTAATGCTCCCCATCCTTGGCCCTTTCCTGGTATAATGTTCTGTCGTTCTTTTCTAATACATTAAATAAACAAAAATAAATGATTCTTCTTACCTTCCTGCGCTCCCACGACATGCGGCGTCTTCTTCTGTAGCTGATTTCAGTGTGCCGGCAAGGGCAGCGCATGACGTCACTTCCATGCGTCGCTCGTGACTGGCACGCCGACATCAGCTACCGGCCTTTGATTGGCTGGCAGCATGCATTGCAGCTCAGGGACCCGGCATGTCCCTGCGCAGCAATATACTTCAGCCGAATGTGCGTCCTCAGACTGTGGAAGTGCCATAAATATATGAGATGGGAATACCACTCTGCCACTGTGCGTTCCTTTATGCACTTTACCCTCCTTTTTGGCACTCTTTGTGGTAAGAGACTACCTTAAAAAATGTTTTATGTGACATGTATCTGATTATTTGTGGGCAGGAGCATTATTTAGATGGATACCTGATGCATATGGCAAGTGTAAATCCAATGACTATGGAATACTTCTGGATTACTTTTTGATATATTATTACACTCATTGGATTGTCTTGATATACTAACCTTATGCTATATTATCTATATTGCTCATGTCCCACTGTGACCATATGCGTGACCATATATGTATACTTTGTAACATATCTTGCTACATTGGTAATCTAATTAGTGTCTTTATACTATCCGTATTATGTCATTTCTCTTTTTACTATGTACGTTTTTTAACTTGATGGAATAAAAATTTATATTTTTTACGCCAATTAACTCTTTCTTCTCCTATGTACCCATGTGTTTCATGAGTTGGCTCAGTTTGGCAAATCTGGGATATATTTCCCCCCGGATATGCCAACTTTACCCCTATAGGGTCTATTTAGTTGTATCACTCTGAGTCTATGTCTGATCCAGAGATACAATAATGAACATGAATCCTTATATATCACGGATCTTGCAGCCGCCTTTACCTGCTTGGACATAAGTGTTACATAGTTACATAGTTTAAAAGGCCGAAAAAAGACAAGTGTCCATCCAGTTCAGCCTATTTCTTGTGCACTGCAGCTATTCCGCAGCGTTGATCCAGGGGAAGGCAAAAAAAAACCATGCGGTATAGGCCAATTTACATCATTGAGGAAAAATTCACTTCCCGACTCCAATCTGGCAGTCAGATTAAATCCCTGGATTAATTAACTATCACTAAGCATAAGATGTAATTTTATTGTTCTCAAGAAAGGCGTCCAGTCCTCTCTTGAACTCATTAAGTGAGTTGGACATCACCACTTCCTCTCCCAGAGAATTCCAGAGTCTCACAGCTCTGACCGTAAAGAATCCCCTTCTATGCTGGTGCAGGAACCTCCTTTCCTCCAGACGCATAGTGTGCCCCCTCGTCTTTGTCACCATCCTTGGTATAAACAGGTCATGGGAGAGATCTCTGTACAGCCCCCTGATGTATTTATACATGTTTATGAGGTCTCCCCTAAGCCTTCTCTTTTCCAACGTAAATAGGCCTAATTTGGACAACCTCTCTGGGTATTCTAGTCCCTCCATTCCCTTTATTACCTTAGTCGCCCTCCTTTGTACCCTCTCTAGCTCCAATATGTCTTTCCTGAGTACCGGAGCCCAGAACTGTGCACAATATTCTAAGTGCGGCCTTACCAGCGCTTTATACAGAGGAAGAACAATGTTCTCATCATATGCCCCTATTCCTCTTCTGATGCATGCCATGACTCTATTTGCCTTCGCAGCTGCTGCCTGACACTGGGCACTCCAATTTAATTTGCTGTTAACCAAGACGCCCAGGTCCTTCTCCATGTCAGATTTCCCCAACGGTTTCCCATTTAATATGTATGGGTGACTGCTGTTTTTCTTTCCCATGTGCATGACCTTACATTTATCGGCATTGAACCCCATTTGCCATTTTTTGGCCCAACTCCCCAATTTATCTAAATCCTCCTGTAGCTGTGCCCTATCCTCATCTGTATTAACTACGTTACAAAGTTTAGTATCATCTGCAAATATTGCTATTTTACTATGCAACCCTTCCACTAGATCATTAATAAGTATATTAAATAATATAGGGCCCAAGACAGACCCTTGAGGCACCCCGCTAGTCGAGACGCAGTTATAAAAGGAATCCAATTTGTCCGCATTAATCAACTGCAGGGCATCTTGATTGGCAAATAGATTGATCACTTTGGGGTACCAAGTGTTCAGCAACTTTTCTTCTGTCTTGGCACAAGCCAAGGATACGCTGTTCCTCAGGGATTCACATTCTACAGGACCCCTGGACCCGACAAAGAATAAAGCACTTTATCATATTAAACCTGACAGGGCACACCTGTGAAGTGAAAACCATTTCCGGTGACTACCTCTAGAAGCTCATCAAGAGAATGCCAAGAGTGTGCAAAGCAATCATCAAAGCAAAAGGTGGCTACTTTGAAGAACCTAGAATATAAGACATATTTTCAGTTGTTTCACACTTTTTTGTTAAGTATATAATTCCACATTTGTTAATTCATACTTTTGATGCCTTCAGTGTGAATGTACAATTTTCAGAGTCATGAAAATACAGAAAAATCTTTAAATGAGAAGGTGTGTCCAAACTTTTGGTCTGTACTGTATATATCCACCCATATACAGTATACATATACACACATATACAGTATACATATATACACACCCATATACAGTATACATATATATACACACATATACAGTATACATATACACACCCATATACAGTATACATTTATATACACACATATACAGTATACATATATACACACCCATATACAGTATACATATATATACACACATATACAGTATACATATATACACACATATACAGTATACATATATACACACATATACAGTATGCATATATACACCCATATACAGTATACATATATACACACATATACCAGTATACATATATATACACCCATATACAGTATACATATATATACACACTTATACAGTATACATATATACACACCCAGTATACAGTATATATATATATATATATACACACCCATATACTGTATATATATATATATATATATACACACCCATATACAGTATACATATATACACACATATACAGTATACATATATACACACATATACAGTATACATATATACACATATATACACACATATACACACACATACCAGTATACATATATATATACACACGCCCATATACAGTATACAGTGCTGGCCAAAAGTATTGGCACCCCTGCAATTCTGTCAGATAATGCTCAATTTCTTCCTGAAAATGATTGCAATCATAAATTCTTTGGTATTATTCTCTTCATTTAATTTGTCTTCAATGAAAAAAACACAAAAAGAATTGTCCTAAAGCCAGATTGGATATAATTCCACACCAAACCTAAAAAAGGGGGTGGACAAAAGTATTGGCACCCTTTGAAAAATCATGTGATGCTTCTCTAATTCGTGTAATTAACAGCACCTGTAACTTACCTGTGGCACCTAACAGGTGTTGGCAATAGCTAAATCACACTTGCAGCCAGTTAACATGGATTAAAGTTGACTCAATCTCTGTCCTGTGTCCTTGTGTATACCACATTGAGCATGGAGAAAAGAAAGAAGACCAAAGAACTGTCTGAGGACTTGAGAAACCAAATTGTGAGGAAGCATGAGCAATCTCAAGGCTACAAGTCCATCTCCAAAGACCTGAATGTTCCTGTGTCTTCCGTGCGCAGTGTCATCAAGAAGTGTAAAGCCCATGGCACTGTGGCTAACCTCCCTAGATGTGGACGGAAAAAAAAATTGACGAGAGATTTCAACGCAAGATTGTGCGGATGGTGGATAAAGAACCTCGACTAACATCCAAACAAGTTCAAGCTGCCCTGCAGTCCGAGGGTACAGCAGTGTCAACCCATACTATCCGTTGGCGTCTGAATGAAAAGGGACTGTATGGTAGGATACCCAGGAAGACCCCACTTCTTACCCCGAGACATAAAAAAGCCAGGCTGGAGTTTGCCAAAACTTACCTGAGAAAGCCTAAAACGTTTTGGAAGAATGTTCTCTGGTCAGATGAGACAAAAGTAGAGCTTTTTGGGAAAAAGCATCAACATAGAGTGTACAGGAAAAAAAAAGAGGCATTCAAAGAAAAGAACACGGTCCCTACAGTCAAACATGGCGGAGGTTCCCTGATGTTTTGGGGTTGCTTTGCTGCCTCTGGCACTGGACTGCTTGACAGTGTGCATGGCATTATGAAGTCTGAAGACTACCAACAAATTTTGCAGCATAATGTAGGGCCCAGTGTGAGAAAGCTGGGTTTCCCTCAGAGGTCATGGGTCTTCCAGCAGGACAATGACCCAAAACACACTTCCAAAAGCACTATAAAATGGTTTTAGAGAAAGCACTGGAGACTTCTAAGGTGGCCAGCAATGAGTCCAGACCTGAATCCCATAGAACACCTGTGGAGAGATCGCAAAATGGCAGTTTGGAGAAGGCTCCCTTCAAATATCAGGGACCTGGAGCAGTTTGAAGTGACCGCGGGCAAGGCCGCGCATTGGTATCTATGATCTGGCCCAGCAAGATCCCCACACACAGACTCTATCTTGACAACCGTATCTTTACTCGCATACATTTTTAACACAGCAAAGAAAAAAAAACAATAAATGACAACCGTAAATATGCACAGTAATAACGTGTACTGATAAGCTGACCCTCACTGTCCCTACTCACACGTTACCAGTCCTTTACTCCAGAAGGATGTGTCCCCCGTCGCAGGCCTGTCTGTCTTTGCAGGAAGGCGTCCCAGCCGGAGAAAAAACAGGAACAGCAGAATTCGCGGAAACAAAGGAAGGGATACTTCGGCCTCTCGCCAGAGGTCCCGCTTACAGTCTCTCTGATCCGGATAGAAGCTCTGGTGGGTCCCCTTATGTAGTCCACACTCCAGTAGCAGGGAGTGTAACAGCTGAATCCTTCAGCAGTGCAGGAGCTGGGGAAGGCTCCGAGGATATGGTGTCAGATAGAAGAAATCACGTTGAGAGTCTCTCCTGCGCCACACACGAGGGCCTGCACACCGTCCTGGCTCTTTTCACAGACCACAGCAGACTCTGCGCGCGCTTTTTCCTGCTTCCCACTTTGGTCACGTGACTCTCTAGGGCGGGACACAGGAGGCTCAGTCTTTTTCTCTGTCATCACACCCTGCGCAGGTGCAACCTCTGGCCACAAGGTGGCAACATCATCCTGTGTAATCACTTCTGTAACAGGCTCTATATCAATTATCACAGAACAGCCAGAGACGGCCAGCTCACTACAAGTTTGCCAAAGAAGAATGGTCTACAATTCCAGCAGAGCATTGTAAGAAACTCATTGATGGTTACCGGAAGCGGTTGTTCGCAGTTATTTTGGCTAAAGGTTGTGCAACCAAGTATTAGGCTGAGGGTGCCAATACTTTTGTCCGGCCCATTTTTGGAGTTTTGTGTGAAATGATCAATGATTTTATTTTTGCTTCATTCTCTTTTGTGTTTTTCCTTGCAAGCAAATTAAATGAAGATAATAATACCAAAGAATTTGTGATTGCAATCATTTTCGGGAAGAAACTGAGTATTATCTGACAGAATTGCAGGGGTGCCAATACTTTTGGCCACCACTGTACATATATATATACACACACATACAGCATACATATATACACCCATATACAGTATACATATACACACATCTACAGTATACATATATATACACCTATATACAGTATACATATATACACACCCATATACAGTATACATATATACACAGTATAGATATACACACACATATACAGTATACATATATATACACACACATACAGTATACATATATACACACCCATATACAGTATACATATACACACCCATATACAGTATACATATATACACACACATACAGTATACATATATACACACATATACAGTATACATATATATATACATACAGTATGCATATACACATATACAGTATACATATATATATATATACATACATATAGAGTATCTATAATATAACGCTACAAGCGTCCCTCTGTCTGAAGCCTTTATAGTCTGCGCTAGTGCGACACGCCTGCACAGTCTGGCTCCAGACTGAAGAACGCATGGAGCCGTTACAGGTAAGAGGAGTGTATGGTGCTGGAGATCGAGGTATGCGTATACACTGAACACATACCGCGATCTCTGGCGCCATACTTACATACTTACCTGACCGGGATGAGCGCTACCGCGGCGCCTCTGTTCGGTCCAGAGTCCGGGGGAAGAGGGAGGCATTGAAATCGGCACATGCGCATAGCGCTATCCGGCGCCATTTTACTGAAGACACATTTGCAATGTGTCTTCAGCAAAATGGAGCCGGACAGCGTGGTATGAGCACACGCGTACTTCGGCGCCGCACTCCTCCCCCGGCCTCCAGCAGAACGGGAAACAGCGCTGGAGCACAGGGAAGAAAGGTGAGTATAAGTGTTTATTTTCTTGTATGTGTGTGTAGCATGATAGGGATGAGGGGTGCCATACATACCAGGATTGGGGGGTGAGGGGTGCCATACATACCAGGATTGGGGGGTGAGGGGTGCCATACATACCAGGATTGGGGGGTGAGAGGACTATACATACCAGGATTGGCGGGTGAGGGGACTATCCATACCAGGATTGGGGGGTGAGGGGTGCCATGCATACCAGGATTGGGGGGTAAGGGGACCATGCATAACAGGATTGGGGGTGAGGGGACCATGCATAACAGGATTGGGGGTGAGGGGTGCCATGCATAACAGGATTGGGGGTGAGGGGTGCCATGCATATCAGGATAGGGATGAGGGGTACCATGCATACCAGGATTGGGGATGTGAGGGGGTACCATAGATACCAGAATAGGGATGAGGGGGTACCATGCATACCAGGATTGGGGTTGAGGGGTACCATGTATACCAGAATTGGGGGGTGAGGGGACCATGCATACCAGGATTGGGGCTGAGGGGTGCCATGTATACCAGAATTGGGGGGGGGACCATGCATACCAGGATTGGGGATGAGGGGTGCCATGCATACCAGGATTGGGGAATGAGGGGTGCCATGCATACCAGGATTGGGGAATGAGGGGTGCCATGCATACCAGGATTGGGGGTGAGGGGTGCCATGCATACCAGGATTGGGGAATGAGGGGTGCCAAGTATACCAGGATTGGGGGTGAGGGGTGCCATGCATACCAGGATTGGGGGGTGAGGGATGCCATGTATACCAGAATTGGGGGGTGAGGGGACCATACATACCAGGATTGGGGGGTGAGGGGACCATGCATACCAGAATTAGGGGGTGAGGGGTGCCATGTATACCAGGATTGGGGAATGAGGGATGCCATGTATACCAGAATTGAGGGGTGAGGGGACCATGTATACCAGGATTGGGGGATGAGGGGTGCCATGTATACCAGGATTGGGGGTGAGGGGTGCCATGCATACCAGGATTGGAGAATGAGGGGTGCCATGTATACCAGGATTGGGGGGTGAGGGGACCATGCATACCAGGATTGGGGGGTGATGGGTGCCATGTATACCAGGATTGGGGAATGAGGGGTGCCATGCATACCAGGATTGGGGAATGAGGGGTGCCATGCATACCAGGATTGGGGAATGAGGGGTGCCATGCATACCAGGATTGGGGGTGAGGGGTGCCATGCATACCAGGATTGGGGGGTGAGGGGTGCCATGTATACCAGGATTGGGAGGTGAGGGGACCATGCATACCAGGATTGGGGAATGAGGTGTGCCATGCATACTAGGATTGGGGGGTGAGGGGACCATACATACCATGATTGGGGGGTGAGGTGTGTCATGCATACCAGGGTTGGGGGGTGAGGGGACCATACATACCATGATTGGGGAATGAGGTGTGCCATGTATACCAGGATTGGGGGGTGGAGGGACCATGCATACCACAATAGGATGGGGGCAGCACAAATACCAGGATAGGGGACCATATACCAATAAAAATGCTCGCCACCCGGGTTCAATAGCTAGTACATATATACACGCATATATACAGTAATACAGCATATACATACACATATATATACTGTATATCCCCACACACACACATATATACAGTAATACAGCATATACATACACATATATACTGTATATACACACACACATATATATCTGGCGACAGGGCCCCGCTGCGTCCTCTGTGTCTCTGTACAGATATAAATAACACGTACTGGATCCAGCACAGGTGACAGTCTGCCATAGAGCTGACGTGCAGTACATACACTGTGTTATGGGGGCGCTCACCTGTGCGGACCCCGCGCTCCGGCCGCTACTTCTCTGCTCATATAAGGTCTCTCTTTTTGCCATTAAATAATTCGGTTGTCATGGCAGCGGAGGCGGGGCGTTGGTAGGGGGCGTGTCTGATATAGGACAGATTGGGGCGGGGATGTCATGCAGTGCTTGTCTCATCGCTGTAATTTCCTGCTGTTGCCACCTGGTGGACAGAATTGGTCAGTACACGCTGAGAATGCTCACATGGTGGGGGAGGGGCAGCTTATATATGTATATACACAGTCACAATCCAGTTAGGGTTATGTTCACACAGTGTTTATTTAAACGATTTTTTCCACATTATAAAACTCAGTGTTGTCAGGAAAAGCATTGCATGTATTTTTGATGTATGCCTCATACAAAATACATTTTTGAAGATTTTTTTTAATCTTCCATCCTATACTCGGGCACTGGCTGTATATTGTTGTGGCCCCGGGACTTGCTTAGATCCGCTGGGTGGCATTGCCAGCTACATTGCAGTAAATGGGTGACCTGAAATCCCACATTCATCCTGTGACCAGTTAGGGACTGTTTTTTCTTAAAGAAGGGGCTCGAGCTATTAATCCCAGACAATCCATTAATGGAGTTTCCAGTAGTATAATAATGATGATTTATCCTGGGGATGGGTTATCAATATCAGATCGGTGGGCTCCGACACGCGGCACTGACTCTACCCATCAGTTGTTTGCAACGCTCAGATGTAAATAGTGTGAAGATTGAACATCACCGCTCCATTCACTGTACTGCGGGTCCTGCAGATCAGCTAATATTCATGTAATAGGAGCTGATCTGCAGCACCAGGGAGCGGCCACTACACAGTGACCAGAGCTGTGATGTTCAGCTCCTCAACAATGTTTACATCTGATCTCGACCGAAGCTGCAAACAGCTGATTAGTGGAGGTGACACGTGCCGGACCCCCACAAATCTGATATTAATGAGCTAACCAGGGGATAGGCCATCAATATGTTTGTCCTGGAAATTCCCTTTAAGGCCCACCTGCACATACTATGTATATATATATATATATATATATATATATATATATATATATATATATATATATATATATGGCAAAGAGTGGGAAGGGGTTAATCAAAGGCTCATAAAACGGACAAACAACACAAATATTGGTTTCTATCTTTTACACATTTGGGGTAGCCCTTAAGAGGGCCGGAGAGAGAGAGAGAGAGAAAGAGAGAGAGAGAGAGAGAGAAGAGAGAGAGAAGAGAGAGAGAGAGAAGAGAGAAGAGAGAGAGAAGAGAGAGAGAAAGAGAGAGAGAGAGAAGAGAGAGAGAAGAGAGAGAGAGAGAGAAGAGAGAGAGAGAAGAGAGAGAGAGGAGAGAGAGAGAAGAGAGAGAGAAGAGAGAGAGAAGAGAGAGAGAGAAGAGAGAGAAGAGAGAGAGAAGAGAGAGAGAGAGAGAAGAGAGAGAGAAGAGAGAGAGAGAGAGAGAGAGACCAAGAGAGAGGAAAAAAAAGAGAGACCCAACCAGTGCAAGGCTAAGTCGGGCATGTGGCAGCGGCTATTTATACCCACTGCTGATCTCTGATTGGTGGAAAATCTGGGTGTGGCTGCTCTCTGATTGGTGGAAAATCTGGGTGTGGCTGCTCTGTGATTGGTCAGCATTATGACCTCACAGTGGCGATGACTCATACCTCCTGGGTGGTTCTTCTGGGCGGTTCTGTTTTCTGACTGGTGGAAATTCTAATCAGCATTATGACCTCACAGTGGCCGTGACTCATGTTTCATGGACTGTTCTATCTGGGTGACCTGAAACATGCTGATCTCTGATTGGTGGAAATTCAAGTCATCTTCATGACATCACAATCAGCATGTTATTACTGCTGAGATGTTCAGTTTTTTCCTAAATTTCCTACGTTTTGTCCTAATTTATTAGCACATATATACCACTCATTCCTACAATCAAAGGATCAGGAAACCACTCTGAAATCAATATCCTACAATTTACCCCAACAGCAAAAAAACAACTATACACAAAATACCAAAAGATATATCAGATTATTAATGAGCAAATAAAAGACACTATCACATAAAAATAATCTTTAGAAAGGTGTAGAAAAAATGCTATAAAGGAAGAATGCTTCAAAAATAGAAATGTTAATGATTTATTTAATCAATTAACAAAATACAAAGTGAATGAACAAACGAAAAATCTAGATCCAATCAATATTTGGTGTGACCAACTTTTCACTTTAAAACAGCATCAATTATTCCAGGTACACCTGCGCAAAGTCAGGGATTTTGTAATAATACAGTCAGGTGTCTGGTCATACACCATGGCAAGACTGAGCAAGAATACACAAGGAAGTTATACTACATCAGCAAGGTCTCTAAGGCACAAATTTCAAAGCAGATTGAGGGTTCAAGATTAGAGATGAGCGTTGTTCTACTCGAACTATTCGCCAATCTCAAATTCGAGCTGTTTTGGGCGGTGTTCGAGCCGGTCGGCGAACACGAACAATTTGAGAAAAATTCGGCTGTTCGAGGTTATGTTCGATAACTGTTCGTGCACCAAAATCATAACTGGATTTTTTCTCAGTAATGATGAAAATTAATGTTAATACGCAGTTTGAGTGTACAGCGGGGCGGGGGGAGGGGCAGGGGATGGATCTCTGCAGGAACAATGAAGATCTCCATTTTTTTTTCTCTTTCCCGCATTTGCAGTGGGGAGGTGCAATCTGTCAGCCTATCAGCAGCGCACACACGGAGCGAAGTGCTTTTTTTCACACAAGCAAGGGCATGTGTGATTGGCAGTGTATGTCACATGTCCTTGCCCTATAAGACCAAGCCATTTTCCCAGTCGCCACCATTTTCTCACTGCTGCAGCTGCGTGTTAGACGGCACCGCTGTTGCTGTGTGCGCTATACCTTGTTAATTTCAAGCCAATTTTCGCACAAATATACAGATAGCTTGGGAGTAGGGACTAGTTGTGATTGCAGTCCTTTTAAGGACTAGGTTACAGCATTTCCTACGACTTTTATCAGGCAGGTCTGTGCTCTTAAATAGATAGATTGTGGGAGTAAAGACTAATTGTAATTGGAGTCCTTTTCAGGACTAGGTTACATCAGTTCCTATCAGTTTTTGCCAGGCAGGTCTGTGCCAGTGCTGTGCAAGTTTTTTTCACAGCATTTGGCTGAATCTAGCAAAGCTAATCCTTTTTGGCCTATTGCAGAGTGTGTTAGTCAGTGGAGTAGCCTATCTGTGTTGCAAGATATACCACCTGTGTATATGTAGCACCCTGAGGATTCGGCTGCTACAGGGGTATTGCACCTCAACCCAGAGGTGTGATATTCCACTCCCGGGTAAGGATGGAGTGTGGACCTGAGCTCGGTAGGCTGCATGCACTACACACATCCCATTTCCGAGGAACAGACCAACGGTACTCCCACTTAGAAATGTGCAGGTACGACCGAGTCTGTTCCTGGCTGGAGTGGGAGGGGGGTGGTACATCCCAAGTAGTGTAGGGGCAGATAGGGGGAGCAGCCTGGGTAAAGATAGGAGCTCATTGGGTGCTGGTCACCTGAGCTCACACATAGAGGGTGTATATAAGGTGGGCACCAACTAAGAACAGGGTCAGTTGCAGAGAGAAAGTCAGCGAGCAGAGGAGAAGAGGGACCCAGAGTGAGAGAGGAGAAAGAGAGACCCAGAGGGGGAACCAGAAGAAAAGGACTCCAAGAACCCAACTTAAATCCCCGGGTGAAGAGTCGGCACAGGGTACCGGAACCCAAGCTGGTGGGGGCAAAAACACTCCCCAGCCAGAGACCGGAGACCGTGGGCAGCGTTTGTCACGGTCACCCACCACATCCACCACGAAGGCATACCACGAGGAGGGTCAGGGAACCCAAGGCCAAGGGTCTCCCAACAGAAGGCCCGAGGGAGCTGGACCTGGGTGGATCAATAGTGGGGACGGCCAGAGAAAGGACAGAAGGAGAGCTCAGGGTCACGCTCCGGACTTATTTGGGAGTTGGCTGGATCCAGAACCTGGTGGACGCAGCACGGCTCGGGAGGTCACTCGAAGCTGGAGTGACCAGAACATCAGCAGTGAGTAAACATCCTAAACTGCATAACCCGACTCTGTCTCTGATTGCCGTCTACACTGCATCACCACAACTCCCATCCTCTGCACCTGATCCCCCTGAGGCTATACCCCACCCGTTGGGGGTTATATCACCAAAGCTGCACCTACACCACCAGCCTCAGCGGACCCTGCTGCAGCGGCGGCCACAGTGACCGCAACACAACGGGTGGCGTAGTCGACATTAAGAACTTAGTAACATCTGTAGGACTGCCACATACAACTGAGTTTGACACCCTGGGCACGGACCGGGTCACAGCCACTCGGAAGACTACAACTCCCATCTGATCCGGCTCCGGATATTCCCCCTAAAGAATATGGCCCAGGGGGCGCGTCAACTTTGGCGTAGTCGGCAGGATCACGTGCCCGCAACACCCGGGTACTGCGTGCCTGAAGGAAAGTGCAAGTTTACCTCAAGAAGAAGTCTCCTGCCGGTTCCGGAGGGTCCCCGCCATTGGACCCCATCACCAGTCGATTCCCGCCGGTTGTCCGCCATTAACAGCTTTTTCCCGCCATCTGCAGAGTTTCCCGCCACTGGGAAGCGATTCCCGCCATTTCCAAAGGTTTCCCGCCTTGGAAGAGCGGACGCCATTATGGGCGTGCCAGAGGGTGGTGAGAGGCCACCTCCCATCGTGGGCCAGGACCGAAAATGGCGCCAAAAGTGGAAACCGCCCCCACCAACAGAGACTGTGATGCTGGAGGTGTCTGTCAGCGTGAAAGAACCGCCCCTGGAGCTGACAGTCACCCAGTGGCCCCGGGACCGCCCTCGAAGTGGGAGGAGACGAAAGAAAAGAACGAAGATGGGTGCCGCCTGGAGCAGTCTGGAGCGAGCGCACCCGGAGGCAGGAAGCCTGGAGAAGAGTAGCAGAGAAGCTCACCCGGAGATGGCGAGAGAGCAGAGCAGCACCGGCCCGCTGGCCAGGAGCCTGCTGGAAGAAGAGCAGAGCAGCACCGACCCGTTGGTCAGGAGCCTGCTAGAAACCACGACCCCACTAGGCCTAGTGGAGGTCCTTGCACAGCTCCCCCGAGACCGGGAGTGTGCACAGACTGCCCTGGAGGGCCTCGCACGGAGGATGGCCCGGGTACAGCGAGAGACATTGGCGGAGTGGAGCCGAGAGATGGCCCAGCAAACCAAGACCCGGAGCACGCCAGCCAAGATGAGGAGACAGACCGCCTCTGAGGACGGCGCGGGAGGACCCAAGGCCGGAGACGGCGCCGAGAAGGGAGCCGAACGCATGGAGGCAGGTAAAGGGGACGTCTATACCCCAAACAAGGACACCGCTTACCTGCCCCAGCTCCCCGTCGCAGAGCCCGAAAGTCCCCCTGCTGTGCCCGAAAACGCCGTGTCACCGACGCAGACTAGGCCCCAACCGGAAGCCGCCGCCGCGACCCCTGTGACGCCATGCGCACCGACCCCGAGCGTGGCAAAACAGGAAGTAACACCAGCCTGGTCGCAGGGCCTAGAATTCCCGGGAGTCGCAGCACCAACAGCGCCCCCTACCTCCGCGGAGCCTCCGGCCTGGCCGCAAGGCCAGGTGGCCCAGGGCGCCGCCGTCCTAACGGTGCCCTTCACCTTCCAGGTGCCCCAGGCCTGGCCGCAAGGCCTGGGCAACCCGGGCGCCACCACCACCGCGCCCGCACCCGTAAAACCAAGGGTGCCGCGTCTGGGAGAGGACTTGTTGGCTCAGCACACGTGGCCGGACGGGCAGCCTTTCATCTGGCCCCAGAGGTATTATGAACTGGAGCACCAGAGGAGAGTTGGGGCCATGTGTGCACCCCTGATTCCGGCTCCGAAGCCCGTGATAAGGATCTCGCCCCCGCTTGAAGAGACCCAATTTGAGTGGGACCCCACCGGAGAAGACCTAATGGGGTTCACTCAGGAAACCAGGGCAGCTGCAGCGGAGCGTGCTGAGTGTTGCCGACAGCAGCTCGAGGAGTTTGCGAGGGAGCGGAGAGAGAGGCGGGTCCGGGAACAACAGGCTCAAATAAGGAGCGCCGAGCAGAAGAGCCGAACCAGGAGGGACCCCCGTGCAGCGCACAGTCCCCGCACCACCGGGACTGTAATAAAGTTTAACCTGCAGCATGGGTGGGGCTTCATCAGAGACAACAACACCCCCGGCGACGTCTTTGTCACGCGCAGAGATGTGGAGTCCCATCTGCCGGAGGGGCACAGAGGTCGTGACCTTTATATCGGGGACGAGGTCACCTTTACCCGGCACAAGTGTGCCAAAGGACCTTACGCCCTCCATGTGCATCGCCTGACGGAGGAGGAGCTGCGATGTGAGGAGGAAGAGCAAGAGGATCCGGACGGGTCTGAAGCTGAGATCCCCAAAGAAGGAGCAGGAGGAAGACGCTGTTGAGTACAGCGGAGCAGGTGCTGTAAATAGTTACCCGATCAGGGTATAAAGAAACTGTTATTGCTAATATAGTCCCCGTTGGGACCAGCGGAGTGAACTGTTTACCCGTTTACCTTAACCCCACAGGCTGAGGACTGTGAGCAGCCATTCCCTTTCCCTCCTTACCTGGCCGAGGACTGAGAGCGGCCATACCCTTGTACATAGTTGCGCTTCCTAAAGCGCCCCCTACCGGTTTTATAGGAAAACCATTTTTCTAGAAAGACTGTCGCACTGTACCCGGTCACACGTTGCACAGTGACCGGAGGAGGAGCCAGAGGCGACGAGAAAGTTTTATATATATAATGTTTTATATATTTTATATGTTTATGAAAAATTTTGCATGTTATGTGATGTTTTTGTCTTACAGCCCGAGGACGTGCTGTGATTTACCAGGGGGGAATGTAGCACCCTGAGGATTCGGCTGCTACAGGGGTATTGCACCTCAACCCAGAGGTGTGATATTCCACTCCCGGGTAAGGATGGAGTGTGGACCTGAGCTCGGTAGGCTGCATGCACTACACACATCCCATTTCCGAGGAACAGACCAACGGTACTCCCACTTAGAAATGTGCAGGTACGACCGAGTCTGTTCCTGGCTGGAGTGGGAGGGGGGTGGTACATCCCAAGTAGTGTAGGGGCAGATAGGGGGAGCAGCCTGGGTAAAGATAGGAGCTCATTGGGTGCTGGTCACCTGAGCTCACACATAGAGGGTGTATATATGGTGGGCACCAACTAAGAACAGGGTCAGTTGCAGAGAGAAAGTCAGCGAGCAGAGGAGAAGAGGGACCCAGAGTGAGAGAGGAGAAAGAGAGACCCAGAGGGGGAACCAGAAGAAAAGGACTCCAAGAACCCAACTTAAATCCCCGGGTGAAGAGTCGGCACAGGGTACCGGAACCCAAGCTGGTGGGGGCAAAAACACTCCCCAGCCAGAGACCGGAGACCGTGGGCAGCGTTTGTCACGGTCACCCACCACATCCACCACGAAGGCATACCACGAGGAGGGTCAGGGAACCCAAGGCCAAGGGTCTCCCAACAGAAGGCCCGAGGGAGCTGGACCTGGGTGGATCAATAGTGGGGACGGCCAGAGAAAGGACAGAAGGAGAGCTCAGGGTCACGCTCCGGACTTATTTGGGAGTTGGCTGGATCCAGAACCTGGTGGACGCAGCACGGCTCGGGAGGTCACTCGAAGCTGGAGTGACCAGAACATCAGCAGTGAGTAAACATCCTAAACTGCATAACCCGACTCTGTCTCTGATTGCCGTCTACACTGCATCACCACAACTCCCATCCTCTGCACCTGATCCCCCTGAGGCTATACCCCACCCGTTGGGGGTTATATCACCAAAGCTGCACCTACACCACCAGCCTCAGCGGACCCTGCTGCAGCGGCGGCCACAGTGACCGCAACACAACGGGTGGCGTAGTCGACATTAAGAACTTAGTAACATCTGTAGGACTGCCACATACAACTGAGTTTGACACCCTGGGCACGGACCGGGTCACAGCCACTCGGAAGACTACAACTCCCATCTGATCCGGCTCCGGATATTCCCCCTAAAGAATATGGCCCAGGGGGCGCGTCATATAGAATACCAATTTTTTTACTGCACCTAGTGAAGTAAAATCTTTTGGGCATAGCATCATTCTATTAGTCCATCTATACTGACCTCCATCAGGTTGCAAACTGAATATAATTTTTTTCTGCATCTAGCTCTGAAAAAATATTTGGGCTTCTAGCAGTGTGTGGGACTTGGTCTATTAGTCCATCTATACTGACCTCCATCAGGTTGCAAATTAAAAATAATTTTTTTCTTCATTTAGCTCTGAAAAAATATTTGGGCTTCTAGCAGCGTGTGGGACTTGGTCTATTAGTCCATCTATACTGACCTCCAACAGGTTGCAAATTAAAAATAATTTTTTTCTGCATCTAGCTCTGAAAAAATATTTGGGCTTCTAGCAGCGTGTGGGACTTGGTCTATTAGTCCATCTATACTGACCTCCAACAGGTTGCAAATTAAAAATAATTTTTTTCTGCATCTAGCTCTGAAAAAATATTTGGGCTTCTAGCGGTGTGTGGGACTTGGTCTATTAGTCCATCTATACTGACCTCCATCAGGTTGCAAATTAAAAATAATTTTTTTCTGCATCTAGCTCTGAAAAAATATTTGGGCTTCTAGCTGTGTGTGGGACTTGGTCTATTAGTCCATCTATACTGACCTCCATCAGGTTGCAAATTGAATAAAAAAATTTTCTGCATCTAGCTCTGAAAAAATATTTGGGCTTCTAGCGGTGTGTGGGACTTGGTCTATTAGTCCATCTATACTGACCTCCATCAGGTTGCAAATTAAAAATAATTTTTTTCTGCATCTAGCTCTGAAAAAATATTTGGGCTTCTAGCTGTGTGTGGGACTTGGTCTATTAGTCCATCTATACTGACCTCCATCAGGTTGCAAATTGAATAAAAAAATTTTCTGCATCTAGCTCTGAAAAAATATTTGGGCTTCTAGCGGTGTGTGGGACTTGGTCTATTAGTCCATCTATACTGACCTCCATCAGGTTGCAAATTAAAAATAATTTTTTTCTGCATCTAGCTCTGAAAAAATATTTGGGCTTCTAGCAGTGTGTGGGACTTGGTCTATTAGTCCATCTATACTGACCTCCATCAGGTTGCAAATTAAAAATAATTTTTTTCTTCATTTAGCTCTGAAAAAATATTTGGGCTTCTAGCAGTGTGTGGGACTTGTTCTATTAGTCCTTCTATACTGACCTCCAGCAGGGTGCAAATTGAATATAATTTTTTTCTGCATCTAGCTCTGAAAAAATATTTGGGCTTCTAGCGGTGTGTGGGACTTGGTCTATTAGTCCATCTATACTGACCTCCATCAGGTTGCAAATTAAAAATAATTTTTTTCTGCATCTAGCTCTGAAAAAATATTTGGGCTTCTAGCAGTGTGTGGGACTTGGTCTATTAGTCCATCTATACTGACCTCCATCAGGTTGCAAATTAAAAATAATTTTTTTCTGCATCTAGCTCTGAAAAAATATTTGGGCTTCTAGCAGTGTGTGGGACTTGGTCTATTAGTCCATCTATACTGACCTCCATCAGGTTGCAAATTGAATAAAAAAATTTTCTGCATCTAGCTCTGAAAAAATATTTGGGCTTCTAGCGGTGTGTGGGACTTGGTCTATTAGTCCATCTATACTGACCTCCATCAGGTTGCAAATTAAAAATAATTTTTTTCTGCATCTAACCCAGCCAATAGTTTTGGCCTAATACCACAGTTTGGCCACTCAGCTCTGCTCGGTTACCATCCATTGTTTTTTTGTGCAAACAACTCCAGAGTTGTGAATTAGTTAACCACCAAAATGAGTGGAAAAAGGCCTGCTGCTGGTGGAAAGGGGAATAGGCGTGTTGGGAAGGGGAAAAAAGGTTGTGTCCGTGGGGTAGGTGCAGAAGAAAGACCATCTTCCAGCCAAACTAAAATGTCTACTTCTTTTAGCGGACAATGTGATAAGATCCCTTTCTTACGGCCACGCCAATCGCTACAAATTCCAGATGAGGCACAAAAACAGCAGGTGCTTGAACGGATATCAAGTGCTCCTTTAAGTGGGCTCTCCTCCACATCAACTTCAACATCACAAATACTCCAGTCCTCAAAGGTGTCACCCAAATCGCACTTGCTTCCTCACAGCTCCCAAATCTCCAGCTGCCCGTCTGAGTATGAGGTAGAACCGATGGTTGAGTCTGCAGAGCTGTTTACTCATACTATAGCCTGGGAATCAGAGGTCGACTCCAGCGCTTCTGTGAATCCAGACGAGGAAATGATCTGTACTGATGCCCAGAATCTTTATGAGTCGGATCCAGGACCAGACGCAGAAGGTTCTGACCATAATGTAGACCCTCATTCCCAAACTGTAACTCCTGTTGGTGGAGACAATGAGGAAGACGATGATAAGACTCAAATACCTGATTGGAGCGACAACTTTAGTTTTTTGTCAGGGCAGGAACAGGTTGGCTCTGAGGACGACGGGTGTGATAACGCACAGGGTGATGATGATGAGGTCGGAGATCCCACTTACTGTCAACCCACAGTCAGCCAAGAGATGAGGTCAGCAGAGGAGGTGGAGGAAGATGCTAGTGACGACGAGGTCAGGTTGCGCCTTCCTGGACAGAGACGTAGTACTGGAAGCACGTAAACAACTGCATCCTCAAACACAACTCTGCCTCTCACCACAAGTCGTGGTGGCTCTTCAGGTCGCATGGGTGCTAAGCCTTGCATAGCCTGGGCATTTTTTCAGATCGATAAAGATGACCCAACTCGTGTTATCTGTAACATTTGTCAGCAAAAGCTAAGTAGAGGCCAAAAAATACATAGTTTGAGTACTTCATGCATGAACCGGCACATGGACATGAAGCATAAGTTGCAGTGGAAAGCTCAGTGTGCTACAATGCGGTCTAGCCGGCCGGGCCAACCACCGTCTGCCATATCTTGTGCATCCGCGGCCTCTTCATCCTCTGTGACTGGGGGGACAGCAGTCACACCTGTTTTGGGGCGCAGACCTGCCACCTCTTTACCCGCAACAGCCAGCGTGATTGGCAGGTCATCATTTTCTTTGGAGGTGGTAACACCAGCTGGTCTTGAGCGCTGTCCGACATCGATAGCACCACCTTTGGATCAAGGCAACCTAACATGTCCGCCTGCATCTTCCTCACAGACCGGCAGTTTGCCGGGGACACCCTTATCAACCCCGTCTAAGCACAATAGCCAGCCCTCGGTCCCTCAGATGTGGACAAGTAAAAGACCATTTCCTCCTAGCCATGAGAAAGCTAAGAGGTTGAATTTCACCATCTGCAAGCTCTTGGCTACAGAAATGCTGCCTTTCCGCCTGGTGGACACAGAGGATTTTCGAGACCTTATGTCCGTCGCAGTGCCCCAGTACCAGATGCCCAGTCGGCACTACTTCTCAAAGAAAGGTGTGCCTGCGCTCCACCAGCATGTCGCACACAACATCACCGCTTCTTTGAGAAACTCTGTGTGTGACAGGGTGCATTTCACCACAGACACTTGGACGAGTAGGCATGGACAGGGGCGTTACATGTCGCTGACTGGGCACTGGGTAACTATGGTGACAGCAGGACAAGGGGCTGCTGTCCAAGTCTTGCCGTCCCCACGAGTTGTGCGTCAATCCTCTTTATGTCATTTTTCCTCCACTGCTTCTGCCTCCTCAACCTCCTCTCGGTCTTCCACCTGCACCCAAAGCCTGTCTGGTCATGCCACAAGCTTTCTAACTGCGCAGAAGGGATCCTGCACACCTCCTTACTATGCTGGCAGTAGGGCTCAACGTCATCAGGCGGTTTTTACATTGAAATGTCTGGGAAATGTGAGTCACACAGCTGAGGAGTTGTGGTCAGCTCTGGAGAACCAATTTCATGAATGGTTATCTCCACTGGACCTGAAACCAGGGAAGGCCGTGTGCGACAATGCTGCAAACCTGGGTGCGGCCCTTCGCCGGGGCAATGTCACACACGTGCCTTGTATGGCTCACGTGTTGAACCTGGTTGTCCAGCAATTTTTAGCCCACTATCCCAGACTAGATGGCCTTCTGCAGAGGGCACGGTCGCTGTGTGCTCACTTCCGCCGTTCGCATCCCGCAGCTCAGCGACTTACATCTCTACAGAAGTCGTTGGGCCTGCCACTTCACCGGCTAAAATGCGATGTGCCTACCCGGTGGAATTCAACTCTGCACATGTTGCAGCGACTGTGGCAGCACCGACAAGCCCTGGTGCAATACGTTCTGACGTATAGCCTGGGCCAACGAGATTCAGAGGTGGGGCAAATCACGCTGGAGGAGTGGTCTCAGATCAGGGACCTATGCACCCTTCTGCACAGTTTTGAAATGGCGACGAAGATGTTTAGTGCTGACGATGCCATTATCAGCATGACTATTCCGGTGATTTACATGCTGGAGCACATGTTAAACAGAATTCGGAGTCAGGTGGTGGCACAAGAGGAGGTGGAGGAAGTAGAGGAGGAGGAGTTGTATGCGGAAGGGCTAACATCTGCAAGGTCCAGACGGTCGGCAGCACCAAGGCGGCAGGCATGTGAGGGTGGGGGAGATGATTTTACCAGGGCGCATGGTAGCAGCCAAACTAGTGAGGAAGGTGCAGGAGCCCAGGAAGAAGTGGAGGACGAACTGATGGAAGACTCATCAGATGAGGGAGACCTTGATCCCATTTCTGTTGTGCGAGGTTGGGGGGAGAGGACAGAGGAAGGAAGCATGATTGCTACCTCGCCACCAACACAACAGGGACTTGGTGCTCCTGGATGCGCAACACACATGAGTGCCTTCTTGCTGCACTACCTGCAACATGACCCTCGAATTGTGAGAATTAGAAATAATCCTGACTACTGGGTTGCCACACTGTTAGATCCCCGGTACAAAAGTAAATTTGCAGAAATTATTCCTGCCATAGAAAGGGATGCACGCATGCAGGAGTATCAGCAGAGACTGTTGCAGAATCTTACATGTGCTTTTCCACAAAATACCAGTGGTGCACGTAGTGAATCTCACAGTTCCAACTTGCCAACCGTGGGACCGTCAAGTGTTCAGCACTCAAACCGTAACAGAACCACAGTATCTGCTGGTAACATCAATTTTGCGGAATCATTTCACCACTTTTTTAGCCCATCCTTTGCAAGGCCACAGGAGACAAGAAGTCTGACACATAGTCAACGCCTAGAGACGATGGTACAGGAGTATCTCCAAGTAAACATTGAAGCCACGACTGTGTCACTGGACCCTTGCTCTTTTTGGGCTTCCAATCTGGATAAATGGCCGGAGCTAGCCACTTACGCCTTGGAGATCTTGTCATGCCCCGCAGCCAGCGTTCTGTCTGAACGTGTGTTCAGCGCTGCTGGTGGTGTGCTGACAGATAAGCGCACGCGGCTCTCCACTGATAATGTAGACAGACTCACGTTCATAAAGATGAACAAATCATGGATCCGAAACGACTTTTCTACCCCTGTGTCATCCTGGGGAGAGTAAAAGCTTGATGATTGGTTAAAATCACCCTACCAACCGTTTTAAGCTTTCAAATTACTAATCATGTTTATCTGTATCTTGACTGGAAAATAATTTGGGCTTTGTAGCAGTGTGCAGCACTGATCCTATTAGGCCATCTATAATAAGCTTCACCAGATTTAAAATTAAAAATAATTTTTAGCTGCATCTAGCCCGGAAAATAATTTTGGGGCTCCGAGATGCGCAAGACACATAAGTGCCTTCTTGCTGCACTACCTGCAGCATGACCCTCATATTGTCAGAATTCGAAGTAATCATGACTACTGGGTTGCCACACTCTTAGATCCCCCAAACTTTTCGATCAACCTTTTCATTTTAATAAAGACCAAAAAAATGGTCATTTTTGAAATTATAAGCATTAGCAGGTTGTTAGAAACTGAAATCAAACAGTTTTCAACTCAAAACTTTATTCTAGGTGATGTTACATTTTCACATAGGACCCCTTGTTCGAAAGGAGCTTCTGAACTCTCTCGTCCATTGAATTTGTCAGGTTTTGGATGGTTTCTGCTTCAATTGTTTTGCATGAGGACAGAATACCCTCCCAGAGCTGTTGCTTAGATGTGAACTGCCTCCCGCCATCATAGACACTCCTTTTAATGATGCTCCAAAGGTTCTGAATGGGGTAGAGGTCAGGGGAGCATGGGGGTCACACCATAAGTTTGTCCCCTTTTATGCCCATATCAGCCAGAGATGCAGATGTTTTATGTGCAGCATGAGATGGTGCATTATCATGCAGAAAAATGATCTTGCTGTGAAATACACGGTTCTTCTTCTTGAACCATGGCAGGAAGTGCTGTTTGAGAAAATCCACATACATTATGGAGTTCATCTTTAGCGCCTTCAGGGATCCTAAAGGGGCCGACAATCTCTCTCCCCATGATTCCAGCCCAAAACATTACTCCACCTCCTCCTTGTTGGCGCTGTAGCCGTGTTTGCGTGGGGTGTCCATCAACCAGCCATCCTCCACTCCATCCATCTGGACCATCGAGCGCTGCACGGCACTCATCCATGAACAAAACAGTTTTGAAATCAGTCTTCATGTAATGTTTGGCCCACTGGAGCCGTTTCTGCTTGTGTGAAGTGGATAGAGGAGGTCGACAGGATGGCATATGCACAGCTGCAAACCTCTGAAGGACCCTGCATCTTGTTGTTCGGGGGACGTTGGAGGCACAAGCAGCTTCAAAAACTTGTCTGCTGCTATGACAAGGCTTTTTTGCCGCTGCTGTTTCAACCTGACGTAATTGCCTGTAGGAAAGAGTCCTCAATTTGCCCTTATCAGCACGCACACGTGTGTACTGTGAATCAGCTACATACTTCTTGATTGCCAAGACACTTCATCCTGATCATCGCACAATGTTGATTCTAGTCATGCCTTGACCTAAACACTCCACAATTTGTTGCTTCTCAGCAGCCGACACATCCTTTTTCTTTCCCATTTTGGCAGAAAATGTAGGCTGCTTAATAATGTGAGAGAGCCTTCTTAAGTAGTCTTGCCTTTCATTGGACACACCTGACAAACTAATTAGCACAGGTGTCTGCAATTGCTTACAGTGATATAAAGAGCCCTGACACACATCACCATCAATGAGTTTAACTGACAAACAAACAAATTCTTCCCTTATCACTCCTAAACACTTTTTGCATAATAATTTGGAACGCGGTGTACATGTGCTTTTCCACAAAACACCAGTGGTTCACGTAGTGAATCTTACAGTTCTAACTTGCCAACCGTGGTCTGTATGGAGTTGTTCAATAAAGGGCCCAAAATTAAGATAACATAGATGGGAGAGGTCTCTATGAATAGGAATTCCTAAGTATTTGATACCCTGTGAGGGCCAGGCAAAGGGAAAGTTGGACTGGATGGAATCCTATATGGATTTAGGGAGGGAGACATCGAGGGCCTCAGACTTCGCTGCATTGATTTTAAAATTTTACCATGTAACAAAGTGATCTATTTCAGCCATAACAGCAGGGATGGATATATGTGATTGAGTGATATATACTAGGACATCATCAGCAAATAGAGAGCACTTGTACTCGGTGCCTCCCACCTCAATCCACCTAATATTGGGGTTATGGCGAATTGATGAGAGCAGGTGCTCCGTCACTAGGATGTATAAGAGAGGGGACAGAGGACATCCCTGCCTTGTCCCATTGGTGATTGTGAAAGGTGATGAAAATGTTCTGACGCACCCCCTGGGCCTTGGGACACCCGGAGCCGGACCCTTTTTGGTGGATGCTGGTGGTTGTAGTCTTCGTGGCGGCGATCCGGTTCCGTGGCTCAGGGCGGTCAAACCAGTGGCGGAACTATTTATGTGGTTTTGATGTTTAAATGTCCGACTACGCCACCCGTGGATTGCGGTCAGAGTGAACCGCCGCTACAGGGCAGACCGCTAAGGCTGGTGTTGTGGGTGCAGCAGAGCGTAGCATAACTCCCCACGGGAGGAGTATAGCCTCAGGGCAGTGTATGCGGAGGATGGGGGTGATGGTGCAGGGCAGCAGCAGTAACGACACGGAGTCAGTGATGCAGTTCAGGGCCTTTACTCACAGTTCTTATTATCCAGACCACGTCTGCAGGTAACGGCTGCCCACGTCGTACTGTGCTCACCAGGTGAGGGGCTCAGACAACTCCCAGATAACTTTGGAGCGCTTCACAGGACCCCCTTTGTGTGTCCTTTGTCTGGCCTTTCTTACCAACACTTCTGTCCGGCTGCCTCGGGCCTCCTCTTGGTAAACTTGGCGCCAGTTTCCCTGACCCTATGTGGTGCCTTCCTAGCGGGTGGAGCAAGGGGCTGCGCCACATAAAATGTCAGAGCCTCCGGTTTCTAGCTGAGGGTCGTTTCCTGCCTCCACTAGTTCGGGGACCGGTCTCCCCCTTTGGCCTGACCCCTCCACGCAGGTGGATTCGGGCGTGCGGTGGCGACTCGCCCGTCCGCACCCCTGGGATCCCTTCATTCCTCGTTCCTGGAGCCTTCTCCGCTCCTCTTCCTTCCTTCTCCCTCTTGCAGGCCTGGGCCTCTGTTACTAGGCCCGCCTCCGGAGCAGAGCTCATGCAGAGCCCCTGCTCCCTGCCACTTCTGCTCAGACTTCTCTGCACTGAACTAAGATGGTGCCCACCTTTTATACTCCCTTCTCAATGCACCCAGGAACTGCTTCCTCCCTGCTCCTGCACTGCAGGGTTCCCCTTCCTCAGTGTTCCCTCCCCCCACTCCAGCCAGGGACAGGGACTGTCGTGCCCATCTCAGGGGCATATTGGTCGCCCTGCCCCACGGCAATGTGGTGTAATGCATGCAGGTGTCGGGTCCTGATCCACACTCCATCCTTATCTGAGAGTGAGATATCACACCTCTGGGTGAGGTGCAATACGTCTGTAGCAACCGAGCCCTCGGTGCTACAGTTCCATTTATCTTCAGCCTAGGTGACGTATTGTGATACAGGGCCGTGATTTTGGCTATAAAAGGGTCCCCTAGACCCCTACCCCAAGCTTTTTAAGAGAATCATATATGGCGTGCCAGGAGACTCTATGGAATGCTTTCTCAGCATCCAACGAGAGTATCTACTTACAAATTTTTAACTGCATCTAGCCCAGGAAATACTTTGTGCCTAGTAGCAGTGTCTGCTAGTCAGCGGATTATCCCGGCTGTTAAGCAAGCTACACCACCTGTAGTTTGGACACTTAATTTTTTCAAAGGAAATGCTTCGGGACCACGGGATACTTAGTGAAGAGCATCAGGAGGCACCCCAAGGCATAGGGGCTGGGACTGGCACTAGGATGCCTTGCGGTGGACAGCCGAGATCCTTATAAAAGCTTTTTAACTGCAGCAGCTTTAGTGGACGCTACTGGAGCTGGAATTACGCGGCTGCTGGCATGAGACTTGCCCTCCAATAGATCCTTGTAAATGGATTTAAAGTGTATTCATTCAAATTAGAGGGACAATTTAAATTAAAAAGCTTAGAGCTGCCTCCACCACAGGGGGGCTCTCTCGACCCACCAGCGGACAGGCACCAGTATTGGGAGAGGGGGGCTGGCCGTCAGGGTTCACCGCGGCTCTGGCACAAACCCGGCGACACGGAGGTGGCACGGGCAGGAGCGGACTGGCCGTCTCGGCTTCTCACTTTTTGGATTTTAGAAGGGCATGACATGCCTATATCTGTGTCTCCCCCTCCTTTTACTCCTCCACCTCTTTTCTTTTCGCATGACTATATGTACTTGTCACTTTTCCATGTGTTAGTTGTGTCTTCTGAGCAGTTTGTCAGCTTTTGGACACCTTTGAAGGTGTTTTCTATGTGTTTCTATGTGTTTTTGTTTGCCTGCCATTGGTTTTAACGGTGTTCGAAGGTGTTCGACGAACAGTTCGACGAACAGTTCGGCGAACACACGGGTGTTCGACGAACCGAACCGAACTCGAACACTACGGGGGTGGCTCAACACTAATAAGGACGTCCTCTGTACGGTAACTTCAATTTAGATGTCTCAGTACAGAGGTGACTAGATCAGAGTTGCTGTAGTGAGATTCATAGTTTGTGTGCACCGTACTGTGTATAAGGACGTCCTCTGTACAGTAACTTCAGTATAGATGTCTCAGTACAGAGGTGACTAGATCAGAGTTGCTGTACTGAGATTCATAGTTTCTGTGCACTGTACTGTGTATAAGGACGTCCTCTGTACAGTAACTTCAGTCTAGATGTCTCAGTACAGAGGTGACTAGTTGGGAGTTGCTGTACTGAGATTCATAGTTTGTGTGCACCGTACAGTGTATAAGGACGTCCTCTGTACAGTAACCTCAATCTAGATGTCTCAGTACAGAGGTGACTAGATCAGAGTTGCTGCACTGAGGTCCATGATTTCTGTGCACTGTACTGTGTATAAGGACGTCCTCTATACAGTAACTTCAGTCTAGTTGTCTCAGTACAGAGGTAACTAGATCAGAGTTGCTGCAGTAAGGTTCATGATCTCTGTGCATTGTACTGTGTATAAGAATGTCCTCTGTATGGTAACCTCAATCTAGATGTCTCAGTACAGAGGTGACTAGATGGGAGTTGCTGTACTGAGATTCATAGTTTCTGTGCACTGTACTGTGTATAAGGACGTCCTCTGTACAGTAACTTCAGTCTAGTTGTCTTAGTACAGAGGTAACTAGATCAGAGTTGCTGTACTGAGGTCCATGATTTCTGTGCACTGTACTATGTATAAGGACGTCCTCTATACAGTAACTTCAGTCTAGATGTCTCAGTACAGAGGTGACTAGATCGGAGTTGCTGTACTGAGGTCCATGATTTCTGTGCACTGTACTGTGTATAAGAACGTCCTCTGTACAGTAACCTCATTCTAGATGTCTCAGTACAGAGGTGACTAGATCAGAGTTGCTGTACTGAGATTCATAGTTTGTGTGCACCGTACTGTGTATAAGGACGTCCTCTGTACAGTAACTTCAGTATAGATGTCTCAGTACAGAGGTGACTGGATCGGAGTTGCAGCACTGAGGTCCATGATCTCTGTGCACTGTACTGTGTATAAGGACGTCCTCTGTACAGTAACTCCATTCTAGATGTCTCAGTACAGAGGTGACTAGATCAGAGTTGCTGTAGTGAGATTCATAGTTTGTGTGCACCGTACTGTGTATAAGGACGTCCTCTGTACAGGTATTTCAGTATAGTTGTCTCAGTACAGAGGTAACTAGATCAGAGTTGCTGTACTGAGATACCTAGTTTGTGTGCACCGTACTGTGTATAAGGACGTCCTCTGTACGGTAACTTCAATTTAGATGTCTCAGTACAGAGGTGACTAGATCAGAGTTGCTGTAGTGAGATTCATAGTTTGTGTGCACCGTACTGTGTATAAGGACGTCCTCTGTACAGGTATTTCAGTATAGTTGTCTCAGTACAGAGGTAACTAGATCAGAGTTGCTGTACTGAGATTCATAGTTTGTGTGCACCGTACTGTGTATGAGGACGTCCTCTGTACATTAACCTCATTCTAGATGTCTCAGTACAGAGGTGACTAGATCGGAGTTGCTGTACTGAGGTCCATGATCTCTGTGTACTGTACTGTGTATAAGGACGTCCTCTGTACAGTAACTTCAATCTAGATGTCTCAGTACAAAGGTGATTAGATCAGAGTTGCTGCAGTAAGGTTCATGATCTCTGTGCACCGTACTGTGTATAAGGACGTCCTCTGTACGGTAACTTCAATTTAGATGTCTCAGTACAGAGGTGACTAGATCAGAGTTGCTGTACTGAGATTCATAGTTTGTGTGCACCGTACTGTGTATGAGGACGTCCTCTGTACATTAACCTCATTCTAGATGTCTCAGTACAGAGGTGACTAGATCGGAGTTGCTGTACTGAGGTCCATGATCTCTGTGTACTGTACTGTGTATAAGGACGTCCTCTGTACAGTAACTTCAATCTAGATGTCTCAGTACAAAGGTGATTAGATCAGAGTTGCTGCAGTAAGGTTCATGATCTCTGTGCACTGTACTGTGTATAAGGACGTCCTCTGTACAGTAACTTCAGTCTAGATGTCTCAGTACAGAGGTGACTAGATCAGAGTTGCTGTACTGAGATTCATAGTTTGTGTGCACCGTACTGTGTATAAGGACGTCCTCTGTACAGTAACTTCAGTCTAGTTGTCTTAGTAAAGAGGTGACTAGATCAGAGTTGCTGTACTGAGATTCATAGTTTGTGTGCACTGTACTGTGTATAAGGACGTCCTCTGTACAGTAACCTCAATCTAGATGTCTCAGTACAGAGGTGACTAGATCAGAGTTGCTGCAGTAAGTTTCATGATTTCTGTGCACTGTACTGTGTATAAGGACGTCCTCTGTGCAGTAACTTCAGTCTAGATGTCTCAGTACAGAGGTAACTAGATCAGAGTTGCTGTACTGAGATTCATAGTTTGTGTGCACCGTACTGTGTATAAGGACGTCCTCTATACAGTAACTTCAGTATAGATGTCTCAGTACAGAGGTGACTAGATCAGAGTTGCTGTAGTGAGATTCATAGTTTCTGTGCACCGTACTGTGTATAAGGACGTCCTCTGTACAGTAACCTTAGTCTAGATGTCTCAGTACAGAGGTGACTGGATCGGAGTTGCAGCACTGAGGTCCATGATCTCAGTGCACTATACTGTGTATAAGGACGTCCTCTGTACAGTAACTTCAATTTAGATGTCTCAGTACAGAGGTGACTAGATCAGAGTTGCTGTAGTGAGATTCATAGTTTGTGTGCACCGTACTGTGTATAAGGACGTCATCTGTACAGTAACTTCAGTATAGATGTCTCAGTACAGAGGTGACTAGATCAGAGTTGCTGTACTGAGATTCATAGTTTCTGTGCACTGTACTGTGTATAAGGACGTCCTCTGTACAGTAACTTCAGTCTAGTTGTCTCAGTACAGAGGTTACTAGATCAGAGTTGCTGTACTGAGATTCATAGTTTGTGTGCACTGTACTGTGTATAAGGACGTCCTCTGTACAGTAACTTCAGTTTAGATGTCTCAGTACAGAGGTGACTAGTTGGGAGTTGCTGTACTGAGATTCATAGTTTGTGTGCACCGTACTGTGTATAAGGACGTCCTCTGTACAGTAACCTCAATCTAGATGTCTCAGTACAGAGGTGACTAGATCAGAGTTGCTGCACTGAGGTCCATGATTTCTGTGCACTGTACTGTGTATAAGGACGTCCTCTATACAGTAACTTCAGTCTAGTTGTCTCAGTACAGAGGTAACTAGATCAGAGTTGCTGCAGTAAGGTTCATGATCTCTGTGCATTGTACTGTGTATAAGAATGTCCTCTGTATGGTAACCTCAATCTAGATGTCTCAGTACAGAGGTGACTAGATGGGAGTTGCTGTACTGAGATTCATAGTTTCTGTGCACTGTACTGTGTATAAGGACGTCCTCTGTACAGTAACTTCAGTCTAGTTGTCTTAGTACAGAGGTGACTAGATCGGAGTTGCTGTACTGAGGTCCATGATTTCTGTGCACTGTACTGTGTATAAGAACGTCCTCTGTACAGTAACCTCAATCTAGATGTCTCAGTACAGAGGTGACTAGATCAGAGTTGCTGTACTGAGATTCAAAGTTTGTGTGCACCGTACTGTTTATAAGGACGTCCTCTGTACAGTAACTTCAGTATAGATGTCTCAGTACAGAGGTGACTAGATCGGAGTTGCAGCACTGAGGTCCATGATCTCTGTGCACTGTACTGTGTATAAGGACGTCCTCTGTACAGTAACTCCATTCTAGATGTCTCAGTACAGAGGTAACTAGATCAGAGTTGCTGTACTGAGATTCATAGTTTGTGTGCACCGTACTGTGTATAAGGACGTCCTCTGTACGGTAACTTCAATTTAGATGTCTCAGTACAGAGGTGACTAGATCAGAGTTGCTGCAGTAAGGTTCATGATCTCTGTGCACTGTACTGTGTATAAGGACGTCCTCTGTACAGTAACTTCAGTCTAGTTGTCTCAGTACAGAGGTAACTAGATCAGAGTTGCTGTACTGAGATTCCTAGTTTGTGTGCACCGCACTGTGTATAAGGACGTCCTCTGTACAGGTATTTCAGTATAGTTGTCTCAGTACAGAGGTAACTAGATCAGAGTTGCTGTACTGAGATTCATAGTTTGTGTGCACCGTCCTGTGTATGAGGACGTCCTCTGTACAGTAACCTCAATCTAGATGTCTCAGTACAGAGGTGACTAGATCAGAGTTGCTGCAGTAAGGTTCATGATTCTGTGCACTGTACTGTGTATAAGGACTTCCTCTGTACAGTAACTTCAGTCTAGATGTCTCAGTACAGAGGTGACTAGATCAGAGTTGCTGCAGTAAGGTTCATGATTTCTGTGCACTGTACTGTGTATAAGGACGTCCTCTGTACAGTAACTTCAGTCTTGATGTCTCAGTACAGAGGTGACTAGATCGGAGTTGCTGTACTGAGGTCCATGATCTCTGTGTACTGTACTGTGTATAAGGACATCCTCTGTACAGTAACTTCAGTCTATTTGTCTCAGTACAGAGGTAACTAGATCAGAGTTGCTGTACTGAGATTCATAGTTTGTGTGCACTGTACTGTGTATAAGGACGTCCTCTGTACAGTAACTGCAGTCTAGATGTCTCAGTACAGAGGTGACCAGATCAGAGTTGCTGTACTGAGATTCATAGTTTGTGTGCACTGTACTGTTTATAAGGACGTCCTCTGTACAGTAACTTCAATGTAGATGTCTCAGTACAGAGGTGACTAGATCAGAGTTGCAGCACTGAGGTCCATGATCTCTGTGCACTGTACTGTGTATAAGGACGTCCTCTGTACGGTAACTTCAATTTAGATGTCTCAGTACAGAGGTGACTAGATCAGAGTTGCTGTAGTGAGATTCATAGTTTGTGTGCACCGTACTGTGTATAAGGACGTCCTCTGTACAGTAACTTCAGTATAGATGTCTCAGTACAGAGGTGACTAGATCAGAGTTGCTGTACTGAGATTCATAGTTTCTGTGCACTGTACTGTGTATAAGGACGTCCTCTGTACAGTAACTTCAGTCTAGTTGTCTCAGTAGACATGTGACTAGATCAGAGTTGCTGTACTGAGATTCATAGTTTGTGTGCACTGTACTGTGTATAAGGACGTCCTCTGTACAGTAACTTCAGTCTAGTTATCTCAGTACAGAGGTTACTAGATCAGAGTTGCTGTACTGAGATTCATAGTTTGTGTGCACTGTACTGTGTATAAGGACGTCCTCTGTACAGTAACTTCAGTCTAGATGTCTCAGTACAGAGGTGACTAGTTGGGAGTTGCTGTACTGAGATTCATAGTTTGTGTGCACCGTACTGTGTATAAGGACGTCCTCTGTACAGTAACCTCAATCTAGATGTCTCAGTACAGAGGTGACTAGATCAGAGTTGCTGCACTGAGGTCCATGATTTCTGTGCACTGTACTGTGTATAAGGACGTCCTCTATACAGTAACTTCAGTCTAGTTGTCTCAGTACAGAGGTAACTAGATCAGAGTTGCTGCAGTAAGGTTCATGATCTCTGTGCATTGTACTGTGTATAAGAACGTCCTCTGTATGGTAACCTTAATCTAGATGTCTCAGTACAGAGGTGACTAGATGGGAGTTGCTGTACTGAGATTCATAGTTTCTGTGCACTGTACTGTGTATAAGGACGTCCTCTGTACAGTAACTTCAGTCTAGTTGTCTTAGTACAGAGGTAACTAGATCAGAGTTGCTGTACTGAGGTCCATGATTTCTGTGCACTGTACTATGTATAAGGACGTCCTCTATACAGTAACTTCAGTCTAGATGTCTCAGTACAGAGGTGACTAGATCAGAGTTGCTGCAGTAAGGTTCATGATTTCTGTGCACTGTACTGTGTATAAGGACGTCCTCTGTACAGTAACTTCAGTCTAGATGTCTCAGTACAGAGGTGACTAGATCGGAGTTGCTGTACTGAGGTCCATGATCTCTGTGTACTGTACTGTGTATAAGGACATCCTCTGTACAGTAACTTCAGTCTATTTGTCTCAGTACATAGGTAAGTAGATCAGAGTTGCTGTACTGAGATTCATAGTTTGTGTGCACTGTACTGTGTATAAGGACGTCCTCTGTACAGTAACTTCAATCTAGATGTCTCAGTACAGAGGTGACTAGATCGGAGTTGCTGTACTGAGGTCTATGATATCTGTGCACTGTACTGTGTATAAGGACGTCCTCTGTACAGTAACTTCAGTATATTTGTCTCAGTACAGAGGTAACTAGATCAGAGTTGCTGTACTGAGATTCATAGTTTGTGTGCACCCTACTGTGTATAAGGACGTCCTCTGTACAGTAACTTCAGTCTAGATGTCTCAGTACAGAGGTGACTAGATCGGAGTTGCTGTACTGAGGTCCATGATCTCTGTGCACCGTACTGTGTATAAGGACGTCCTCTGTACAGTAACTTCAGTTGATGTCTCAGTACAGAGGTGACTAGATCAGAGTTGCTGTACTGAGATTCATAGTTTGTGTGCACCCTACTGTGTATAAGGACGTCCTCTGTACATTAACCTCATTCTAGATGTCTCAGTACAGAGGTGACTAGATCGGAGTTGCTGTACTGAGGTCCATGATCTCTGTGCACCGCACTGTGTATAAGGACGTCCTCTGTACAGTAACCTCAATTTAGATGTCTCAGTACAGAGGTGACTAGATCAGATTTGCTGCAGAAAGGTCCATGATCTCTGTGCACTGTACTGTGTATAAGGACGTCCTCTGTACAGTAACTTCAGTCTAGATGTCTCAGTACAGAGGTGACTAGATCAGAGTTGCTGTACTGAGATTCATAGTTTGTGTGCACTGTACTGTGTATAAGGACGTCCTCTGTACAGTAACTTCAATTTAGATGTCTCAGTACAGAGGTGACTAGATCAGAGTTGCAGCACTGAGGTCCATGATCTCTGTGCACTGTACTGTGTATAAGGACGTCCTCTGTACGGTAACTTCAATTTAGATGTCTCAGTACAGAGGTGACTAGATCAGAGTTGCTGTAGTGAGATTCATAGTTTCTGTGCACCGTACTGTGTATAAGGACGTCCTCTGTACAGTAACCTTAGTCTAGATGTCTCAGTACAGAGGTGACTGGATCGGAGTTGCAGCACTGAGGTCCATGATCTCTGTGCACTGTACTGTGTATAAGGACGTCCTCTGTACAGTAACTTCAATTTAGATGTCTCAGTACAGAGGTGACTAGATCAGAGTTGCTGTAGTGAGATTCATAGTTTGTGTGCACCGTACTGTGTATAAGGACGTCATCTGTACAGTAACTTCAGTATAGATGTCTCAGTACAGAGGTGACTAGATCAGAGTTGCTGTACTGAGATTCATAGTTTCTGTGCACTGTACTGTGTATAAGGACGTCCTCTGTACAGTAACTTCAGTCTAGTTGTCTCAGTACAGAGGTTACTAGATCAGAGTTGCTGTACTGAGATTCATAGTTTGTGTGCACTGTACTGTGTATAAGGACGTCCTCTGTACAGTAACTTCAGTTTAGATGTCTCAGTACAGAGGTGACTAGTTGGGAGTTGCTGTACTGAGATTCATAGTTTGTGTGCACCGTACTGTGTATAAGGACGTCCTCTGTACAGTAACCTCAATCTAGATGTCTCAGTACAGAGGTGACTAGATCAGAGTTGCTGCACTGAGGTCCATGATTTCTGTGCACTGTACTGTGTATAAGGACGTCCTCTATACAGTAACTTCAGTCCAGTTGTCTCAGTACAGAGGTAACTAGATCAGAGTTGCTGCAGTAAGGTTCATGATCTCTGTGCATTGTACTGTGTATAAGAATGTCCTCTGTATGGTAACCTCAATCTAGATGTCTCAGTACAGAGGTGACTAGATGGGAGTTGCTGTACTGAGATTCATAGTTTCTGTGCACTGTACTGTGTATAAGGACGTCCTCTGTACAGTAACTTCAGTCTAGTTGTCTTAGTACAGAGGTAACTAGATCAGAGTTGCTGTATTGAGGTCCATGATTTCTGTGCACTGTACTATGTATAAGGACGTCCTCTATACAGTAACTTCAGTCTAGATGTCTCAGTACAGAGGTGACTAGATCGGAGTTGCTGTACTGAGGTCCATGATTTCTGTGCACTGTACTGTGTATAAGAACGTCCTCTGTACAGTAACCTCAATCTAGATGTCTCAGTACAGAGGTGACTAGATCAAAGTTGCTGTACTGAGATTCAAAGTTTGTGTGCACCGTACTGTTTATAAGGACGTCCTCTGTACAGTAACTTCAGTATAGATGTCTCAGTACAGAGGTGACTAGATCGGAGTTGCTGTACTGAGGTCCATGATCTCTGTGCACTGTACTGTGTATAAGGACGTCCTCTGTACAGTAACTCCATTCTAGATGTCTCAGTACAGAGGTAACTAGATCAGAGTTGCTGTACTGAGATTCATAGTTTGTGTGCACCGTACTGTGTATAAGGACGTCCTCTGTACAGGTATATCAGTATAGTTGTCTCAGTACAGAGGTAACTAGATCAGAGTTGCTGTACTGAGATTCACAGTTTGTGTGCACCGTCCTGTGTATGAGGACGTCCTCTGTACAGTAACCTCAATCTAGATGTCTCAGTACAGAGGTGACTAGATCAGAGTTGCTGCAGTAAGGTTCATGATTTCTGTGCACTGTACTGTGTATAAGGACTTCCTCTGTACAGTAACTTCAGTCTAGATGTCTCAGTACAGAGGTGACTAGATCAGAGTTGCTGCAGTAAGGTTCATGATTTCTGTGCACTGTACTGTGTATAAGGACGTCCTCTGTACAGTAACTTCAGTCTTGATGTCTCAGTACAGAGGTGACTAGATCGGAGTTGCTGTACTGAGGTCCATGATCTCTGTGTACTGTACTGTGTATAAGGACATCCTCTGTACAGTAACTTCAGTCTATTTGTCTCAGTACAGAGGTAACTAGATCAGAGTTGCTGTACTGAGATTCATAGTTTGTGTGCACTGTACTGTGTATAAGGACGTCCTCTGTACAGTAACTTCAGTCTAGATGTCTCAGTACAGAGGTGACCAGATCAGAGTTGCTGTACTGAGATTCATAGTTTGTGTGCACTGTACTGTTTATAAGGACGTCCTCTGTACAGTAACTTCAATGTAGATGTCTCAGTACAGAGGTGACTAGATCAGAGTTGCAGCACTGAGGTCCATGATCTCTGTGCACTGTACTGTGTATAAGGACGTCCTCTGTACGGTAACTTCAATTTAGATGTCTCAGTACAGAGGTGACTAGATCAGAGTTGCTGTAGTGAGATTCATAGTTTGTGTGCACCGTACTGTGTATAAGGACGTCCTCTGTACAGTAACTTCAGTATAGATGTCTCAGTACAGAGGTGACTAGATCAGAGTTGCTGTACTGAGATTCATAGTTTCTGTGCACTGTACTGTGTATAAGGACGTCCTCTGTACAGTAACTTCAGTCTAGTTGTCTCAGTAGACATGTGACTAGATCAGAGTTGCTGTACTGAGATTCATAGTTTGTGTGCACTGTACTGTGTATAAGGACGTCCTCTGTACAGTAACTTCAGTCTAGTTATCTCAGTACAGAGGTTACTAGATCAGAGTTGCTGTACTGAGATTCATAGTTTGTGTGCACTGTACTGTGTATAAGGACGTGCTCTGTACAGTAACTTCAGTCTAGATGTCTCAGTACAGAGGTGACTAGTTGGGAGTTGCTGTACTGAGATTCATAGTTTGTGTGCACTGTACTGTGTATAAGGACGTCCTCTGTACAGTAACTTCAGTATAGATGTCTCAGTACAGAGGTGACTAGATCAGAGTTGCTGTACTGAGATTCATAGTTTCTGTGCACTGTACTGTGTATAAGGACGTCCTCTGTACAGTAACTTCAGTCTAGTTGTCTCAGTACAGAGGTGACTAGATCAGAGTTGCTGTACTGAGATTCATAGTTTGTGTGTACTGTACTGTGTATAAGGACGTCCTCTGTACAGTAACTTCAGTCTAGATGTCTCAGTACAGAGGTGACTAGTTGGGAGTTGCTGTACTGAGATTCATAGTTTGTGTGCACCGTACTGTGTATAAGGACGTCCTCTGTACAGTAACCTCAATCTAGATGTCTCAGTACAGAGGTGACTAGATCAGAGTTGCTGCACTGAGGTCCATGATTTCTGTGCACTGTACTGTGTATAAGGACGTCCTCTATACAGTAACTTCAGTCTAGTTGTCTCAGTACAGAGGTAACTAGATCAGAGTTGCTGCAGTAACGTTCATGATCTCTGTGCATTGTACTGTGTATAAGAACGTCCTCTGTATGGTAACCTCAATCTAGATGTCTCAGTACAGAGGTGACTAGATGGGAGTTGCTGTACTGAGATTCATAGTTTCTGTGCACTGTACTGTGTATAAGGACGTCCTCTGTACAGTAACTTCAGTCTAGTTGTCTTAGTACAGAGGTAACTAGATCAGAGTTGCTGTACTGAGGTCCATGATTTCTGTGCACTGTACTATGTATAAGGACGTCCTCTATACAGTAACTTCAGTCTAGATGTCTCAGTACAGAGGTAACTAGTTCAGAGTTGCTGTACTGAGATTCATAGTTTGTGTGCACCGTACTGTGTATGAGGACGTCCTCTGTACAGTAACCTCAATCTAGATGTCTCAGTACAGAGGTGACTAGATCAGAGTTGCTGCAGTAAGGTTCATGATTTCTGTGCACTGTACTGTGTATAAGGACGTCCTCTGTACAGTAACTTCAGTCTAGATGTCTCAGTACAGAGGTGACTAGATCAGAGTTGCTGCAGTAAGGTTCATGATTTCTGTGCACTGTACTGTGTATAAGGACGTCCTCTGTACAGTAACTTCAGTCTAGATGTCTCAGTACAGAGGTGACTAGATCAGAGTTGCTGCAGTAAGGTTCATGATTTCTGTGCACTGTACTGTGTATAAGGACGTCCTCTGTACAGTAACTTCAGTCTAGATGTCTCAGTACAGAGGTGACTAGATCGGAGTTGCTGTACTGAGGTCCATGATCTCTGTGTACTGTACTGTGTATAAGGACATCCTCTGTACAGTAACTTCAGTCTATTTGTCTCAGTACATAGGTAAGTAGATCAGAGTTGCTGTACTGAGATTCATAGTTTGTGTGCACTGTACTGTGTATAAGGACGTCCTCTGTACAGTAACTTCAATCTAGATGTCTCAGTACAGAGGTGACTAGATCGGAGTTGCTGTACTGAGGTCTATGATATCTGTGCACTGTACTGTGTATAAGGATGTCCTCTGTACAGTAACTTCAGTATATATGTCTCAGTACAGAGGTAACTAGATCAGAGTTGCTGTACTGAGATTCATAGTTTGTGTGCACCCTACTGTGTATAAGGACGTCCTCTGTACAGTAACTTCAGTCTAGATGTCTCAGTACAGAGGTGACTAGATCGGAGTTGCTGTACTGAGGTCCATGATCTCTGTGCACCGTACTGTGTATAAGGACGTCCTCTGTACAGTAACTTCAGTCTAGATGTCTCAGTACAGAGGTGACTAGATCAGAGTTGTTGTACTGAGATTCATAGTTTGTGTGCACCCTACTGTGTATAAGGACGTCCTCTGTACATTGACCTCATTCTAGATGTCTCAGTACAGAGGTGACTAGATCGGAGTTGCTGTACTGAGGTCCATGATCTCTGTGCACCGTGCTGTGTATAAGGACGTCCTCTGTACAGTAACCTCAATTTAGATGTCTCAGTACAGAGGTGACTAGATCAGATTTGCTGCAGAAAGGTCCATGATCTCTGTGCACTGTACTGTGTATAAGGACGTCCTCTGTACAGTAACTTCAGTCTAGATGTCTCAGTACAGAGGTGACTAGATCAGAGTTGCTGTACTGAGATTCATAGTTTGTGTGCACTGTACTGTGTATAAGGACGTCCTCTGTACAGTAACTTCAGTATAGATGTCTCAGTACAGAGGTGACTAGATCAGAGTTGCTGTACTGAGATTCATAGTTTCTGTGCACTGTACTGTGTATAAGGACGTCCTCTGTACAGTAACTTCAGTCTAGTTGTCTCAGTACAGAGGTGACTAGATCAGAGTTGCTGTACTGAGATTCATAGTTTGTGTGTACTGTACTGTGTATAAGGACGTCCTCTGTACAGTAACTTCAGTCTAGATGTCTCAGTACAGAGGTGACTAGTTGGGAGTTGCTGTACTGAGATTCATAGTTTGTGTGCACCGTACTGTGTATAAGGACGTCCTCTGTACAGTAACCTCAATCTAGATGTCTCAGTACAGAGGTGACTAGATCAGAGTTGCTGCACTGAGGTTCATAGTTTGTGTGCACTGTACTGTGTATAAGGACGTTCTCTGTACAGTAACTTCAGTATAGATGTCTCAGTACAGAGGTGACTAGATCGGAGTTGCAGCACTGAGGTCCATGATCTCTGTGTACTGTACTGTGTATAAGGACGTCCTCTGTACGGTAACTTCAATTTAGATGTCTCAGTACAGAGGTGACTAGATCAGAGTTGCTGTAGTGAGATTCATAGTTTGTGTGCACCGTACTGTGTATAAGGACGTCCTCTGTACGGTAACTTCAGTCTAGTTGTCTCAGTACAGAGCTAAGTAGATCAGAGTTGCTGTATTGAGATTCATAGTTTGTGTGCACCGTACTGTGTATAAGGACGTCCTCTGTACGGTAACTTCAGTCTAGTTGTCTCAGTACAGAGGTAACTAGATCAGAGTTGCTGTACTGAGATTCCTAGTTTGTGTGCACCGTACTGTGTATAAGGACGTCCTCTGTACAGTAACTTCAGTCTAGTTGTCTCATTACAGAGGTGACTAGATCAGAGTTGCTGCAGTAAGGTTCATGATCTCTGTGCACTGTACTGTGTATAAGGAAGTCCTCTGTACAGTAACTTCAGTCTAGATGTCTCAGTACAGAGGTGACTAGATCAGAGTTGCTGTACTGAGATTCATAGTTTGTGTGCACTGTACTGTGTATAAGGACGTCCTCTGTACAGTAACTTCAGTCTAGATGTCTCAGTACAGAGGTGACTAGATGGGAGTTGCTGTACTGAGATTCATAGTTTGTGTGCACCGTACTGTGTATAAGGACGTCCTCTGTACAGTAACTTCAGTCTAGTTGTCTCAGTACAGAGGTGACTAGATCGGAGTTGCTGTACTGATATTCATAGTTTGTGTGCACTGTACTGTGTATAAGGACGTCCTCTGTACAGTAACTTCAATCTAGATGTCTCAGTACAGAGGTGACTAGATCAGAGTTGCTGCAGTAAGGTCCATGATTTCTGTGCACTGTACTGTGTATAAGGATGTCCTCTGTACAGTAACTTCAGTCTAGTTGTCTCAGTACAGAGGTAACTAGATCAGAGTTGCTGTACTGAGATTCATAGTTTGTGTGCACCGTACTGTGTATAAGGACGTCCTCTGTACAGTAACTTCAGTCTAGTTGTCTCAGTACAGAGGTGACTAGATCGGAGTTGCTGTACTGATATTCATAGTTTGTGTGCACTGTACTGTGTATAAGGACGTCCTCTGTACAGTAACCACAATCTAGATGTCTCAGTACAGAGGTGACTAGATCGGAGTTGCTGCAGTAAGGTTCATGATTTCTGTGCACTGTACTGTGTATAAGGACGTCCTCTGTGCAGTAACCTCAATCTAGATGTCTCAGTACAGAGGTGACTAGATCGGAGTTGCTGTACTGAGGTCCATGATCTCTGTGTACTGTACTGTGTATAAGGACGTCCTCTGTACAGTAACTTCAGTCTATTTGTCTCAGTACAGAGGTGACTAGATCAGAGTTGCTGTACTGAGATTCATAGTTTGTGTGGACTGCAGGATAGGATTAGATACACAGCTCAGTAGACAGTATCACACAGGATAGGATTAGATACACAGCTCAGCAGACAGTATCACACAGTTGAGGATTAGATACATCGCTCAGCAGACATTATCACACAGGAGAGGATTAGATACACAGCATGGGATTAGATACACAGCTCAGCAGACAGTATCACACAGGAGAGGATTAGATACACAGCTCAGCAGACAGTATCACACAGGAGAGGATTAGATACACAGCTCAGCAGACGGTATCACACATGAGAGGATTAGATACACAGCTCAGCACACAGTATCTCACAGGAGAAGATTAGATACACGGCTCAGCAGACAGTATCTCACAGGAGAGAATTAGATACATGACTCAGCAGACAGTATCACACAGGAGAGGATTAGATACACGGCTCAGCAGACAGTATCACACAGGAGAGGATTAGATACACAGCTCAGCAGACGGTATCACACAGGACAGGATTAGATACACTGCTCAGCAGACGGTATCACACAGAATAGGATTAGATACACAGCTCAGCAGACAGTATCACACAGGAGAGGATTAGATACACGGTTCAGCAGACAGTATCACACAGGGTAGGATTAGATACATTGCTCAGCAGACAGTATCACACAGTAAAGGATTAGATACACAGCTCAGCAGACAGTATCACACAGCACAGGATTAGATACACAGCTCAGCAGACAGTATCACACAGGATAGGTTTAGATACACAGCTCAGAAGACAGTATCACACAGGAGAGGATTAGATACACTGCTCAGCAGACGGTATCACACAGAATAGGATTAGATACACAGCTCAGCAGACAGTATCACACAGGAGAGGATTAGATACACGGCTCAGCAGACAGTATCACACAGGATAGGATTAGATACACAGCTCAGCAGACAGTATCACACAGGACAGCATTAGATACACAGCTCAGCAGACTGTATCACACAGGACAGGATTAGATACACAGCTCAGCAGACTATCACACAGGATAGGATTCTAAACACTATTCAGCAGACAGTATCACACAGAAGAGGATTAGATACACAGCTCAGCACACCGTATCTCACAGGATTGGATTAGATACACTGCTCAACAGACAGTATCACACAGGACAGGATTTGATGCATAGCTCAGCAGACGGTATCACACATGAGAGGATTAGATACACAGCTCAGCAGACAGTATCACACATGGGAGGATTAGATATACAGCTCAGCAGACAATATCACACAGGAGAGGATTAGATACACAGCTCAGCAGACAGTATCACACAGGAGAGGATTAGAAACACAGCTCAGCAGACAGTATCACACAGGATATTATTAGATACACAGCTCAGCAGATGGCATCACACAGGAGAAGATTAGATACACAGCTCAGCAGACAGTATCACACAGGGTAGGATTAGATACACAGCTCAGCTGACAGTATCACACAGGAGAAGATTAGATACACAGCTCAGCAGACAGTATCACACAGGGAAGGATTAGAGATACAGCTCAGCTGACAGTATCTCACAGGATAGGATTAGATACACAGCTCAGCAGACACTATCACACGAGAGGATTAGATACACAGCTCAACAGACAGTATCACACAGGAGAGGATTAGATACACAGCTCAGCAGACAGTATCACACAGGATAGGATTAGATACACAGCTCAGCAGACAGTATCACACAGGAGAAGATTAGATACACAGCTCAGCAGACAGTATCACACAGGGAAGGATTAGAGATACAGCTCAGCTGACAGTATCTCACAGGATAGGATTAGATACACAGCTCAGCAGACAGTATCACACAGGAGAGGATAAGATACACTGGTCAGCAGACAGTATCACACAGGAGAGGATTAGATACACAGCTCAGCAGACAGTATCACACAGCATAGGATTAGTTACACGGCTCAGCAGACAGTATCACACAGTAAAAGATTAGATACACTGCTCAGCAGACAGTATCACACAGCATAGGATTAGATACACAGCTCAGCAGACAGTATCGCACAGGAGACAATTAGATACACGGCTCTGCAGACAGTATCGCACAGGAGAGGATTAGATACACGGCTCTGCAGACAGTATCACACTGGGGAGGATTAGATACACAGCTCAGCAGACAGTATCACACAGGAGAGGATTAGATACACAGCTCAGCAGACAGCATCACACAGGAGAGGATTAGATACATGACTCAGCAGACGGTATCACACAGGAGAGGATTAGATACACAGCTCAGCAGACAGTATCACACAGCAGAGGATTAGATACATGACTCAGCAGACAGTATCACACAGGAGAGGATTAGATACACAGCTCAGCAGACAGTATCACACAGGAGAGGATTAGATAAACAGCTCAGTAGACAGTATCACACAGGAGGGGATTAGATACACGGTTCAGCAGACAGTATCACACGGGAGTGGATTAGATACACGGCTCAGCAGACAGTATCACACGGGAGTGGATTAGATACACGACTCAGCAGACAGTATCACGCAAGATAGGATTAGATACACAGTTCATCAGACAGTATCACTCAGGAGATGATTAGATACACAGCTCAGCAGACAGTATCACACATTAGAGGATTAGATACACAGCTCAGCAGACAGTATCACACAGGAGAGGATTGGATACACAGCTCAGCAGACAGTATCACACAGGATGGGATTAGATAAACAGCTCAGCAGACAGTATCACACAGGATGGGATTAGATACACAGCTCAGCAGACAGTATCACACAGGAGAGGATTAGATACACGGCTCAGCAGACAGTATCACACAGGAGAGGATTAGATACACGGCTCAGCAGACAGTATCACACAGGAGAGGATTAGATACACAGCTCAGCAGACAGTATCACACAGGAGAGGATTAGATACACAGCTCAGCAGACAGTATCACACAGGAGAGGATTAGATACACGGCTCAGCAGACAGTATCACACAGGAGAGGATTAGATACACGGCTCAGCAGACAGTATCACACAGGAGAGGATTAGATACACACATCAGCAGACAGTATCACACAGGAGAGGATTAGATACACAGCTCAGCAGACAGTATCACACAGGAGAGGATTGGATACACAGCTCAGCAGACAGTATCACACAGGAGAGGATTGGATACACAGCTCAGCAGACAGTATCACACAGGAGAGGATTAGATACACAGCTCAGCAGACAGTATCGCACAGGAGAGGATTAGATACACGGCTCAGCAGACAGTATCACACAGGAGAGGATTAGATACACAGCTCAGCAGACAGTATCACACAGGAGAGGATTAGATACACAGCTCAGCAGACAGTACCACACAGGAGAAGATTAGATACACGGCTCAGCAGACGGTATCACACAGGAGAGGATTAGATACACAGCTCAGCAGACAGTATCACACAGGAGAGGATTAGATACATAGCTCAGCAGACTGTATCACACAGGAGAGGATTAGATACACAGCTCAGCAGACAGTATTACACTGGAGAGGATTAGATAAACAGCATAGGATTAGATACACAGCTCAGCAGACAGTATCACACAGGAGAGGATTAGATACACAGCTCAGCAGACAGTATCACACAGGACAGGATTAGATACATAGCTCAGCAGACAGTATCACACAGGAGAGGATTAGATACACTGCTCAACAGACAGTATCACACAGGACAGGATTAGATACATAGCTCAGCAGACAGTATCACACAGGAGAGGATTAGATACACAGCTCAGCAGACAGTATCACACAGGAGAGGATTAGATACACTGCTCTGCAGACAGTATCACACAGGACAGGATTAGATACACAGCTCAGCAGACGGTATCACACATGAGAGGATTAGATACACTGCTCTGCAGACAGTATCACACAGGAGAGGATTAGATACACAGCTCAGCAGACAGTATCACACAGTAGAGGATTAGATACTTGGCTCAGCAGACAGTATCACACAGGAGAGGATTAGATACACAGCTCAGCAGACAGTATCGCACAGGAGAGGATTAGATACACCGCTCAGCAGACAGTATCACACAGGATAGGATTAGATACACGGCTCAGCAGACAGTATCACACAGGAGAGGATTAGATACACCGCTCAGCAGACAGTATCACACAGGATAGGATTAGATACACATCTCAGCAGACAGTATCACACAGGATAGGATTAGATACACATCTCAGCAGACAGTATTACACAGGAGAGGATTAGATACACAGCATAGGATTAGATACACAGCTCAGCAGACAGTATCACACAGCATAGGATTAGATACACAGCTCAGCAGACAGTATCACACAGGAGAGGATTAGATACACAGCTCAGCAGACAGTATCACACAGGAGAGGATTAGATACATGGCTCAGCAGACATTATCACACAGGAGAGGATTAGATACACAGCATAGGATTAGATACACAGCTCAGCAGACAGTATCACACAGGAGAGGATTAGATACACAGCTCAGCAGACAGTGTCACACAGGAGAGGATTAGATACACAGCTCAGCAGACAGTATCTCACAGGAGGGGATTAGATACACAGCTCAGCAGACAGTATCACACAGGAGGGGATTAGATACACAGCTCAGCAGACAGTATCACACAGGATAAGATTAGATACACTGCTCAGCAGACGGTATCACACAGCATAGGATTAGATACACAGCTCAGCACACAGTATCTCACAGGAGAAGATTAGATACACAGCTCAGCAGACAGTATCACACAGGAGAAGATTAGATACACAGCTCAGCAGACAGTATCACACAGGAGAGGATTAGATACACAGCTCAGCAGACAGTATCACACAGGATAAGATTAGATACACTGCTCAGCAGACGGTATCACACAGCATAGGATTAGATACACAGCTCAGCACACAGTATCTCACAGGAGAAGATTAGATACACGGCTCAGCAGACAGTATCACACAGGAGAAGATTAGATACACAGCTCAGCAGACAGTATCACACAGGAGAGGATTAGATACACAGCTCAGCAGACAGTATCACACAGGAGAGGATTAGATACACAGCTCAGCAGACAGTATCACACAGGAGAAGATTAGATACACAGCTCAGCAGACAGTATCACACAGGAGAGGATTAGATACACAGCTCAGCAGACAGTATCACACAGGAGGGGATTAGATACACAGCTCAGCAGACAGTATCACAGGATAAGATTAGATACACTGCTCAGCAGACGGTATCACACAGCATAGGATTAGATACACAGCTCAGCACACAGTATCTCACAGGAGAAGATTAGATACACGGCTCAGCAGACAGTATCACACAGGAGAAGATTAGATACACAGCTCAGCAGACAGTATCACACAGGAGAGGATTAGATACACAGCTCAGCAGACAGTATCACACAGGAGAGGATTAGATACACAGCTCAGCAGACAGTATCACACAGGAGAAGATTAGATACACAGCTCAGCAGACAGTATCACACAGGAGAGGATTAGATACACAGCTCAGCAGACAGTATCACACAGGAGGGGATTAGATACACAGCTCAGCAGACAGTATCACAGGATAAGATTAGATACATAGCTCAGCAGACGGTATCACACATGAGAGGATTAGATACACAGCTCAGCACACAGTATCTCACAGGAGAGAATTAGATACATGACTCAGAAGACAGTATCACACAGGAGAGGATTAGATACACGGCTCAGCAGACAGTATCACACAGGAGAGGATTAGATACACAGCTCAGCAGACAGTATTGCAGAGGATAGGATTAGATACACAGCTCAGCAGACGGTATCACACAGGACAGGATTAGATACACTGCTCAGCAGACGGTATCACACAGAATAGGATTAGATACACAGCTCAGCAGACAGTATCACACAGGATAGGATTAGATAAACTGCTCATCAGACAGTATCACACAGGAGAGGATTAGATACACAGCTCAGCAGACAGTATCACACAGGAGAGGATGAGATACACGGTTCAGCAGACAGTATCACACAGGAGAGGATTAGATACACAGCTCAGCAGACAGTATCACACAGGAGAAGATTAGATACACGGCTCAGCAGACGGTATCACACAGGAGAGGATTAGATACACAGCTCAGCAGACAGTACCACACAGGAGAAGATTAGATACACGGCTCAGCAGACGGTATCACACAGGAGAGGATTAGATACACAGCTCAGCAGACAGTATCACACAGGAGAGGATTAGATACATAGCTCAGCAGACTGTATCACACAGGAGAGGATTAGATACACAGCTCAGCAGACAGTATTACACTGGAGAGGATTAGATAAACAGCATAGGATTAGATACACAGCTCAGCAGACAGTATCACACAGGAGAGGATTAGATACACAGCTCAGCAGACAGTATCACACAGGACAGGATTAGATACATAGCTCAGCAGACAGTATCACACAGGAGAGGATTAGATACACTGCTCAACAGACAGTATCACACAGGACAGGATTAGATACATAGCTCAGCAGACAGTATCACACAGAATTGGATTAGATACACTGCTCAACAGACAGTATCACACAGGACAGGATTAGATACATAGCTCAGCAGACGGTATCACACATGAGAGGATTAGATACACAGCTCAGCACACAGTATCACACAGGAGAGGATTAGATACACTGCTCTGCAGACAGTATCACACAGGAGAGGATTAGATACACAGCTCAGCACACAGTATCACACAGGAGAGGATTAGATACACGGCTCTGCAGACAGTATCACACAGGAGAGGATTAGATACACGGCTCAGCAGATAGTATCACACTGGGGAGGATTAGATACACGGCTCAGCAGATAGTATCACACTGGGGAGGATTAGATACACGGCTCAGCAGATAGTATCACACTGGGGAGGATTAGATACACGGCTCAGTAGATAGTATCACACTGGGGAGGATTAGATACACAGCTCAGCAGACAGTATCGCACAGGAGAGGATTAGATACACGGCTCTGCAGACAGTATCACACAGGATAGGATTAGATATACGGCTCAGCAGATAGTATCACACTGGGGAGGATTAGATACACAGCTCAGCAGACAGTATCACACAGTAGAGGATTAGATACCTGGCTCAGCAGACAGTATCACACAGGAGAGGATTAGATACACAGCTCAGCAGACAGTATCACGCAGGAGAGGATTAGATACACAGCTCAGCAGACAGTATCACACAGGAGAGGATTAGATACACAGCTCAGCAGACAGTATCACACAGTAAAAGATTAGATACACGGCTCAGCAGACAGTATCACACAGGAGAGGATTAGATATACAGCTCAGCAGACAATATCACACAGGAGAGGCTTAGATACACAGCTCAGCAGACAGTATCACACAGGATAAGATTAGATACACTGCTCAGCAGACAGTATCACACAGGAGAGGATTAGATACACAGCTCAGCAGACAGTGTCACACAGGAGAAGATTAGTTACACGGCTCAGCAGACAGTATCACACAGTAAAAGATTAGATACACGGCTCAGCAGACAGTATCACACAGTAAAAGATTAGATACACTGCTCAGCAGACAGTATCACACAGCATAGGATTAGATAACAGCTCAGCAGACAGTATCACACAGTATAAGATTAGATACACAGCTCAGCAGACAGTATCGCACAGGAGAGGATTAGATACACGGCTCTGCAGACAGTATCACACAGGATAGGATTAGAAACACGGCTCAGCAGATAGTATCACACTGGGGAGGATTAGATACACAGCTCAGCAGACAGTATCACACAGGAGAGGATTAGATACTTGGCTCAGCAGACAGTATCACACAGTAGAGGATTAGATACACTGCTCTGCAGATAGTATCACACAGGAGGGGATTAGATACACAGCTCAGCAGACAGTATAACACCGTATAAGATTAGATACACTGCTCAGCAGACAGTATCACACAGCATAGGATTAGATACACGGCTCAGCAGACAGTATCACACAGGACAGGATTAGATACACCGCTCAGCAGACAGTATCACACAGGATAGGATTAGATAAACCGCTCAGCAGACAGTATCACACAGGGGAGGATTAGATATACCACTCAGCAGACAGTATTACACAGGAGAGGATTAGATACACCGCTCAGCAGACAGTATCACACAGGATAGGATTAGATACACGGCTCAGCAGACAGTATCACACAGGAGAGGATTAGATACACCGCTCAGCAGACAGTATCACACAGGATAGGATTAGATACACATCTCAGCAGACAGTATCACACAGGATAGGATTAGATACACATCTCAGCAGACAGTATTACACAGGAGAGGATTAGATACACAGCATAGGATTAGATACACAGCTCAGCAGACAGTATCACACAGCATAGGATTAGATACACAGCTCAGCAGACAGTATCACACAGGAGAGGATTAGATACACAGCTCAGCAGACAGTATCACACAGGAGAGGATTAGATACATGGCTCAGCAGACATTATCACACAGGAGAGGATTAGATACACAGCATAGGATTAGATACACAGCTCAGCAAACAGTATCACACAGGAGAGGATTAGATACACAGCTCAGCAGACAGTGTCACACAGGAGAGGATTAGATACACAGCTCAGCAGACAGTATCACACAGGAGGGGATTAGATACACAGCTCAGCAGACAGTATCACACAGGAGGGGATTAGATACACAGCTCAGCAGACAGTATCACACAGGATAAGATTAGATACACTGCTCAGCAGACGGTATCACACAGCATAGGATTAGATACACAGCTCAGCACACAGTATCTCACAGGAGAAGATTAGATACACAGCTCAGCAGACAGTATCACACAGGAGAGGATTAGATACACAGCTCAGCAGACAGTATCACACAGGATAGGATTAGATACACAGCTCAGCACACAGTGTCACACAGGAGAAGATTAGATACACAGCTCAGCAGACAGTATCACACAGGAGAGGATTAGATACACAGCTCAGCAGACAGTATCACACAGGATAAGATTAGATACACTGCTCAGCAGACGGTGTCACACAGCATAGGATTAGATACACAGCTCAGCACACAGTATCTCACAGGAGAAGATTAGATACACGGCTCAGCAGACAGTATCACACAGGAGAAGATTAGATACACAGCTCAGCAGACAGTACCACACAGGAGAGGATTAGATACACAGCTCAGCAGACAGTATCACACAGGAGAGGATTAGATACACAGCTCAGCAGACAGTATCACACAGGAGAAGATTAGATACACAGCTCAGCAGACAGTATCACACAGGAGAGGATTAGATACACAGCTCAGCAGACAGTATCACACAGGAGGGGATTAGATACACAGCTCAGCAGACAGTATCACACAGGATAAGATTAGATACACAGCTCAGCAGACAGTATCACACAGGAGGGGATTAGATACACAGCTCAGCAGACAGTATCACACAGGAGAAGATTAGATACACGGCTCAGCAGACAGTATCTCACAGGAGAGAATTAGATACATGATTCAGAAGACAGTATCACACAGGAGAGGATTAGATACACGGCTCAGCAGACAGTATCACACAGGAGAGGATTAGATACACGGCTCAGCAGACAGTATTGCAGAGGATAGGATTAGATACACAGCTCAGCAGACAGTATTGCAGAGGATAGGATTAGATACACAGCTCAGCAGACGGTATCACACAGGACAGGATTAGATACACTGCTCAGCAGACGGTATCACACAGAATAGGATTAGATACACAGCTCAGCAGACAGTATCACACAGGATAGGATTAGATAAACTGCTCATCAGACAGTATCACACAGGAGAGGATTAGATACACAGCTCAGCAGACAGTATCACACAGGAGAGGATGAGATACACGGTTCAGCAGACAGTATCACACAGGGTAGGATTAGATACACAGCTCAGCAGACAGTATCACACAGGAGAGGATTAGATACACAGCTCAGCAGACATTATCACACAGCACAGGATTAGATACACAGCTCAGCAGACAGTATCACACAGTAGAGGATTAGATACACGGCTCAGCAGACAGTATCACACAGGATAGGATTAGATACACAGCTCAGCAGACAGTATCACACAGGACAGCATTAGATACACAGCTCAGCAGACAGTATTGCAGAGGATAGGATTAGATACACAGCTCAGCAGACAGTATCACACAGGATAGGTTTAGATACACAGCTCAGCAGACAGTATCACACAGGAGAGGATTAGATACACTGCTCAGAAGACAGTATCACACAGGAGAGGATTAGATACACTGCTCAGCAGACGGTATCACACAGAATAGGATTAGATACACAGCTCAGCAGACAGTATCACACAGGAGAGGATTAGATACACGGCTCAGCAGACAGTATCACACAGGATAGGATTAGATACACAGCTCAGCAGACAGTATCACACAGGACAGCATTAGATACACAGCTCAGCAGACGGTATCACACAGGACAGGATTAGATACACAGCTCAGCAGACAGTATCACACAGAATAGGATTCTATACACTACTCAGCAGACGGTATCACACAGAAGAGGATTAGATACACAGCTCAGCACACAGTATCTCACAGGATTGGATTAGATACACTGCTCAACAGACAGTATCACACAGGAGAGGATTAGATACACAGCTCAGCAGACGGTATCACACATGAGAGGATTAGATACACAGCTCAGCAGACAGTATCACCCAGGAGAGGATTAGAAACACAGCTCAGCAGACAGTATCACACAGGATAGGATTAGATACACAGCTCAGCAGATGGTATCACACAGGAGAAGATTAGATACACAGCTCAGCAGACAGTATCACACAGGGTAGGATTAGAGATACAGCTCAGCAGACACTATCACACAGGAGAGGATTAGATACACAGCTCAGCAGACAGTATCACACAGGAGAGGATTAGATACACAGCTCAGCAGACAGTATCACACAGGATAGGATTAGATACACAGCTCAGCAGACAGTATCACACAGGAGAAGATTAGATACACAGCTCAGCAGACAGTATCACACAGGGTAGGATTAGATGCACAGCTCAGCAGACAGTATCACACAGGAGTGGATAAGATACACAGCTCAGCAGACAGTATCACACAGCATAGGATTAGTTACACGGCTCAGCAAACAGTATCACTCAGTAAAAGATTAGATACACTGCTCAGCAGACAGTATCACACAGCATAGGATTAGATACACAGCTCAGCAGACAGTATCGCACAGGAGACGATAAGATACACGGCTCTGCAGACAGTATCGCACAGGAGAGGATTAGATACACGGCTCTGCAGACAGTATCACACTGGGGAGGATTAGATACACAGCTCAGCAGACAGTATCACACAGGACAGGATTAGATAAATTGCTCAGCAGACAGTATCACACAGGAGAGGATTAGATACACAGCTCAGCAGACAGCATCACACAGGAGAGGATTAGATACATGACTCAGCAGACAGTATCACACAGGAGAGGATTAGATACACAGCTCAGCAGACAGTATCACACAGGAGAGGATTAGATACACAGCTCAGCAGACAGTATCACACAGGAGGGGATTAGATACACGGCTCAGCAGACAGTATCACACGGGAGTGGATTAGATACACGGCTCAGCAGACAGTATCGCACAGGGCGGGATTAGATACACGACTCAGCAGACAGTATCACACAGGAGAGGATTAGATACACAGCTCAGCAGATGGTATCACACAGGAGAGAATTGGATACACAGCTCAGCAGACGGTATCACACAGGAGAGGATTAGATACACGGCTCAGCAGAGAGTATCACACAGGAGAGGATTAGATACACAGCTCAGCAGACAGTATCACACAGGAGAGGATTGGATACACAGCTCAGCAGACAGTATCACACAGGAGAGGATTAGATACACAGCTCAGCAGACAGTATCGCACAGGAGAGGATTAGATACACGGCTCAGCAGACAGTATCACACAGGAGAGGATTAGATACACAGCTCAGCAGACAGTATCACACAGGAGAGGATTAGATACACAGCTCAGCAGACAGTACCACACAGGAGAAGATTAGATACACGGCTCAGCAGACGGTATCACACAGGAGAGGATTAGATACACAGCTCAGCAGACAGTATCATACAGGAGAGGATTAGATACATAGCTCAGCAGACGGTATCACACAGGAGAGGATTAGAGATACAGTTCAGCAGAGAGTATCACACAGGAGAGGATTAGATACACAGCTCAGCAGACAGTATTACACAGGAGAGGATTAGATAAACAGCATAGGATTAGATACACAGCTCAGCAGACAGTTTCACACAGGAGAGGATTAGATACACTGCTCAACAGACAGTATCACACAGGACAGGATTAGATACACAGCTCAGCAGACAGTATCACACAGGATTGGATTAGATACACTGCTCAACAGACAGTATCACACAGGACAGGATTAGATACATAGCTCAGCAGACGGTATCACACATGAGAGGATTAGATACACAGCTCAGCAGACAGTATCACACAGGAGAGGAATAGATACACTGCTCAACAGACAGTATCACACAGGACAGGATTAGATACATAGCTCAGCAGACAGTATCACACAGGATTGGATTAGATACACTGCTCAACAGACAGTATCACACAGGACAGGATTAGATACATAGCTCAGCAGACGGTATCACACATGAGAGGATTAGATACACAGCTCAGCAGACAGTATCACACAGTATAAGATTAGATACACAGCTCAGCAGACAGTATCACACAGTATAAGATTAGATACACTGCTCAGCAGACAGTATCACACAGGAGAGGATTAGATACACAGCTCAGCAGACAGTATCACACAGGAGAGAATTAGATACACAGCTCAGCAGACAGTATCACACAGGAGAGGATTAGATACACAGCTCAGCAGACAGTATCACACAGGAGAGGATTAGATACACAGCTCAGCACACAGTATCACACAGGAGAGGATTAGATACACAGCTCAGCAGACAGTATCACACAGGAGAGGATTAGATACACAGCTCAGCAGACAATATCACACAGGAGAGGATTAGATACACAGCTCAGCAGACAGTATCACACAGTAAAAGACTAGATACACTGCTCAGCAGACAGTATCACACAGCATAGGATTAGATACACAGCTCAGCAGACAGTATCACACAGTATAAGATTAGATACACTGCTCAGCAGACAGTATCACACAGGAGAGGATTAGATACACAGCTCAGCAGACAGTATCGCACAGGAGAGGATTAGATACACGGCTCTGCAGACAGTATCACACAGGATAGGATTAGATACACGGATCAGCAGATAGTATCACACTGGGGAGGATTAGATACACAGCTCAGCAGACAGTATCACAGGAGAGGATTAGATACACGGCTCAGCAGACAGTATCACACAGGAGAGGATTAGATACACGGCTCAGCAGATAGTATCACACTGGAGAGGATTAGATACACAGCTCAGCAGACAGTATCACACAGTAGAGGATTAGATACTTGGCTCAGCAGACAGTATCACACAGGAGAGGATTAGATACACAGCTCAGCAGACAGTATCACACAGGAGAGGATTAGATACAAAGCTCAGCAGACAGTATCACACAGGAGAGGATTAGATACACAGCTCAGCAGACAGTATCACACAGGAGAGGATTAATTACACGGCTCAGCAGATAGTATCACACAGGATAGGATTAGATACACAGCTCAGCAGACAGTATCACACAGGAGAGGATTAATTACACGGCTCAGCAGATAGTATCACACAGGATAGGATTAGATACACAGCTCATCAGACAGTATCACACAGTAAAAGATTAGATACACGGCTCAGTAGACAGTATCACACAGGAGAGGATTAGATACACAGCTCAGCAGACAGTATCACACAGGAGAGGATTAGATACACAGCTCAGCAGACAGTATCACACAGGAGAGGATTAGATACACAGCTCAGCAGACAGTATCACACAGGAGAGGATTAGATACACGGCTCAGCAGACAGTATCATACAGGAGAGGATTAGATACACAGCTCAGCAGACAGTGTCACACAGGAGAAGATTAGTTACACGGCTCAGCAGACAGTATCACACAGTAAAAGATTAGATACACGGCTCAGCAGACAGTATCACACAGTAAAATATTAGATACACTGCTCAGCAGACAGTATCACACAGCATAGGATTAGATACACAGCTCAGCAGACAGTATCACACAGTATAAGATTAGATACACTGCTCAGCAGACAGTATCACACAGGAGAGGATTAGATACACAACTCAGCAGACAGTATCACACAGGAGAGGATTAGATACACGGCTCTGCAGACAGTATCACCCAGGATAGGATTAGATACACGGCTCAGCAGATAGTATCACACTGGGGAGGATTAGATACACAGCTCAGCAGACAGTATCACACAGGAGAGGATTAGATACACGGCTCTGCAGACAGTATCACACAGGATAGGATTAGATACACGGCTCAGCAGATAGTATCACACTGGGGAGGATTAGATACACGGCTCAGCAGATAGTATCACACTGGGGAGGATTAGATACACGGCTCAGCAGATAGTATCACACTGGGGAGGATTAGATACACGGCTCAGCAGATAGTATCACACTGGGGAGGATTAGATACACAGCTCAGCAGACAGTATCGCACAGGAGAGGATTAGATACACGGCTCTGCAGACAGTATCACACAGGATAGGATTAGATACATGGCTCAGCAGATAGTATCACACTGGGGAGGATTAGATACACAGCTCAGCAGACAGTATCACACAGGAGAGGATTAGATACTCGGCTCTGCAGACAGTATCACACAGGATAGGATTAGATACACGGCTCAGCAGATAGTATCACACTGGGGAGGATTAGATACACAGCTCAGCAGACAGTATCACACAGTAGAGGATTAGATACTTGGCTCAGCAGACAGTATCACACAGGAGAGGATTAGATACACAGCTCAGCAGACAGTATCACACAGGAGAGGATTAGATACACAGCTCAGCAGACAGTGTCACACAGGAGAAGATTAGTTACACGGCTTAGCAGACAGTATCACACAGGGGATGATTAGATACACAGCTCAGCAGACAGTATCACACAGGAGAGGATTAGATACACAGCTCAGCAGACAGTATCACACAGGAGAGGATTAGATACACAGCTCAGCAGACAGTGTCACACAGGAGAAGATTAGTTACACAGCTCAGCAGACAGTATCACACAGGAGTGGATTAGATACATAGCTCAGCAGACAGTATCACACAGTAAAAGATTAGATACACGGTTCAGCAGACAGTATCACACAGGAGAGGATTAGATATACAGCTCAGCAGACAATATCACACAGGAGAGGCTTAGATACACAGCTCAGCAGACAGTATCACACAGGATAAGATTAGATACACTGCTCAGCAGACAGTATCACACAGGAGAGGATTAGATACACAGCTCAGCAGACAGTGTCACACAGTAAAAGATTAGATACACGGCTCAGCAGACAGTATCACACAGTAAAATATTAGATACACTGCTCAGCAGACAGTATCACACAGCATAGGATTAGATACACAGCTCAGCAGACAGTATCACACAGTATAAGATTAGATACACTGCTCAGCAGACAGTATCACACAGGAGAGGATTAGATACACAGCTCTGCAGACAGTATCGCACAGGAGAGGATTAGATACACGGCTCTGCAGACAGTATCACACAGGATAGGATTAGATACACGGCTCAGCAGATAGTATCACACTGGGGAGGATTAGATACACAGCTCAGCAGACAGTATCACACAGGAGAGGATTAGATACTTGGCTCAGCAGACAGTATCACACAGTAGAGGATTAGATACACTGCTCTGCAGATAGTATCACACAGGAGGGGATTAGAAACACAGCTCAGCAGACAGTATAACACCGTATAAGATTAGATACACTGCTCAGCAGACAGTATCACACAGCATAGGATTAGATACACGGCTCAGCAGACAGTATCACACAGGAGAGGATTAGATACACCGCTCAGCAGACAGTATCACACAGGATAGGATTAGATACACCGCTCAGCAGACATTATCACACAGGGGAGGATTAGATACACCACTCAGCAGACAGTATTACACAGGAGAGGATTAGATACACGGCTCAGCAGTCAGTATCACACAGGATAGGATTAGATACACATCTCAGCAGACAGTATTACACAGGAGAGGATTAGAGATACAGCTCAGCAGAGAGTATCACACAGGGCGGGATTAGATACACAGCTCAGCAGACAGTATTACACAGGATAGGATTAGATACACATCTCAGCAGACAGTATTACACAGGAAAGGATTAGATACACAGCATAGGATTAGATACACAGTTCAGCAGACAGTATCACACAGCATAGGATTAGATACACAGCTCAGCAGACAGTATTACACAGGAGAGGATTAGATACACAGCATAGGATTAGATACACAGCTCAGCACACAGTATCACACAGAAGAGGATTAGATACATGGCTCAGCAGACAGCATCACACAGGAGAGGATTAGATACATGGCTCAGCAGACATGATCACACAGGAGAGGATTAGATACACAGCATAGGATTAGATACACAGCTCACCAGACAGTATCGCACAGGAGAGGATTAGATACACGGCTCAGCAGACAGTATCACACAGGAGAGGATTAGATACACAGCTCTGCAGACAGTATCGCACAGGAGAGGATTAGATACACGGCTCTGCAGACAGTATCACACAGGATAGGATTAGATACACGGCTCAGCAGATAGTATCACACTGGGGAGGATTAGATACACAGCTCAGCAGACAGTATCACACAGGAGAGGATTAGATACTTGGCTCAGCAGACAGTATCACACAGTAGAGGATTAGATACACTTCTCTGCAGATAGTATCACACAGGAGGGGATTAGAAACACAGCTCAGCAGACAGTATAACACCGTATAAGATTAGATACACTGCTCAGCAGACAGTATCACACAGCATAGGATTAGATACACGGCTCAGCAGACAGTATCACACAGGAGAGGATTAGATACACCGCTCAGCAGACAGTATCACACAGGATAGGATTAGATACACCGCTCAGCAGACATTATCACACAGGGGAGGATTAGATACACCACTCAGCAGACAGTATTACACAGGAGAGGATTAGATACACGGCTCAGCAGTCAGTATCACACAGGATAGGATTAGATACACATCTCAGCAGACAGTATTACACAGGAGAGGATTAGAGATACAGCTCAGCAGAGAGTATCACACAGGGCGGGATTAGATACACAGCTCAGCAGACAGTATTACACAGGATAGGATTAGATACACATCTCAGCAGACAGTATTACACAGGAAAGGATTAGATACACAGCATAGGATTAGATACACAGTTCAGCAGACAGTATCACACAGCATAGGATTAGATACACAGCTCAGCAGACAGTATTACACAGGAGAGGATTAGATACACAGCATAGGATTAGATACACAGCTCAGCACACAGTATCACACAGAAGAGGATTAGATACATGGCTCAGCAGACAGCATCACACAGGAGAGGATTAGATACATGGCTCAGCAGACATGATCACACAGGAGAGGATTAGATACACAGCATAGGATTAGATACACAGCTCACCAGACAGTATCGCACAGGAGAGGATTAGATACACGGCTCAGCAGACAGTATCACACAGGAGATGATTAGATACACGGCTCAGCAGACAGTATCACACAGGAGGGGATTAGATACACAGCATAGGATTAGATACACAGCTCAGCACACAGTATCACACAGAAGAGGATTAGATACATGGCTCAGCAGACATTATCACACAGGAGAGGATTAGATACATGGCTCAGCAGACATTATCACACAGGAGAGGATTAGATACACAGCATAGGATTAGATACACAGCTCACCAGACAGTATCACACAGGAGAGGATTAGATACACAGCTCAGCAGACAGTGTCACACAGGAGAGGATTAGAAACACAGCTCAGAAGACAGTATCACACAGGAGATGATTAGATACACAGCTCAGCAGACAGTATCACACAGGAGAGGATTTGATACACAGCTCAGCAGACAGTATCACACAGGAGAGGATTAGATACACAGCTCAGCAGACAGTATCACAGGATAAGATTATATACACTGCTCAGCAGACGGTATCACACAGGAGAGGATTAGATACACAGCTCAGCAGACAGTATCACACAGGAGAGGATTAGATACACAGCTCAGCAGACAGTATCACACAGGAGAGGATTAGATACACAGCTCAGCAGACAGTATCACACAGGAGGGGATTAGATACACAGCTCAGCAGACAGTATCACAGGATAAGATTATATACACTGCTCAGCAGACGGTATCACACAGGAGAGGATTAGATACACAGCTCAGCAGACAGTATCACACAGGAGAGGATTAGATACACAGCTCAGCAGACAGTATCACACAGGAGAAGATTAGATACACAGCTCAGCAGACAGTATCACACAGGAGAGGATTAGATACACAGCTCAGCAGACAGTATCACACAGGAGGGGATTAGATACACAGCTCAGCAGACAGTATCACACAGGATAAGATTAGATACACTGCTCAGCAGACAGAATCACACAGGAGAGGATTAGATACATAGCTCAGCAGACAGTATCACACATGAGAGGATTAGATACATAGCTCAGCAGACAGTATCACACATGAGAGGATTAGATAAACAGTTCATCAGACAGTATCACACACGAGAGGATTAGATACACAGCTCAGCTGACAGTATCACACAGGAGAGGATTAGATACACAGCTCAGCACACAGTATCACACAGGAGAGGATTAGATACACAGCTCATCAGACAGTATCACACAAGAGAGGATTAGATACACAGCTCAGCAGACAGTATCGCACAGGAGTGGATTAGATATACCGCTCAGCTGACAGTATCGCACAGGGCGGGATTAGATACACGGCTCAGCAGACAGTATCACACGCGATAGGATTAGATACACAGCTCAGCACACAGTATCACACAGGAGAGGATTAGATACACGGCTCAGCAGACAGTATCACACAGGAGAGGATTAGATACACAGCTCAGCAGACAGTATCACACAGGAGAGGATTAGATACACGGCTCAGCAGACAGTATCACACAGGAGAGGATTAGATACATGGCTCAGCAGACATTATCACACAGGAGAGGATTAGATACACAGCATATGATTAGATACACAGCTCAGCAGACAGTATCACACAGCATAGGATTAGATACACAGCTCAGCAGACAGTATCACACAGGAGGGGATTAGATACACAGCTCAGCAGACAGTATCACACAGGAGAGGATTAGATACACAGCTCAGCAGACAGTATCACACAGGAGAGGATTAGATACACAGCTCAGCAGACAGTATCACACAGGAGAGGATTAGATACACTGCTCAGCAGACAGTATCACACAGGAGAGGATTAGATACACAGCTCAGCAGACAGTATCACACAGGATAGGATTAGATACACAGCTCAGCAGACAGCATCACACAGGAGAGGATTAGATACACAGCTCAGCACACAGTATCACACAGGATAGGATTAGATACATGGCTCAGCAGACAGTATCACACAGGATAGGATTAGATACACAGCTCAACAGACAGCATCACACAGGAGAGGATTAGATACACAGCTCAGCACACAGTATCACACAGGATAGGATTAGATACACAGCTCAGCAGACAGTATCACACAGGAGAGGATTAGATACACAGCTCAGCAGACAGTATCACACAGGAGAGGATTAGATACATGGCTCAGCAGACAGCATCATACAGGAGAGGATTAGATACACGGCTCAGCAGACAGCATCACACAGGAGAGGATTAGATACACAGCTCAGCAGACAGTATCACACAGGAGAGGATTAGATACATGGCTCAGAAGACAGCATCACACAGGAGAGGATTAGATACACAGCTCAGCACACAGTATCACACAGGAGAGGATTAGATACACGGCTCAGCAGACAGTATCACACAGGAGAGGATTAGATACACAGCTCAGCAGACAGTATCACACAGGAGTGGATCAGATACACAGCTCAGCAGACAGTATCACACAGCATAGGATTAGATACACAGCTCAGCAGACAGTATCACACATGAGTGGATTAGATACACGGCTCAGCAAACAGTATCGCACAGGGCGGGATTAGATACAGGGCTCAGCAGACAGTATCACACATGATAGGATTAGATACACAGTTCATCAGACAGTATCACACAGGAGAGGATTAGATACACAGCTCAGCAGACAGTATCTCACAGGGCGGGATTAGATACACGGCTCAGCTGACAGTATCACACTGGATAGGATTAGATACACAGTTCATCAGACAGTGTCACACAGGAGAAGATTAGATACACAGCTCAGCAGACAGTATCACACATTAGAGGATTAGATACACAGCTCAGCAGACAGTATCACACAGGAGAGGATTAGATACACAGCTCAGCAGACAGTATCACACAGGATGGGATTAGATACCCAGTTCATCAGACAGCATCACACAGGAGAGGATTAGATACACGGCTCAGCAGACAGTATCACACAGGAGAGGATTAGATACACAGCTCAGCAGACAGTATCACACAGGAGAGGATTAGATACACAGCTCAGCAGACAGTATCACACATTAGAGGATTAGATACACAGCTCAGCACACAGTTTCACACAGGAGAGGATTAGATACACGGCTCAGCAGACAGTATCACACAGGACAGGACTAGAAACACAGTTCATCAGACAGTATCACACAGGAGAGGATTAGATACACGGCTCAGCAGACAGTATCACACAGGAGAGGATTAGATACACAGCTCAGCAGATGGTATCACACAGGATAGGATTAGATACACAGCTCAGCAGACAGTATCACACAGGATTAGATACACGGCTCAGCAGGCAGTATCACACAGGAGAGGATTAGATACGCAGCATAGGATTAGATATACAGCTCAGCAGACAGTATCACACAGCATAGGATTAGATACACGGCTCAGCAGACAGTATCACACGAGAGGATTAGATACACGGCTCAGCAGACAGTATCACACAGGAGAGGATTAGATACACAGTTCACCATCACTGCGTTATAATAGCACTGCAGTATGTGGTGAGGGACTACAACTCCCAGCAAGTGACAGCGCAGGCACCGATCATGTAACTAAACCATCACTGCGTCATAATAGCACTGCAGTATGTGGTGAGGGACTACAACTCCCAGCAAGTTTATTTCTTTTTATTTTACACGCTGCTGTTTTCCACAGTGAATTACCAGAAAGATCTGCACCAAAATCATGAAGTGCAAATTTGCTGTTGTGGATTTTCTTGCGGATTTTTGCTAATTTGCTCTGATTTTCTATGGAAATCCTCCAGGAACAATCTGCCACATTTGAACAGATCTTCAGGCCTCATTCAGACATCTGTAGTTTTCTGGTACATTAAAAAAAAAAGCAAAAAAAAACAAAATTGATTTTCATCAAAGGGATCGATCCGAATTGTATCAATGTATGTTACTATATGCAAATAAAAATATATATATATATGGATATATGAGCTGCCCCATAGATGATAAAGGTGCGTATTATGTCTGTCAATAACATGGATGTAAAAAAACAGACGTGTGAATGAGACGTTCACCCCACAAGATCATCTAGCAATAGTGCAGCTCTGACCTGACACATCGCATTCACAGAAAGGCTCCTGATCAGCACATATGATGTCTGTGATCTATAAAGAGTCCTCCACATTGTACCCACTACATATACATTCACAATAAAGCTGCCCCCGTAACATCAACTGCCCCACACCTACCACATATAGCCAGGTCCCCGCTCCCCCACACACAGTATATAGCCAGGCCCCGCTCCCCCACACACAGTATATAGCCAAGATCCCCGCTCCCCCACACAAAGTATATAGCCAGGTCCCCGCTCCCCCCACACAAAGTATATAGCCAAGATCCCCGCTCCCCCACACAAAGTATATAGCAAGGTCCCCGCTCCCCCACACACAGTATATAGCCAGGTCCCCCGCTCCCCCACACAAAGTATATAGCCAAGATCCCCGCTCCCCCACACAAAGTATATAGCAAGGTCCCCGCTCCCCCACACACAGTATATAGACAAGATCCCCGCTCCCCCACACAAAGTATATAGCCAGGTCCCCGCTCCCCCACACAAAGTATATAGCCAGGTCCCCGCTCCCCCACACAAAGTATATAGCCAGGTCCCGTTCCCCCACACAAAGTATATAGACAAGGTCCCCGCTCCCCCACACAAAGTATATAGACAAGATCCCCCCTCCATGTATAGCATATTTATCCAGGTCCCCGCTCCCCCACACAAAGTATATAGCCAGGTCCCCGCTCCCCCACACAAAGTATATAGCCAAGGTCCCCTCCTCCATGTATAGCATATTTATCCAGGTCCCCGCTCCCCCACATATAGCAAAGAGAACCAAGTCCAGCACCCCCTCCCCCACCACACAGCATACGGAATATAGACAAGACCCCACACAGCATACGGTATATAGACAAGTCCCCCACACACAGCATACAGTATATAGATAAGTCCCCCACACACAGCATACAGTATATAGACAAGTCCCCCCACACAGCATAAAGTATATAGACAAGTCCCCCCCACACAGCATACAGTATATAGACAAGTCCCCCACACACAGCATACGGTATATAGACAAGTCCCCCACACACAGCATACAGTATATAGACAAGTCCCCCACACACAGCATACGGTATATAGACAAGTCCCCCACACACAGCATATGGTATATAGACAAGTCCCCCTCACACAGCATACGGTATATAGACAAGTCCCCCACACACAGCATACAGTATATAGACAAGTCCCTCCCACACAGCATACGGAATATAGACAAGTCCCCCACACACAGCATACGGTATATAGACAAGTCCCCACACACAGCATACGGTATATAGACAAGTCCCCCACACACAGCATACGGTATATAGACAAGTCCCCCACACACAGCATACGGTATATAGACAAGTCCCCCCCACACAGCATACAGTATATAGACAAGTCCCTCCACACAGCATACGGAATATAGACAAGTCCCCCACACACAGCATACGGTATATAGACAAGTCCCCCACACACAGCATACAGTATATAGACAAGTCCCCCCAACACAGCATACGGTATATAGACAAGTCCCCCACACACAGCATACGGTATATAGACAAGTCCCCCACACACAGCAATACAGTATATAGACAAGTCCCCCCACACACAGCATACGGTATATAGACAAGTCCCCCCCACAACAGCATACGGTATATAGACAAGTCCCCCACACACAGCATACAGTATATAAGACAAGTCCCCCACACACAGCATACAGTATATAGACAAGTCCCCCCCACACAGCATACGGTATATAGACAAGTCCCCCACACACAGCATACGGTATATAGACAAGTCCCCCACACACAGCATACGGTATATAGAGAAGTCCCCCCCACACAACATACAGAATATAGACAAGTCCCCCACACACAGCATACAGTATATAGACAAGTCCCCCACACACAGCATATGGTATATAGACAAGTCCCCCTCACACAGCATACGGTATATAGACAAGTCCCCCACACACAGCATACGGAATATAGACAAGTCCCCCACACACAGCATACGGTATATAGACAAGTCCCCCACACACAGCATACGGTATATAGACAAGTCCCCCACACACAGCATACGGAATATAGACAAGTCCCCCACACACAGCATACGGTATATAGACAAGTCCCCCACACACAGCATACAGTATATAGACAAGTCCCCCACACACAGCATACGGTATATAGACAAGTCCCCCCCACACAGCATACTGTATATAGACAAGTCCCCCACACACAGCATACAGTATATAGACAAGTCCCCCACACACAGCATACAGTATATAGACAAGTCCCCCCCACACAGCATACGGTATATAGACAAGTCCCCCACACACAGCATACGGTATATAGACAAGTCCCCCCCACACAACATACAGAATATAGACAAGTCCCCCACACACAGCATACAGTATATAGACAAGTCCCCCACACACAGCATACGGTATATAGACAAGTCCCCCACACACAGCATACGGTATATAGACAAGTCCCCCACACACAGCATACGGTATATAGACAAGACCCCCACACACACAGCATACGGTATATAGACAAGTCCCCCACACACAGCATACGGTATATAGACAAGTCCCCCACACACAGCATATGGTATATAGACAAGTCCCCCTCACACAGCATACGGTATATAGACAAGTCCCCCACACACAGCATACGGAATATAGACAAGTCCCCCACACACAGCATACGGTATATAGACAAGTCCCCCACACACAGCATACGGAATATAGACAAGTCCCCCACACACAGCATACGGAATATAGACAAGTCCCCCACACACAGCATACGGAATATAGACAAGTCCCCCACACACAGCATACGGAATATAGACAAGTCCCCCACACACAGCATACGGTATATAGACAAGTCCCCCACACACAGCATACAGTATATAGACAAGTCCCCCACACACAGCATACGGTATATAGACAAGTCCCCCCCACACAGCATACGGTATATAGACAAGTCCCCCACACACAGCATACAGTATATAGACAAGTCCCCCCCACACAGCATACGGTATATAGACAAGTCCCCCACACACAGCATACAGTATATAGACAAGTCCCCCACACACAGCATACAGTATATAGACAAGTCCCCCAAACACAGCATACGGTATATAGACAAGTCCCCCACACACAGCATACAGTATATAGACAAGTCCCCCACACACAGCATACGGTATATAGACAAGTCCCCCACACACAGCATACGGTATATAGACAAGTCCCCCCCACACAACATACAGAATATAGACAAGTCCCCCACACACAGCATACAGTATATAGACAAGTCCCCCACACACAGCATACGGTATATAGACAAGTCCCCCACACACAGCATACGGTATATAGACAAGTCCCCCACACACAGCATACGGTATATAGACAAGTCCCCCACACACAGCATACAGTATATAGACAAGTCATAGAATCATAGAATGGTAGAGTTGGAAGGGACCTTCTGGGTCATCTGGTCCAACCCCCTGCTCAAAGCAGGATTCACTAAATCATCTCAGACAGATGTCTGTCCAGCCTCTGTTTGAAGACGTCCATTGAAGGGGAACTCACCACCTCTCGTGGCAGCCTGTTCCACTCATTAATCACCCTAACTGTCGAAAAGTTTTTTCTAATATCTAATCTGTGTCTCCTCCCATTTAGTTTCATCCCATTGCTTCTAGTCTTTCCTTGTGCAAATGAGAATAAAGAAGATCCTTCTACAATGTGACAGCCCTTGACATATTTGTAGACAGCTATTAAGTCTCCTCTCAGTCTTCTTTTTTGCAAGCTAAACATTCCCAAATCCTGCAACCGTTCCTCATAGGACATGGTTTGCAGACCAGTCACCATTCTGGTCGCTCTTCTCTGAACTTGCTCCAGTTTGTCGATGTCTTTTTTAAAATGTGGTGCCCAAAACTGTACACAGTATTCCAGATGAGGTCTGACCAAAGAGGAGTAAAGACCGATAATGACTTCACGTGATCTAGACTGTATGCTTCTGTTAATACATCCCAGAATTGTATTTGCCTTTTTTGCTGCTGCATCACACTGTTGACTCATGTTTAGTCTATGATCTATTAGTATACCTAAGTCTTTTTCACATGTACTGTTGCTTAGTTCTATTCCTCCCATTCTGTATATGCTTTTTTCATTTTTATTGCCCAGATGTAGTACTTTGCATTTTTCCCTGTTAAAAACCATTCTGTTGGTTGCTGCCCACTGCTCCCCCACACACAGCATACAGTATATAGACAAGTCCCCCACACACAGCATACGGTATATAGACAAGTCCCCCACAAACAACATACAGTATATAGACAAGTCCCCCACACACAGCATACAGTATATATACAAGTCCCCCACACACAGCATACAGTATATAGACAAGTCCCCCATACACAGCATACGGTATATAGACAAGTCCCCCACACACAGCATACGGTATATAGACAAGTCCCCCACACACAGCATACAGTATATAGACAAGTCCCCCACACACAGCATACAGTATATAGACAAGTCCCCCATACACAGCATACAGTATATAGACAAGTCCCCCACACACAGCATACAGTAAATAGACAAGTCCCCCTCACACACAGCATACGGTATATAGACAAGTCCCCCACACACAGCATACTGTATGTAACATACCTGGCGGCGTCCTTGCATAGTGGTCCATCTCCCACTGTGCAAGAGTGCGCACTTGATCTCCAGTCCAGTCTGCTAGTCTGGCTTCCCTCCGTGCTGTCTGTTAGCCTCTGCTTCTGCTGCTTAAGGGCGGCTCCCGATCACTTCTTGCTTTTTGTACCTGCTGCAGGCACACCCCTTGTGCGTCCTCAGCCTATTGCTGTCTATCATCTGGTATTTAAACCAGCTGCTCCAATTAACCCATGCCTGAGCATTGTGTTCTGTCAGTTGGCCTTTGGTTGCTGATATGCCAGGTCCTGTTTATGTTTCCTGCCTTCGGTATCAGTTCCCGTGTCTGAACTGTGTCCTGTCTGTATTATCTTCTAGCCTGTTGTCTTCTGCCTATCCTGGAGGCTGTATTTCCAGGCCTGTGTGAAATTGCTCCTGCCTGTTCGTTCCGCCTTCTAGGGGCCGCATACCTAGACCCGCTCCTTTATCTTGCTGCTGTGTCTGTTCTTGTCTGAATACTCTCCTAGCTTGCTTTGTTTTTCTCTGTGTCCGTACCTTCCCTTTTTCTGCAGAGTCTGAACTCGTACCTAACTCCTGCTCGTTGTCACTGTACTTCCGTTTGTGAGTTTGTGGTCCACTCGCTACTTCTCTGCAAGTACCCTGTGGGTATCTGGTTCTGCCTTTCCCTTCTAGTCTGTTCCGTGTGAACAGAGCCCTGTCCCCTCCGCGTCTGCGGTTTCGCTTTGCTCTGCCCTGTCCCCCGCGTCTGCGGTTTCGCTTTGCTCTGCCCTGTCCCCCGCGTCTGCGGTTTCGCTTTGCTCTGCCCTGTCCCCCGCGTCTGCGGTTTCGCTTTGCTCTGCCCTGTCCCCCGCGTCTGCGGTTTCGCTTTGCTCTGCCCTGTCCCCCGCGTCTGCGGTTTCGCTTTGCTCTGCCCTGTCCCCCGCATCTGCGGTTTCGCTTTGCTCTGCCCTGTCCCCCGCGTCTGCGGTTTCGCTTTGCTCTGCCCTGTCCCCCGCGTCTGCGGTTTCGCTTTGCTCTGCCCTGTCCCCCGCGTCTGCGGTTTCGCTTTGCTCTGCCCTGTCCCCCGCGTCTGCGGTTTCGCTTTGCTCTGCCCTGTCCCCCGCGTCTGCGGTTTCGCTTTGCTCTGCCCTGTCCCCCGCGTCTGCAGTTTCGCTTTGCTCTGCCCTGTCCCCCGCGTCTGCGGTTTCGCTTTGCTCTGCCCTGTCCCCCGCGTCTGCGGTTTCGCTTTGCTCTGCCCTGTCCCCCGCGTCTGCGGTTTCGAATTTGTCTCCCAGTCTGTACTGGACCCTACCCAGCCTGCGCTCTAGTCTGCCTGTTCCTGTATTCCCCGGTGTGGGTCAACAGCCGTGTCCAGAGTCTGACCTGGAGTAGACCCTGGTCCCTCTGATCAGTTCCTCCCTGGTGCACTGGCGTCGTATGCCGTCATGCGACCTTGGTCGGATCGGGCAGATACTTAGTTACGCCCCTCCAGGCACTCTCCGGTTCATGGCACAGTGGAATCACTACATACACACACGCACACGCCACTCAGCCCAGGCGTGTGCATTACACTGTATATAGACAAGTCCCCCCCACACACAGCATACAGTATATAGACAAGTCCCCCACGCACAGCATACAGTATATAGACAAGTCCCCCATACACAGCATATGGTATATAGACAAGTCCCCCCCCACACAGCATACGGTATATAGACAAGTCCCCCATACACAGCATACGGTATATAGACTAGTCCCCCACGCACAGCATACAGTATATAGACAAGTCATAGAATCATAGAATGGTAGAGTTGGAAGGGACCTCCTGGGTCATCTGGTCCAACCCCCTGCTCAAAGCAGGATTCACTAGATCATCTCAGACAGATGTCTGTCCAGCCTCTGTTTGAAGACGTCCATTGAAGGGGAACTCACCACCTCTCGTGGCAGCCTGTTCCACTCATTAATCACCCTAACTGTCAAAAAGTTTTTTCTAATATCTAATCTGTGTCTCCTCCCATTTAGTTTCATCCCATTGCTTCTAGTCTTTCCTTGTGCAAATGAGAATAAAGATGATCCTTCTACAATGTGACAGCCCTTGACATATTTGTAGACAGCTATTAAGTCTCCTCTCAGTCTTCTTTTTTGCAAGCTAAACATTCCCAAATCCTGCAACCGTTCCTCATAGGACATGGTTTGCAGACCAGTCACCATTCTGGTCGCTCTTCTCTGAACTTGCTCCAGTTTGTCTATGTCTTTTTTAAAATGTGGTGCCCAAAACTGTACACAGTATTCCAGATGAGGTCTGACCAAAGAGGAGTAAAGACCGATAATGACTTCACGTGATCTAGACTGTATGCTTCTGTTAATACATCCCAGAATTGTATTTGCCTTTTTTGCTGCTGCATCACACTGTTGACTCATGTTCAGTCTATGATCTATTAGTATACCTAAGTCTTTTTCACATGTACTGTTGCTTAGCTCTATTCCTCCCATTCTGTATATGCTTTTTTCATTTTTATTGCCCAGATGTAGTACTTTGCATTTTTCCCTGTTAAAAACCATTTTGTTGGTTGCTGCCCACTGCTCCAGTTTATTTAGGTCTTTTTGAATCCTCTCTCTCTCTTCTCTAGTATTAGCTATCCCTCCTAGCTTTGTGTCATCAGCAAATTTAATCAGTTTACCCTCAATTCCTTCATCTAAATCATTGATAAAGATGTTGAACAATACAGGTCCCAGGACGGAGCTGGGACAAGTCCCCCCCCACAGCATATGGTATATAGACAAGTCCCCCACACACAGCATACTGTATATAGACAAGTCCCC